>NC_089581.1:27139816-27739816 GCF_019320115.1 Miscanthus floridulus | reverse complement strand
CTCCACCTCATGTCCATTCTTAATGTCATTCCAAGCAGTGACAACTAGCTCTACCTTCCAAAAGGTTGCCTCCAAAGGAAGCTGGTACTCTGCACAATGATAGCTGATGGAGGCGTGCAGATCGGGGTAGTAGTCATCCAGCACATGGGTGAGGAGGGTGTGGTAGTAGGCCATCTCAGGGGCTAGCTTGAAGTAGTACTTGCACTTCTAGCCTATCTCATCATCCACCACAGGGATAGCTGGGGATGGCACAGGTGTAGGTGAAGTAGCTGATGACTCCTCGGGTGTAGCTACAACAGGATAGACCGGTGCAACAGCTGGAGTAGGAGCAGGTGCAGGTGTCAGGGGTAGCCATCTCCTCATCGTCGGAGATGATCACAATCTCCTTCTCCGCTTGTGGAGCACGTGGGGTGAACAAGGCACGATAGCCAGCAGTGCTGAGGCGGGTGGTCTTTGGGTTATGAGACATCTATAGATTTAAAGTGGGATAGAATTAGAATCAATAATTTTATATAATAGATTAAGGTATGAAAAGCATAAATGTTTTAATAAAATAACAAGAATAAGTCAGTAAGCAAGAAAGAGCAAAGATGCTAAAACAACCGTTTCTAACTAGGCTTGCGTCCTACAGTCAACCTGGCTCTGATACCAATTTGTCACACCCAATTTTAAGGATAAAATTGAATGCACTAACTCATGTATGCCCAGGGATCAGTCACACACACAAGCTGACAAATTATAAAAGAGTATCATCATAGTGTATCTTACATCATAATAACATAACTTAGTCTTACACATCACAGCGAAAAATAAAAGATAACTCTCTCTCGTGGAACACCATCATAGGGAAGGTCAACTGGTTGACCACAAGCCAAAAAATCCTCAGGAAACTCCTCATACACGTTGTCATCTGTTACCCATTCGGGATTTTTATCCAAAAATAGAAAGTAAACAAGCGTAAGTACTTCACGTACTTAACAAGATAACATGGGATTATGAAGCTCAAAAAGGATGACACAGGTTTACTGTAGTTAGCACTTTTAGTAAGTCCAGATTTTATTAACAAGTATAATCAAGTTATGCTTAAGCTCCCATTTAAACCCACATAATCAGATATCAGAATCATTTGCATCATATTATCATCATAAACCATCATAAATGAACCACAATGAGTAACCATTTATTCTGTAAGTTTTCCGAGCCGCTTGTGACCGTGAGCACAGCTGTTATAACAGTTTGTAACCCTCTACAGAGGTGGTGCACATTCACCGCGAGTCATGATTCTCATATGCCCGGGTTAATTACTCACATGTCACTACCAAGGTGAGCGGTCAGGGTACACTATGAAGCCATTTCATAGGTTTCTCTAACAAGTTAGGGCCGCTAGGTTTCCTCGGTAGGCAGATGTTGGAAACCCCCTTTTTCTATGGCACATATCCATCGTGGCTATATATACACATAAGAACAGAGGCAGCCCTATACCCAACGTGGCAAGCCCCTCTTGCGCCATAAAGGTAACCTCTAACCAACTAGAAAAGGTCCTATTACTGAGCTCAAGTCAGAGCCATATGACTCTCACGGTTGCACTATCAGTCCCAGCTTTTGTCGACAGATAAGTCCTTATGGAGGGCCAGGAGCAACATGATCAAGAGTCATTTGCACCTTCGCCCTATGGATCAGTTGTTATAAATCATGTTATACTTTTAGTTCCATAGAACCATTAACCATGTTATAGATCATGTTCAGTTAGAGCACTAGCAATCTACCCATATGCAATTTACCCATAGGAGTCAAGGGAACATGTCATCAAATGGCTAGAATGTCCTTATGGTTATCAAAGTTAGACACATGCACATGAGTAAATGATTAAAGTGAATTGGACATCGAGGTAGGCCCATGCTGTACTTGCCTTGGTTCACAAACTCCTGCTGATCCTGATGGTCGTCGAAGAACTCTTGGTCTCCAACGTTCTCCTCAACGTTTGAACACGACCAACACGGCAACACACAACATTCTAGGAACATTCATGCAAAGCAAACAATCCTATGGTTAGAATAGTACACTAGCAGTATAGAAAACAAGATAACATGTCAATAAAAGAATCTACGTCTCGCTACGATCACGTCAACGCAAAGTTCACGAAAATCGGAGCTAAAACGCGAAAGTTATGAATTAAACGGGGTTTCCTATAACACTTTATTTAATTAAACCTAACCATGAAATTTAAAAGCTACAAACTTGATTAATAGTGGTACTAACACATAGATTATGAAATTACGAAGCTAACGCAATTTGAACGGGTCAATTCGGAGCTAAAACGAAGTTTTTATGAGCAAAACAAATCTAGTGGCATTTCTGTAAATACTGAAAACGTATTTTGGACTAAAACAGTGCACTTTACGTTTTCAAATCGAGGAAGCATACTCTGGAAACTATGCTAGGGACGGCGGGTTCAATTCATCCAAAACCGAGGGACTCTTTAGCAAATTTATACGCAAAAGGTTATCTTCTAATCCTGGTCGTAGATCTGGAGATGGACGGCTTGGATCGGCTCTGGGGAAGGAAGAGAAGGGGGGTTCTGGCCGGCACAGTGACACCGGCGGCAAGCTCCATGGTCAGCGGCGTGGAGGTCACTGGCATGCGCGGTTAGGGGCCTACAGGCCACGGTTCGAAGAACCAAGAGCACCGGGGAGTAGCGGGGGTTCTCGCGAACCCGTCCAGGCCGAGAAGGCGGTCGGAGGGTGCGGCTGGCGAGGTGGCGGCCATGGCCGGCGGTGAGAGCACACTGGCGCACGTGGCTAAGGCTCTAGAAGTCATAAAACGGGAAATAAACCGCATAAGGAGAGAGAGGGGATCGCGGTGAAGCTCACAGCGGGGAGAAACGGGGTCGACGGCGGTTCGCGTGGAGGGCGGAGGGCGGATGACGGATCCTGGCAACATCGGCGCGGCGGTTTCTGTGGCTTCCTCGGTGCCTGGCGAACGCGAAGAAGAGATCGGGGAGCAGCAGGGAGAGCGGCGGGGTCACGACACCCTTTAAATGAGACCGGGGAGCGGGGAGGGGCGCTCCCACGATCGAAGACGTGGGCGCGGCGGCGGTTGCGCCCGGTGCGCGCGGGGTGGGGGTCCGCGGCTGAGAGCGGGGCGACGGGGCGCGCGGCAATGGCTTCGCGTGAGCTGGCCGGCGCGTTCTGGCGATGCTGGGCTGTGGCTGAGGAAACCGCTCGGCTCGGCTGGTCCGGCCCAAGAAGGAAAGAGGGGGAAGAGCGAGTGGGCCACGGGAAGAAAGGGTCTGCGGGCCGAAACTGAGGAAGGGAGGGAAGAGAATTCCTTTTCTTTTTTTTCCAAATACATTTTCTAATTTCATTTTTAAGTTGAATTTGAATTCAATTCAAACCTTGGTCAAATCTAATCATTACAAAAACCAATGTGCAGCAGCATGAATGCATCAACATGTTACTAACCTTATATTTGGTTTTATTTTCACAAAAATTATTTCTTTCCTATATTTCAATGCTCACATAATAACATAATTAAATCGAATTTTCGTATTTCAAAAGACTGAAATTTTTGGGTGTTACCGTCTGGGAGATGGCTGTGGTAAGCAAGCCCATCATTGGCGGTTACCCTTTGTCGGTTTCAAATTTGGCATTGATGCCTGGTTTGGACCCAACAATGATAGATGGACCTGGAGTAGTGAGAAGAAGAAAGGCCCAAGGGAAAATGGCATTTCATAGAATGAATAGTTTAATGGGCACGGTGTCTTCTAGCAAATTTGTCACAAGTGTCCAGCAGCTAATTATACTTTTTTCTGTGTCCGCCGGCAACATGGTTTCACTTTCAATGTCCCATAGACAAATTTGCCTATAATTATATGAACTCTACTTTTTTAAAAAAAATACTACACCTTGAGAAGTGGGAAGGCTAGTGCAGTCCAAAAGTGGCTATGACCTCTCTTGTAGAATCCTTTTAATTTAAGTAAATTATGATTATTAGGCTTAAATATTGATACAATCTCATGTTTTACACTGATTAGTCCCTCCTAATAGATCTCGACTCAAGTTCTATATAATGAAATTGAGTACCATGGTGTAGACTTAAATGGGCGTTTATGCAATCGTGTAGTTAAAAGTGTAGTTTATAGTCTAAATTCCTCATTTATTTAACTAAAATACAAAAGGATAATTTTGAATACGATGTAAATAAACACAAAAATTTTAAACAAACTTGAGGATAAATAGTTCATAGCAACTAATAAAATCATAATTTGAAAGTCATAATCTTGATTTTTTATGTCACGAGGCAAGGGATGCAATAAGAGCCAAACCATATCTTTTAAGGTTTGAACTATAGCCATACTGGAGACACATGGGTGCCGTGAAGAGGGATAGATATAGATGGGAAATGGCATATACATGATATTTTGTAAACTTATCATAACTGGATAGAGATTACATAGTATTTAAATACACATAGATTGTGTTAGAAAATGGACAAAAAAGAGCACAATGACAACTAATTTTTTTAGTTGCAGACATTAAACATGGACTTTTAATGATCATGTCTTCTAGACTGGTACTCCTAATAGTAGCAATAATAGTGTTTAGAAACTTCCACTTTGAGCCCTAGATTTCAATAATAGAATGCTAGTGACAAGGATATTGATGCTATAATATAATGCTAGTACACAACTACATAAATGATTTTGCGAGGTACTACCCAAACATTAACCGAGGTGGTCATAGAATCCAACCGCCTCAGGTAAATACCTGGGGATTTTCAGGAGGTGGAAGTTCTTATTTATGGAGGCAGTCACAGTTGACCGTCTCATAAAATGCATTTACCGAGGCGGATATTTGATTTACGGAGGTGGTCAAAGTTGTTCGCCTCGGTAAATCCATTTATGGAGGCAGTCAAAAATGTTTGTCTCCGTAAATCGATTTACGGAGATAGATGTCTTAAAATGTCCGCCTCGGTAAATCGATTTACGCAGTCCGCTTCCGTAAAAAGTTGCATCAAAAAATAATTCATAACCTTTTCATTTGAAATCGGAAGGAAAAAAACTTTTTATTTGATTTGAAACTGTTTATTGTCCCAAAATTTTGTTTTAAGGTTATAGATTTTTAAATTTAAAACTTAAAATTATCAAACAATCTTGGATGTTGGCATGGTCTATATGAAAGTTATAGTTCTCGATACAATCTACATCTTTGTAGTTGAAAAGTTTTTAATTTAAAGTCATTTAGAGTCTCAAATATTTGTTCTAAGTTTATAAATTTTGAAATTTAAAATTTAGAATTCCTAAACAATTTCAAATATTCACATAGTTAATATCAAAGTTGTAGTGGCCGACTTTAGCCACATGTTTGTTGTTAACAAGTTTTTTATTTGAAGTCGTTTAGAGTCTCAAATATGTCTTTTAAATACACATATTTTGATATTCAATTTTTTTGAATTTTGCAAGCAATCTCGGATGGAGATACATCATATACCAAAGTTGTAGTGCTTGGTAAGATTTAAAACTCTATAGTTAAATTTTTTTCATTTGAGTTCATTTAGTAGCCAAAATATCTAATATAAGATTATGAAATATTGATATATATAAAAGAAATACATATTATATATAGACATGAATGGGTGTGGTGTAGTGGTAGGGACACAGTAGACTGGAGCACCAGGTCATTTGATCCCTAGCAGTTGCAATTTTTTTTGCTTTTTAGGTTTTCTTGAGACCATTAATGGAGCCTCGGTAATTCCATTAACTGAGGTGTTTTAAGACACCTGCCTCCGTTAATGAATTAACAGAGGCAGGCAATGCAACTGTCTCAATTAATGCCTATTAACGGAAGCCTTTAGTTGGAGACGGTTGCCATGCCTGCCTCCATTAACCAAAAACGCTCGCCTCCAGAAAGTTTTATGTAGCAGTAGTAACAAGGATTGATGTTAATAATAACAAGGATGCACCAGCCTAGTGAGTGACCTAGGTTCGAGCTCATCCATAACCATGGTCGTGGTGCACTAGAGACTATTGCCCTGTTCGCTTGGCTGATAAGCCATGGCTGAAAGTACTGTTGGCTGATTTATTGTGAGAAAAATATTATTCGTTGGCTGAAAAAGTACGGTTTATAAGCCATGCGAACAGGACGTATATCATACATTTTATCCACAAGACACCCCTCTCTTTAACGAATACTATATTTAATTGAGAAATTCTAAATGACACATAGGTTGTTTTGGAGAAATCCAACACTTGATTTTCTAGGTATCCGATTAGCGTCCTGATTCAAGCTCTTGCCATCCGATTAGCTTGGTTAGGGTTTGGGGTTTGGTGGCCTTTCTTCTCCAACAAATCTAGCAAGCTTATAAGGAAACTTTGGAGGTGTATATATGGTGAAATTTTAACCAAATCTACTGTTTTTGAATTTTTTTGGGGGGGGGGGGGGGGGGGAGGTGCATTTGCACCCCCTGAGAGCAACGCAGCTTCGCCCCTGGGCGGGGCAGAGGCGTTTTGTGCAGAGATGCCATTAACAAGCTGTGGAGCTTGTGGAAAAGAAAGAGGCCAAAGGTAGAGGAAAAATGATGGTGCGATAGATCTTGATCCAACAGTTCAAAAAAAATTCAAGTGTCCAACCCCTTTAAAACACCTGACTTCTCTATAGACAGATCACTTAATTTGGTTGAGTACGTAGGAGAAACAAGAAGCCAATACTATACTATGACAAATAAATTAATTCAGATAATGTGCTTGCCATTATGCACTAGTTAGTCCTCAAGGGAATAATTGTTAATGCGCGATATGGATGGATGCATGCATGCAGCCGTTCTGTCCCTCCCTGTTACATGTGATCGATCGATAGATCCATCCATCCCGTACCCGCGCGTACGCCCGGCCGAGACCTGTACAGGAAGGCGACCGTGGGCAAATAAAGGTGGCCAGAGAGAGCTAGCAACCACTCAAGTTAGTTTGTCCGTACATATGCATGCATGCAGCCCGGCCCATCGGTCATCACGTAGTAGAGGTCGATGTTAGGGCTTTTGTTTGGCACGTCCCACAATAGATGCATGATGGTCTCTGCTGCCTGATGGCCGTGTCAGCAAAGCCTGCATGCAGAAGCCGCGCAGCAATGTCCTGACCTAGGACGTGCGAGGCAGCGTCTTGCTGCGCGCCTCTGGCCCTCCATCCCTGTAAAAGAATGCATGCATCGCTTTTTATATATATATATATATATATATATATATATATATATATATATATATATATATATATATATATATATATATATGTTTTTGCCATGCAGAAACTATTATGGTAACGTACTGATCTTTTCGGATCGAGCTGACATGCATGTCGTCGTTTTTTTTTTATATATGAAAGCCCAGTTGAATGATCGATTAGATGGATATTGGCCCTGTTGGCTTCTTTTACAATCCGTCTTTTTCTGCTTGTTTTTTCAGCCATAACAGTGTTTTTCTCTCACAACAAATCAGCCAGAATAATGTTTCAACTTGTTTTTTCAGTGAAGCGAACGGAGCCATTGTTTAAAGTGTGTCATAGCACTTTTCAGCTCGTTGCTCACTTGCTCTCTCTCTCTCTCTACTGAAGTAGTGAGGATCCAAGTACTGTTGGGTGGCTCCAGCAAAGCAATACAACACGAGATCTAAAGGGAAATATAGTGCCTAGTCTAGCTACATGTGTGGTTCCAGCAGCATCTCGCTCTGGCCGTACGTGGAAAGTGCCATTATGAATCGCGACAACGTCAACAGGTAGCATAGCTTTTCTGCCACTGTATTTGCCAAGCCTAATAACAAATAATAATATAACATATGTATGTACAGGAGGATCTGATTACGTACTAGGAAAATATTTTCTTGTTTTTTTTTAGTTATATAATGGATCTGGCAAACAAGAGAACATTTTCTTGCATGCATTGCAATGTGGCTCATCTAACTAAGCACTGGCTGCCCGTGGACCAAACTCAAGTAAAGACACTCTGCCACTGCAGCTGCATGCATGCGTCGTATATATGGTGACGTTTCTATAGATACTTTTTGCCTGGAGTGAGTAGCTCTGAGGAATTAACAGAGCGAGGGTACGGTTCTGCTGCAACAAACATTATTGATGAAAGATGTGCTGTTTATCCCCAACAATCAGAATATTGTATTATTACAACATTACTAGCCCAATTAATTAAACCCTTCGGAGTACCAGAGAGCAGTAACATAGTGCATGAAGAAAATCATTCAATGTCCGTACTGCAATTAGCAAGCAAGGAAATGTTCTCCTTGAATGTACGAGTATAATAAATCATGTGGGGAGGCAGATATACAGGAAGCATTACGGACTACTAAATTATATGGCGAGATATTTGTTGATCAACAACCTTGGATCCTACGATCTAACGGACCACACATGATGCTAGACTGCACGGAACTGAACCTTCATTGAGTAACAATATATATTAGTAACTGTACTATAGGCCCCAGGATGCAAGTTCTAATTACTTTGGGTCATTTAGTCGACCAAAAACTTGTTCAAATGAAGTAGGATAATGATATAATTTTATGTAATTTTGCCCGTTTGGGTGTCCCCTTCTTTTTAATACACTACGGGAAACAGGGTCTTTGTCGAGTGCAACTTTCTGCCGAGGGCTAAAAAACGGGCCCTCGGCAAAGAGCTATTTTGCCGAGTGCCGCACTCGGCAAATATATACACTCGGCAAAGAAGGCTTTGCCGAGTGTCAGGCACTCGGCAAAGCCAGACACTCGGTAAAGCCAGACACTCGGTAATTCCATTAACTGAGATGTTTTAAGACACCTGCCTCCGTTAATGAATTAACAGAGGCAGGCAATGCAACTGTCTCAATTAATGCCTATTAACGGAAGCCTTTAGTTGGAGACGGTTGCCATGCCTGCCTCCATTAACCAAAAATGCTCGCCTCCAGAAAGTTTTATGTAGCAGTAGTAACAAGGATTGATGTTAATAATAACAAGGATGCACCAGCCTAGTGAGTGACCTAGGTTCGAGCTCATCCATAACCATGGTCGTGGTGCACTAGAGACTATTGCCCTGTTCACTTGGCTGATAAGCCATGGCTGAAAGTACTGTTGGCTGATATTGTGAGAAAAATATTATTCGTTGGCTGAAAAAGTACAGCTTATAAGCCATGCGAACAGGACGTATATCATACATTTTATCCACAAGACACCCCTCTCTTTAACGAATACTATATTTAATTGAGAAATTCTAAATGACACATAGGTTGTTTTGGAGAAATCCAACACTTGATTTTCTAGGTATCTGATTAGCGTCCTGATTCAAGCTCTTGCCATCCGATTAGCTTGGTTAGGGTTTGGGGTTTGGTGGCCTTTCTTCTCCAACAAATCTAGCAAGCTTATAAGGAAACTTTGGAGGTGTATATATGGTGAAATTTTAACCAAATCTACTGTTTTTGAATTTTTTGGGGGGTGCATTTGCACCCCCTGAGAGCAACGCAGCTTCGCCCCTGGGCGGGGCAGAGGCGTTTTGTGCAGAGATGCCATTAACAAGCTGTGGAGCTTGTGGAAAAGAAAGAGGCCAAAGATAGAGGAAAAATGATGGTGCGATAGATCTTGATCCAACAGTTCAAAAAAAATTCAAGTGTCCAACCCCTTTAAAACACCTGACTTCTCTATAGACAGATCACTTAATTTGGTTGAGTACGTAGGAGAAACAAGAAGCCAATACTATACTATGACAAATAAATTAATTCAGATAATGTGCTTGCCATTATGCACCACGAGGTAGCTAGTTAGTCCTCAAGGGAATAATTGTTAATGCGCGATATGGATGGATGCATGCATGCAGCCGTTCTGTCCCTCCCTGTTACATGTGATCGATCGATAGATCCATCCATCCCGTACCCGCGCGTACGCCCGGCCGAGACCTGTACAGGAAGGCGACCGTGGGCAAATAAAGGTGGCCAGAGAGAGCTAGCAACCACTCAAGTTAGTTTGTCCGTACATATGCATGCATGCAGCCCGGCCCATCGGTCATCACGTAGTAGAGGTCGATGTTAGGGCTTTTGTTTGGCACGTCCCACAATAGTTTCATGAGTTACTGTGAGCTGTTTTTTTACAAGCATTCATTTTCAAAACAGCTTTATGGGTAAAGCTGTTTTTCTCCGCCTCACAAAGACATAAGTTAGGCTGAAGTTGAAAATAGTAGCTTATCCCAGCTCTCTTCCTCATGAGTTGTTGGTGAAGCTATTTTGCCAAACACATTTTTCAAAATAACTTAGCTTCACTAAAAAAAGCTGCTTGTGAAGCTGTTAAAGCTAAGTTGTGCCAAACAGACCATTAGTACTCATGGGTCCAAATGACTCTATGGGATTGTTTGGCATAGTTTAGCTTCACCAGTGAAATTGTTTTCTAAGTAGCCTTTTTAGTAAAGTTGAGCTGTGTTTGGTAAAATAGCTTCACCAATAGCTCATGAGGGAGAGAGTTGTGATAAGCTACTATTTTCAGCTTCATCCTAACTCATGTCTTTGTGAGACGAGGAGAAAAACAGCTTCACCGTGAAGCTATTTTGGAAATAAGTGTTTGGCAAAAAAAAAAAAACAGCTCATGGCTGTGTCAAATAGACCCATATATATCTAGCTCGTCTTTAGGATGTACGTGCATGCACAATTTGTTTGTCGATAATTTAGTGTAGGTTATGTGCCCTCGAGGACCAGACAGTAACTGCATCCCAAGTGATCAATAGTACGTATGTTTAGCAAAAATTATAAGAGAAAGATATGAAATTAGGCATCGCCTGGGCCTGATTTCTGATATCCGGCTTCGGTTTATGAAGTATTGCATAAAGGATAAGAGGAACTCTAGACATTAGCCCGTTTCCCCCCCTTGGATTCACAATAATTGTCTTGCACACACACATGACATACCTGACAAGTACAAAAGCTAAGTAATATTCTTTTAGCGAAATTGGTCTTGCTAGGCTAACTCTGGCCGGTGGTATCGTGGCATATAACTAGCCATTCATGACCTACGTCAGAATAGGCAATCACTGTCGGACTATCATTGCCGATTGTTCTAGAGCCGACAGTGAATATGATTTACTGCCGGGTCATAAGACTAGAATCCGGACAATGATCGGATCATATGCACCCAACAGTGAAAAAGATCCCTTTCACTACCAGCTCGAACCATGCACCGGCAATGATATTCTAATTATCATTGTCAGTTGATAATAACATGAACAGACAGTGATATTCTAATGCCGGGTCATGGCTTGACTCGGCAACATGTACATAACAATATCACCTGCTGGTTTTTTGTTTGATCGGCAGTGTCAAACCCTAGCCCCCTACTTCCTCCTTCCTCCCAGCTCGAGCACACCCATCCAAGGAGGCATCTTTCCCCACTTCTCTCTCTATTGTTGTGATAATTTTTCACCAAATTGCTCTAGAGGGGCTTGGTTTTTTTTAAGGTTGGACATTATCTCCTTGTTTTAAGGTGGGTAACTAGCAATCCTTTGAATTTATAGGTTATTTTGTTCTTAGATTGTTTTTATTCTCATGCTTGTTTTTTCTCATTTTAGAGAGCATTTCTTTCATAGAATTCTTCATGAAGACTACCAATTTTTTTGGTGAATCCATAAGGTATCGATAATTTAAGGATAGTACATGTGGACCCATTTAATTTGTAGCTAGCTTGCTTCATTAATTAGATTGCTTTTGATTCTCTAGCAAATATGATGGTTTAGCTAGCTTATTTAGTTTCCCCATTTTAGTGTAGCATAGAATAGAATTGTCATGAGCGCTACTAATTTTTAATGATCCCATATGTATTGGCCCAAAAATCTGCCCTTTTTAAAACTTTTGTTAAGTACTTCTAAAGCCCAAATCTTCCTTCTTTACCAAGATTATATGACAAGTCCAATCCTCTGACTCAAACTTGACCAACACATCGTACCATCTTTGGATGTCTTGGTTGCAACTTTTTCCAAGACCTTGATCATACAATCTGTGTTTCTTCCTTGACATGGATTGTACAAACTTATTGCCTTCTCTTATATACCCTTGATTTAACCAGGAGTTACCTTTCATTGCAAATGTTTCATCCGCCCTTGACTTCCAAGTATGGTCAACCCTTCCTTGTCTATGAGCCTTTATGAGAACAAGTAAAGCAAGTGCGTGCTTTATCTCCAATGCAAGACCTCCTTCAGCCATGAAGTTATGGAGTCAGATGCCGAACACGATTCAAGTGAATCACCTTTGGAACCAGAAACATGGATCATCAACCCTAGAAGACGAAAAACCCAGGGGAATGCACAATGATGGAACCACCCCAACACATTGGAGTCCAAGAGAAGCATGAGAGGCTGCACAAGACCATATTTAGTTAAACTAGTCAAAGGACCTTAGTTAGGGAACCCTTGGTGTCCTGAGGGATTGTCCATGGGCATATCATGGACTATCTATAAGTGACATATCAGCCTACACACATATGCTCTGCATGGCAGACCCCACCCAGACTAGTCCGACTCTGTTATTGTCCAACGGACAGTTCGTCAAACAATTATAGGGGATAGGCACAGCTGGGTTCCAACGAACAGTCCGTTGGAACCACATAACATTAAACTATTGGGCCAATACCGTCGTCTACACAATACCTGGCACCAACGAATAGTCCGTTAGAGCCCATGGACAGTTGTTCCATATAATTTTGAGGTGTTAGGCACATAGCCCCACTGGCCACCTGCCAGTCCACCCATACCTACACAACACTAGTTCCCTCCCTCTGCCTCAGTCTCCCTTGTTCCCTCCCACACAACAGAACAAGAGACAACAGAGAAAGAGAGGAGAGGAAGGGAGAAGGAAGAAGAAGGAGGAGAGTAGGAGGATGGTGCCAAGCTCCCCTCGGTCCCAAGTATTCTTCTTCCTTAAGCTCCCATGAAGGTCCTCATGGCTGATCTCCCACCTCATGCCACCCCAGGCAGAGTTACCATAGGAGGAGCATCCCTATGCACTGATGAGCCACCCCAAACCATCTTCCCCTCCATCCCCCTCTCAATCACTCTCCCCTTGAGCTCTAGCCCATCCATGGCCAACCCACCCATGGATTAGCTTGAGTCCTCCACACACATTGCATGACAAACCCAACACTTAGAATGAGTCCCCATGTCGCTAGGAATCCACAATAATAAACCGCACCCAATTCGGCCGGAATCGCTCTCGGCATCCCCACCAGAGTTATGAAGGAGTCCCAATAGGCGGTCTATCAAGACGAGCCCAGTTACACCCTATCTAGACATTCTTAAGGGCTGTCCATCGACACACCACGGGTGGTCCACCGGAACACATCAGCGCCTTCACATGAATGCCCGATCTTGTAAAGTTCATAGAAAATCATCCTAGCTCAAAAAGTGTGAAATAATTTTTTTTGGATTCCTTATGAAATCCTCTATCACATAAAAATGAGTTGACATCCAAATTTGTATTTAAATTTTCAACAAAAAATATAAATGACTTTTTACTTGTTAATTGCATAATTAATTCTCTAGTGCTTCAAAAATCATGAAACTAGTTAATAGCTTTTTTGGATACCATGTGTTAGTCAATTTGGTCTGTCAGGAATGACAAGATTTTCAGAGATATTCGACCAACAATGTCTCGATACAGGAACATCTTCAAGACAGAATTTGCTCACGTTACGCTGAGAGCAAAGAAGAAACCATCAATTAGTCGATGGCTAGAAGCTTATGTGTAATCTTTTTAATCTTCTTTGTTTCCTGACCTGTTGTACTCGTTGTACGTCTTTTAATTTAATTAATCTCCCGTAGGAGGCAACCCCTCCTATTTCATAACAAAATATTAGATGTGTAAAATTTGATTTGAACCGAGTTTTAGTCAAACAAGTTTGCGAGTATATTTTCTAACATGACATTATTATAATCTGAAATAATGGTACAGCCAAGTTATGAAAGACCGACAAAGCACTGGAAGCAACAATAAAACCAACATTATGCCGTAGTGGTATGCATCATGATGCCTTGTTTGAACGCTTTTCTCTGGCACGCATGGTCCATAGCAACGCAGCAGCAGGACCAGCAGCACAAATCGGTCTTCCAGACAGGTTAGTTGTCCAGTTCCTCGCTAGCTTTCTGTATGCCAAACCGCAGTGTTCTACTACTACTCCCTGCCTGTGCAGACCTGCTGGTCGTAGGGCCTGCTGTGGCATGCATGCAACATGCTAGCAACCAAAGGAATTGAAGACGGAAACATTATTCTCGTTACAGGGATCAAGGAACAAAATGCACCTTTGCACCTTTCCTAGCCCAAACTAACATGCATCCAGGGACCATCATATGCATGCTTCGTACAGTAAAAACACAGTAGTAAAAACATTGCATATCGTGCATGCCTCGGTTGATGGACTACTGCATGGACAAATAGATGAGACAACGATGCATTATATTGGTCCCTATAGCTCAAATGCATTCGTATATACACATATATTTTCACCATCAGTAGTTGCAGGCCTGCTAGTTGACTGACTATATATACATATATGCACATCATATCTTCCATGCACAGATCTAATGTCTAATCTCCCTTTTTTTTAAAAAAATATCTTACGCCAGGAATACTTGAATATTTGGAACATTGTGAGTGAAATCCTACATTGCAATGTAGGCTCAGATTTAAATCTCTGTTGCTCAAAACTGGTTATGTGGTAAAAGAGCTCTTACCAAGAACGTACATCTGCTATACTATATATGGAGTTTGTGGAAACTAAGGAACGCTATTTGTTTTCAGGTGTATGCTGGAAAGATGTGAGAATGATACTAAATATGGCGGCAAAGATGATGCAACAAGATGGCGCCCTTTATACAAACAACAGGACTGGGGGCCTCTGGAACACAAGATTATGCAGCTAGAAGAAAAGGCAAAGTGAACCTTCAAGACTTTCATGGCTGGAGACAAGAGGGTCAAGTCTATCGAGAGTCAAAGTGGCAACACAGAATTTCGCCTCAGTAGATGCAATATAGCTTTTGAGAATTCTGAGGGCCTGTATTCCAATCACATTGCTTTCAAGTAGTGAACAACTTGGCTTGGACAATTTTGGTGGGCGCGCATAGAATACGTTGTAGTGAATTGACGCCTTTTGCGCTTTATTATTTCGTTTGAAAACAACAGGGAAAACATTTTTTCTCTAAAGAAAATTATTTAGACATGCAGTGTTTCGCGAGCAGAAGCTATACATGGTAAAAGTTATATATAGTTCTTTTTTAAAACTAGTTCATTCTCACTTTAGTTTTTGTACTATAAGTCAAAATTTTCAAATTTAATGAAGCTAATTTGATGTTGTAGATGTTTACATGTTAGTTAGAGAACTTTACATGTTAGTTAGAGAAGTTTACATGTTAGACTTAGTCAGAGTTAGTTAGAGAAGTTTGAGTTAGGATAAAAGCAAAATTGAACTATAATTTAGAATGGGAGGGATGCATTTCTCTCTTTTCACACCAATGATCCCTTAATAATAATTCTCCTAATATTCACTGTATGACTATCAACGCAGGTGTCAGTTAGATCTCAGAAGACAAAACATGCTAAGCAACTATATCATCAGTGACACAAGATAGAGGGAGAGAGCCCTACTTATATTAGAGCAAGCTAGCAGCCGCGTGCAGGCGTGCATCTGCGAAATGTCCCTACATACGTACGGAGTGAAATCGAAATTAAGGGTTTTTGGATGCACTCATATTCATTTGGATTCACGTAGTAGATTGCGGTGGAAAATTAACTAATTTTCATTATAACATATATATACGGATTAAGATGGATACGAGTACGTTCAAACCCGTTCATGCCCATATGCATCATGCACAGAGACACTGCGTCAGACGTGCACAGCGCAAACACGCGCCACGCCTGCGATTCATTCGCAACAGAGATGAGCTAGCTCGAAGTTCAAGGCATGCATGCTGCACACACAGGAGCTGCTTCCCCGCCAGGCCGCCACGCCCGATCGATCGTGGATGGACAATTGGACATGGATCCAAGAAACACAAAGCACGCACGCGCGTGCCTGCATGCAGGGTCCGTGCAGCTGGCGTTCACGTCAATCGTCCCGCCGGCCCCATCCACAAAGGCCGGCCGATCCATGCATGCATGAGCATGCTCATGCATCCGTATCCTCTAGCTCGCCACGGATATTCTTTGCATAATTGCATGTCCATTTCACAATTTTGCACATGCCATCGCACTGAAACATGATAATTGAGCCATTAAGTTGTTTTGTGACACCGGCACACATTAAGTCATCATGAGGCTTGCAACCCACCGAGACGTAGTACTTCGTCTAAAAAAATAATGCAATTCCAGCATAGCACCGAACGAAATCATTTTGAGTTTAATCAGATTTATAAAAAATATATATATTAATATTTATGACACTAGATAGTACTCCCTCCATTCCAAATTATAAAGACGTTTGGCAATTCTAGATATATAGATTTTTGTTGTGCATCTAGCTAGATATACACTTATATATGTCTAGATACATAGCACAATTAATGCATCTAGAAAAGCCAAAACGTCTTATATATAATTATTTGGAATAGATGAAGTAAGTGTCTTCATATTTGTCATGAGATATATTTCATGGTGCACCTATTTTGTGTTATAAATATTGATATTCTTTTCTATACGTTTAATTCGGTCTAATTTTAAAATATTTAACTAGGGATAGAGTTAGAATTGCTTAAGGCAATTGTTTCTGAAAATAATTTCTACTAATGGTTGGATTAGGCGGACCAAATAAAGGCGCTTGCTTATATATCTCAGCCATTGCTGAAATTAACTTCCATGAAAGATTCAAAGAGATGGTTTTCTTGCTACCGACAACAAGTATATATTGTGGAGGGATGTTAAGGAATGCTCAGT
This sequence comes from Miscanthus floridulus, assembly GCF_019320115.1. Lineage (NCBI taxonomy): Eukaryota > Viridiplantae > Streptophyta > Magnoliopsida > Poales > Poaceae > Miscanthus > Miscanthus floridulus. Next base: position 27,722,891 of record NC_089581.1, on the reverse strand, counting down.
GCGAGGAGAAAGGATGTGGGTTCGAATCATACAAAACACGCACGAATACTTTTGTGCAACATAACTTATATATGAAGGGCACACAAGAGGAGTCTTGCCGAATCGAGGAAGAATGAGTTTGGGCTCCATCTGCATGGTGTGCCCTCAAGATGGGACCAATTGACAAATTTTCTATAATAGATTTCTTTTTATATCTTACATTTGCATATAAAAATCACCTAATTTATTAGAATTCAAACAAAAGATATACTCCCTCCGTCCCACAAATATAGTTCTAGCCTTCAAACCTTGTCCCATAAAGAGTGTCGCTGGCCTACCATGTGGGTCACATAGCTAGGTCCCTTGCACCTCGGTCCTCATGATGGGTCGTCCTCATCCACCGCCCTTACCCACTTCACGACCATCTGCATCCACTCCGATCCTCCCCATCCTAGATCTCTTCATCACCCCCTCCCTCTCATCCTATGGCAGGCAGGAGAAGTGGTCCCCGTGCCCATGGCCGGTATGGGGCAGCCATAATGACATATAGTTACAGGGACCTAATTCATATTCAAATTAAGAAGAAATTAAAACTATGATAGTGGCAACATGAACATCCTAGTATGAGCATGTACAACATGACCAACACTACGTCAGATTTGCACATCACTGCCAGCCTCATCACTGCCGGATTTGTGAGAACCGGCAGTGATGTACCTTCACTGTCCGGTTATGAGCTTGAAAATGAAAAAATAATTGAGGCTGGGCTAAAACCGGCAGTGAAGGACCACATCACTGCCGGTTTGTCGCTTGAACCAACAGTGTTTTGGCGAGCACTCATCACTACCGGTTTAAGCCAGAGCCGACAGTGATAGTGCTCTATCACTGTCGGTTCTAGCCAAGAACCGACGGTGATAAGCCTACAACATAAAAAGGCTGCAACTGTCCTCTCCTTTCTCCTCTCTTCCATCCCGAGAACAGAGGCGCGCGTTTGGACCCTTTCCTCCATTGTTGCGGCTGCTCTTCACCATGAAGATAGTGCCTGGATTTTGAAGAATGGCTTGATCTTTTTGCTTTAAGGTTTGTAACAAACATCGACTCCTTTGATTTTGTTGCTTAATTAGCTTCATTTTGATGGCTACATTGCTTGATTCTCATTCTAGTTCTTTCTCCATTCTAGAGAGCACTTTTCCAATTGGACATTTGTGCCTAGGCTCAAATTGTGGTGAATCCATCATCCAAAAGGTTGGTGTCTATGAACATATTTAAATTCCTAGCTAATTATTCCATGGTGGTCAAGATCATCATTGTTAGTATGTGATGCTATAATTAGTTCTTAAAAGTAGAGTAGAATAGTTGTTCTTCAATATTGTGCAATAATTGTTTTTTACTACGATTTTCAATTTACAGGGCCAGGGCTACCAATTTCAATTTTTCAATAATTAGTGTACAATATTGTTTTCCAAAAATGGTACTTTTGAGCTACAATTGTTGTTCATGAAGCTTGATTTCTTATTAATTCTTTGTAATTACTGTCTCAGTATTTTTTGTGTAGAGATGGATTGAGAGTGGATGCATCTATCCCGAACGGACAAGCGGTACATGCATGGCGTCAGCCAGTTTATCACCGATGCCAAAGCCCATGCTGGGAAGGGGAACCCTGTCTTCTACCCATGCAAAGATTGCAAGAATCATAGGAACTTTCGTCAAATTGAGTCTATACGATCAGCACTTGATTACAAGGGGGATTCCATAGCCAAACTATACAATATGGACTATGCATGGCGAGGTTGGTGTGAATGTTCTACGGGAAAACGATGATGATGTGGACATGCCTGACGTAGCCATCCACGATGCTGACGAGGAACCTGGTGTCAACACGGAACCTATGGCCATAGTTAATAATGTGTTTAGGAACACGCTAGCTGATGACACCGAGGATAACAATGGCATTTCTCAGCTGCTACTGTAATGTAGAGACTGGATGTCTTAGTGAAAGATAGCTGAGAAAGCTAGAGAAAATAAGACAAGATGGCAAAACACCATTGTATAGGAATTGTCCAATGAGCAAACTGGAAGCCAACATCATGCTGTTAGAGTTCAAATCGACAAATGGATTGAGTGATAAAGGCTTCGATCAGTTGTTAGGTATAATAAGGAAAATGCTCCTAGAAAAAAACGAGTTGCCAGAAAAGACATACTTGGCCAATCAAATGATCTGCCCCATCAGCCTCGAGGTTGAAAAAATCCACGCGTGTTCCAATGATTGCATATTGTACCGTGGAGAAAAATACAAAGACTTGGACAAGTGCCCCAAGTGTGAAGCTCCACGGTACAAGGAAGGGCCGTCATATGAGGGTACCAAGACCAGAGGAGGTCCCGTAAAGGTCATTTGGTATTTCCCTATAGCTCTTCGGGTGCATAGGTTGTTTGCATGTGCAAAGTTAGCCAAGCTGTTGCGCTGGCATGGCGAAGAGCATAAGAAAGATACAATGATGAGGCACCCCACTGATGGGCATGACTAGAGGACTATCAATACTATGTTCTATAAGGACATCGATGGGAGAGGTAAGGCACCTTTGGTTTGCTTTGAGCACAGATGGGATGAATCCTTTCAACCAGGTTAGAAGCAATCATAGCACCTGGCCAGTGATGCTCTATATATACAACCTTCCACCTTGGATCTGTATGAAGCGATCGTACATCTAGATGCCACTACTGATCAGGCCAAGACAGCCTGGGAATGACATCGATGTGTTTCTGGAATAGTGATCGATGAACTAGTGGAGATGTTTGAAAAGGGTGTGCCAGATGTTTGGGACGAGTACAAAAAGGAACATGTCACGATCAAGGGAGTACTTATCGCTACAATCACCGACCTGCCAGGTCGAGGTTCGTTGTCCAGAGAGAAGATAAAATGCTATACTAGATGTGTCGAGTGCTTGGACTACACCGATGCGGTAAATCTGCCAAATAACTCAAAGATAGTTTATATGGGACACCGTAGGTTCCTACCTAATGATCACCCTTACTATAGGAATAGAAAAGATTTCAATGGTACTATTGAGAAACTCTTAGCTCCAAAATATCGGGATGGGCCAGTGATACTTCGAGAACTCAACAAACTGGAGGTTGTCTTTGGGAAGGGGGATAATGCAGTAGCAGCGCCTGATGGGAGCATTGGGAAGAAAAAATCAGTTTTCTAGAAACTACCTTACTGGCCATTTCTAAGTGTACGCCACTGTCTTGATCCCATGCACATCACTAAAAACATGTGCGCTAACACTCTTAACACCTTGATGGACACCGGGGGGACATCGAAGGATTCACTAGCCAGACGCCTGGACATGCAACACTTAGGAATTAGGAAGGAGCTGCATCCTGTGGAGCTAGAGAATGGCCAGTTAAAACTTCTGGTTGTGTCATGGACATTGAAGAAGGAAGAAAAACGTGCGCTTATTTCTTTCTTCAATGAACTCAAAGTCCCGACGGGCTACTGTGCGAACCCGAAGAGGCTAGTGAACATGAGAGAACTCAGGTTCAACTATGGCCCTATGAAGGCCCATGACTGTCATGTCATTATGACTCAGCTGTTCCCTATTGCCCTACGTGGTATCCTCCCCCCAAAGGTCCGTGCCCCAATCATAAAGCTTTGCTCGTTCTTCAATGCGATCTCAAAAAAGGTCATTAATGTGTCCACGCGCTAGAGCAGCTGCAGTGGGACATAGCCGAAACTCTCGTTAGGCTTGAGATGCATTTCCCGTCGACTTACTTTGATATCTCATTGCATCTGCTCATTCATCTTGTTGACCAAATTAGAGACCTTGGCCCAATGTACCTGCATCAGATGTTTCCTTTCGAAAGATTGATGAAAGTTTTTAGGAGATATGTTAGGAACAGATTTAGGCCAGAAGGGGGCATGGTTGAAGGATGGTCAATGGAGGAGGCCATTGAGTTCTGCACATATTATCTAGACATCAAAAGGGTCGGAGTTCTAGAATCTCATCATGAGGGAAGACTACGTGGCAAAGAAACGATCGGGGAGAAATCTGTTATAGTAGATGACCCTATTTCTTTCATACAGGCATAGTTCGCTGTTCTCTAGCAAGCCAAGGGTGTGATGCCATACATTGATGAGCATAGGCAATCGCTGCAAACTCTATATCCGAGCAGGTCACGGGCTTGGCTGGATAAAAAAATATAAGAAGGAATTTGTCAGCTGGTTGCGACGTCGCTTGCTTGGAATAAAGTTGGGTAATCAACTAGATGCCTTAGCCAAGGGTATGAGATCAATGGATTCACATTTTACACAAAAAAGCAAGATGGAAAGAGCACATACCAAAATTGTGGTGTTCATTTTAATGCTCACGATGAGAACGGCAACGTGTAGGCGACATACTATGGTTTCATAGAGGAGATATGGGAGCTAGCCTATAGTCCATTGAAGGCAGCTCTTTTTTGCTGCCAGTGGGTCTGGCTCGAGGAAATCAACACTGACAGCGAAGGGTTCACTACCGTTGATCTCACTAAGACCGCATACAGAGACGACCCCTTCGTCCTTGCAAGAGATGTTATGCAAGTCTTCTATGCAAGGGACAATAAGACAAAAGGAAGGCTAAAAGTAGTCCTAGAAGGGAAAATAAAGATTGTAGGTGTCGATGGAGTGACGGACGAAGAAGACTATAGGGGCTATCAGGAAATGCCTCCATTCGAGGCAAACGTACCCCTACCTATCCTTCAAGAGGGTGACAAACCTGCTTACATACAAATTGATCACAATGAGGCCCTCATTGTTGATGGACATAAAGATAGTTAGATTATTGTTAACTATATAATCATTATGCAGACGTTGCATCAGTAATTCGCACTAAATATTTAATTTATATTTTGTGCGCATCTCTACAATTTAATTATTGACTATATAATCAAATATTAAGATGATGTTCACAAACACTATTATTTGATAATTATAGACCATTAATTCATTATCATAGAATTAAATAATCAAGACACAAATTTTTGTGTTATTTTAGAATATAAACTAACTGCATTATTTCTATTAATAAATAAAGAAAGAAAGCAAAATAAGTGAACTCCCTATTCTAGCTCAGCGGTTAAGGCCGCGCACTCTGTACTCTGAGACCCGCGCTCGAATCCCAGGTGGGTCAAACTTTTTTGATTTTGCATTTATTATTTAGTAGTGCATTACAATGGGATAAAAGAAAAAATAAAACAATTCTGACCGAACTCCCTATCCTAACTCAGCGGTTAAGGCCACGCACTCTTGACCTCGTGACCTGCGCTTGAATCCCAGGCGGGCCAAACTTTTTTATATTTTTTACAAAAGGCTGCAATGGTAGGCTCCAAACCACCACTGTTTTTTTTTTATATTTTTTTACCTAAAGTTGGCGGCAGGGCCCTTCACTGCCGGTTTTGGTTTTAAAACCGGCAGTGATAGTTTCTATCATAGTCGGTTGCTCAAACCGACACAGAAGACCCCATTCACTGTCGGTTTTTAAACTAAAACCGACAGTCATATGTCGATGCTCCTCATATGCCAACAGTGCTCCCATGAACACAACCACGACTGCTAGCCCCTATAAAATGGCCCTCGGCCAGGAGCTAGCCTCTCCATACATGTTGGTTTCAGTCAGGCCTTATCAACCATGATACAATGTTTTCCTTTCACAACAAACCATAGATATCATTATGCATCATAGTCCACCAAAATGGTGCACACATGAGGTACTAGAAGAATGCTACTGAAGATAGAGCAACGCCGAAGATTGGAGATGCCACGAGGTTCACAAAGCCATTCGCTGTGGTGCCGAGCTGAATCCGATGTGCTCTGGACTGTACCAAGAAAAAGGTCATGTATAGCAGAGGCATGGATTCATCGATGCCACTTATCATCTCCAACCGGTATAGCTCGTAGACCACCTTGGTGCTCTTGTTTGGCCCTAGTTAGTGCTAGAAGAATGCTACTGAGGTGGTTAAATTATAATGTGTTGATACACATTGATGGTAACATTGACCTGTATGCAAATAGGTCTTTGTTATCGTATATGTAATTTTAGTGTAAGGTCTTTGTTATCATATATGTAACTTATTTCTAATTTTTTGATGTATTTCATTACTATCTAAATAAATATATCATTATTGTTAAAACTTTCCCACTATAGTATCTAAATAAATATATCCTTCACATATATGGACCTTCACTGTCGGTTCTATTTAGAAACCGACATTGACAGTCACCTTCACTGTCAGGTTCTATTTAAAAACCGGCAGTGATAGTAACTTTCAGTGTCGGTTCTATTTAAAAACCGGTAGTGATGTCCATGCCCCCCTATATAAAACAAACTGTCCGGCCACATACATCGATCCCACACACCCACGAACTCTCTCAGTCTCATTTCTCATATTTCACTCTCACTTCTCAAGACATCAACTCTCTCTCTCTCTACGTGATTTGGTCATGGCTCCTGCATTTTTTAACGGTATTGATATGTTGTCTTCTCTAATATTCTATCTATATTCATTTGATCTATATTTATATTCATGTTTCTTTGTATTCTACATTTATATATATTCTTATTCCTTGCATTCGATCTATATTTAATTATGCTGCCACATTTTACTTGGAAGAATTTTTTGTGCAAATATTTTATGTTCATATTTTTTTGCATTTTATCGATCAGGTGGTATGAACAACGGACCTCCCCCACCACAAGAACTAGGTTTCCACCCTGGCGATGAGCCATTCGCTCCTAATGTGGTCATTCCACAGTTCTATGTTCCAGCTATTGTATGAAATATTTTCCAACATCTTTTGTTTTTTTATGCTAACAAATAACTGTAATTAGTTTAATATCAATGTTGCATGCATATATGTTGTAGACTATATCCCAATAGATTAGCTGCGAACAACACTTACCTTGTTCTTTATCTCGGACATCGTCGAGAACACGGCATCTAATGCAAGTGGTTGGCTATGGACGTGTGAACTCAGTTTTTTCATCCCTGTGAAGGGTTCAAATCATCGGAACCATATCCACGGGACGGGAATACAGAGCCTGGATGTGATAAGCGCCTAATTAAGTGTCGTGCGCATTTGTTTAGAGGCACTTCGACATATTTGCTATGATGTGCCTGATTTCTTGCACTTTAAGGCACTTGCTTTGAATGCTGGTGATATCCCCATCCCGCAAGCAAGCGAATGGTTTGTGAGCTACAACCATGCGGATGTGGTAAAATGGCCACTTATACCTGAGTCATGGTTATTTGTTGTTTATTATTGTAATAACATTCTCTAATTTTTTTTCTCCACGTGTAGATTGCGCTACAGGACCTTACCTATGATGCATGTGGCTTTGTGGGCCGTTCTAGACCAAGCTACGGAGTAACTCGAGTACGATTGGGACTTCTGCAATGGAAACCTCGGCCAACTCACTATAGAAGGACGCTAGTACTGCATAAGGATTACTAACAGGAGTAGTGGTCGTTCAGTAGGTTATATCTATTGCCGACCATTCTTTCGGTATTGTGAGGCACGAGAGAGTGCACTCATTAGGGCATTGGACTTCATCGATACAAGCGGATACATAATCCGTGACATCAATTACCATATATGGCTATAGAGGCATGTTAGTGTGCATGGCCCGATCGATCCCGGCAGTGATTCCGATAGTAATTAATGTTTATTTAGCTAGGTTTTTAAGGTCGTAGTTTAATTGGGTTCTAATTTTAATATGTACAGCTTTGTGTGTTTAATTATTGTCATGTATGTAATTCGTGTAACACTCCGGTGTCGTATTGATCTCAAACTTTTTCTTAGGCTTGCACGTGCCACATGTGAAGGAAACACCAAGTTTGGGATTTTTCGAAGATGGTTTGCTACTTTCTGAGGTTTAATTAAATTTCCACGCGACGCGACCGTTTAATTATAGGTTGAACTGGGTCTACCCACAAAAAGATCCGGAATGGTGCCAAACTTTTACACAGGCTCTAATGTGCCCTAGGGATAAGAATTTTGTGGAGGTGGATGAAAAAATCTATTGGGTCCAAGATGAAATTCACCCTCTTTTGTCTTATTTGGCACGGAGAAAAATATAATAAATAAAAAAATGAATAGAAAAAACTAAGATCTTGTGTGGGGTCTTAATTTGGGTGTACATGCTTGCCAAAAAAATTTCAAGCCATTTCAACATAGGCGGAGTATACATGCTTCACAGAGGTACATGTGCCATTTTCATTGAACCATGACTATACACATAGGTTATCAAGGTTTCTGTGGTTCATAGACATTCCGGTGTCGTATTGGCCTCAAACTTTTTCTCAAGCTTGCACGTGCCATGTGTGAAGGAAACACCCAGTTTGGGATTTTCTGGAGATTGTTTGCTACTTTTTGAGGTTTAATTGAATTTTCGCGCGACGAAACCGTTTAATTATAGGTTGAACTGAGTCTACCCACGAAAATATCTTGAATGATGCCAAACTTTTACATAGGCTCTAATGTGCCCTAGGGATAAGAATTTTGTGGAGGTGGATGAAAAAATCTATTGGGTCCAAGATGAAATTTACCCTCTTTTGTCTTATTTGGCACGGAGAAAAATATAATAAATAAAAAAATGAATAGAAAAAACTAAGATCCTATGTGGGGTCTTAATTTGGGTGTACATGCTTGCCAAAAAAATTTCAAGCCATTTCAATATAGGCGGAGTATACATGCTTCACAGAGGTACATGTGCCCTTTTCATCGAACCATGACTATACACATAGGTTATCAAGGTTTCTGTGGTTCATAGGCATTCTGGTGTTGTATTGGCCTCAAACTTTTTCTCAAGCTTGCACGTGCCACATGTGAAGGAAACACCAAGTTTGGGATTTTCTGGAGATGGTTTGCTACTTTCTGAGGTTTAATTGAATTCCCGCGCGACGAGACTGTTTAATTATAGGTTGAACTGAGTCTACCCACGAAAAGATCCAGAATGATACCAAACTTTTACATAGGCTCTAATGTGCCCTAGGGATAAGAATTTTGTGGAGGTGGATGGAAAAATCTATTGGGTCCAAGATGAAATTCAACCTCTTTTGTCTCATTTGCCACGGAGAAAAATATAATAAATAGAAAAATGAACAGAAAAAACTAAGATCCTGTGTGGGATCTTAATTTAGGTGTACATGCTTGCCAAAAAAATTTCAAGCCATTTCGACATAGGCAGAGTATACATGCTTCACAGAGGTACATGTGCCCTTTCATCGAACCAAAACTATACACATAGGTTATCAAGGTTTATGTGGTTCATAGGCATTCTGGTGTCGTATTGGCCTCAAACTTTTTCTCAGGCTTGCACGTGCCACGTGTGAAGGAAACACCAAGTTTGGGATTTTTCGAAGATGGTTTGCTACTTTCTAAGGTTTAATTAAATTTCCGCGCGATGAGACCGTCTAATTATAGGTTGAACTGAGTCTACCCACGAAAAGATCTGGAATGGTGCCAAACTTTTACACAGGCTCTAATGTGCCCTAGGGATAAGAATTTTGTGGAGGTGGATGAAAAAATCTATTGGGTCCAAGATAGAATTCACCATCTTTTGTCTCATTCAGCACACAAAAAAATATAATTAATAAAAAATGATTAGAAAAACCTAAGATCCTATGTGGGATCTTAATTTGGGTGTACACGCTTGTCAAAAAAATTCAAGCCATTTCGACATAAGAATACATATGCTTCTATTTATTCAGTATATAAAAGATTTTTTTTAATATATATAAACATCATTGTCGGTTTTAAGAAACTGGCAGTGATGAGAAGAAACCAACAGTGATGCTTGTTATCACTGTTGGTTTATTTTGAAAACCGGCAGTGATATATAAAAAATTAAAAAAATTGTGCCAGCCCTCGGGTTCGAGCTCGGGTCTCGAGCTACAGAGTTCAGACACTTAACCGCTGCGCTAGTATAGGATGTGTGCCATGGTTTATTTATTTTATCATTTTGACCTTTAGACCACTTAATAAATTATAAAATTAAACCAAAAAATTGGGCCGCCCAGGATTCAAACACGGGTATCGGGGGCTAAGTTGCGGGGTCTTAACCGTTGAGCTAGTAGGAGGTGTTCGAAAGATGTGAAAAAGATAATTTACTTATGTTGTAACTACACACGGAAATCATTGGCGGTTTAAAGAATGGCCCAACAGTGATGTGATAGATGACAGACATGCTGCAACACGGTATTATCTAGAAGAGCAACAGTCCTGTTGGCCCCCTCGATCTCCGGTACATAGCATATCATATACTACGGTCTTCGTGACAACGAGGTAAGCAAAACGAGGTCATACAAAATGCAACAACCAATATGTAAGCAAATAAAATGAGAGGCCATATGCAATGCAAAGTATCAACCCAAGGTGATGATGATCAAACAAAGGATTCAACGACACAGTTTTTTTCAGCACCAGTAAATTATTACATCGAACTAAGGCATTGATTAATCAGTAGTGCTACTAATAATTACTACCGGTGCTGCCGCATGCGTCATCCCCCTGCTGTCGGTCCTCTTCACGCTTCTTGCGCTCAGCCCTACACCGACGCCGTTCCGCGTCCATCGCGAGACGCCGCTCGGTCTCCTCCTCGTGGCGGCGCTCCTCCTCCTCACGGCGGCGCTTCTCCTCCTCCTCACGGTGGCGCTCCTCCTCCTTGGAGATCTCGACAACGCACTTTAGGATGCAGTCATCGGTCTCCTTTTGTGTGATGGCGTGGAGGTGCCGGTCCTCGTCCTCCTTTCGAGCTGTCTCCAACGAGTTGAAGACGACCTCCTCCACCGGAAGAGGTTCTGGTTCCTCCTCCGATGCGGTCTCACGGTCCGGATCGTCCTCGAGGTCCGATTCGAACGACGGCATCGGTGGAGGCATCGAGGGCCGTGAGGACAACGGGTTCAGCTTTGCCCATGTTGTCTTCAAGTGGTGAGGCATTGTGCATGGTGGCGGGTCGACGGCAGGGGCGAGGTGTGCATGGGAAGGGTGGTGTGCTTCGCTTTCTTGACGCGCGGTGGTGTGGCGGGCGACTGTGTGCATGGGGGGCTTATATAGGCGTGTTGGTGGTGGAACTGATCATGGTGCAATAACTCTGCACCCCTCGGAAGATGGAGCACGCCTGTGTTGGGAACAGTTGAACCGCCATTGCACCTGCGTTGGGAAGACGGAGCGCGCCTGCGTTTGGGAACCGGCACGAGCAGATAGCCGATGGACGGGTAAATGCGACGTCTCTTCGTGGGGAACTGAAGGGCTCTTCGTGGGAACCGCGCTTCATGGACCGGGTAATTAAAACAGTGGCTCTTCATATGGGAACCGCGCGACCAGCGTGGCCGGGGAGTTCAAGGGCCTACGCGCAAAGGAGGGACAGATAATAACTCAAAGAAATAAATTCCTTCAAACTTTCTAAAATCAGGTGATAGCTCAATGGTTTGTCCGCTGCTCTAGAACTTGTAGGCTACTGTTCGATTTAGGGATGCAACACATTTATTTTATCTTTTTGACCTTTTGACCGCTTAATAAATTATAAAATTAAACCAAAAAAATTAGGCTACCTAGGACTCGAACACGGGTCTTGGGGGCTAGGTTGAGGGGTCTTAACCGTTGCGCCAGTAGGACGAGTTCGAAAGAAAATGGAAACTTATCCTACTTAACACCTAAGTTAAACCTAACTACTACACAACATCACTGCCGGTTTGGGGAATAACCTGGCAGTGATGTACACCATCACTATCGGTTTGCAAGCAAAACCGATAGTGATGAGCTATTTCCCGAAATAAATTAATAATTTATAAAATAGAACAAAAAAATTTGGGCCGCCTGGGACTCGAACACGGGTCTCGGGGGCTAAGTTGAGGGGTCTTAACCGTTGCGCCAGTAGGAGGAGTTCGAAAGAAAACGAAAACTTATCCTACTTAACACCTAACTGCTATAGCACATCACTGCCGGTTTGGGGAGTGACCCGGTAGTGATGTGCCCCATCACTGTCGGTTTGCAAGCAAAACCGGCAGTGATGAGCTATTTCCCGAAATAAATTAATAATTTATAAAATAGAACAAAAAAATTTGGGCCGCCTGAGACTCGAACACGGGTCTCGGGGGCTAAGTTGAGAGGTCTTAACCGTTGCGCTAGTAGGAGTTCAAAAGAAAACGAAAACTTATCCTACTTAACACCTAACTGCTACAGCACAATACTGCCGGTTTGGGGAGTGACCCAGAGTGATGTGCCCCATCACTGTCGGTTTGAAAGCAAAACCGGTAGTGATGAACTACTGCTATAAAAGTGGCGCGGGTTGAAATTATCCCAATTCATTTCAACACCGCGCCAACCCCTCCCCCCACGCCACCGGAGCACCACCCCACACCTTAGCACCGCCCCATGCCGTCCACCGCCCCACGCCAAAGCACCGCCCCACGTCGGAGTAGCGCCCCACGCTGGAGCACTGCCCCACGCCGGAGCACCGCCCCACGTCGTCCACCGCGCCAAGCCGAAGCACCGCGTCGTTCGTGCCTAGCCAGAGCACCACGCCGTCTGCCCCACTGCCGAGGCCTTTAGGAGCGCGCAAACAGTTGCTCCCCCCCACGGTGAGTGCGTGGCTCACTGCTCGCTACATGTCTGATGAAATGTCCCACAACTGCTTACTTGAATCAGTTTGATCATGCAGTGTGTGCTGTCATACAGTTTGATCATGCAGCTGTGAATGCTAGAACCTAGGTTTGCCACACAGTGTGTGCTATCTTTTTCTTTGTGTTTCTGGACGCATTGCTAGTAAGTAGTACATTGTTACTTAGTAGCACGTTGCTCAGCTCTATTCATCAGTATACTGATAAGAACAAAAGCGTAATTTTATTTTTGGTTACCAGGATAAATATAGCAGGGACTCATAATACTTGATAGAAATTGCTCTCTGAATGTTAATGGTAGTTTGTTTTCAGAGTACTTGCATTTTCTCTGTGAAACAAACTTACATTTTCTCTGTGAAACCATCTTGTGCATCATTGGAGCTTGGCCGGATACATATGTGAAACCAATGGCTGGCCTCACCTCGTAGCTTGCAATTGCAACTGCGCTCCCATCAGGCAGGTACTCAATGTTTTTGGAACTGTGCCACTGATGCTCAATGTTTTTGGATGTGAGGATGGAGTATATATAATTTAGACCGATAGAACTAATATATGTCCAAACTTGTCATGGAATTCTCCATGCTATCAGCATAAAGATGCATAATTATTAACTTATGCAAGATTACAAGTAATACATAGTTATGTAGCCTTGTGCATTAAACTAGGAATATTTTCCGACAATCTCATCTTATTATGAGTTTTTGCATGTCACTTTTCTGGGATAGTATGAGATGCATATTTGCCCCTACCAACCATGTAAGTTTCAGATCAAAGTATCACTAATTTAGAAAGATGCTTACCTGCACTGATACTTGTGAAAGAACCTCGCGCCGATGGTTGGGGGATTTATAGTGAGACTAAAGACTCTTAGACATCTCTAGGAGTATATCCAAAAGTCTTAAACTGGCTCTCTAAATCATCATTTGGTTTTTAATGAATAAAAAATATTCTTTATATCTTTCCTACATCTAACAATTATTACTAAGGCACGTGAATAGCTATTTTCCAAACACTCCTATCTATGCAATGGTCGTGTGTTATTCGTAAATATATTAAATTATATAAGAATACATCATGTTTGAATAACAACCAAATTTACTTAAATGTATAGGCAACCATGGCATGGTATGTAGTGCATGTTGGTCACATGCTTAGGATTTATCGAACCTGGGAAGATTGCTATGATCAAGTCAATCGCTACCCTAGTAATTTGCACAAAAAATACAACACAGAAGTTGAAGCTTTGAGGGCCTACTATAGTCATTCGGCCTACCTTGCAAACCATGGGCAACCGGCCTACTATGGTCCAATGAAGGCAAACCATGGCCATCCGCTGGCACTGGTGATCGAAGAGATGCCACCCGCCGGAGATGTGAAGATTAGGATAATTGCTCCTTGGTCTTGGAAAGATGTCATGCTTTTATTTATGGCTATGGCCATCGCTTTTCTTATTTGGAGGTTGATGTAGGCTTAGTTTCGTAGAAGAGTAGGTGGACTTTGTTGTATGTGGTCAATCAAACAATGAATTTGTTCTAGGTGAACATATGCTATTATTTGACTTTATTGTATGTGGACTTATTATTAAACTTTGCATTAAACATATTATATATATATATGAACATATGATATTAGTAGTTGTCTGTGGCCAAAACTAACCACGATCGTGTCACAGCCATGACTCATCGTCGCATGTTACCCCATCGCCGAAGAACTGATCGGCAACAAGAAGCGGCTGATATCGCTGGGATGGGAGAGCCGCATGATCCGACAAACGGTGATGGAGTCAATCAGGTCGCTGAGAACGAGCAGCCATGGACCCCGTCTGACATGCTTGATCTGGGTCAAAATGACCAAGATGGCCAGGTAACTTTGGTATCATGTCACTATGTAGCCACACATGCTAATCAATTGAGAGGGTCATAGCTTACTTAGTGTCTCTAGCAGGAGCCTCCACCGGCCAAGGAGCCGGAGGGTTCGGGTAGTAGGAAGGCTAGATCCAAGCGAGGCATGTCAAAGATTCTTGTTGGTAGGAATGCACACTGGCACATTACTAAGTTTGATGAATTCAGGAATCCACTCTCACCACCTATAGTTTTGACCAAATACAAGACTATCTTTGGGTTACTTGTTAGGGACTTTATCCTGATTAAGTACAAGAAGTGGATTGGGAAAGATGATGACCGGTGGAGGGTTCCTGAAAGCAAGAAGGATTACATATGGGATGTCAAGATCACAGAGTATTTCACTTTCCCAGCCGAGTATGATAGGGAGTTAGTCAAGAAAAAAGCTAAAGAAATCATGGGGACATGCTTCAAGAATTTCAAGGGGACATTGTACAAGAATTTTGTCCTCCAAAATAAAGAGCCAGATTTTGATGGTGGACAGTTTAGCAAGCAGAAGGACTTCTGGCAGGATTTCAAGGAGTACAGGTTATCCAAGGAGTACTTAGAACTAAGCAGGAAGAATAAGGAGAATTTGCAGAAAGCGACGAATCCTCATCATCTCAGCTCTCGTGGCTACGCTAAAAAGATGCCAGAATTTGAAGCAGAACTTCAAAAGATGGATCGCCTTGTTGAGGAAGGCGTTTAGGTTGAGACCGTCGATTGGGAGCCCAAATCGGTATTATACTATATGGGGAGAAATGTACGACACACTGAGGATGGGAGCTTTAGCTCCTCAAATCAACCCATGAGCAAACTCATCCAGAGGATCTCCCAGGTAACTAAGGAGGTGAGGCAAGGGACTCGCACTTCTAATAGGGAGAAAGACGTGCTCACCCAAGCACTTGGAACCAAGGAGCACCCTGGTCGCACTAGAGGAACCGGTGTTGTTCCTTGGAAACTAGCATTCCCCCAAGAATCTAACACTTACCAAAGCCGCTCGAGGGGTAGAGCGGAACATGAGGTAGAGTATTTGAGGAGACTAAAAGAGATGGAAGACAGAATGGAAGCACAGATTGAGGCGACCGTTGAAGCACGAGTCAAGCAAATTTTGCTGTCCAAGGGGACAGTAGTACCACAAAACCCTACTCCTAGTGCCTTTAGCCCACAGTTTACGGGTCACAATAGCTGCGGATCGACCCCGCTCGATGAAGAAGAGGCGAATATGCCTCATCTGGTGGACGACATCACTGAACCCGTCAATGTTAGGCTGTACATCCATCAGGAATGGACAAAGGACAAGGTGGCACTCGGCCAGGCCTAGCTTGTGGGAGACGGGACAATTAATGGCCACCCAATTCCACTGGGGTACGCTCGCATCACCATTGACAGAATACTTGATAAGAGGTTTAACAAGATACCCATTGAGTACCCCGTAGCGGAAGACAGGCTGAAACTTGGTCAAAACAAGGGCTCTTAAGTGGCTTGGCGCAAGCGCTTCATTAAGCTTGACCATCAATTGTCCTCTGATGATGAGGACGACTGCGAGTCTTTGCCCACCCCTGATGATCACTCACCATCTCCCAACAGAGATCACTCCCCTCCTCATCCGGAGCCATCACCCTGAGAAGACAGAGGTCTCCTTCTATTCCTCCTCGTCCGACTCCATCTTCATCAGCCCCGAGAAAAGAGACTCCTCCTCCTCCTCCTCCTCCCCCTCCTCCTCCATCTTCATCAGCGCCAGGAAAACATAATTCTCGTCGTCATCCTCCTCCTCCACCGTAGCCCAAAACAAGATCAAGGACATCCTCGTAGTCACAGAAAAGGTCCTTGGATTTGGTCGCTAATGCTCCCAAAGTGGACCAACAGAAAAGAAAAAGGCCGTTTAGTGGCAGCGTTACCACCTTGATGAAACAAAAATTTACAGCACACATCTTGAAGGAAGATTGTGTTAGTTTCTTCAATCTCTATGCCTCACTGCCTTCGTATATGTTGAAGTCCAAATTTGAAAGGCAAACACAGAATAAATACGCTACAACAAGAGACGAAGAAATACACAATAAAGATTTATGAAACATACAGAAGTACGTCGAAGACAACCTAGGATTAAACATGAAAGAGGCCGCGAACATCTATTATGATGTACAAGGGACGGGAACACCGGCAATGAAGTATGAAAGGGGCAATCTTTTGGTTCCCGATGACGAGTATAAAAATCTAACAACATATATGCACCAGTTGCATGAATATTACATGGCTCTAGCAACAGAGACGGATGACTTTGGTTTTGAGGTTATTATCCGTTCGCCACATGTTTTCCATTATCCTAAAGAAGAGAAGTTCGATGTCGAGTGGGAGTGCTTGTTCCAGCTATACCAGAAACGTGATCTCGATGTTTAAATGTTGACGCTGTGGACTATGTAAGTACCCCACATGCGTGATATTACAATTAACTACTCTCTCGAGACAAATTGTTAACTTTTGAGCACTTCCCATGATTATACGTAGGTGTATATCAAAATTTTGCATTGTAAAAAGCAAATGGGATTACATAGGCTTCTTGGACCCCTTGCGAGTCAATGAGAGGACATGTCTAGGCCTCTATGGATGTGACATAGAAGACCTGAAACAAAGATTGATTGCTATTTTCGACGAATTCACGATGAAGAAGAAAACCCACATACTTCTAGCCTACAACTGCGAGTATGTGTTTTTGGCTTTTAATTTTATGCTTCTTTTTTGTTAAGATTATTCGATAATTAGGATTCTGTGATTGCAGCAACCATTTCATCTTCATTTGTGTCAATCTTGCCAAAAATCTGATCGAGGTGTGGGACTCGAAGAAAAAACCATTTCATCATCTAGATGCACTGGTGGCAGTGCTGAATTAGTAAGCGATCCTAATAACTATTATTTTCTAGTCACACATACCACTTTCTAATGTTTCTCCTTTTAATGTTGCTTCAGTGTCCGAAGAAGACATATCGGTGGGACGCCGGTCCCATTCAAGGTTGTCGAAATGGAGGGGAAGTACCTATCACAGCCGGCGGGAAACAATGAATGCGGGTTTTATGTAATGTGGACAATGCTTCGCTACATCGGCGGGAAATTAGAAGAAGCCGATAAGTTGGTGTGTATAATCTCCATTTCATTTATGTCTGTTAATAATTCAACAAAATGATTTACTGTTCCTCTTTAGATATCATCTTTTTTGAATGACAGCGCAAGAAATTTAAGCATGAAAGGTTGCTAGACATGGAGATCGTCGCACTATAATCTGAGCTGGCAAAATTCATCTTAGCCGAGGTATTGGAAAAAGATGGAGTATTTTCCATTGCACAATTCATGAGGTACAAGGACTAGTATGGCCCAGAGTGGCTCGCCAGATTATTGTCGGAAGTCCGAGAAGCATGTGTGAAGTCTAAGAACATTTCTTTTTTATTTTGTGGGATCGAGATGTGGATAAGAACATTTGAATTGTAATCGTAACATTTATAATGTTTAATATTGATGGACCTGTCGTCTACGTAGCGTATATAAAGCGAAACCCGATTCCACGAAAAAATATAAATTAAAATAAATTATAAAATAATAAAATATGAACGGCCGTCACCGTCGGTTAGCAACAAACCAGCAATGTTGTCGTAACCATCACTGCTGGTTAGAAGGAAACCGACAGTGTTGGCTTGCTCAACACTGCCGGCTTGAACCATGAACCGACACTGATAGATATGAGAATACTGCCGGTTTGATCCATGAACCTGACACTAATATTTACTACAACACTGTCGGTTTGAACCATGAACCGATAGTGTTGGCTTGCTCAACACTGTCTGGCTTGAACCATGAACCGACACTAGATAGTTACGAGAACACTGCTGGTTTGATCCATGAACCGACAGTGTAGGCTTGCTCAACACTGCTGGCTTGAGTCTGAAACCGACACTCTTGAAGCAACCGTCAGTGTCAGGTTGGTTCTATAAACCGGCAGTGTTGTTCAATTGGACACTGCCAGGTGGAGCTAGGAACCGACACTGTTTCCTATAGATCAGTATCGGTTTTTAAGGACCGACAGTGATGTCAACCCCTCATCACTGCCGGTATGCCACTGTCGGCTTCAAAATCCGGCAGTGAAGTGGGTTTTTGAACTGGCAGTGATGTCCAGATCTGGGGTAGTGGTAGCATGCATATTTCAAAGATAGATAAGAACTATTATTAAATATTGCAATCCTGATATATATATTTTTTAAATGGACAAGTGGTAAATCACCAGATATATAGGAATGGAAAATATGGAAGAGACCAGAAAGATGACAATAGCTCAAAGCTAGGGTTGGAGTTCATGCTGATGGATATAGTAGACATGCATCGATAGAAGAAAATTACAGTAAAACAAATAAAGAAAACTATTTGGAAATGATTTTCAAATAAAAAAACCAAATGCTGCAATAAGGAAAGTAGCTACGTGAGCTATTTGCAGGCCAACTTGATAGTTACTTACTGTTTAACTCGACTTCAGTTTTAGGTGAATGTATGCAGGAAACTTTAATGAAGAAAAATGAAAGGAGTGCCTCATATATATTTGTAAAGGAAAACCGATATGGTACAAAAGTCAAATAACTCAACTGAAAACAACCTTTAAAAACAAAGATTACAATACAGGACTTTTGGTTATGTTCTTCCTAAGATCGCTTGTCACTACTACAATAAGCATCTGTAGGGGCGGCTGGCGATGGTTTGTAGAGGCGGCTAGACCAGCCGCCCCTACCATACCGTCTATACAAATCATGTATTTGTAGGGGCGGTTCCCAGACCGTCCCTATAAATCGATTTGTAGGGGCGGTTCAGTCTAGAACCGTTTTTTGCCAAAAAAAATTAAATTTATAATTCAAATTCGACGAAAATATATATTTTTCATGCACAACTCCATCATGACTTATCTTCTTCTGTGATTGTACTGAAACTCAATAACAATACACATTTATTTATACCAGATTATAACAAATATTCTATGACTTTTAGGTGGACAGATTAGTCCAGATAAATGAAACAACAAATTTCATCTATTAAACTTTCCAGTAATCGTAATAACATTTCAAGGTGACTATGATTTTTACGTGAAAGACCACAAAATAACAAAATTAATGGCGCTTAGATCTAGCAATCGAACATCACAAAATCAAAAGCTTCTAATAATCCTTCCACTTGCAGAGTTGTAGTCAACCATCAGGTCAATGTAGCACTAAAGCAGACTGAAAATGGAATTCATAATCTGCAGGAACTAAAGCGAACGTGTGGTACTCACTGTCTGCTGGCTGCTGCTGGCAGTAGCCATGACGGTGGCCTACACCTGCTTGCTTGTGGCAGCGAAGATGACGCGCCATCAGTAGATCATCCATCTTCCCCGTTTGCGATTTAGGTCCTCCGACCGACCGAGAACGTAGCCCCATCACCACCATCGGCACGGGCTGTTGGCGCGCCGGCACGATCGAGGACATTTGATAGTTTTCTAGCACTAGTATGCATAGAATTAAGAACATTTGATTGGACAAAAAAGATTTAATTAACTTGTCGTAATTCAGCAGGTCACACATGACATATCTATTTTAGGGCAGCAGTAGTAATAATTTAGCTTAAGCTAGAGATCGGATGCATACTAGAGCTGGTGGCTGGACTGAGATAGAAGTACTTTGTTCCCATCATTACTGCATCCAAGAAAGATGCTTTGATCATCAAACCAAGTTATATGGTTGAATTTGGTACTCTCTAGCCAGGTACTCAAGTTACCTGAGAGCAATAGAAAAATAAAATTAGAAAATTGGCATCCATCAGCACTTTGATTAGTTTGTTGTCAACAAGATAGTAACAAGCACCTCTGAGAAGCATTTTGATCAGACGTGCACATCTAAATAAACAATGAATTTATGAAATAGGTGAGCTCCATGCAATTGAAGGCTACAAAAATCATCAGTATATATAAACATAGACATAACAGCCAAGTACTAGTGCGTAACATAGATATTACATGAAGTCAAGAGCAATTATGCAGGATTAATGTATATTTGATTAGTCAAGATCCCCAATCATTATAACCAAGACTACATACGACAGCTAAAAATTCAAGGAGAAGACCACAGATATGACAGCGTTCCAACACTAAAACGGATCTAACTTGGCAATTACATACGTCGGCCCTGGCCTATCTCTAGAACCAATATCTATCTCTTCTAATTCATCGGCCGCTGTAAAGCCATGTCCTAGTTTACCATCTGCACCATCTATTAGATTATCCATTAAATAAATTCTCAAAACCGACTGCTTGGATCGGCTGTTGGCTTTCATCATTGACTCTAATGAAGCCTCCTTCCCATAGCTTGTCAGAAAAGCACTCGAAGTCTTCTAGCTCCCAATACATTGGATCAGCTGTTGCGATACTTACAGAATCGTTAGCATGAACCAGTTCAACATCATCTACATGCCACTGAATCAAACATTGATGCATGGTCGATGGTACACAACAATTCGCATGAATCCAATCACGGCCAAGGAGTAAAGTGTACGACCCTTTTCCATCAATGACAAAGAATGTGGTGAGCAAAGTTTTACTTCCAATTGTCAATTCGATATTCATTGCCCCTCTGGTCCTGGATGCATTACCCCCAAAATCCTTAAGCATCATGTCGGTCTCAATCAAATCTCCTAGTCCATTGCTGAGTTTACGAAAAGTGGTATAAGGCATAAGATTAACAGAAGCTCCTCCGTCCACCAACATTTTGCTCATCGACTTCCCATCGACAAAACCTTTCGCATATAAAGCCTTCAAGTGCCGATGCTTGGCTGGCTTATCGAATGTAGCCTGTTGTATTTTTGTCAACTTGGCAACTATCTCCTCATACTCCAATTCATCGAAATCTAAATAGACATCTTGATCTGCTGGAGCTCTGAATTCTGACAGCAGCAGAGAAGCCATTTGAGTATTAACCGATGGTTGACCCCTATCGGCTGTTTGTTTAGCATGCCACACTTGAGGTCTACCAGATACCTGAGCCTGTTCTAGCTCTCTATTTCTTAGGCATTGCACTCTTCTTTTTTGGCTCCTTGTCAAACCTCCTGGACACCATTGGCCTTTCTACCAAACATACTCCACTCAATTATCTTCTCAGCCCAATTTTGATCAACCACTCGCTTTCCAAGTCGATCATGAACACTTCTATTTTTTAAGCATCGATCCATACTATAATGGTACTCATCTTGAGCATGGATAGATCAGCGGTTGGCTTGAAATTGCCTAAACTCCTAATATTGCTCACTGCACTCTGGGCAATTAGTTCTAGTGGGCAATTTCAAACCTTCATTCCTACAATGTCTGAAGAAAGAACAATTCCAATGTGATTCAGCTTATTTTCTTTCATACCCCTCTTTCTCCTGTTGATGCTGGTATTCTTTCTCTTCTAGCCAGCGCTGATAATCCTTCTCCTTCTGCCATTGCTATTTGTTCAACAAAATTCAAGATGTAACATGTGGCCTTAATGCCCTGTCCCTTGATGTCTCTTCCTGTTCGTATCAGCTCTTTTATTGGTCACGATGTCTTCTAATCTCTCTATATTCATCAGCCGATATTTGTATCTTAGGATCGACTGTTCTAGTTTCTTTTGCTCTAGTTGATGTCAGGACCTTAGTCTTTCCTTTGAGCAGCCTAGCATCGACCATGTTCTGATCTCGTGGGAAAGGATTATCATCAACTTTCATCTTTCAAGGTGTATCACATTTGAGCCTTCCTTGCTGAATAGCCCTTTGTATATATTGCCGAAAAACTCTATACTCATTAATAGAATGAGAAGTAGCGTTATGAAATTTGTAGAACTTCTTATTCTTCAGCTGATCAGGAGGCAACATAAAATGATTGTTGGGCAACTTGATCTATCCCTTCTTAAGTAAGAAATCGAAGAGCTTATCTGATTTTGTGACATCGAAATCATAGCTCTCTTCAACTCCTTTTCTCCAAAGATTTGTTACCATTACTGTCTTCTTACCCCAATTCCATTCAGCCGTGACAACCTCTTCTTCTTCATCATCTTCATAGCCGTCATCAACTGAATATGGATTATAGGTTTCGGCAATTGCGGCACTCTTCTGAAATCGGGTATCTCTGCGCATATTCTGAAATTGGCTATTGAGCGTTGCCACTCATTGAGCCAACTAACATAAATTATCAAACTCTTGCTCGAGCAGTTTCTTTTTCCACATTGGCAATATTTTTTGAACGGCCAAAGCAGCTAGCTGATCATTGGTCAAGTTCAACGAGAAGCACAAATTCCTAGTCTCTCAGAATCTCTGAAAAAACTTAGTGCCCGATTCATTAGTTCTCTGCCTTATAGTCGTCAAATTGGTAATTTTCTTTTCTCCTATCCCAGTGTAAAAATATGTATGAAACTTCTTCTCTAGGTCAGCCCATTTGGCAATGGAATTAACTGGCAATGATGAAAACTAAGTGAAGGTTGGTCCTGATAGGGACAATGAGAAGAAACGAACTCGATGAGCCTCTTCAATGGATGCTTCGCCCAACTATGTAAGATACCGACTAACATGTTCTATTATGCTTGTGCTATCTTGGCCAGTGAACTTAGCAAACTCCGGGAGCAAATCATACCACTCTAGATATGGGCATTTGTACGAGAAGGTCTGCCCTTTTGGCTTCAAACTGAACTGATTCTTCATCATCTCGGTCACTCTAAGCAACAACTTATCAGCATTTGAACTTGGATTTCTCTACAATTGTTGACCCATCTGTGGATTAAAATTTTGGGTACCTTGATACCCTAGATTTGGAATCATATGAAGGGTATTGCAATCTGTGCCATAATGATATCCTTATGGAATATCTATCTGCTGGGTCCTTTGCTGGTTTGCTGCTTGAAGTCTCTGGTTGTAGATGCTGGGATTTGTATCTCTATGAATCCTTTGAACTAATGGCGGTATTTTTTGAGCCGACGATGATATTTGGCCTAACGTGTGTATCTCTATGAATCCTTTGAACTAATGGCGGTATGTTTTGAGCCGATGACGATATTTGGCCTAACGTGCCAAAATTGACCATTTGATTCTGAATTTGCCCCATTGGTTGTTGCACATGCTGCACTAACGATTCATGATTATGCTGTATCTGATTAGTAGTAGCACCCTGAACTTGCTCAGATGAGCTCTGAACTGCCTGGACATCATTATTACCAGCTGGTGCTGCTTCTTGATGGCTTGTACCGGCTTGATTAGTCTCCTGGGTCGACGGACGTGGAATATTGTAGTAAACTAGTCCAACCTGATCAATTGGATATCCATGAAACACCTCTTTCATGGTGTTGTGGAATGTGTTCAAGAAAACTGCATTATGGTTCAATATGGCATCATGAACAGATTTGTTTACAGTCTCAACGAAGAAACGCCTATCCTCAGCTTCGTCTATATCTGACTGCCCATGCAACAAAACTCTTGGTAGTGGATATTTCTGAACAACTTTATTGTCACGTGTCTTGGTGTAGGACAACAAACACTTGTTCTAAAATTCTTCTATAGCTTTGCTGATGACATCTTTATCCTCATTAGATAGGTCTTTATAAAGCACCATAAGAATGTCACTTTTGTTGTAAGTCGTCATGACGATTTGTGGGGTCCCACCGGACATGCCAGAATGTGTTGGCATAGAAACGTGTCAATGCACCTAGCACACAGCAAGCCAGAAGGATCTGCTTAGGATGAGCCCGGAGATCCGCTTGGCTTCAATCGTAGGACTCGTCGATCCTGCGAATTTCTCCCGAAACGTGCCAGTCAATTTGACCTACAATTGATAAGGAGAGAAACTTTATCAGTAATTTAAGGTGAAACATGCCGGTTTTGCCTAGACAGTTCTAAGTGTGCCGCTTTGGGAGCAGCCAGATGGGAAAATCGACTAAACGACCGATACGCAAAGAAATCGGCTGTTACGGACTATAAAGCTCGTGGGTTGTGATTGATTTTATGTTGACATGTACAATGCACGTAGATATAAGTAAAATCATCAGCTAGGTGGGTATTACCAGTGTAAAGTATTGAGCCGATGAATCTAACGAGAAAGGATATAACATGCAAACAAATCGACTGTCTAGTACAAAAGGATCTACAAACGCTCTGAATCTAATCTGTTATCATCAATAGTGAGGTTCGACCGAATCGATGGCAGCTATGATCGTAATAACAAACTAAAACCGAAGAATCTATAAAACCATCTATACATTGACAGGCTTTCCGAAAGACATGCTATATATGTGAAAGCTCAAGCGGATCGGCTGAAATAGCCGATTTAGGTAGAAAAGAGACTACAACATGTGAACAATCAACTATTTAACATGGACAAATCTATGAACTCGTCAGATTTAACCTGCTACCTCTAACAGTGGGGTTCGACCGGATCAATGGCAGCCGTGATAAAGACAACAAATCAAACCTTTAAAGTAACAGAATCATGAAGACACACTGTAGGCGTTAAAGCATAGGCGGTCGGCTATTTAGCCAATGCAGGCATAGCAAACAGTCAAGGTCACGCCTGATCGAAAACAAATCTACCAACTAGCATCCTTCGATCTAAAGTGCCAGCAGTAGGGATCGACCGGATCGTTACAGCCATAATAGCGAACTATGGACCAGATTTAACTAGACAACAAACCTTCTCAAGATCAGACATGCCTTGACCACATACTATGCATGATCAAGATCGAAGTAGAACAGCCGATGAAAGATAACCCGTCGCTCAAAGTAAGAAACATTGTGTTGTAACAAAGCAAACGACGGACTAGAAGGATATGAAACCGATCTAGATCGATCTCGACCGGGTAGATTGATGTTGATGAAACTAATGGCAATAAGAACATCAGCAAGATCGGTAACTTAATGAATCTACCCGAAGGTTGCCACCCTTAGGCAGAGCCGATAACTTGACCTTAATCCAATTCGAGCAGTGGCGGTCGAACTTAACCGATGCAGCCATACTTAAACTACATAAGGATCGATAACTAGCTTATACTAGAGCTCGCAGTGGAGGTCGAACTTAACTGATGTAGCCTAACAAATGGAAGTATAAGTCATGACGGTACTTACAGACAAGCCGAAGGTCGGCCGAATCGATGCAGTCCTGCTTGTTGAAGAACTCGCCGAGATCTACACTACTCCTACTCCTAAGGGTTGGCGTAAAGCCAAAAAAAGTAACTTATATTGATTGATTGGATCTCTTTTTTTACAATAGCCGGGGCCTAATATTTATACCCGGAGCCTAAGCATGAATCTACTTAAGTATGATTCATTACAATCTTTGGTATAAAAGAAAACATTCCTAACTTAAGATAACTTGGACCCTAATCTTTCCCTTTTTGTAGAGTAAGACGTGTATTTTCCCGACGTCAACCGTAGCTCATTGTCGTCATCTGCTGACGTCATTCAAAGAGAGCCGATTCCAGTGTCGTATCTGAATCAGCTGATATCGACCCTTATGCAATCGATTCCTTGATGACATAATCTTGGAAGCTTCGAGTTCTCGCGTTCTTCTTCTCAAATTTTGGTGTAAACACTTATTAAATTAAAGTGATAGGTCGAAAGTCCGTTACTGACTTGAAGGGTACAAAGAGATAAGTGATGCGGGTCTTCTGCATGAGGACGAGCCACCACTTTTTCTGTGTGGGTTTTCACAGTGTATACTTGAACATGGTGATCTTACTTTGCTATTAAAAAGATGAAGCACAAGTACAATATTTGATTAGTCACCGTTATATATATGTATATATATATATATGTATATATATATATATGTATATATATATATATATATATGTATATATATATATGTATATATATATATATGTATATATATATGTATATATATATATATATATATATATATATATGTATGTATATATATAACTCTAAAAAATTAGTCACCATCTATTGAGAAGGGTGGCTCGTTTATTTACGCGATTTCTAACAGTCTCTACAAGCTAGAACACATCAGCTCAAATGACATGCATATACCACAATATGAAGCTAAAGGATACATGAAAAGTACAAAAAAGAACTACGTGAAGCTAGCACCAAATATATCTCTAGCTACTAGTGTCGTCGGTCGATCATTTGCTTGCAGCCTTGAACCTCTCTCGTTCATCTTGATAAAATTATATATAGAAGTGATTAGCCAATCAAATTATTAACTATTAATTTCGATCACAAGCACTTGAGGAGGGTCAGCTCTTTTGGCGCTGTGGACTCCCCGCTGCGCTGCTGCTGTTGATGCTGCTGCTGATGGTGATCCTGCAGGTTGTGTTGCCATCCCTGCCTCCCCAGGCTTATCTCCAGGTTCGGTACCGCGATCTTTGATGGCACCTGCTGATGCTTGTTCGTCATCGTCCAGCTGCATGCTGGTTGTTCCGTGCTGCTGCTGATGCTACTCCTGCCGCTCGACGGCCAAGGCACCGCCGCTGCCGTCGACGACGGCCAGCGGCTTGCAACACCTGCGCTCCACGATGATGGTCTCTGCTGCCTGATGGCCGTGTCAGCAAAGCCTGCATGCAGACGCCGCGCAGCAATGTCCTGACCTAGGACGTGCGAGGCAGCGTCTTGCTGCGCGCCTCTGGCCTTCCATCCCTGTAAAAGAATGCATGCATCGCTTTATATAGTTTTTTCAGCGAAGCGAACCGAGCCATTGTTTAAAGTGTGTCATAGCACTTTTCAGCTCGTTGCTCACTTGCTCTCTCTCTCTACTGAAGTAGTGAGGATCCAAGTAGTGTTGGGTGGCTCCAGCAAAGCAATACAACACGAGATCTAAATAAAGGGAAATATAGTGCCTAGTCTAGCTACATGTGTGGTTCCAGCAGCATCTCGCTCTGGCCGTACGTGGAAAGTGCCATTATGAATCGCGACAACGTCAACAGGTAGCATAGCTTTTCTGCCACTGTATTTGCCAAGCATAATAACAAATAATAATATAACAGATGTATGTACAGGAGGATCTGATTACGTACTAGGAAAATATTTTCTTGTTTTTTTTTGAGTTGTGAAATATATATAATGAATCTGGCAAACAAGAGAACATTTTCTTGCATGCATTGCAATGTGGCTCATCTAACTAAGCACTGGCTGCCCGTGGACCAAACTCAAGTTAAGACACTCTGCCACTGCAGCTGCATGCATGCGTCGTATATATGGTGACGTTTCTATAGATACTTTTTGCCTGGAGTGAGTAGCTCTGAGGAATTAACAGAGCGAGGGTACGGTTCTGCTGCAACAAACATTATTGATGAAAGATGTGCTGTTTATCCCCAACAATCAGAATATTGTATTATTACTACATTACTAGCCCAATTAATTAAACCCTTCGGAGTACCAGAGAGCAGTAACATAGTGCATGAAGAAAATCATTCAGTGTCCGTACTGCAATTAGCATGCAAGGAAATGTTCTCCTTGAATGTACGAGTATAATAAATCATGTGGGGAGGCAGACATCCAGGAAGCATTACGGACTACTAAATTATATGGCGAGATATTTGTTGATCAACAACCTTGGATCCTACGATCTAACGGACCACACATGATGCTAGACTGCACGGAACTGAACCTTCATTGAGTAACAATATATATTAGTAACTGTACTATAGGCCCCAGGATGCAAGTTCTAATTACTTTGGGTCATTTAGTCGACCAAAAACTTGTTCAAATGAAGTAGGATAATGATATAATTTTATGTAATTTTGCCCGTTTGGGTGTCCCCTTCTTTTTAATACACTACGGGAAACAGGGTCTTTGTCGAGTGCAACTTTCTGCCGAGGGCTAAAAAACGGGCCCTCGGCAAAGTCGGCAAATATATACACTCAGCAAAGAAGGCTTTGCCGAGTGTCAGGCACTCGGCAAAGCCAGATACTCGGTAAAGGCCCTTTTTGCCGAGTGTGAGGCACTCGCCAAGCTTTGGCGCTCGGCAAAAAACAGCGTCAGGTAACGGCCGCCGCCTACCGTCCAGGTTTGCCGAGTGCCAGTGGGTAGGCACTCGGCAAACCACTTCTTTGCCGAGTGCCAGACCCTGACACTCGGCAAAGGACTAGGGCTGCCGGTTTACCGAGTGGTAGATCGGGGCACTCGGCAAAGATTTTTTCTTTTTTTTTAATCTAAACCCTAAACCGCACTCCATCGTATTTAAAAAAACAAAATTACCACTTTGCCGAGTGCCGGACGGAGAGGCACTCGGCAAACATTTAAAAAAAAATTGGCACGCTCTTTGCCGAGTGTCCCCACGAACACTCGGCAAAGGGAACACTTTGCCGAGTGCCTACCATCTGGCACTCGGCAAAGTGCATATTTGTCGAGTGTCAAAAGATGACACTCGGCAAACCAATTTTTTTTTGTATTTTGACCTCCAAACTTTTTATGTAGTCCTCTTACAGTACTTGGTACTCCATGCCGAAATTTGGTACATTTCCCGAACTGTTTACTATATTTATTTAATTTATTTCATTTACTTGAATTTTTTTAGAAAATGCAAATTTGAACTGCACGTGCATCGAATAATGGAATTTAATGATTCAGAATATTGTATTATTACTACATTACTAGCCCAATTAATTAAACCCTTCGGAGTACCAGAGAGCAGTAACATAGTGCATGAAGAAAATCATTCAATGTCCGTACTGCAATTAGCATGCAAGGAAATGTTCTGCTTGAATGTACGATTATAATAAATCATGTGGGGAGGGAGACATCCAGGAAGCATTACGGACTACTAAATTATATGGCGAGATATTTGTTGATCAACAACCTTGGATCCTACGATCTAACGGACCACACATGATGCTAGACTGCACGGAACTGAACCTTCATTGAGTAACAATATATATTAGTAACTGTACTATAGGCCCCAGGATGCAAGTTCTAATTACTTTGGGTCATTTAGTCGACCAAAAACTTGTTCAAATGAAGTAGGATAATGATATAATTTTATGTAATTTTGCCCGTCTGGGTGTCCCCTTCTTTTTAATAGTGGGTAGCTCAATCTCCTGCTGGTTCGTTCCAAAAAAATATGTAATTTAATTTGAGGGAAGAAATGAAGTAGAATGATATATTTATTTGATCGTAATTAGTTAGCTTACCCAAAACACCAATATTGGTAAGCAACAGCTGCATCAGTACAGTACAGTCTCTCTGTCTCTATATATGTCTGTACTGAATGCGAGCTGAGCTGAGAGATTAGATTTATATTTACGATCGATAGAGAGGTGCTAATATATATAATAATACATGTAGATAGAGAGATCATAATCACCGTACCTGATTTTGCGAGAGCAAGTAGCGGTTGTGGTGGGCAGACATGAGGTAGGGACAGGGCAGCGGCAGCGGCACCGCCCCACTTTGGTGTGCGAAGGGTGGTGGCCGCAAGAACCAGGCCACCTCCTGCTTCCCTGCTGGCGACCCTGCAGCTGCTTGCATTCTGCATCATGCATGCAAACGACGTATATGTACGAACAACATACGTACATACGTCAATGATCATCTATCAGTTCTTTGTTCATATACATACATACATATATATATGTGGGACACATTTTTTCTACTCCCGGGAGTAGTTACTCCTATCTTCAATAAACCACATTGCGTATGTTTGCATACCCATTTATCAGTTTGAGTATGTTTATATACTCATTTTAAGATACTACAAATTAAATCTTACTACATGAAATTTTTTCAAAAGAACCCATATTTTTAATATGTTATTATAATACTATGACAGTAGTATATAAAATAAGTATAACCATATACTCTATGTATACTTATACTTGACTTACATACTACGTACCTTAGATGGTCTAGTGTGATTATATACTTCGTCTACATACACTTCGTCGAGCCATATACACCCTAAATCTAAAGATATATGCATGGGAGTAACTACTCCCTTGAGAGTAGGAAATAACTTCCTCATATGTGTGTATATATATAGCCATGTAGGGTAGTGCACAGAACCTTCCGTTATCGCAGTATAGATACTCCTAGTTTGATGCTATACTACGTACCAGGTCGTACGCGGTACGCAGAGAGAGAAAAGGAGAGATTGAAGAGAGAATCAGTCTCGTGACTCACTGAGTAGTACGTACGGTGTACCAGCTGAAGAGACACAATGAATACAACGACAGGCAGCAAAACAGTTAAAAACATCAGATTACAGGAACAAAGATGCATGCAGAGGAGCAGCAGCAGCAGGACGCATGCATCTTATATCTATCGTACTCGTAGGTACACAAGGAATTAACTCCAATCTGCCACACGGCCAGCAGGCTGGTCGTGGTCGATCGAGAGAGAGAGAGAGAGAGAGGATCTCTAGTAATCTACTACTAACTGCTAGCTGCACGCTGGGTCTGGGACTCTGGGTGCCGGTACCTAGCTGCTCTCACCATCCCCACTACGGAGGAGCTAGCTAAATGGATGCCACGCACTCCTCCATCACACGAAGCACGCACAATATGCAAGTGCGTGCATGAAGGAGAACTACAGCTAGGTGCACTGTCTGGACTGAAATGCAGTGTCGAGCGAGTGTGTTAATGCAATGCTCTAGCTGCTTGCTGGCTGCTGGCTGCTGGCTGCTGCTACTGGCAACCTGGCCTGTCCATGCTCGCCACTACCGTGCCAACTCTACTTAAGCAGCTGGCCGGCCGGGCTGCACTGCATGCCTCCATGGCTGTGAGCTGAGCTCTACACTATAGTGCTGGAGCATGCATGGTACCTGCACGCAGGCTTTCGGTCAAGGGCAATGGACGATGGATGGATGGATCGGATAGCTAGATAGAGTCAGACTGCGGCAACTGCATCATGCAGCAAGCTAGCAGCATGTCCCGCTGCCGCGCGCACTGCCCTCCGTCCTCGTGTCTTCTTCTACTTGTTTCTTGCCAAGATTCCGGCCACCACCTCTCGTCGTCGCATAATAT
Organism: Miscanthus floridulus; assembly: GCF_019320115.1. NCBI lineage: Eukaryota > Viridiplantae > Streptophyta > Magnoliopsida > Poales > Poaceae > Miscanthus > Miscanthus floridulus. The sequence continues at coordinate 27,691,393 of NC_089581.1, read as the reverse complement.
AATGTGTTATGACCCTGAGTGATGGGAAGCAGCGCAGGGGGACAATTGATATGGATCTGAATGACATTCAATGAATCATCACAACGGACGACGACTACTACTCACTACCGGTGGTCGCCGGCCGGCCGGCTGTGCAGCAGCGGCCACTCAGCCGGCCGGCCGGCCAGCCAGCCGGCTTCTTGCATATAAGTGTATCGATCCGTCGCAGGGACCTCGCCCATCAACACAGCTTGCTAGCTGCAGGCTGCATGCTAGTAATTTGCAAGTTAGTAGTGGGACTCCATCTGTTGGAGGCAATCTGGCAATCCAAGGTGAGAAAGTCTTGCCATCCATCATGATGTCCTTGGCCGCCAGTGTCTGGCTACCATAGCTAGCTGTAGTACGTAGTACCAGCTACCATGCAATGAATTAATAAGGTGACTGCTGCATGCCTCTGCACCACAATTTTTTCGCAATAATATGACTAGCTAGAGGGCTTTACTTGCCCTTTAAAGACGTGTCCCCCATGCAGGCCAAAACCCTAGCCGCTATATATGCAGATGCATGTGCGCGCGGTAGATACTACATGGACAGATGGCTCTATCCCTGTGCCCGACTGTGCACGCAGCAGAGGGATCCAATCGATCGATCGATCCAGCAATTAGTTGGATCGGAGCATTATATTTGCTGCCACTGCCAGCAGCATACTATGCATGACGCACAGCCGCACAGGGTGTGCGTTCAGTTCAGGTTCCTCCAGCGCGCGCGAGCTGCTTTTGCATGCGTGCGTGCGTGGGAGTTTGGAATCGGCAGCCAAGGACGACGCATCCATCACCATCAGACATGCATGCATGCACAACACTGTCATCGTACCTTCCCCAGCTACTCACCACCAGAAAAATAAATTATTACGCGCTCCGTTCAAAATTATAAGATATTTTAGTTTTTTTAGATATATTATTTTTAGTATGTATCTAGACATAGTATATATTTATATGCATAACAAAAGTTACATATTTAAAAAAGCCAGAACGTCTTATAATTTGGGAACGATTGAGTAATTGTTTCACTTTTTTTAAAATAAATTCTGGACACGCATGCATTCAACAACGGGAACGAAGACATGCAAGGTGCCCACGGCCCACCTGAACTAGAAAATCACAATAATATACCCCCCACCCCACCCCACCCCACCCCCATGCATATGATATATAAGATGACCATGTAACATGACAAATATTATTGTTAATCTTTTGAGGAGATTGTGTTCATATGAAAAAATATTCTCAATCTTGATGCTTATATATGTAAACAAGCGATGCATATGTTAATTAATAACTAACTAAATAAATAGTTTTAAATAATATCAAAATTAATTGTACATGTGTGTGTATAATATATAGTTTGTGTGCATAATATGGGTGCCAAGTTTTCTTCAATTTCCTGGCAATAACTAAAGTAAGGGTACGGTTGAGACGAAAGCTTCTAAGGGCTGCTCGAATAGTATTAAAAAAATCTAGCACATAGATGTTGAGTAATAAGGAGAGAGAATGATAAGTTAGCTTTTCATGAAGAGCTAAGCTCACACACTTTCTTAATTTTTTTGTGTTTATGTTCACACATTTTTCTACACTAGCATGTTGGGTTTCTCTATTTTTATCTTATTTTAAGTTCATATAGCAAGTTGACTCTATTGTTGATGGTGCCCTAAACATTATTAGTAGTATTTATTATTACATATAGGAAGCCTCTTTTTAATGCAAGTAATGTCCATCAGTCTGGTATATACTACCTGACATGCACATTGTGTTTTAGCCCAAATAATTTTCTTATGTTTGATATAAAAAAGAGAAGTTTATTTTCAGCTTTTGTGATTCAGGCATCGATCCAACCTCGGCTTCATTTATGTTGTACACATTGGTTACCACAGCTGCCTAACTAGGTACACAATTCTTTCATTTATATGATTTATTCATAAAAGTATGGATAATAGAAAAAACTTCAAATGTTTTGTACATGTACATCCAATGTCCTTGATTCTAACTAATACCTACATATTGTAGTATAGGTTTTTACAGTGATCTGTATTATTCAAATAAACTAAAATTCTCTGTCTTTGTGTTGTCAAACTATTGAATTTAACTAACGATCATTGTGAATATATCAAAAACAATTGCTTTGTGTTACATTTTCTTATAAGGTTTTTGCTTATCAACTGAAATAAATTTGCAAGCAAGTGCTCCATGGACCATGCAAATATCAAAAGGGTACTTGATTTTATGATCGGAGAAGGAGCGTCACTAACATTTAATAAAAAGTAGGTGCTCATTAGTCTTAACTATTATATATTCAACATAAATATAAACACATATTATGGCATTGTACAGCTAACTTAATTTAAACTATGACCTCTATATATGTTAACATACACATACCAAAATTATTGTCATAGCAGTATACTTGACCATATATGAAATATGTGCATGACCATGAATAGCATGTCAATATATATGATCCTTTCACTACCACATGACAGAAAATTATTGGGTTCACTAGTGTCATCTCGTAAACATTGGACATAAGGTTCCACTGCCCCCTCTAGTTACTCCCTCTGTCCCAACAGGAATAGAAACCTTGTTATCTGAGGAGACAATCCTTAATTAGTTTGACCAAATATATACACAAAAAGATACTAATTCATATTTATGATGCATAATAAGTATCGCTAGATTAACCATAGAATATATTTTCGTAATAAATTGAAGATACAAATGTTGATATTATTTTCAAGATACCTAATCAAACTTGAGATTGTTTGACTCATTGAGAAGCCATATTTTATTCTTTTTTTGGGACAGAGGAAATAAGAAAAAATATGGTGATGGCTTTGAACATGTGCAATCAGTTGTTCTAATTTTTACCAAATATGTTATTATAATATGCAGTTTAATTATATGAAGAACGTTATAAATAAATTTTGATTAAAATGGAAAGACATCCCAACAGTTTTGTGCTTTTTGAACATATGATGATCAAAGTGTGGTCAAGCTAGTGCCATCCTATTAATTTCAAAAAGTCAGAAAACATTAACTAGATTGAGATTTGAGAGTAAAATATTGCACATTGCATTGATTACAGGGAAGCTCAATATGTACAATACATACGGGACTCTTTCTATGTTTTATTTTTCACAGGTGCTATATATCCTCTTGATCAAATGCTCCCTAAAGGTGTGTCGCATGTGAAAAAAAAGGGGATAAAACTGCTTGCAACACGTGTTGTAGTTTGACTTGTTAAAGTTGGATGAAGGACACCTCATACAGAAGCATGTGGGGCCAAAACCTGTAGCTATAGAAGATTATGAGAGAAGAATTGCAAGAGCGATGCATGACAGCAAGTCAGCAACAGTACTACTCACTAGCCATGAGTGCAAGAAAGACATGAGAGATCATTTTTTTTCTAAAAAAGGATAGAAAGGAAATATGAAATGATGCATGGGATCATAGTGGCCATGATCGTGCACTATACATTTTTTTTAGAAAAAAAAAAATTATTCCGGTCTCTGCGCATAAGTTATATATGTGCACGACCATCTATTTATTAAAACACACACACTGACTAAAAACAACTTGCTCTCAAAGAGGGACACAAAAAACAATAGCTTCGAACTTAAACACCAAGTCTATTAAAAGACAACCATCCATATTAATTAGTGCATTATACATTAAAAAAATTTAAACACACGCGCAAAAGGTATGCACGTGAATCGTCAAAATGGACAAAATAGAGGATGCAGATTCGCAGAGGAAAAGTAACCAATGCAAGGGAATAAATATATAGGGCATCACTGTACCGGATTATATATATGCAATACTAACACACACAATGACACAATACTATATATAATAAGCAGTCGATGATGTGTACAAACCTACTATTGGCGGTAGCATTGGAAGTACTGTTGCTAAACCTTTCGAAGCCATTCATTTCACAACCCCTCTGCAGAAAGCCCATATCTCTCATCATCTGCACATGGCCTGCAGCAAATTATATATGCATGCCTATCAAATCACTGAAATTTACAACGGAGATACATCTATATGAACATATGTGGCTATTCCCTAGGTGTTTCCAGATACTGTGTAATAGCTCAAAGACAAACACTGCTACTTCATTTTTAAGAAAAAGAATGGCAGTGCTTGTGCTTTATGGGACTGACTGGAAATACTAACCAGGCACGCCCCATGCCAATAATTCAGCTAGGATTATGTGATATGACCCTACTGAGGAATATCAACGTTAACTCAGGAAAAGAAATGTTTCTGGAGCTGACATGTATGTAATGTTTTACCTGCAGCACATGATCTGTCTGCCGTCGTTCCCTTCACTGTTCGATACATCTGCATCAAGTAATAAAGCAAATAAGAAAACAACGACATGGAAAGATTAGACTGATCCTTGTGCTGCCATTTGGTTTACTCTTGCAACGTGCTAAGAAAAAAAAACATTAGTTCAATTCATTGTGGTTGATATATTACTAGTTAAATAAATGATTCAGATGAAAGAGACAAGTACTTGGCGACAACTACAAACAAATGCCAAGAAGAAAAGGGTGAAAGTGGCTGATCAAGAAATCATCAAACTGTGTTACCTTTTTGTTTGGTTCTTGACATGAGAAACACTAGTACTAAGTACCAAATTCTACTGGGGAGAGAGAGAGAGAGAGAGAGATTATATTAAGGTTTTGGTAACTTGCCTGCAAGTGGCTCTTAACATGAGCCAATGTGAGATCCTTAACGTTCATCAGCTCCAGCACTGACTTTGGCGTTGCTCCTAGAAAGAAAGGTACAATTCTTAATTTGTAGCCAAAATGAAACTGAAATCAAAGACTGAACAATTCAGTGAAGTCTGCAAGCTACAATTAAGTGGAAAGAAAACAAAGAAAAGCACTCCATGTTTGTTATAGTTATAGGCAGTGGCAGATCTAGGACAAAATCCTAGGGGGGCTGAACAGGCTGTTGTGTTGGGCGCTAGCCGCTAGCTACTACCGTGCTGCGCTGCTGCTTGTTAGTGCGGGCGTTGTGCTACGCTGCTGCTCCATAGGCGCGGCCGCGGTAGGGGGGGGGGGGGCTCAGGCCTGGTGGCAGATCCGCCACTGGTTATAGGCAAGGGGATATATCATATCAATATAATCAAGCGAGAAAATATAATAAAAGCATATTCACCCAAGATTCCAAGAACTTAATAAGTCTTGAGCAATTGCACTCTCGATCGCCAGTTCCCCACAGTGAGCTATATGAAATTGGATCATCATGTCATTATTAATGACAAGCGCAAACCCAACGAATTGAAGCACAATCAGTTGGCTAACAATTTAACAGAACATGGATGGAAATTAAACAAGCAAACAAGAACGTTCTTGAAGAACGTACTCTCATGGCCGCCAAGGAGCTCTACAGCATGCACGAAGTGTGCATGAAGAGCCGTGGTCCACCTCATTCTTGGTGCTCTGGAGCTCCTCTTTCCACCACCGCTGCCACCATTCCCAGATCTCGTGGTGCCTCCGGATAACGCCGCCGATGAGCTTTTCTTGAACCTCTGGATCTGGCTAGGTTGGTGCAGCCTCTGCTGCTCCTGCTGGATGTCACATTGGCCATCCTGCTGCGCCACAGCCACCGTCTTCTCAACAAGTCCGAGACACAGCGTCTGCTTGGAGAAGAACATGTCCGTTTCGTGGTTTGCTTGGCCGCCGCCACTGCTCCATGCATCGTCGGGCGGCGATGGAGGACTGATATGGAGCGATAGATCGGGGGGCGCGGCGGTTGTATCCATTGCAAGCTGCTGCTGAACTTCTAAATTGGCAACAGAGCCTTGCTGCCTGTTCTTGCTCGAGGAGAAGAAATGGATCTTGGTGATTAGGTCATGAGTGGCATATGACATATGGTTGTTCTTGTATAGGGGTTGCGTCTGTTGTGCATGTGGGTGAGGAGGGAGGTAGTAGATACCTAGAGATCGATCAGAGGAGCAAAGTTTGGTATTGTTATGCTGGTACAATTATAGGGATAGGCCGCAGCTAGTGAGGTTGCATTGGACGACGAGGGTGATGAGAGAGAGAGAGAGAGAGAGAGAGAGAGAGAGAGAGAGAGAGAGAGAGAGAGATGGAACGCGTTGAGAGCTAGGTGGAGCAGGCACCAATATATATTTTTTTTCTTTGTGTGCCGTTTTGAAGGGCCGGGCCGGGAGTACAGCGTAGCACTGAGACATGGTCCAAACCGGTGGATGGGATGCATGGACTTGAAACTGATTGACATGATATGTGCACCTCTCTGAGCTAGTGAATGTGTCGTTTATATTGTATGTACTGGCTTCAGCATATTCCTTCCTCACCATGCATTTGGTCAAGTGGCAGGACACGTACGGTATTTCTTTGGGCATGCATCGATCGATCATGTCAAAAAGGTAAAACTAGGAATCATGAGTGAGAATTGAATGTGTGCTCTATTATCACTAGGAGAGGAGTAGCAATTAAAGAGCGTAACGTGCACGTGGGCGCACCGTTTTATTGCAGTAAATTAATTGCATAATTAAAGCCACTGGAATTACTAGTATATACTCCCTCGGTTCAAAATTATGTCACTTTAACTTTTTTATATCTATATATTTTGCTAAGTATCTAAATATATCGTATATTTAGATATAATAGAAAATTTTATATACCGAAAAAATCAAAGCGACTTATAATTTGAAACGGAGGGAGTAGAAGTTTAGTTATGAAAATAAGGAGTAATATCATAGGAATTTCTGCTAGTCATAAGATCGAAAATACTGGTATACATGTTAAACCGGATTTAGGTCATGTGTTTGGTTCTATATAGCTAGCCAAGCCAAATTTTGACATGGCCTACAACTTTTTGGCCATGGTTTGTTTTGAGAACAAGATTATATCTGGCTAGCCAAAACAAATTTATTAGCTTGTGCCCGCTACGCAGGGACGGTGATGCTGGCCTCGTCGCCTTTGCGGTCTTCACTACACTACTGGCCACCGATGTGTCGTCTTCTTGTATTAAGCTTAGCCGGTTGGGGATTTTAGGTGGAGGGTTCCCCACTCCCCCCTCGTGTTTTCTTGCTTTGGTTTGTGCCTGTGGGATTTTGTTGGTAATCCTAGGCCGGGATTACTTACGAGTTCTATGTATTTTTGTACTAACTCTAACCTCTCTTAATGAAGCATATGCCAAGCACGCTTTCGAAAAAAGTTAACAGGGACGGTGTGGGTACTCACACGGGCGGGAGAATTGCTAGCACCAATTTGGCCGGCTGCATTGCCATGCACCAAGATGATATATCAAGCTGCTATTTGTTGCACTTGCATCGAGAGGTTTTGAATTATAGAGCTTTAAATGGAAATATCTTCTAAACAAATATCAAATTTATAATTTGTTTTTGTCATCTTATTTATTATGATTTGATCTACAAAATAAGATCATGGCATATTTTTCAGTGAAGACAAAATTGTGTGACATTTAGACCGCATACGCTATACTCAGAGTTGTGATAAAATTTTGCCATGGCTATCATCAAACACCTTTTTTTTTTCTTACCGGCTGCACTTGCCAAATTTTAGCACTGCCCTAATTTGACATTGGGCCAAATTAGGCTCGTCTTGGTCTACAACCAAACAGACTGTTACCTATAGCCTATAACTACTCCCTTCGTTCTGAACTATAAGACGTTTCTGGTTTTTATTGATACATTGCTTTTACTATGTATCTAGACATAGTGTCTATCTATGTGCATAGCAAAATCTACTATTTAGAAAAATCAAAGCGTCTTATAATTTAGAACAGAGGGAGTACCTGTTTTTCGAACCCTAGGAAGTAAGCACATACTAGTATACGTACCTACCTAGTACTATGGTACGGTGAGTGGTGTGATTAGCTCCCGGTCCTTAGTACCATTCAATTTCCATTTACCACCCCCAAAAATTCAATTTCTAGGGAGAAATATAATTCCCACACAACAAACCAAGGTTCATAGTTGATGCCATATATTTTACATATGATTGAATTCAACGTTATTCCTTTCTAGACTGCTAGAACACATTTTTAATCAGGGAATGGTATATAATTTATTTGTGTATTGGGGTCTACCAGAGATATGAATTACTAAGAGAGAATTATCTATTTGATGCTGAAACAAATCAGTCTTCCTCATTTGGCACTCAAAAACTCGAACTTCTTTATCTGGCACCAAGTTAATTTCCTTCCCTAGATGGCACTGTCATCTATTTTGGATAGTAACGGTGTCTAGTGGCTTGCAAAATGACATGAATGCCCTTGTTTGTAGAAGAAGAAGTCCATTCATGTTGTTGTTCATGTTGTGCTGGTGTGCCACTCTGTGAGGCCAGTGCTCCATTGGGCGAGGCTGCCCTGGCTCCATAGCCGGAGCTTGGGCGGCTAACCTGGAGCTAGGGGAGGCCGTCCCGTAGCCTCTGCGCGATGAACCACGGCCGGGGGATTCTGCCTCATCATCCTTCGCTCGACGAACCACGGCTTGGGGAGGCTGGCCCATGGCCTGTGAACATGACCGCTACTACCGGCTAGCGAGGCCACTGCGCCGCCTCCGCCACGCCGCGTGCTGGCCGAAGGGGCTGCGCTGCCTCCACCATGCAGCGGGCTGGCCGGAAGTGTCGGCCCGTGAGCCTACCTCATCGCCAGGATCGTGCCGCTGCCTGCCTCCGCCGAGTGAAGTTGCCCCACCAGAGGGCATGCGGAGTTGGTGTTGAGCGTCGCCGACCGCAAGATCCTCTGCTCCTCCTTCCACCATCGATCTAGGGTTTGGTGTCTTTTCTAGGAAGAAGGTCACACAACCTCACGGGAGACAGGAGCGCTCAGCCGCTCAGGGAGTCGAGGGCGTGACTAACAGAGGGGTATGTTGGTCATACGGAGAAAAAACTTGCATGGTCAAAACAGTCAACTATTAGATGGATGGGCAAAATGGACAACAGTGCCATCTAGGAAAGGAAATTTCAACTTGGTGCCAAATAAGGAATTTCGAATATTTGAGTGCCAATGAGAAAGACTGATTTGTTTCAGTGCTAAATAGATAATTGTCTCAATTATTAATTGTAGAGCGAATGGAAATCATATATTATATTTTTCAATGAAATTTAGTGAGTAATTACAACTGAAAAATGGTCACTACAACTGGCTTATGACCCCCTTCGAAACCAATTATATTCAAGATGTATGGGAACTACTCTTAGGAAGTCCATCTCTAGAAATCGATTACATAGATGGCACTCTTAAGAGGCCTGCAATTTGCCTCTAAGAATAGTTGTCTTGAAAAAATCATAAATTTTCATAACAAGTTAAAGATGAATTTTACACCCCAATTGAAGTTGACAAGTTTTTAATTTGAAACTATTTAGAGTGCAAAAATTTAATTTTAAGCTCTCAGATTTTGAATTGGAAATTTAAAATTTAGAATTTTCAAACAACCTTGGATGTTTACCCAATCTATATTCAAATTGTAGTTCTCAATGCACTTTGTAGTTCACAAGTATTTTTGAAATTGTTTAGAGTCGTCCCAAATATTCATTTTTTTAAATTATTACAATTTGAGCTTCAAATTTTTGTAATTTTGTATGGAGACACATCATATGCCAAAATTGTAGAGCTCGACATGATCTAAAGCTTTATAATTGAAACATTTTTCATTTGAGATTGTTTCAGGTTTGAAATTTTCAAAACAAGATTACTAAACGTTAATACAAAAGGATAGCATCTTATCTTTAGTCACAAGTGAGTGTACAATGTAGTGGTAGGGAGGGAACATGCAAGACACGAGACGTCACGGGTCAAATCCTACAAAGTGCACGTGCACATAATTCCAACGCCACCCCCCTCCTCTTAAAATGGGTTTTTGTAGTAGTTAGGGTTGTGATATTGAAGAGTATTAATCCCAATGCTTGCCACCAAAATTGCAGCACCTTCTATACCTAAATAGGAGATGACCCTACTATTAGACTTTTTTTATAAGTGTGTCTATCCCTTATCATTTGCATGCTCTCCTCTGCCGCTTGCTCACCATATCTAGCCTTAGCCTCCATTCTGGTAAGTGTGTATTCCTTGATCTGGCCTTCCATACAATCTGCCACCTCCATCCATGACACCATGCTGAGCAGGCATGGAGTTATTTGTCCTATTGTGTAACTATAATGTGCACATTGTTGTAAGTAGACTTCCCAATGCCCCACCTCCTAAAATGGATTTTTTTCTAGTAGTGGGGGTTATGATTCCCAAGAGTATCAATCCCGGTGCTTGCCATGAAAATTGCATTATCCTTTATACCTAATTAGGAGACCACACTACCGGATTTTTCTACAATTTGATGAATCTACATCACTTGCCTATCATCATAATTATCATTTGCTCAATCTCCTCCGCCTCCTTACATCACCATCTTTGGCATCGGCCTCCCACTACTGGAAATGGGAACAGGAAAAATAAAAATCAGTTTTTGACTATGAATGAAATAATCGATATGGCGACAAGGAAATAACAAAATGTCTAAATGGGCAACCGTCATAAACAATTTTCTAGTTGATACATGAAGTCAATCATCGTTCGGATCCTAGGCTTTCGACCTGACGGTCAAGCCAGATGTCACACCCAATTTTAAGGATAAAATGGGTGCAAAACCTTATGTGCGTCCAAAGATCAGTCACACACATAAGCCGACAAATTATGAATAGTATCATCACCAATGTTTATTACATCACGAATAAGTCAGAGTTATTACATAAATATAGCGTAGGTAATAAAAAGATCTCTCGTGGAAGCTCCATTTCACAGGGACGTCGACTGGTTGACCACAAGTCTAGTAGTCCTCAGGAAAATCATCATACCCAAAGTCATCTGTTACCCATCCAGGATTTTTATCCAAATAATGAAAATAAACAAGCGTAAGTACATGTCGTACTCAATAAGTGTAACACGGGTTCATGAGGCTCAAAAGGCTTGACACAGATTTAACAGCGTTCATCTTTTAGTTATCACACTTTTAGCTTATGAGTGGCAACAAGTTGTTTCCAATTCCCAATGCAAAACACATGATCAAATGTAAACATGAATAATGAATAGCATAAACAAATATTACTTAGTGTTCATCTATTCCATAAGTGTTCTAAGGCCGCTTGTGACTGTGAGCACGGCTGATATACCAGTTTTACACTCTACAGAGGTTGTACACTTTCACTGTGAGTCGTGATACCCATATGCTCGGGTTAATTACTCCCAAAACACTTCCAAGGTGAGCAGGCAGGGGTCACTATGAAGCCTTTGAAAGGTTCATCTAACAAGTTAGGGCCATTAGATTCACTCGGCAAACGGATATAGAGCCCCCCTTCCCGATGGCACATTGACACGCGGCCTATACTCATAAGGATAGAGGCCGTCCTATACCTAATTCGGCAAGCCATTCTTACACCAATGAAGGTAACCACTAACGAGCTAGAAAAGGTCCTCATACTGAGCTAAAGCCAGAGCCATGTAGCCCTCACAGCTGTACTATAAGTCCCGGATGATCACTTACAGATAAGTCCTTAGGGAGAGGAATCTGAAGCATTTAGAAAGTAGCTAAACACTCCAGCCCCATGTTTCCATGTTGCTAAAAAGTCATGTTTTAATGTTTATTGCATATACCATTAGTCAAGTTACAAGATCATGGTTTAATTGAGCACTAGCAAAGCTACCCAATGCATAACCCTTAGGTGACAAGGTAATAGTTCGATTCTAGAAAATCCCTATCAAGATGACACATGCAACATGAATTTAATGAATTAAAGTGAATAGGAAACAAGGATGATCCCATGCTATACTTGCCTTGAGCAAAGTACTCCTGCTGGTCCTGCTCATCAAAGTCGTACCCTTGATCTCCCACGAACTGCTCACCGTCTATACTCGATAACCACAGCAACATACAATCATCCAGGAGCAATCATGCAAAGCAAACAAGGCTACAGATTAGAATAGTACACCAATAGCAAAGAGTCAAGATGAAAAGTTTGGAAAACGAATCTATGTCTCGCTATGAACACACAGGCGCGAAGATCACAAAAATCGGATCTAAAACGAAAAAGTTATGATTTAAACAAGATTTCCTATAGAAAAATAATAGATTAAATCTAAGCTTGAATTTTAATAGTTGGAAACCCACTTTACAGTAGCATGAGCATGTATATCACATAATTATGAACCTAACGCAACTTGAATGGATCAAATTGGAGTTAAAACGAAGATTTTATGGCTAAAACAAGTTGAATGGCAAAACTGTAAATAACTGAAAACGTATTTCAATATAACCAATCCAAAATACGCTTTTTAAAAAGAGAAAACGAAATCTGTAAACGCGCTTTGGACTGCGGGTTAAGACAACAATAATGGTAAGGGTGTATCTACAAAGTCGGCAGCAAAAGGGTATCCTTTAATCTGATCCATTGGATTAGAAATCGACGGCCGGGAATCGATTTGATGGGGAGAGAGAGAAAACCCAAACCGGTACAGTGCCGGCGGCAGTGAGCATGGTGGCGCCATGGCCGGCTTCTAGAGCTCGCGGTACATGGCTTCAAGGGCACGGTTCGATGAAAGACAAGTATAGGGAGAGAGAGGGGAACGGGGATCTCACCGGATCAGGAACACGCTAGAGGGAAGCAGCGACGGCGGCTCGGTGCTCGGTGGACTGCGGTGGTCGGCGGCGACGCTCGAGCGAGATTCGGCTACGGCTGCTTGAGTGAAAAACCGGGCACCAGATGGGATAGGAGACAGAGGAGGGCGCGGGCGCTATTTATGGGGCCAAATCCCTTGGGCGTCATGGCACCACGGGTCGTGGCAGCGTCGGACTCAAACGACGGCGTGGACGGAAGAGTCCGACCCGGCCACGGCGAGAGGAAGAAGGGCCTGACCAGTGGGCCCGGCTGGTCAGCGGTGGGGAAAGGCGCGTGGGTCTGCGGGAGTGGCTGGGCGCGTGGCTGGGGTCTAGCTAGGCCAATGGCCTGCGGCTGGGCCAACGGCTTGCAAAGGGAGACCGAGCTGGCCTGGCTGGCGCTAAGGGGAGCGCTAGGCCTCGGCCCGAGTAAAGAGGAAGGGAGAGCAGCGGCCTAGAAAAGAAAATGGGCCGCGCAGGAAAGAAATGGAGCAGGCCAGAAACAGAGGAAGGAGAAAGAATTTATCCTTTTCTTTTTCTAATTTCTTTCCAAAGCAATTTTGAAGACAAAATTCAAATCAAGTTCAAATTCGAGTTCAAATCAAACCATTCCAAAAATTAATATGCAGCAGCATGAAGGCACATTCATGGTTGTTGACCTATATTTGATTTTAATTTGATAAACTTTATTATTCTTCTTGAATTTAAATGCTCACAAAAATGCTCAATAAATCAATTTCCCCTATTTTAAAATGTTGTAAAATTTAGGGTGTTACAATTCTACCCCCCTTAAAATGAATCTTGTCCTCGAGATTCGGACGATGCTTACTCAAATAACTGTGGGTATGTTTTTCTTAGATCCTCTTCTCTTTCCCAAATAGCCTCATTCTCTGTATACCGATTCCACTAAACCTTACACATCTTTATTACTCGGCTCCTTGTAACTCTTTCTGCCGTCTCCAAAATCCTTACTAGAAACACATCATATGTGAGATCCTCCTTAACTGTAAGCTCTTCTAATGGTATCTGCTCCTCGGGTACACGCAAACACTTCTTAAGCTGAGACACATGGAACACATCATGTACACCTGACAAATTCTCAGGCAATTCCAACTGATAAGCTACCTCTCCACGTCTCTCTAAAATCTTGAAAGGTCCAATATACCTTGGGGCTAACTTCCCTTTCATATTAAACCTTCTCACACTTCTCATAGGTGACACCTTCAAGTACACATAATCACCTACTTTGAAAACCAATTCCCTTCTTCTAGTGTCGGCATAGCTCTTTTGTCGAGACTGAGCCACTCTCAAGTTATCTCTGATCATCCTTACTTGCTCTTTCGCATCTCTTAGTACATCTGGTCTGAACACTTGAGTTTCTCCCGTTTAGTTCCAAAATAACGGGGTGCTACACTTTCATCCATACAAAGCTTTGAAAGGTGCCATATTGAGACTTTTCTGATAACTGTTGTTGTACGAGAACTCTGCATAAGGCAAACTCTTGTCCCAACTTGTACCATACTGCAACGCACAAGCTCTCAACATATCCTCCAATATCTAATTAATTCTCTTAGTTTGCCCATCTGTCTGAGGATGATATGCTGTACTAAAATTCAACTTGGTTCCCAACGAACAATGTACTTGCTGCCAAAAATGAGATGTAAATTGAGTACCTCAATAAGACACAATTTTCTTGGGAACTCCATGTAGACACACTATTCTCTCCATATATAATGCAGCCAATTGGGGGCCAGTATAGGTAGTCGTGACTGGTATAAAGTGAGCAACTTTAGTTAACCGATCCACTATTACCCAGATTGAATCATAACCTCTCTGAGTACGTGGTAACCCAACTATAAAATCCATACCAACTTCTTCCCACTTCCACTCAGGTATCTTCATTGGTTGTAGCAACCCTGCAGGTCTTTGATGTTCAGCTTTGACCCTCTGACATGTATCACACAAGGCAACATATTCAGCAACATCTCTTTTCAGTCCGTACCACCAATACTTCTCTTTTAGATCCAAATACATCTTGGTACTTCTAGGATGAATAGAATAAGCAGACTCATGTGCCTCATGAAGAATTGCCTCTCATAGAGCCTTATCCTCAGGCACACATAGCCTTTTCCCAAACCAAAGAGTTCCATTGTCGTCCATATGGAATCTTGGTGCCTTACCAATCACTATGTTTTCCGCTATCTCTTTCAACTTCGCATCCTGTAACTAACCCTTACGTATTTCTTGCTCCAATTTAGGCTCCAACACCAACTCCATTGCATTAGTGACAAAGCCTAAATTTAGTCGCTCAAATTCGGCACACAACTCACTTGACATCGATGTCACTTGCACCTCATTGGCATTAAGATAAAGGCAGACTGCTCCAAAAAATAGATTCCGAGAGAACAAGATGTAACATACCCAACTATTCATTAATTGACCTAATCTTTAATATTCTTAACTATGGAACTTGCGGACATGCCCACAAAGTTCCAATACTCATTACAAAGATCCAACTCACACATAAACATAATAACAAATCAACTAAACACACTAATGTTCACACCACACTAATAGACTCGACTAGACTCAACTTAACTCGTTCTACAATCATGTCATTACATAAAGAGGGACTCCAACATCTATGGGCAATACTTATGGGGAAGCTCCTCATACATCTTTGGCAAATTGAGGCACACCCTTTGTTTGTCTATCACCTGCCGGTGCCTCTTGATAGTTTCCTGCTGCGCCTTCAATTGATTCTCCAATCGACGAATCTTTGACACAGACTCATAGCCAAAGTGTACCATCGCTTCGGTGGTTGGATCCATGCCCTGTGGGTCCATCATCGCCCATCCCAATTTTGGGTGTTGATGAGGGAGGAATCGATATTAATCATCCTTCATGTCCTCGAATCAGCGACCACGGAGGCCTATGCAAGCTTCAGCGGCTGCATCTTCTATGCCATCCTCCATGGTAGCACGATGACCATGGTGTGCATAGTTTGAATCCAGTTGATATGCGCCTTTCTGTTCATCCTTGATGGTGATGCACACCCTAGTCTTCCAGTAGGTGTCTTCAAGAGGGTGCGTATGCTCTTTGTAGGTGTTGGGTACCATAAAAAGGGGTCCCCTAAGCAAAAACCAAAAAAATCGCTTAGACCTTGTAAATATCAAAGCCAAGAGACAACCACCGACAAACCCCCACCTTATCCGAGGCCCGGCTGGACCACCTGGTCCACCTCGAACAATATCCGGGCTCACCCGAAGTGGGATCGGCCCAGAACGAAACCACGAGGCCTCAGACGAGGTATTGGTTTTTCGACTTGCCCGAGGCCCCGCGCCACAAGGCCTTGGACAAGGTACCGATTCTCTAGCTCGCCCGAGGCCCCACGCCACGAGGCCTCGGACGAGCACCCAGTTACCGACTCACTCGAGGCTAGCTCAGCATCAACCCCATCACCGCCGCCTTGACTGACTTCTCTGACGGGACATCACATCCAACTAACGTGTCCAACCACTCCCGCGATGTCAGCCAAACAATGGCACGATACAGCGGAGTGGCCGACGAGACGGGAGTCACATCGATGCCATGCCGTCTGGGACAGGACAGGGCATGGGTTACCGGTCGCTATGCTCGGCACTGTGCCCATGGCTGACACCCATGCCGCACTGTGCTGCCTAACCCCTGCTCCAAGGACAGCGCGGCATGGAAAGTCAAGTCTGGGTCCCTGTAGCCTCGGAATCGATGTACAAGACCAACTGCTCCCTCCGAGCCTCGGCTATCTGCTTTCAGGCTCCTATAGCCTCGGGACTTACGCCCGTCGAGCCCCCCACAATGGTTCAGCCTCTGCATCGACTGGGCCACGGCTCTCTACATTGTCAGCACTTTTGGACCGGCACGTCGTCCGCAGTATGTGCCATGCCCTGCATCAAGCTATAGGAGCTCCCACGTCGTGCACAGGGCCAAGCTCCTATAGCCTCAAAATCAGCACACCCGCGCCATCGCATCTACCTAGCCTCGTCTCTCCATGCCGGTCAAACATACAAGTGACCAGCTTGCCTCCAATAGAAGAAGGCATGCATGCCACCACAGGAGCTCCCACGTCGCACAGGATCAAGCGTGACCGACGTGTCGCTCTAATGCACTGAGGACACGACCGCTCCACCAACCATGCCACCATAGTGATGAGCTGCAGGGCTCGAACATACCGCCTCTGCTCACAAAACACCATGTAGCAAATACATGTACCACCCCTATGCCTCCCTTCGACTATAAAAGGGAGTGACTAGGGCCGCTTCTGGGGAGGATCAGACTCACACGTGCAAGCAACGCACAACGCTCTGTAACACACACGCTCTCTCACTGCAAGAGACCAACATCTCAAGCAACCCACGCCACTCTACGCAGAGACCTAGGACTAACTCCCTCTCTCGCTCCGCTTGTAAGCCCCTACTACAAGCACCTCGGTGCAAGGAATACAAGATCGCTCTCATAGACTGGATGTAGGGCACCTATTGCTTGAACCAGTATAAACCTTGTGTCTCTTTGCATCACCATCCGGGATTAGGGGCACGCAGTACACTTTCACTAGTCGGTTGAGGACCCGCCGGACCAAAACACCGACAGTTGGCGCGCCAGGTAGGAGCCATACTGCGTGTTAGCTTAGTCATCCCAACAAGTTCTAGATGGCAGACCCCGTGCGACCATTGCGTCTCAACATGGTGATCTGGTTTGGGAGCCTAGAGTTCATGTCTCTAGGATATGAGTACGATATGGTACTCCTCCCACCTAGAGCCCCATCGACCGATGACGACATCACGTACTAGTAGCCTAGGCGCAGGCGGCACCCGGGCCACTGCTCTCATCATGCTCGCCTGGCACGACGCGGGTGGGACCACCCCGACACCGCACGAGCTTAGGGCGACACACCGCGCTCTGCCAGTATCCCATACCCGGCTATTGGTACAGAGTCCTTGGCTGGGGACCTGTCTAGCTTAAGCCTGGGCAAGGGAAAGATGCCAGTGGCGCGCAGCAACGCCCCGTCACCAAGCTGCCCCACCACCTCCTGAGGAGTCAACTCCACGGAGCAGAGCCCAGGGACAACACCATCCCTGTACCCCTTTGGGTTGGGCAATGCCGCTACCGCCTACGCTTCTGCTCACGCAGAGCCCCTAGGACACCACCAACATTTTTGCCCTCGACCTCATTGCCACAACCCCGACCCACACCCACGCTGACTCCTTAGAGGAGGATGAGGCGTGGGCCAAAGCGGACTTCTCTAGGCTTCACGACCCTAAAGCCATGCGCCGCTTCATGGCCGTGAGCGACTACTGCTTTGGCTACTCCGACCCCGATGACGAAGACACTTACGATCCCACTCATGAGTGCTTCAATGTCGAGCTTGGGGTGCTGAGCATGAGCGATGAGGATGAAGGGGCAGGCAATCACTCCCCACCCCACGAGGGGGCAGGCGATGCCACACCTCCATGCGTCGAGCCCCCGACAGAGCGGAACAAGAACCCCGCCCTAGAGGAACTTCGACGCCTAGACCTAGAGCAGCTCCATGAGCTTCAAGCCAAGGTCGAACAAGACCAACTCCTTCTACAACAGCTCTGAGACACTCTCGAGCAAGAGCAGCGGTGTCGCAGTGATGGTGGAGCAGCTCGCGTGGAGGGCTCATGACGTCAACCACCGCATCAACAATGACGAAAGGGGCAAGCAACCCCCTATCTTCAATCACACTAGCCAGAACATCGTGGCAGTAGCGATGCTACTCCGAACAATGCCCAAGCCCTCTACCTCGGAGGGGCGACGGGTCCATGGCGAGCTCCGAGACCTCCTTGAGACCGCCGTGGTACAGCAGGCCAAAAGTTCCGCCTCTCGATGGCGCGAGGGCGCCTCGGAACTACCCATGGCACCGCCTCAGCAGGATAGAGAGGCCTCGGTTCATCTCGAGCCTGCTCGGGCACCGAAAGCCAACAAGGCCCCCTTAGTGCACAACCGCCTCAGCAACCGACGTGAGGTGCAAGGCGACCATGATGTGGTTAGCAGGCGATGGCACCATGACAACGATGGGCCCGCCCAAGGCTACCACCGGCACTAAGGCAGTCGCTATGATAGTGGGGAGGACCGCAGTCCTTCTCCTAGGCCACCTGGCCCTTGAGTCTTCAGCAAGGCCATCCGCGGCGCCCACTTCCTGGCTCGGTTTCGGCAACCGACCAACCTCTCAAAGTATAGCAGTGAGACCAACCCTGAGCTGTGGCTAGCCGATTACCACCTGGCTTGTCAGCTAGGCGACGCGGATGATGACCTGTTCATCATCCACAACCTCCCCTTGTTCCTATCAGACTCGGCATGAGCCTGGCTCGAACACCTCCCTCCCTTGCAGATCAACAACTAGCGCGACTTGGTAAAGGTCTTCATTGGGAATTTCCAGGGCACATACGTGTGCCCCGGAAACTCCTGGGGCCTCAAGAGTTGTCGCCAGAGGCCAGACGAGTCTCTCCGAGACTTCATCCAATGCTTCTCCAAGCAATGCACTAAGTTGCCCAGCGTCGGCGACTCAAAAATTGTCCAAGTGTTCCTCTCTGGCACCTCCTGCCGAGACCTAGTCTGAGAGTTAGGTTGGAACATACCGACCACGGCGGCCGCGCTCCTCGACATCGCCACCAACTTCGCCTTGGGCAAAGAGGCTGTCGGGGCCATCTTCCCCGACAACGACACCAAGGGGAAGCAGAGGGATGAGGCCCCCAGGGCCTCGGCCCCCCACCTCCCCAAGAAAAAGAAAAAGGGTCTCCAGGGGAAGCAGGAGGTCCTCAAGGCTGATCTAGTCACGGCCACAGATCGCAAGAATCCTTGAGGCCCCGCTAGAGGTCCTGGGCTCTTCGATGACATGCTTAAGACGCCCTGCCCTTACCACCAGGTCCCGGTGAAGCACAACCTCGAAGAGTGCACCATGCTCTGACGTTACTACACCAAGCTTGGGCTCCCCAACGACGATGCCAAGAAGAAGGGCGCCAGCGATAGGGACAACGACAAGGATGATGGGTTCCTTGAGGTGCACAACGCCTTCATGATCTTTGGCGGGCCTTTAGCATGCCTCACAGCATGTCAGCGAAAGAAGGAGCGTCGGGAGGTCTTCTCGGTTGAGGTGGCCACTCCCTGGTACCTTGACTAGTCTTGGGAGGCGATCACCTTCGATCGGGATGACCACCCCGATTATGTCCCAAACCCTGGGCAGTACCCACTCATCGTCGACCTGATCATCGGCAACACCTGGCTCACAAAGGTGTTGATAGACGGAGGCAGCGGTCTCAACATCCTCTACGCCAACACCCTAGAGCTCCTGGAGCTCGACTAGTCATGGCTCCGAGGCAATGCCGCGCCCTTCCACGGCATCATGCCAGGGAAGCGCACGCGACCCCTCGGGTACATCGACTTGCCCGTCTACTTCAGCACTCCCTCGAACTACCGCAAGGAGGTCCTCACCTTCGAGGTGGTTGGGTTCAAGGGGACCTATCATGCCATCCTGGCGCGCCCATGCTATGCCAAGTTCATGGCGATCCCCAATGTCGGGGACCTAATACCAGGATACCCCAGAAGGTGGAACCAATAACCACCGAACATGAAAAACTTCTAGACGCATAAAGGCGCCGTGTCATCCCTTGTTTGAGTGACAGGAGTTCTGTTCTGCCTCGCCCGACACCTTTGGGACGGGCTCGGTCTCGCCCGAGGGCCGAGGGATAAACTCCGTCTCGCCCGACGCCTTTAGGGCGGGCTCGGTCTCGCCCGAGGGCTGAGGGATGAATTCCGTCTCGCCCGATCCTGGAGGGACGGGGTCAGCCTCACCCGATGCCTTTGTGAGATAACCCTGCCTCGCCCAAAGGCTCAAGGCTAATCTCCGTCTCGCCCGACGCCTTTAGGGCGGGCTCAGTCTTGCCCGAGGGCTGAGGGATGGATTCCGCCTCGCCCGATCCTGGAGGGGTAGGGTTAGTCTCGCCCAAGAGATAGGGATTGGTCTCTGTCTCACCCGACAGCCAAGAACGAGCCTTGCCCTGATCGATATCTATCCCTCATAATGATGGGTACAGGACGAGACAAGACGTTCGGGTCAACCATGGCTCCAAGGACCATACCCTGCGCCCTGGCAGGAAAAGGACTGCTAGGGAACGACAAGACTGATGCTTTAGACCCTTCCGGGCGCCACAGAACCCAAAAGGCATTACAGGTGCGTGCACCTCGCCCTATAGAGTTGTAGGCGCCACCTTCAGCTCTGAGACATGGAACCCGACGAAGATATACGACAACCGCTACACTCCAGGAAAGGATTTGCTATCTCCATGAACGACGGGTATTCTGTCACCACGCTGTGGACCTGAGGGAGCGGCGCCTGCTTCCCGACCCCCCAGGTCCTCCCAGTCAGAAGGCCTTGGCCACGGCGCTACACCAGACCCTGACCCCGCATTCTCCCAACAAGGAATCATGGGAACCAGAAGGCGTGCGGAGCAAGGCTGGGGGAGGCTCATAAGTCAAAACCACTATACTATAGCCCATACCCTGCGCAGGGCAGCATTCTATGACTAACCTAACATCCTACAGAGACATCGACAACATTGTAAGCACTTATCTTCCTTCGCACTAATCAGAATGGAGGACCTGACTAGGTAGACGTCAGCCATAAGACTAAGTAGAGTACGCATCCTGGAGCCCTCACCCTTGTAAAGCCAGCCCCTTCATCTATAAAAGGGGATGCGCTCTCTCCATCAAGGGGGGACCCAAAAAAACAATAGAACGCACTCATATACACACGTTCAAGCAGCTACGAAGCTCTTGACCACCTTTCAATCCTTCCATCAGAGACTTGGGACCAGTCCCTCTCTCGACAATTTGTACCCCTTACTACAGACCGTTCACGGTGCTAATAACACAAGCAACAGCAAACTAGACGTAGGGACATTCCGCCCGAACCAGTATAAATCCTATGTCCTTTAGCGCACCATCCGAGCCTAACGCGCATTACTATAAATTTACTTGCCGGTGCTTGTATGAAACACCAACAGTTGGCGCGCCAGGTAGGGGTTTGCGCGTTCCAAATCAGGTCTCGGATGGCCACCCATGCAATCACCTGGGCCCCAGGCGCACACGTGCGTTTCGGCGACCTGGATTTCATCATCATAGTAGGAGGAAAGCTGGCGCTGACTCACTCAGCCGCCCCATCTCCCCCTTCCATCAACCTCAGCCGTCTCAGGCTTGAGGGCCCACCGGGCAACTCCTGGGGAGTCCTGTCACCCAAGGAGGCCTCTCACAACGCCACCATGTGCCCGGAAGGGTCCGTATGGAGCACCCCGACAGCGTTTCCATTCGGTCTCCGCAACGCTGCGGCGACCGCTGGCCGCCTTTTGGCGCTACGTGTGGTTCAATCACCCACGGACATCGAGTTCGTAGGGGCGATTGAGCGGGATACGGAGACCCTCTACGAGCTCCTCAACAAGGAGCCTGTATCGCTCTCCAGCTCAGATTCTAGTAGGGGGAGCCACCACCCTTCCCGGGAATGCTTCATGACGCAGACCCCTGAGGGTCACGTCGAAAGCTCCTCTAGGGAAGAGGCCACCCCTACAAACAATCCTGACAGCAGATCTGGGGAAGAGAGGATAGCCCCATCTCACCTAAGGATAGAGCAGTTGAGGGCCCGACAGCAAGAGATCGATGAGGCCGGGCAAGGGCTTGTCCGGGAATATGCGGACATCAATCGCGAGATTGAACGCCGCAAAGACGGGGGGCACGCGCGCGCCATAGCCCGCACCATACATCAAAGGATCCTCACCAACGATAGGGCCTTTCCTCACTTTGCCCGAGCCAGCCAGAACATCACCGCAGCAACCGCCTTGCTACATGGCCTTCCGGAGGCCGCGACGTCCGAGGATCGACGCGCTTATTGGGAGATTCGCACGTTGCTCGAGCGTGCAGCAGCGCAGCAGACGAAAAGTTCATTGTCTCGACGACGCGAACCCGACACTAGCCAGCGCGCGCCCTCAGTGCGCCCCACCAAGGACGCCTCCATACACCAAACACCGCCAGCCAGAGGGCATCCCTCCGCCGTCCCAGTACATCAACGCCTCGACCGTGGCCGCGACGTACGTAGCATCATCAACGCCCGGAGACGTGCCCACAGCGACGATGGAGAAGCAGCGCGCTGTAGCTATCATCCCCGACGTGGCGGGTGCTACGATAGCAATGAGGACCAAAGCCCGAGCCCCGTCTTGCCAGGCCCTCAGGCCTTTAGCCACCACATCCTCAATGCTGTGTTCCCCCTAAGGTATCGACCGCCTACGAACATTCCTAAATATTCTGGCGAAACAAATCTCGGGCTTTGGCTCGAAGACTATCGGCTTGCATGTCAGGCTGGTGGTGCGAGTGATGATAACTTCATTATTCGCAATCTCCTGCTGTTCTTGGCTGACTCGGCACGAGCATGGCTAGAGCACCTACCGTCTAATGCTATTCAGAGTTGGGCGGATCTGACTGAGATCTTCGTGGGTAATTTCCAGGGCACATACAAACGCCCTGGAAACCTATGGGACCTCAAGAACTGCCGTCAAAAGGTCAATGAAACCCTCCGCGGGAACATCCGGTGCTTCTCCTGATAGTGCAACGAGCTCCCAAACGTCGCTGACGCCGACATGATAGGAGCCTTTCTATCCGGGACGACCTGCGAATCCCTGGTCCACAAGCTAGGACGCAGGGGCCCGTGAACTACCAAGGAACTTCTGGACATCGCCACTAGTCACACCTCTGGAGAGGAGGCAGTCGGAGCCATCTTTGATCGCTCCGACGGAAAGACAAGGCGGGACAAGGACGCCAACGAAGGCACCTCCAACCGTCCCGCCAAAGGGAAAAATAAGAAGCAACGGCGCGACAACTCACTCGTTGCCACTGCCGACCGCAAAGGTGGCCGGAAGCCCATGGAGGGCACTCCGAACCACTTCAAGAAAATGCTCGAGGGGCCATGCCCAAACCACGCCTTCCCGGCCAAGCACCTATACAAGGAATGCGGCCTTATGTGCAAATACTTGGCCGGGGGCCTGAATAAGGGGGAGCAGGGGAAGGAGCCTGTTCCCACCACTAATGACACGGAGGAGAAGGACGACGCCTTTCCAACGCCAACTGGTGCCCTCATGATCTTCGGAGGATCAGTGGCCTACGACTCCAGGCGCCGCCAGAAGGTCGCACGTAGAGAGGTCTATACCGCTGGACCGGCCATGCCAGCTTTTCTCCGGTGG
Organism: Miscanthus floridulus; assembly: GCF_019320115.1. Taxonomy (NCBI): domain Eukaryota; kingdom Viridiplantae; phylum Streptophyta; class Magnoliopsida; order Poales; family Poaceae; genus Miscanthus; species Miscanthus floridulus. The sequence goes on along the minus strand of NC_089581.1, from coordinate 27,667,430 downwards.
TCAGAATCCACCATAACCATCGACCAGACCGACCATCCGGATGCCATCCCACACCCGGGAAGGTATCCGCTTGTCATCGACCCAATCGTCGGTCCAAAGCGGCTCACCAAGGTATTGATGGATGGGGGCAGCGGCCTCAACATCATGTACGCCCAGACGCTCGATGAGATGGGCATCGACCGAACGCACCTCCGTCCCGTCCGAGCACCTTTCCATGGCGTCGTGCCTGGAAGGCAAGCCGTGCCACTAGGGCAGATTGACCTACCCGTCACTTTTGGGGATCGATCCAACTACCGGACTGAGACCCTCACCTTCGATGTAGTAGGATTCCCGGGGACTTTCCACGCCATTTTGGGGCGACCATGTTACGCGAAGTTCATGGCCGTACCCAATTACACGTACCTAAAGCTGAAGATGCCGGGCCCTCGTGGGGTCATCACCATCGGCACCTCCTTCCAGCGCGCTTATGAGTGCGAGGTCGAATGCTGCGGACATGCATCCACGGTCATCGCATCCGAAGAGCTTGCCACCCTCAGGGAGGAGGTCATTGAAGGGACACCCGACGCAAAGAAGTCATCCGGATCGTTCGAATCGGCAGAGGGCTCCAGGGACGTCCTCTTGGATCCTAGTAGCTTCGAGGGCAAAAAAGTCCGAATTGGGACCGTGCTCTCCTCCACATAGGAAAGCGCGCTCATCGACTTCCTCCGCGCCAACAAGGACATCTTTGCGTGGAAACCCTCGGATATGCCGGGCATCCCGAGGGAGGTCACCGAGCATACTCTCCAAATCCTCCTGGGCTCCAAGCCAGTGAAACAACGCCTGTGCCGCTTCGATGAGGAGAAACGCAGGGCAATAGGCGAGGAGATAGCCAAACTACTGGCCGCAGGATTCATTAAGGAAGTATACCACCCAGAGTGGTTAGCAAATCCTGTTCTTGTCCAAAAAAAAGAGCGGGAAATGGAGAATGTGTGTTGATTATACTGGCCTCAACAAAGCGTGTCCAAAGGATCTGTTTCCTTTGCCACGAATAGACCAAATAGTCGATTCCACCTCGGGGTGCGAAACCCTCTGCTTCCTTGATGCATACTCAGGCTACCATCAAATCGCGATGAAAGAATCCGACCAGCTCGCGACATCTTTTATCACGCCCTTCGGATCATTTTGCTACATTTCAATGCCGTTCGGTCTGAAGAACGCTGGGGCAACATACCAGCGCTGTATGCTTAGTTGCTTCAGAGACCTCATCGGGCGAACCGTTGAGGCCTATGTCGACGACATCGTAGTCAAATCCAAGCGGGCTGACCACCTTGTCGCCGAGCTTGAACGCACCTTTGCGAAACTCCGGGCGAACGGCATCAAGCTCAATCCCGAAAAATGTGTTTTCGGGGTCCCGAGGGGCATGCTGCTCGGCTTCATCGTCTCCGAGCGTGGCATCGAAGCCAACCCAGAGAAGATATCAGCCATCACGAGGATGGGCCCGATCCAAAACATAAAGGGGGTTCAGCGGATCACAAGGTGCCTTGCCGCCCTCAGCCGATTCATTTCACGCCTCGGCGAATGAGGACTCCCCCTTTATCGACTCCTAAAGAAAACTGACCGCTTCGAGTGGACAGCCGAGGCTCAGGAGGCGCTTGACATGGTTAAAAGATTTTTAACTAAGCCGCCGGTCCTAGTTCCTCCATGTGACGGAGAATCCCTCCTACTATATATATCGGCCACCACCCAAGTGGTTAGCTCCACCTTAATAGTAGAGCGAGAGGAAGAGGGGCACGCCTTCAAGGTGCAGCGCCCTGTATATTTCATCAGCGAGGTGCTACCCGACTCCAAAACCCGCTACTCCCAGATCCAGAAACTCCTCTACACCGTCCTCATCACAAAAAGGAAGCTACGTCACTACTTCGAGTCACACCCCGTGACAGTGGTGACGTTATTCCCCCTCGGCGAGGTCATTCGTAGCCATGATGCTACGGGAAGAACCGCAAAGTGGGCACTCAAACTGATGGATCAGGGCATTTCTTATGTCCCCTGAACGGCGATCAAATCTCAGGCACTAGCTGACTTCATCGTGGAGTGGACCGAGGTCCAGATGCCACCAGCAGCCGTCGATCAAGAGTACTAGATAATGTACTTCAACGGATCGCTGATGAAGAAAGGGGCCAAAGCAGGACTAGTCTTTGTATCCCCCCTCGGGGTCCACATGAGGTACATGGTTCAGCTTCATTTTCCCTCATCAAACAATACTGCAGAATACGAAGCGCTCATCAACGGCCTATGAATCGCCATCGAGCTAGGCATCCGATGCCTCGACGTCAGGGGTGACTCTTAGCTGGTCATCAACCAGGTCATGAAAGAATCAGGCTGCCATGATACCAAGATGGAGGTGTACTGTCAAGAGGTCCGACGTCTGGAGGACAAATTCGACGGCCTCGAACTCAATCATATCCCTAGGTGCCTCAACGAAGCGGCCGACACGCTCGCAAAAGCAGCATCCAGCCGAGAGCCAGTTCCAACAGGCGTCTTTGCCAGTGATCAACACAAACCCTCGGTACGCTACGTGGGGTCGGAACAAGCCAACGATGGCCCTTCTAGTCCGACCCCCAAGGCCGATCCACCAACTGTTCCTCCCGACCCCGAGGTCATGGAGCTTGAAGAAGACCCAGCAATGGAGTCCGATCCTCCCAATGACTGGAGAACACTTTACCTCGACTATCTCCTCCACGACGTGCTGCCGACCGACAAGACAAAAGGCCGACGGCTCGCACGACGTGCCAAATCCTTCGTTCTTGTAGAGGGCGAACTCTACAAATGAAGTCACATCAGAATTCTGCAACTCTGTATCCCTGGCGAACAGGGAAAACTTCTACTGAGTGACATCCATGGTGGAGCATGTGGTCACCATGCCGCACCAAGAACCTTGGTTGGGAATGCATTCCGACAAGGTTTCTATTGGCCCACCGCAGTAGCCGATGCCGAGCAAATTGTACGCACCTGCGAAGGGTGTCAATACTATGCTCGGCAAACACACCTCCTAGCCCAGGCTCTCCAGATGATCCCCATCACGTGGCCCTTCGCGGTCTAGGGGCTTGACCTGGTTGGGCCACTTAAAAAGGCGCCCGGGGGCTTTACCCACCTGCTTGTCACCGTAGACAAGTTTACAAAATGGATTGAAGCTCGGCCAATATCCACAATCAAATCCGAGCAAGCTGTGTTGTTCTTTCTCGACATCATCCATCGCTTTGGAGTACCAAACTCCATCATCACAGACAACGACACGCAGTTTACCGGTAGGAAATTCGTTCGCTTCTGTGATGAACAACACATCCGAATCGGTTGGGCAGCCGTCGCTCACCCCCGGATGAATGGGCAGGTCGAGCGCGCAAACGGCATGCTTCTTCAAGGCCTCAAACCCAGAATTTTCAACCGGTTGAACAAGTTCAGCGCGCGTTGGCTCGCTGAGCTCCCGGCTATGCTCTGGAGCCTAAGGACGACTCTTAGCCGGGCCACCGGCTACACACCCTTCTTCATGATCTACGGTTCCGAGGCCGTTCTCCCGATGGACCTCGACTATGGAGCACCAAGAATCAGAGCATATGACGAACAGGGAGCCAAGGCATCTCACCAAGATGCCATGGACCAGCTGGATGAGGCCCACAACATCGCCCTCCTCCGTTTAGCTAAGTACCAGCAAGCGTTACGGCGGTACCACAGCCGATAGGTGTGGGGTCGAGCCTTCAACATCGGAGACCTCGTCCTCCGTCTTGTGCAGAGCAACAAGGATCGCCACAAACTCTCCCTGCCCTGGGAAGGGCCCTACATCGTTGTGGAAATACTTCGCCTAGGCGCCTACCAGTTGAAAACCATCAAAGGCGAGGTCTTCACCAACGCCTGGAACATTGAGCAGCTACGTCGTTTCTATCCTTAAAATAAGCTTACACTTTTCCTTATCAGTTTTTGCCTTAACAGAACCCTGATCCTTAGTGACTTCTGACCCCTGCAAATCGTGAGGGGTCAGACCTCACTCGGGGGCTGGCATGTGATCATAACATATGTCATGTGTAATACAAGTATTAGGTCATGTGTAATACAAGTATTATGCTTGCAAAAAATCCCTGTGTTATACTTACAAACATTCTCTAAGTTTTCCATTCGCCTCATAAACTAGTCTCGAGGGCTAAGATCTTGGGAACCAATTCTGAATACAACTGGTAGGACTGCGAGACACCCACGCCCCAGCGGCTGCAACCTCTTTGCTCACCAGTTCAATCAGAATTAGTTCGCCCACGTTCCTAGCTTCCTATGACTTAGACCATGAGAAGAGTTGGAAAGCGCTAAAATTGTTCCTACAGAAGGGAGAAAGATAAAAAATGGCTTGCCATAAGCAAAGGATGTAATTTTTTGCACAAATTCACCACTTACAAAGCAATGTCATTACAAAAAGGAACAATGTACTTAGAGGACTGTTTACTCGGGGGCTTCCCCACAATGTTATTTCATTACAGTCTCGGCTCAGCTCTACCCCAAGTGCTACTGCGGTCGCCGCGCCACGCTCTCCATCGGTGACGTCCGGGGCATGTACATGGGCCAGCTCGTCTACTGTGGTCGCCGTGCCACGCTCTCCATCGGTGACATCTTCGCTGGATCCTCGAAGGCGCCACCATCTACGACGCCTCCGCCGGAGCGTCCGGGGACTACGCCATCGTCGTCAGCCGCAACCCCGGCAGCGACGCCACCGCCATGGCGTCTAGGGACTACGCCATCATCCCCAGCCATAACCCTGACAACGGCATATAGGTAGGAAACACCTCCTGCCAAGGGAGGAGCACAGCGAACGACGGCGCAGTCAACGACATATGACGCCCACCAACGCCTTTTTTCCTTCAGCAGCAGTGACTCCTCAGCAAGGGCCGCGCGCACCATCTCACCTACGTTGGATAACCTCCGGCTCGACATCACGCACTAGACTCACGAGCAAGTTTGTAAGTTCTCTATCTCTCTCTAGCATTACTCTTCCTCACTCTGGAACTGCCGCGACGCACGGACGCGTTCGGCGGAAAGGAAGAAGAAGGAGAGATAGCGGCTTGGAGGCAGAAGGGGAGGTGGGATGAGAACTCCTCTCCCCCTCCCTACTTAAAGAGGAGGCCCTGTAACTAAGGAAAGGCGAAAGGTTGGACAAAAAACCCTCTCCCTTCCCCTTTTTTAAATAGGCAATCAATGCTGATTGATATCTGAGGGGATGTGCCAGAACTGACGGGATGAACCCCGGTCTACGAGGCGTCCCTCTTTGGTCAAACTAAACACTGCCTGGGTATGGCCCGCCACTGACCCGCTCTGGACACGGCGATTAAGGCACCCACATAGGCAGATAACTTTTCGCCTCCCCATGCAGGACCACGGACGACTCGATGACGGGACCTTTCAGATCTCCTGGGTCGGTTGTTCAGCCCAGAAGACACGACGAACGAACGACCAAAGAAAGATAAGCTTCTCGGCTTTCTCACTTTATGCGTTAAAATTCGTTCGCAAGTTTTCGACCCCATCAAACAGCGGGGACGCGAACATCACTCAGGGGCTGCCGAGGATGACTACCAGTCTAGACATCCTCTTCACCCGACCCCTCCGTACGCTTGAAACTATGGGCGCGACATACAGGCACAAAGCTTTGAGTAAAACTAGACGAACTAGCAAACCCTACGCCCCGATAGCTACGGTGTTTCTGTTCACCAGAAAAATCATACTCAACGCCCCTCGCGTCTCTAGTTTCGACGTCTGCCTTCTCAAAGAAGGGATTAGAGGGGTCCGCCTATAGAGTCTCCCCCAAAGGAAGAGCTGTCAGGTTGCCCAAGTTAATCGAATGGCTCGGATTGTCACCGAGACACGAAAACAAAGAATAGCAATTCTTACGCAGGTTATTCCAACCTCGTCACAAACGTCAGGGCCCAGACCCATCTGGTAGGAGCTTTTCCGCCACTCATACCACCAAGGTAACGTTACCGACCCCGCCTTTATTTTCAATTAAATCTTGCATTCAAAACATTACATATGCAAAACATTACATCCCAACGATTCGTGTTGCACCACAAAACGGCTGTCGCCTCATTCGATATAGGCAACCACAGGCTGAGGTTCGAAAGTCGGCCCGCGAAGGGCTTGAGGCCGCCTCACGCCGAACAGAGCCAGGGAGAGATAACCGAGACGAGCCCCAGCGGCCCTACCCGACCCCGCTCAGAAGCGAACCGGGACGTCTCGACCTTCTCTCGTTCGATTCTAACCTCAAGCCAAACCCACAGAATCTCCATCGAGGAGAGGCCACCGGGCCCCCTGAGCTTATCAAACGACTCAGGCATCTGCCGGGAGGCGGGTGAAGAAGTTGTGGAGTGCCACCAGAGGGCTCTGCCGACCCCATCAGCAAATGATGGACCCGAATTCTGCACGAACGTACCCGTTAGTGAGCTCATTGAGCGCGGTACTCAAGCCATCGAGGCAAGTGTCATTCACTCAGCCCCTCCGATTGTGAAAACCGAGGATGGGGTAACACGCAAATAATGGCCGACCCCTATCAGACCTTGACAAGGCTCGGGGGCTCGGGCCAAACAATACAGGGTCACAGGTTTAAAGGCCCCACCTTGCCGAGCCCATAGAGTCCCCAGTTGGGATTTCTGTTGGAAGACAGGGCAGGGAATATTGTGATGACATCCATTGTCACCAGAACCATGATTCCGATCTCCAGTAACACCCGACCCCAGCAAGTGTGGGGGTCGGACCTTACTTCGGGGCTGTTAAGGTACGGCTACCTCCACTACTTCTTTCGGAACGATCTCCTCGCATTATAATCAGCGGCATAATTCAGGGGAACATATTGGTAAGATCGTAAAAAATAAAATTAAGATGCAAAAGCATGAAAGGCGTCCAGACTCGAAAAGTACCGACACTTGTCCACATATTACATATAAGTTGTTCTCAAAATTGTTCGATTAATTACTCCCGCGGAGGGAGAACCATCTCTTTCAGATTGTCTGCTAGGTTCTTCGCAAGGGGAGCAACCATCTTCTCCATTTCCTCTAGGTCTTCATCCTCGTAGGTGGACGGAAAGCCTTCGCTCATCACCTTTAGGTTTATTTCCTTCTCGTAATGGACGTGGGCGACGGTGAAGGCCTGGGTAATCCCGGCGTGAAAGGCACTCTCCTCAAGTTGGCCCACCCGAGCCGTGATACCTCCGACACGAGCCGCGAGCGGGCTGGTCTCCACCGGCCCCGTCACATTCAGGGTGTTAAGGACCACCCCGACCGCAGCTTGTAGAAGATCATGCTCATCGCTCTCAACCTGGAGGGCCCTTCGCGTATAGGCAGCCTCTTTCTCCAGCTTGGTGGAGATGTTCTCAGCACTCAACCTTCCCTTCACCGCGTCACCAAGCTCTGCCCAGAGAGAGCGGACCACCTCGACATCCTCGTCCACCTTCTGCTGGAGGGCCGTGGCCCTACTCTCGGCCTTCCGTCGGAGGTCACACTCCATCTCCAGCTCCTTCAGGACTTTGCCGGCCTTCTCATTGGCCGCGGCATTCCTCTACAGCAGCTCATCTCGCTCTTTTTGGAGTCTGGTAATCTCCTCTCCATCCAGCTTAGACCTCGCCGATAGGTCCTCGAACATCCCATGCGCCTCCTCCGCATCCTGACGTGCCTGGGCCTCCCGCTCCTGGATGGTAGCAAGCTAGGCGGCCATGTCTGCTCGCAGCCGGGCCTCCTCGTAGAGGCGATCCCGCTCCGCCTTCTGCTCATGGAGGAATTGGGATTTTTTCTGGCTATGAGCAACAAGAACCTGAGGAGGAAGAAGACTAATATCAGAAATATGAAAACACAAAAACATACGAAGAAAGAAGAAAGCCCAGAAAGTACCTGAGTGGTAGGGATAACGATCTCACGGAGGGCTCCTCTGGCCTGGTCCAGGGCGTTCAGCATGGTCGAGATCCCAATGTCAAGACCCTCCCGCTCCATGCTCTCGGAATGATCATCGAGCGAGAAAAGAGCCGACGACGGGTCCTGAGCGGCCATCCACTGGAGCGGCGGCTCCCCCCGCGCAGGGGAGCGGCTTCCTCCCGACAAAGGGGCCAGTGGCGGCTCCCTCCTAACCCTGTGCGGCACCACTGCCGCACTCGAGGACCCTCCGGCTAGACCCTCCTCCGTCTGGGCGCCTGGCGGCGTGGATTGCACCACGCCCTCGGGTGCCACCACACCCGCGCCCGGCTGATCCTAGCTTGGCGCAGTCACGATCACCTTCACCGGCGGTATGCGGTCCTCGGCCGGCTATTCCACGCCCACCACGGAAGAGACCGCTCGCTCAGTAACCTCCGCGGGCGTGGGAGCCACCATGGACGCTGTCAGTTCAGCCAACACAGCCCCAACATCGGCACCACTCCTGCCCGAAACAGGGGTGACTCCAGGCGACGCCGTCTGTCCCACTTGAAGGGCGAGACTCTTCTTGGGCGCCAGCCCTAGGGGGTGACCCGTCTGCAAGAACCTACACAAAGGTAATAACCGTTAAGTCAAAATAAAAATGGAAAAAGGATGAAAACAGAGGAGTCAAGAGCTTACGTTGACGTCCTCGGCCGGCGGAAGCGTTTTGGGGACGAATCCCCAGATCTCTGCCCTGACTCATCTGGACGGGACCATTTCATGCCTGCCCCCTGCTCCGGGGCAGGGGGGTTCATCTCGTCGGGCACGGCGCCGGAGTCGCTCCCCTCCATTGTCTCATTGGGCGCGGCATCGGAGCCGTCCCCCTCCATCGTCTCATGGGGTGCAGCACCGGAGTTGCTCCCCTCCATCGTCTCACGGGGCGCAGCACCGGAGCTGCTCCCCTCCATCACCTCATAGGGCGTGGCATCAGAGCCGGGCGTGGCTCCAGTGCCACCCCCCTCCATGGTCGCCTCGGGGTCGGCGGCAGCAAGCCCGACGTCCCCCGTCCACCGATCCTCGGCCGGCACGCCGTGCGAAGCGGCGGACTCGTCGGCCTCCACTGACCTCATCGATTCACTTCCCTCTACGTGAAAAGGGAAGGGCCCCTGCATGGGTGGGTGGCCACTTGTCAGCGTTTCCTCATCCTCCAGGATGCCCCAATCCATGTCGATGGCTACCTCGTCGTCATCGTCATCATCATCATCATCGTCGTCATCCTCACTACTCACGTCCTCTCCCCGATCTCGTGCCTCCTGCTTCAGTCATTTTGCCTTCTTCATCTCCTCCTTTGCTTTCTTGTCCTGCTCGGCTGCGAGTCGATTTGCCACCGCCACAACCTTGTCCTTCGATAGTGGAGCCGGACTATCCTTGAAGACTAGCCCCCTCGGCTAGCCCCAACATTACAAAAGCAAGTATTAAAAAAGGGAGATTCAGGAGAAAGAAAAGAGTGCGGGAGAAGAGGGCTTACGAATTCGAAGAACCTAGGCTCCGGCCGCATTGGAGGATGCCCGGGCACCGGATACACGATGTCGAGGACCCCGCCGGTGGAATCCTTCGTCGGCTCCGTCGCCTCCTTGATGCGCTGCGCCACTTCCGAGTAAGGGAGCGCCTCATCAACAAGCACCGTCCCCTCGTACGATATCCCGAGCATCATCCGATGCAGGGGAAGCACACGCGCCATCAGGGGTGCCACCCTCCTAGCATGGTAGGCACCGATGATCCCTATCCCCTTTACACCCCGGCCCTTCAGGGCTTGGAGGGCGGAAAGAAGGTCGGTGATGTGTTTCTTGTCTTTGGACTGGACGCCCCAGCCCCACGACTCTGGAGCATCCACAATAAGATGTCTGGTGTACTTCGGTAGGGTGGCACTCACATCATCCCTAACATAAAACCACTGCGAATGCCATCCCTTGTTGGATGTCGCCAGACGCATGTATGGGTAACCCTTCGATCGGGTATAGCGTAGATGAATGCTGGCACACCCCATCGGCGCGTTCACTTCTTTCCCCCCAATCTTCCTCTTTGACAGACTAATGCTAAAGAAATACCGCCACAGATCAAAATGGGGATTGATCCCCAGGAAACCCTCGCACAAGGCAACAAACGCTGCCATATGCTGAATCCCATTGGGAGTTAGATGCTGCAGCTCTACCTCATAGTAATCTAATAGCCCCCGAAGGAATCTATGCACGGGTACCCCGAATCCCCGCTCATGGAAGATGGCAAAAGAGACGACATACCCTTCAGGCAGCACTGGCTCACCCTCGTCGCCAGGAAGCAACCACTCCTAGACAGCGGACAGTGGGCAGAGAAGGCCACGGTAGACGAGGCCCTCTAGATGCTGAGAGGTGATGCTTGATCTGCCCCACAACTCCATTAAAGCAGTGGGGGGGGGGAGGGCAGGCGCGAGCTTGACGGCGGCTGGAACACAAATGCAGGCCGGTCGACGGTGGCAATGCGGGCGTGAGAGGCTAGAAAGATTGGCGGCGGAGGTTTCAGAATGCAAAGGAAGGGGAGCAAAATACGGAACCCTAGGGGCGAACCCCGCGGTTTTATAAGGGGCGACGGACGCGAGAAGGGCAACCGTCCGCCTCGATCTCTGGGCCTGCCACGCGCGCCACCGCGTCACGTCACGGGACACGCGCGCGCAGTCCCAATCCTCTCACCCCAAAAAATCTCGGCGGACGGTTCGCCTTCCCCAAAGTGAATCCGGACTCTCTACCCACCGGGGAAATGCAAGCCACAAAGGCCTTTTCTTTTCTCTTTAGCCCACCTAGGGCCCAGAAGCTCGCCGGCCGGCCCGACTAAGAAGGGATCCACGAACGATCCGCAATCAAGGGTAGAAACACTAGTTAGGACAGCCCCAAATCAGTTCCCAGCAAACAGGACGCCACGACCCACTCGGAAAAGCATCCAGTTGATAAAAAACTAAGTCCTTCAGCCTTACCCGCGAAGGGGCCGATACAACCCCTCGGGCGACTCTACTCGAATCACCCGGGGGCTCGGGGGCTACACCCATCAGGTGCGCTCGCGCGCACCCTCCGGCAAAGTAACTTCGACGAAATCAAGAACACCCTCCAGGCAGTTCTACTCAAATCACCTAGAGGCTCGGGGGCTACTGTCGGGGACCTAATACCAGGATACCCCAGAAGGTGGAACCAATAACCACCGAACGTGAAAAACTTTTGGATGCATAAAGGCGCCGTGTCATCCCTTGTTCGAGTGACAGGAGTTCTGTTCCGCCTCACCCGACACCTTTGGGACGGGCTCGGTCTCGCTCGAGGGCCGAGGGATAAACTCCGTCTCGCCCGACACCTTTAGGGCGGGCTCGGTCTCGCCCGAGGGCTGAGGGATGAATTCCATCTCGCCCGATCCTAGAGGGACGGGGTCAGCCTCACCCGATGCCTTTGTGAGATAACCCTGCCTCGCCCAAAGGCTCAAGGCTAATCTCTGTATTGCCCGACGCCTTTAGGGCGGGCTTGGTCTCACCCAAGGGCTGAGGGATGGATTCCGCCTCGCCCGATCCTGGAGGGGTAGGGTTAGTCTTGCCCAAGAGATAGGGATTGGTCTCCGTCTCACCCGACGGCCAAGAACGAGCCTCGCCCTGATCGATATCTATCCCTCGTAATGGTGGGTATAGGACGAGACAAGACGTTCGGGTCAACCATGGCTCCAAGGACCATACCCTGTGCCCTAGCAGGAAAAGGACTACCAGGGAATGATAGGACTGATGCTTTAGACCCTTCCGGGCACTGCAGAACCCAAAAGGCATTACAGGTGTGTGCACCTTGCCCTGTAGAGTTGTAGGCGCCGCCTTCAGCTCTGAGACACGGAACCCGACGAAGATATACGACAACCGCTACGCTCCAGGAAAGGATTTGCTATCTCCATGAATGACGGGTATTCCGTCACCACGCTGTGGACCCAGGGGAGCGGCGCCCGCTTCCCGACCCCCCAGGTCCTCCCAGTCAGAAGGCCTTGGCCACGGCGCTACACCAGACCCCGACCCCGCATTCTCCCAACAAGGAATCATGGGAACCAGAAGGCATGCGGAGCAAGGCTGGGGGAGGCTCATAAGTCAAAACCACTGTACTACAGCCCATACCCTGCGTAGGGCAGCATTCTGTGACTAACTTGACATCCTACAGAGACATCGACAACATTGTAAGCACTTATCTTCCTTCGTACTCATCAGAATGGAGGACCTAACTAGGTAGACGTGAGCCATAAGACTAAGTAGAGTATGCATCCTGGAGCCCTCACCCTTGTAAAGCCAGCCCCTTCATCTTTAAAAGGGGATGCGCTCCCTCCATCAAGGGGGGACCCAAAAAAACAATAGAACGCACTCATATACACACGTTCAAGCAGCTACGAAGCTCTTAACCACCTTTCAATCCTTTCATCAGAGACTTGGGACCAGTCCCTCTCTTGACAGTTTGTACCCCTTACTACAGACCGTTCACGGTGCTAATAACACAAGCAGCAGCAAACTGGACATAGGGACGTTCTGCCCGAACCAGTATAAATCCTGTGTCCTTTAGCGCACCATCCGAGCCTAACGCGCATTACTATAAATTTACTTGCCGGTGCTTGTACGAAACACCGACACCCAACTACACCTACCTCAAGCTCAAGATACCGGGCCCCAATGGCGTCATCACTGTCGAGTCCACATACGAGCATGCATACGACTGCAACGTCGAATGCATCGAGTATGCCGAGGCTCTCGTGGAGGCCGAGACCCTCATCGTCAACCTCGACTGACTTGGTAGCGAGCCGCCCGACTCCAAGCGTCGTGCTGGGACTTTTGAGCCCACAGAGGCCATCAAGCTTGTCCCGATCGACCCCACCTACTCCAACAACCGAGCGGTGAGGATCGGCGCCACCCTCGACAACAAATAGGAAGCCATGCCCATCGACTTTCTTCATGCGAATGCCGATGTATTCGTGTGGAGTCCCTTGGACATGCCAGGCATACCGAGGGAGGTCGCTGAGCATGCCTTGGACATCTGGGCTAGCTCCAGACTGGTGAAGCAGCGCCTACGCCGATTCAACGAGGAAAAGCGTAGGGCCGTTGGCGAGGAGGTGCAGAAGCTTTTGGTGGCTAGATTCATCAAGGAAGTGTCCCATCCAGAGTGGTTAGCTAATCCTATATTAGTTAAGAAGAAAAATGGGAAGTGGAGGATGTGTGTAGACTACACCGGTTTGAATAAAGCATGTCCAAAAGTCCCATTCCCATTACCTCGCATCGACCAAATCATTGACTCCACTGCAGGATGCGAAACCCTATCTTTCCTTGATGTGTATTCCGGTTACCATCAAATCAAGATGAAAGAATCCGACCAGCTCACGACTTCTTTCATCACCCCATTCGGCATGTACTGCTATGTGACTATGCCATTCGGCCTTAGAAACACAGGGGCCACATACCAGCGGTGCATGACCTAGGTCTTTGGCGAGCACATCTGGTGAACCATCGAGGCCTACGTGGACGACATCATGGTCAAGTCCAAGAAGGCCAGTGATCTTGTCGAGGACTTGGAGATAGCCTTCAAATGCCTCAGAGAGAAGGGCATCAAGCTCAACCCCAAGAAGTGTGTCTTCAGGGTCCCCCGACGCATGCTCTTGGGATTCATAGTCTTGGAGCGTGGCATCGAGGCCAACCCAGAGAAGGTCTCAGCCGTGACCAACATGGGACCAATCCAAGACCTCAAGGGAGTGTAGAGGGTTATGGGATGCCTTGCGGCCCTAAGCCGCTTCATCTCGCGCCTTGGCAAAAAAGGCTTGCCTCTGTACCGCCTCTTGAGAAAATCCGAACGCTTTTCTTGGACCCCAAGGCCGAAGAAGCCCTCACTAAGCTCAAGGCACTACTCACCAATCCTCCCATCCTGGTGCCGCCGACCAAGGGCGAGGCCCTCTTACTCTACGTCGCTACAACGACCCAAGTGGTCAGCACTGCCGTAGTGGCCGAGAGGCAGGAAGAGGGGCATGCTCTACCTGTCCAATGTCCTGTTTACTTCATCAGCAAGGTGCTCTCCAAGACTAAGATGTGCTACCCCCACATCTAGAAGCTGATCTATGCCATAGTCTTGGCTCGACGCAAGCTGCGTCACTACTTTGAGTCCCACCCGGTGATCATGGTGTTGTCTTTCCCTCTAGGAGAGACAATCCAGAACCGGGAGGCCTTGGGTAGAATAGCCAAGTGGGCCATCGAACTCATGGGGGAAGCCCTATCTTTTGCGCCATGGAAAGCAATTAAATCCCAGGTCTTGGCCGATTTTGTGGCTGAGTGGACCAACACCCAACTGCCACCTGCTCAAATCCAGGCGAAATGCTAGACCATATACTTTGATGGGTCCCTGATGAAAACTGGGGCAGGCGCAGGTCTGCTCTTCATCTCACCCCTCGGAGTGCACATGCGCTACATGATCCGACTCCACTTTGCTGCCTCCAACAACATAGCCAAGTACGAAACCCTCATCAATGGCTTGTAGATCGCCATCGAACTTGGAGTACGACGTCTCGACATATGGGGTGATTCGTAGCTCATCGTCGATCAACTGATGAAGGAGTCGAACTGCCATGACCCCAAAATGGAGGCATACTGCAAGTTGGTATGTCACCTAGAAGACAAGTTCGATGGCCTTGAACTCAACCACATTGCATGAAAATTCAATGAGGCCGTGGACAAACTAGCAAAGATGGCGTCGGCACAGGCCCCGGTCCCCCCAAACATCTTCACTAGAGACCTCCACAAGCCTTCCATCGACTATGCCTTGGTGGCAGAAGAGGGCCCACTGATCGAGCCCATCGCAGGGCCTGAGGCCCCCTCTATCACCGAGACCCCTATGGCTAAGCCTAAGGCCATAGAAATCGACACGAAGCCTCTCGAGGCCGACCAGGGCATGGATTGGCGAGTCCTATTCCTTGATTGCCTCGTTCGAGGAGAGCTTCCTGCAGATAGGACCGAAGCCCGATGGCTTGCATGATGAGGCAATACTTACGTCCTCAGCAACGACGAGTTGTATAGGCAAAGCCCATCTAGCGTCCTCCAACAGTGCATCACCACCGAGGCAGGCCAAGCTCTACCTTGGGACTTGCACACGGGAGCCTGCGGGCACCATGCAGCGCCTTGGACGCTCATCAGAAATGCCTTCTACCAAGGGTTCTACTGGCCAACGGCGGTTGCTGACACCACAAAGCTGGTATGCTCCTGCGAGGGATGTCGGTACTATGCACGGCAGACGCACCTCCCGGCCCAAGCCCTCCAAACCATCCCCATTACCTAGTCATTCGCTGTGTGGGGACTAGACATGGTTGGGCCTCTATAGAAGGCCCCCGAGGGCTATACCCATCTGCTGGTAGCTATTGACAAGTTCTCCAAGTGGATCGAGGCTCGTCTGATCACTCGAATCAAATCCGAGCAAGCGGTGCTGTTCTTCACTGATATCATCCACAGGTTCGGGGTTCCAAACACCATCATCACTGACAATGGGATATAATTCAAAGGCCACAAGTTCCTGACATTCTACGATGACCACCACATCCGTGTGGCTTGGTCGGCCGTAGGACACCCTAGGACAAATGGCCAAGTAGAACGTGCCAATGGCATGATCCTATAGTGTCTCAAGCCAAGAATATACAACCGGTTGAAGAAATTTGGCAAGAAATGGCTTGCCAAACTCCCGTCAGTCATCTTGAGCCTAAGGAACACTCCGAGCCAAGCCACGGGGTTCACACCATTCTTCTTGGTCTATGGAGCCGAGGCCATCCTCCCCACTAACTTGGAGTATGGTTCCCCGAGGCTACAGGCCTACAACGAGCAAAGCAACCACACTGCCCATGAGGACACCCTCGACCAACTAGAGGAAGCCCGAGATGTTGCACTGCTACACTCGGCCAAGTACTAGCAAGCCCTATGACGCTATCAAGCCTGGCACATTCAAAGCCAAGACCTAAAAGTGGGCGACCTGGTGCTGAGACTGAGGCATAGTAATAAGGGCCGCCACAAGCTGACCCTGCCATGGGAAGGGCCGTACATCGTCGCCCAAGTGCTAAAGCCCAGGACCTACAAGCTAGCCAACAAGAAGGGCAAAATCCTCACCAATGCTTGGAACATAGAACAGCTACGTCGCTTCTATCCTTAAATTCCCAAGCATTGTATACATTGTTTCTCGAAATACAATAAAGAAGCGCTCTTTAGTTGTTCTAATTTTTCAAGAAACCCCCCGAGCCCATCGATGGGGGATTGGCGTTACGATAATGCTATAAGGGAGACTTGGCTCTGCCTCTATAGAACCAAGCCTCCCTCAGGGGCTAGAAGGGGGGACCCCCCCTAAGTCCTAGACACCGTTTTTAGTTGTTTTTCGAAAAAAATTCTACGCCAAACTCTCTCGCGTACTCTAACAAATACTTTAAAAATGATTAAAAAGCATATACACACAAGTACTTTAAAAGGCCTCAATGGCCACAAGCATCATGGTACAATGATGTAAGTCCTAATCTATTTACATGGCCCCTTTGGCCTAGGTCAAAACTCAGGGTCACCAGTGTCGGCGGTCGGCGTAGGAGGAACCACCTCCTCTTCGATCAACCTAGCCAGTGCCGTGTCAGGGGCCTTAGCCACCTCCACTAGCTTCATGACCTCCTCCTCAGCCTTCTCATCATCCTCAGCCATGACGTAATTGTCGCTGACGACCTCGAGGTTGATGCCGGCATAGTGCAAGGAGACGACGGCTAGGGCATGCTTGACGCCCATATGCAGCGCCCCCTGGAGCCGCTCGTGGACTCGGCCGCTCAACACGATCAAGCGGCTCCCGAGGGAGCTGCCCGACTCGACCCCCCCTGACCTCTAAGGCCTCACAGGTGGTACGGGTGGTGCTCTGCAGCACGTTGTGCTCACGGATCTTAGCCTTGAGCACCGCCTGCACTACGACGGAGACCTCAGCTACCTGGGAGGCCTCCCTCTTCAACCCTACGCCAAGACAAGCGGGATGGGGTTAAGCATGAAAGAAAACAAGCCAAACAGGGGCGCAAGCCTATGAGACTCACCCTCGGCTTTCTCCCTCTAGTTTTGGACCTCGACCTGAGAGGCCTCGGCCGCCCTGAAAGCCTCCCTCTCCAGCTCTGTGTCACATCGGGGAGTTAGGGGTCGAACGCAAGAAGAACAAATAAAACAAGGGGCGCGGCTCAATAGGACTCACCCTCAGCCTTTTCCTTCTAGGCTAAGGCCTCTACCCGGGAGGCCTCGACCACCTTGACGGCCTCCGCTAGGGCACCTTTTGTCAGTAGGTGCGCGCACTACTCCACCTCCAGCTGCTCAGCGATGGCCTTGGCAGAGGCCGCCTCTTGTTCGGCCCGGGACCTGAAGGTGTCCCGCTCGTCGGCCACCCAAGTCAGCTCCTTGATCCACGTTGCCAAAGGGGTGGCCTACTCCCAAGCCATGGCCGCCTCGGCCTTCATGTCAGCATAGTGAAGGCGGAGGTCCTCCACCTCCGCACTCCATGATGACAGAAGCTCATTAGCATTGGCGAGTAGGTCCTTCTACTACCGGAGCTAGTCCCAGATGTCCCTCCCCCACTGAAGGAACATTGACTTCTCGAGGGACCGGGCCTCGAGCTCCTAGATAGGCAGAACAAACGTCAAGCACTACGAGAAAACTCAGGAAAAAGACTACACAGCACAAGAAAAGAAAGCGCGTACCTAGGCAATGCCGGGCAGGTTGTCAGCCACGACGGGCAGTGCTGTTCGCAGCAACCGCTCCGCCAGCCGGTGGAATTGCTCGAAGGAGCCCCAGTGCCCCCCTCATCCGCATCCTTGAGGGCGAATAGAGGCTCCCCCTTAGGGTCATCCTAGCTCCACCACAAGACACGCGGGCTATCCCACCCATGAGGCTCGGGTCATACCTGGACGAGGGCCGAACTCTCCTCGGTAGGAGTCAGAGCTAGCTGCTCCACGGTGCTGGCCGCCTTAGCGTCCACCACCTCCTTCCCCTGGGAAGTATCGTCGGAGGAGATTGAATGAACCTCCACCTCCTGGGCGCTCTCCTACGACAGCGGTACCGAAGCTTGCCCTGCCTCCATCTCCGCATCCTAGGCCACCGGCTCCGCCGCGCCCAAGCCGGCCTCTGCCACCTCGGCCTCAGTGGTCTCAAGAGCTCTAGCCTCCGCCACCTTAGCCTTAGTGGTCCTAGCAGCCCCAGCATCCACCACCTTGGCTTTGGAAGCCCTGGAAGCCCCGGCCTCCACCACCTCAGCCTTGGAGGTCCTAGGGGCCTTGGCCTTGCCCTTGGTGGTCTCAGCGATTAAAGGTGCCTTGGCTTCACCTGACTCGAGGGCCCTGGCCTCATGGGGCATAGGTGCCTCCTCCCCCACCTGCTTCATGGCCGCCTCGGTAGCCTCTCCTTGGGTGACCGGCTCCTTCGGGTCTGCCCTGGCCAATGCCGTGCCACGCTGCATGGCAGCCTATGCGTCCACCACCCATCGAGTGATGGAGCTGGTGCTCACCTTGAGCGCCTTAAGTGACACCAGGGCGGGCGCTTTCGCCTGACACATTCGGCTAAAGACAAAACACTCACGAGGTCAGCATACGACCAAAGAACAAGTGAGAGATGCTGCAAACTCCACTTACAAAACACTTACCTTGAACGGGGAAGCAATAGCTTCTGCACCGCATCCCTCATCCTCGGCAATGGTGGTGGCGGTGGCAGTGGCATGGCCCCCGTGTCCGCCTATACCGGCCGGCCCTCGCCAGACTCCAATGCCCCCTCAGCCCTCTACGGAGGTGGTTGAGTCATCGCCCGCTCCACCTCCATCATTGAGCCCATCGGGCTGACGGTGCGCTTCCCTAATGCCTGTGTCTCGGGCGTGTCGGCCTTGGCCCTAGGGCGGGCGATCGCCAGCCCCAAGGTGCCCTCTCCTCCTCCTCCTGGAGATGCCAGACTGCTCGCCGACGCCCCATGCGTCGTCTCCCTAATGTTAGGGAGGTGGTCCAGGGGACCCCGCCCCACCTCGCTCTCATCGTCATCGCTCAAAAAATCCATCGACGATGATGACGGAGATGGCTCCTCCGAGAGACCGTCACGCCCTTGTTGCCGGCGATATTTCTCTAGCTCGTCGTGCTCGAGGCTCTTCCTCTTGCGCCTTGCCTCCTCGGTGTCCTTTCGCTCCTTGTATGCCTCCGCATGCGCCCTGTTCTATGCTCATCGCTCTATGTCATCGGGAAGAAGTGGCGGGGAGGCTCGCACATCCCTCACCCCCTACAAGAATGGCAAACACAAATAAGGGAACAGATTGAAAACATAAGGAGCAAGGAGGCCTCGGGGGCCGCAGCGACGCGTGACTCACCAGAGAGATGTACCCCCATGATGGGCACATTGGGAACAGGGTTAGATCACTGCTCCTCTACCGCCCCTCCATCTCTCTCACCCGACACAGAATCTCCTCATCGGAAAGGGCGACGGCAGACAACCAGATGCCGTTGATCGGCTCACCCAGTGTCATCTCAAACAGGGGTTGCCACTGAGCCATCAGTGGCAGCACCCTCCGAGAGTGGAAGGCTACCACGACCACGGTCGCCGTAAGGCCGTGGCTGCATAGCCTCTCCAGCGCCCTCAGGAGCGGCTATAGCTTGGACTAATCGGCCAACGGGACGCCGTACCTCCACCTCTCCGGCTGGCTCTCCATGACCTACCCGGTATAGGGGGGAAGCCCATTGTCATCATTGCAGAGGTAGAACCAGCTATTGTACCAGCGACGGTTGGATGACATGAGCTAGACCAGGATGTAGAAGGGCTGCCGGTCTTAGCGCACTTGGAGAGTGCAGCCGCCAGCCCTCAATGCCTTCTGCGTGCCCGTCATGCTCGCCGGCTTGGTGGTGAGCCCCGCCCAAAAGAAGTGGAGCCACAACTCCTAGTGGGGGGCAATGCCTAGGTACCCCTCGCAGATGGCGACGAAGATGGCCGCCTATGCGATGGAGTTGGGTTTGAAGTTGTGGAGCTCCACGCCATAGTAATGCGGGAGCGCCCGCATGAACCATCCGCCGGCAAGCCGAGGCCATGCTCGTGGAAGGCCACGAAGCTCACGATGTAGCCATCGTGTGGCCTCAGCTCCGGCTCATCCCTCGAAGCAATCCACTCCGGTCTATTGGGGTCAGTGACCGGGCGAAGGATACTGTCGTCATGGACACGTCGGACGGACCCCAAGGATCTGCCTGGAGGACAACAGCATCACCGGCCATGGGTGCAGTGGAGAATGTGGCTACGGTGGTAAGGTGTGCTCTCGCTATCTCTCTCTCTCTCTCCTTTCCTCTACCTTCTCCCTTCTTCTCCCCGACGCTCTCTTCCTCTGTTCTTAGCAACCACTCAAGGGCAGAAAGGGCGAATGCAGGTGGAAAAGGTAAGGAGGGGCGGGGCATGGCTCGTCACGTATTTATGAGGGAGGAAAGAGGCCAAAACGGGCGAGTGACAAAACAAGGAAAGTTTCTCTCAGATCTAGCGCAGTTAATCTAGATCTGACCAAACTGCCCATGCGTCCACCTTTTTCTTATTAACCATGCGCACACAGTAATGTCCCATCTACAGACGTCATGTCGCATTCGACCACGGCAACGACAAGCGCCATTCTGTCTCCCCAAGGAACCACCTCAAAAGGCGCACCCGCCGTCGTCAGCCAATGGGAAGGGAATATCCCCCACCCGATTCCTTTCAGACTAAGGAACTTGGCACCGAGCCCGTTATGGTCCAGGGGTTTGAAGGCTAGGCCCCCGAGGGTCTCGACAGCCACCCCAGGACAAATAGAGTCAGGGATGACTATGGGCGAGCCCGTACATGGCCGAGGCCCAAGCAAGCAATTGCTTGGGATGCCCTAAGTCATGTCTGAGACCGGCAGGGAGGTCTCTGAATGGGATCCCACCGTAGGGAGGCACCGAGCCCCTGGGGCCAATCGAACGGCCATGGGACCCACTAGAGAAGCCCTCTGGTACTTTTGGAGTGCATCTCTGGACCATGAGTCGACCCCTATCGAATGGGGCATGGGCCTCCACTCAGACTTACCCGGTAACAGCTCACCGAAGGTGTCACTGCTCACCCACCGAGGGTAGCCTGGCATACTCCACCCCTCCTTCCAAATGAAAAGGATGCGCGAGGGCCACACAAAAAAGATAGGGAAACTCCTAATTGCCCTTTGGCTCCGAGCAGAGGCTCGGGGGCTCTTCCTACAACTAAGCCGAGGCCCAGCGACCCGAACTCGCACTCGAGGGCTTGGCAAACGCGATAAAACCCCTCACTCAACATGAAAAAGCCCTTGGAGGAATGAATCCACTCCTCCAGGGCCTCAGGGGCTACACCCGGTGGGTGTGCTCGCACGCACCCACCGAAGCCTCGAGTACGAAAAACCATCCCACCAGGAGCTGTCGCGAGCCAAGTCTCATCAAAACCTTAGGGAGAGCGCTCACACTCTCCCCAAGGCTCGGGGGCTACTGTCGGGTACCATAAAAAGGGGTCCCCTAAGCAAGAACCAAAAAAATCACTTAGACCTTGTAAATATCGAAGCCAAGAGACAACCACCGGCAAACCCCCACCTTATCCGAGGCCCGGCTGGACCACCTGGCCCACCTCGAACAATATCTGGGCTCACCCAAAGCGGGCTCGGCCCAGAATGAAACCATGAGGCCTCAGACAAGGTACCAGTTTTTTGACTCGCCCAAGGCCCCGCGCCACAAGGCCTCGGACGAGGTACTGATTCTCCGGCTCGCACGAGGCCCCACGCCACGAGGCCTTGGATGAGCACCCAGTTACCGACTCACTCGAGGCCGGCTTGGCATCAACCCCATCACCGCCGCCTTTACCGACTTCTCTAACGGGATGTCACATCCAACTAATGTGTCCAACCACTCCCACGATGTCAGCCGAACAACGGCATGATACAGCGGAGTGGCCGACAAGATGGGAGTCACATCGATGCCATGCCATCCGGGACAGGACAGGGCAGGGGTTACCGGCCGCTATGCTCAGCACTGTGCCCACGGCTAACACTCGTGCCACACTATGCTGCCTAACCCTTGCTCCAAGGACAGCACGGCATGGAAAGTCAAGTTTGGGTCCCTGTAGCCTCAAAATCGATGTACAAGACCAACTGCTCCCTTCAAGCCTCGGCTATCTGCTTCCGGGCTCCTATAGCCTTGGGACTCGTGCCTGCTGACCCCCCATAATGGTTCAGCCTCTGCACCAACTGGGCCTTAGCTCTCTACGTTGTCAGCACTCTAGGACTAGCACATCGTCCGCAGTATGTACCATGCCCTGCGTCAAGCTACAGGAGCTCCCATGTCGTGCATAGGGCCAAGCTCTTGTAGCCTCGCAATCAGCGCACCCACACCATCGCATCTACCTAGCCTTGGCTCTCTGCGCTAGTCAAACATACAAGTGATCAGCATGCCTCCAACAGAAGAAGGCGCGCATGCCACCACAGGAGCTCCCACATCGCACAAGATCAGGCATGACCAGCGCGTCGCTCTAGTGCACTGAGAACAAGATCGCTCCACCAACCATGCCACCACAGTGACGAGCTGCAAGGCTCAGACATACCGCCTCTGCTCACAAAACACCACATAGCAAATACATGTACCGCCCTTGTGCCTCCTTTTGACTATAAAAGGGAGTGACCAGGGCTGCTTCTGGGGGGATCAGACTCACACGTGCAAGCAACATGCAATGCTCTGTAACACACACGCTCTCTCACTGCAAGAGACCAACATCTCAAGCAACCCATGCCACTCTATGCAGAGACCTAGGACTAACTCCCTCTCTCGCTCAGCTTGTAAGCCCCTACTATAAGCACCTCGGTGCAAGGAATACAAGATCGCTCTCTCAGACTAGACGTAGGGCACCTATTGCCTGAACCAGTATAAACCTTGTGTCTCTTTACATCACCATCCAGGATTAGGGGCATGCAATACACTTTCACTAGTCGGTTGAGGACCCACCGGACCAAAACACCGACAGTAGGCGTATTCTACAGCTGCATCCCAGTCACTGTAGTAGGTTTGAAGCATGCTCATGAGTTAGTGATGTGAAATGGAGGATTCACACCCCGGCTTATACCACACCTTTGTTGTCTACCCTAGTGGTGGGATCGGCTCATCTTCTTCAACAATGTCTTCCTCTTCATTTTCGGACAAGTCGATGACCTCGACTTCTTGAGGTTCCTCCTGAACGGGCTCAGGCATAGATACTGGTGTTGGCGGATCGAATTCCTGTTCCTGGGGTTCTTCCTCCTTAGGCTCCATGGACAAACCTTGAGGCGGGTAGTACCCTCCAGTGCTGATGCGGGCAGTCTTGTGGGCACGAGGCATGTATAGAATTAGACTTAGTTAGATTAGGTTAGAAGCAATAATTTTCATAATAGAATAAGGCAAAAGAAGCATAAAACTTTGGCAAATATCAAGGGTGAGATAGAAAGCATGAAACGAGTGAAGCAAAAGAAGCTAAAAACGACCATTGCTAACTAGGCTTGCATCCTACAGTCAACACAGCTTTGATACCAATCTATCACACCCAATTTTAAGGATAAAATGGGGTGCAAAACCTTATGTGCGCCTAGAGATCAGTCACACACATAAGCCGACAAATTATAAATAGTATCATTGCCAATGTTTATTACATCACGAATAAGTCAGAGTTATTACATAAATATAGCGTAGGTAATAAAAAGATCTCTCGTGGAAGCTCCATTTCATAGGGACGTCGACTGGTTGACCACAAGTCTAGTAGTCCTTAGGAAAATCATCATACCCAAAGTCATCTGTTACCCATCCGGGATTTTTATCCAAATAATGAAAATAAACAAGCGTAAGTACATGTCGTACTCAACAAGTGTAACACGGGGTTCATGAGGCTCAAAAGGCTTGACACAGGTTTAACAACGTTCATCTTTTAGTTGTCACACTTTTAGCTTATGAGTAGCAACAAGTTGTTTCCAATTCCCAATGCAAAACACATGATCAAATGTAAACATGAATATGAATAGCATAAACAAATATTACTTAGTGTTCATCTATTCCATAAATGTTCCAAGGCTGCTCGTGATCGTGAGCACGGCTAATATACTAGTTTTACACTCTACAGAGGTTGTACACTTTCACTGTGAGTCGTGATACCCATATGCCCGGGATAATTACTCCCAAAACACTTCCAAGGTGAGCAGGCAGGGGTCACTATGAAGCATTTCAAAGGTTCGTCTAACAAGTTAGGGCCATTAGATTCACTCGGCAAACAGATATAGAGCCCCCCTTCCCGATGGCACATTGACACGCAACCTATACTCATAAGGATAGAGGCCACCCTATACCCGATTCGGCAAGCCATTCTAACGCCAATGAAGGTAACCACTAATGAGCTAGAAAAGGTCCTCATACTGAGCTAAAGCCAGAGCCATGTAGCCCTCACAGCTGTACTGTAAGTCCCGGATGATCACTTACAGATAAGTCCTTAGGGAGACGAATCTAAAGCATTTAGAAAGTAGCTAAACACTCCAGCCCCCTGTTTTCATGTTGCTAAAAAGTCATGTTTTAATGTTTGTTGCATATACCATTAGTCAAGTTACAAGATCATGGTTTAATTGAGCACTAGCAAAGCTACCCAATGCATAACCCTTAGGTGACAAGGTAATAGTTCGATTCTAGGAAATCCCTATCAAGATGACACATGCAACATGAATTTATTGAATTAAAGTGAATAGGAAACAAGGATGATCCCATGCTATACTTGCCTTGAGCAAAGTACTCCTGCTGATCCTTCTCATCAAAGTCGTACCCTTGATCTCCCACGAACTGCTCACCATCTATACTCAATAACCACAGCAACATACAATCATCCAGGAGCAATCATGCAAAGCAAACAAGGCTATAGATTAGAATAGTACACCAACAGCAAAGAGTCAAGATGAAAAGTTTGGAAAACAAATCTACGTCTCGCTACGAACACACAGGCGCGAAGATCACAAAAATCGGATCTAAAACAGAAAAGTTATGATTTAAACAAAATTTCCTATAGGAAAATAATAGATTAAATCTAAGCTCGAATTTTAATAGTTGTAAACCCACTTTGCAGTAGCATGAACATGTAGATCACATAATTATGAACCTAACGCAACTTGAACAGATCAAATCGGAGTTAAAACAAAGATTTTATGGCTAAAACAAGTTGAATGGCAAAACTGTAAATAACTGAAAACGTATTTCAATATAACCGATCCAAAATACGCTTTTTAAAAAGAGAAAACGAAATCTATAAATGCGCTTTGGACTGTGGGTTAAGACAGCAATAATTGTAAGGGCGTATCTACAAAGTCGGCAGTGAAAGGGTATCCTTTAATCTGATCCATTGGATTAGAAATCGACGGCCGGGAATCGATTTGACGGGGAGAGAGAGCAAACCCAAACCAGTACAATGCCGGCGGCAGTGAGCACGGCGGCGCCATGGCCGGCTTCTGGAGCTCATGGTACATGGCTTCAAGGGCACGATTCGATGAAAGACAAGTATAGGGAGAGAGATAGGGGAACGAGGATCTCACCGGATCAGGAACACGCTAGAGGGAAGCAGCGACGGCGGCTCGGCGCTCGGTGGACTGCGGTGGTCGACGGCGGCGCTCGAGCGAGATGCGGCTGTGGCTGCCTGAGCGAAAAACCGGGCACCAGATGGGATAGGAGATAGAGGAGGGCACGGGCGCTATTTATGGGGCCGAATCCCTTGGGCGTCACGGCACCACGGGTCGTGGCAGCGCCGGACTCAAAACGACGGCATGGACGGAAGAGTCCGACCCGGCCACGGCGAGAGGAAGAAGGGCCTGACCAGTGGGCTCGGCTGGTCAGTGGCAAGGAAAGGCACGTGGGTTTGCGGGAGCGGCTGGGAGCGTGGTTGTGGTCTAGCTGGGCCAACGGCCTGCGGCTGGGCCAACGGCTTGCAAAGGGAGACCGAGTTGGCCTGGCTGGCGCTGAGGGGAGCGCTGGGCCTCGGCCCGAGCAGAGAGGAAGGGAGAGCAGTGGCCTGGAAAAGAAAATGGGCCACGCGGGAAAGAAATGGAGCAGGCCAGAAACAAAGGAAGGAGAAAGAATTTATCCTTTTCTTTTTCTAATTTCTTTCCAAAGCAATTTTGAAGACAAAATTCAAATCAAGTTCAAATCAAATCATTCCAAAAATTAATAAGCAGCAGCATGAAGGCACATTCATGGTTGTTGACCTATATTTGATTTTAATTTGATAAACTTTATTATTCTTCCTAAATTTAAATGCTCACAAAAATGCTCAATGAATCAATTTCCCCTATTTTAAAATGTTGTAAAATTTAGGGTGTTACACCAGATCATTGTCTGCTCTAGGATCCAATAAGGCCCTTAAACCTTAAGTCAATTGATGGGCGAGCTAGTTAGTAAGATAGCAGGATGGGAAGGAAGATACCTAACTTTATTAGGGACATGAAGACTGTGATAGATTACCAACCGAACCCCACTTTCTGACACCTGGCTGGGGTGTTCGCTGGCATCAGACCTGCCGAGGCACGTGATCATAGCTTGGACCCTTCTTTATTTCTCTTCTACTACTCTATAATACATAGTTACTTTCTGATGCTACACACATCGCTTATGCAGTATATATGCTCCATTCTTCCATGACACACTGAACCACACTGAGGAATTTACTATATACAGCAAGAATCAAGAAGATGACGCACACATATATTAGCTATAGGCCCAACCTACATCATGTACATGTACCTTGTGTATCTTTGTTGATAATATTTGTTGGAGGTATTGATGTGCGGCCTATTTGAATAATCTGACCAAAGATAGCCATGTGGTTGCCATGCATGTATGTATGTGTATGTCCAAGCGCTACTAGCAAACATCCCCTGCCACTGTCCGTTGTTACCATCCACATCAAACCATTATTATTTATTTGGCTGTCGTCTCACCTTTGTACAGTATCTTCTTCCTCGCTAGCAGCTATATCATGTCATCATTTAATTTGTTTGCATGCTGTAGAGAGTGATGTGGACACCGTTACCTTGTTTTTGTTTGGTTGGAAGCCACACTCATAATAATCAGACTGCATGCTTGCATTGGTTATACCAAAGTATGTCATATGTTTAGGGCATCTTCAGTGGCTTTTGAAAACCGACTCATCGGCTGAGATGGCAGGCCATGAGTCGACTCATAACCACTAGAGAACCACCAGTTCATGCAGGGTGTTAGGAATCGATTCAAAAACATGAGTTGATTCATAGAGATTAAAATAATATTTCAGCACACTGCAAACAACGGCCACAACCCAACCATTATACCCAAGAACATGAGTTCAATTGCTCTATATAAGAATTGCACAACTAGTTTCCATTCCACAAAATATAAGCAGATAGAAATGCTCCCTCTTCTCCAGTTTATAAAACACAAGCAATAGATAAATTGATGACCCTTCCCATTTCACAAAACATGAGCACCTACACAAATTAGCTCTCCTCTGATGGACAAAGATGGAGGGATTCTGCAATCGAGGTGAGTAGCAAGCTTGGGGGCTCGATGCGTGGAGAATTCGTTGGACAAGAGAAGACCGGCCGACTTTTCTCATGGTGTCGAGTTGTTGCCACAACTCACTAATCCACAGAGGAGCAGCCACTAAGGCTTAAGCTCCCTTGAACCACAAGTCTCAAGATCAACTAGGAGTACCTATTCTTCACTCCACATTAGCAGGTCTTAAACCGAACACAAAGCAAGGAGCCTTCCAACAATAACTCCATCAATGGAAGGTCATGGATAATCTGCAGAGAGCTAAATAGACATGACCAGATCATACGGTGAACACCAAAGACTTGGGCAACTTGATCTCAAACCTCATACAATGTCATCAAATTATCCGTTGTGTACCACACAAGCTGCACCAAATCATGCAGTGAAGCCTTGGTCATGTTCAAATTGCAACAAATCCACCAAATCATACTCTGGTCACAAAAATCCCATCATCGGATCATAGGGTTAACAACACCAAACAACACACAGTCACGAGTAGTGTCATCGGATGATAGTTTGTTCTTATCTTTTTTCTCTCAAAAAGGAGAGTTGCGCTTCATTATATTAAGAAGAAAATGGGACAAGAACCCAGTTACCACACACCACAAACACCACAAATAAGTTACAAACACACTGATTAAAGATAGGACAAAGAAGAGCCCGTCTAAGAAACCCTGCTAAAGACTCGGCCATGGGGGAAGTCAGGAAGTAGATTCCTTTAGCCCCCTGCCATAGACCAAAGTTGACGCTGTTCTCCTGCCACCATCAGGGATTGAGAAACACTAGGAGTTACACCATCAAAAACACAACGGTTCCGGTGGTTCCATATGATCCAAGCGCCCAATATTATCAGAGAGTTGAGCCCATGCTGGACCATACCACTAGTTGCTTCATTGACTCTCTACCACCAAGCATCAAAGAATTGATCCGAGAGTTGAGGAGCAAGAGAGTGAAGCCCAACCTGCTTAAGAAATATATACCAAGCTTTGCTCTAGTGCACTTAAACTTGGATTCTGAATCTATTTCAAGTTCAATCTCATCCAATTCAACTTCTTCTATATCATTTGTGAATTCTCCATCTGTAAGGTCCAAATCCGCCAGTGATGCTAGGTTGAAGCCATTAACCCGGCTGTTATCAGACTCTCAGTGCCAGGTATACGCATGACCCAGCAATGACCCTCGTCCTATCACTATTAGGTCTAGCATTGACACATCAGCGATATATTAATAATCAATGCTAGGTCTGGGAGATGGCTGTGGTAAGCAAGCCCATCATTTGCCGGTTACCCTTTGTCGGTTTCAAATCTAGCATTGATGCCTGGTTTGGACCCAACAATGATAGATGGACCTGGAGTAGTGAGAAGAAGAAAGGCCCAAGAGAAAATGGCATTTCATAGAATGAATAGTTTAATGGGCATGGTGTCTTATAGCAAATTTGTCACAAGTGTCCAGCAGCTAATTATACTTTTTTCTGTGTCCGCCGGCAACATGGTTTCACTTTCAATGTCCCATAGACAAATTTGCCTATAATTATATGAACTCTACTTTTTAAAAAAAATACTACACCTTGAGAAGTGGGAAGGCTAGTGCAGTCCAAAAGTGGCTATGACCTCTCTTGTAGAATCCTTTTAATTTAAGTAAATTATGATTATTAGGCTTAAATATTGATACAATCTCATGTTTTACACGGTTAGTCCCTCCTAATAGATCTCCACTCAAGCTCTATATAATGATCTTGAGTACCATGGTGTAGACTTAAATGGGTGTTTATGCCATCGTGTAGTTAAAAGTGTAGTTTATAGTATAAATTCCTCATTTATGTAACTAAAATACAAAAGGATAATTTTGAATACGATGTAAGTAAACACAAAAATTTTAAACAAACTTGAGGATAAATAGTTCATAGCAACTAATAAAATCATAATTTGAAAGTCATAATCTTGATTTTTTATGTCACGAGGCAAGGGATGCAATAAGAGCCAAACCATATCTTTTAAGGTTTGAACTATAGCCATACTCGAGACACATGGGGTGCCGTGAAGAGGGATAGATATAGATGGGAAATGGCATATACATGATATTTGGTAAACTTATCATAACTGGATAGAGATTACATAGTATTTAAACACACATAGATTGTGTTAGAAAATGGACAAAAAAGAGCACAATGATAACTAATTTTTTTAGTTGCAGACATTAAACATGGACTTTTAATGATCATGTCTTCTAGACTCGTACTCCTAATAGTAGCAATAATAGTGTTTAGAAACTTCCACTTTGAGCCCTAGATTTCAATAATAGAATGCTAGTGACAAGGATATTGATGCTATAATATAATGCTAGTACACAACTACATAAATGATTTTGCGAGACACTGCCCAAATATTAACCGAGGTGGTCATAGAATCCAACCACCTCGGTCAATACCTAGGGATTTTCATAGGTGGAAGTTTTTATTTATGGAGGCAGTCACAATTGACCGTCTCGTAAAATGCATTTACCGAGGTGGATATTTGATTTACGGAGGTGGTCAAAGTTGTTCGCCTCGGTAAATCCATTTATGGAGGCAGTAAAAAATGTCCACCTCCGTAAATCGATTTAAATTTGAAACTTAAAATTATCAAACAATCACTACAAGGTTCTACCTCTAATGCTACGCCACATGATTGCGACACCACTAATTTGGTTGCCATAGGTAGGTCGTATTGCAACCTTTCCATAAAATGGTTGCAATATGTGCCTATAATGCAACGGACTAAATTTGTTGCAATATGTAGTTTGTCGTTGTAACAGGCTTGTGCTACTGCAACCATTTAAGAATTGTGTTGCAATTAGTTGGCATTATTGTCATGGCACTTTTGAGTTGCAATAGTATTGGTTTTCGTTGCAATTACTTGGTGTTATTGCAACTATATTGGACTTGGTTGCTTTTGCTTGTAACTATTGCCACGGTTATTATGGGTTGCAATAATGTTCCATGGTGTTGCAATTGCTAGGGTGGTTATTGCAACAAGATTTCCGAATGGATGCAATAGCATGTTCCTATTGCAACGGTTTTCTAGGGTTGTAATAATATTTTGTGGCGTTGCAATTGTTAAGTACTTATTGCAACTACAATCCTAAATGGTCGCAATATCATGTTAATATTGCCACGGTTTTTTTGTGTTGCTATAGGCTACCGCTGATGCAACGGCGTAAAAGTGTTGCAATATACAAAATTGGTTGCAATATACAAAATGTTCCATGCATTAGACTACCCCTGATGCAACGGCCTAAAAGTGTTGCAATATACTAAAAATGGTTGCAATAGATAAAATGCTCCACACATTTTTGAATAATATACCAAAAAAGTGGGGGTGAGGAGGATTCGAACCCACAACCTGCCGCTAAAGATGAGCATGCCTTACCACCACATCATGGTTCTGTTTGTGATTTTTTATGTCACGAGGCAAGGGATGCAATAAGAGCCAAACCATATCTTTTAAGGTTTGAGCTATAGCCATACTGGAGACACATGGGGTGCCGTGAAGAGGGATAGATATAGATGGGAAATGGCATATGCATGATATTTGGTAAACTTATCATAACTGGATAGAGATTACATAGTATTTAAACACACATAGATTGTGTTAGAAAATGGACAAAAAAGAGCACATTGATAACTAATTTTTTTAGTTGCAGACATTAAACATGGACTTTTAATGATCATGTCTTCTAGACTCGTACTCCTAATAGTAGCAATAATAGTGTTTAGAAACTTCCACTTTGAGCCCTAGATTTCAATAATAGAATGCTAGTGACAAGGATATTGATGCTATAATATAATGCTAGTACACAACTACATAAATGATTTTATGAGGCACTGCCCAAATATTAACCGAGGTGGTCATAGAATCCAACCGTCTCGGTAAATACCTGGGGATTTTTAGAGGTGGAAGTTTTTATTTATGGAGGCAGTCACAATTGACCGTCTCGTAAAATGCATTTACCGAGGTGGATATTTGATTTACGGAGGTGGTCAAAGTTGTTCAACTCGGTAAATCCATTTATGGAGGCAGTCAAAAATGTCCGCCTCCGTAAATCGATTTATGGAGACAGACGTCTTAAAATGTCCGCCTCCGTAAATAGTTGCATCAAAAAATAATTCATAACCTTTTCATTTGAAATTGGAAGGAAACAAACTTTTCATTTGATTTGAAACTATTTATTGTCCCAAAATTTTGTTTTAAGGTTACAGATTTTTAAATTTGAAACTTAAAATTATCAAACAATCTCGGATGTTGACATGGTCTATATGAAAGTTATAGTTCTCGATACAATCTACATCTTTGTAGTTGAAAAGTTTTTAATTTAAAGTCATTTAGAGTCTCAAATATTTGTTCTAAGTTTATAAATTTTGAAATTTAACATTTAGAATTCCTAAATGATTTCAAATATTCACACAGTTAATATCAAAGTTGTAGTGGCTGACTTTAGCCACATGTTTGCTGTTGACAAATTTTTTATTTGAAGTCGTTTAGAGTCTCAAATGGGTCTTTTAAATTCACATATTTTGATATTCAATTTTTTGAATTTTGCAAGCAATCTCGGATGGAGATACATCATATACCAAAGTTGTAGCGCTTGGTAAGATTTTAAGACGCCGGCCTCCGTTAATGAACTAACAGAGGCAGGCAATGCAACCGCCTCCATTAATGCCTATTAACGGAAGCCTTTAGTTGGAGGTGGTTGCCATGTCTGCCTCCGTTAACCAAAAATGCTCGCCTCCAGAAAGTTTTCTGTAGCAGTAGTAACAATGATTGATGTTAATAATAACAAGGATGCACCAGCCTAGTGAGTGACCTAGGTTCGAGCGCAACCATAACCATGGTCGTGGTGCACTCGAGACTATATCATACATTTTATCCACAAGACACCCCATCTCTTTAACAAATACTATATTTAATTGAGAAATTCTAAATGACACATAGGTTGTTTTGGAGAAATCCAACACTTGATTTTCTAGGTATCCAATTAGCGTTCTAATTCAAGCTCTTGCCATCCGATTAGCTTGGTTAGGGTTTGGGGTTTAGTGGCCTTTCTTCTCCAACAAATCTAGCAAGCTTATAAGGAAGCTTTGGGGGTGCATATATGGTGAAATTTTAATCAAATCTACTGTTTTTGAATTTTTTTTTTTGGGGGGGGTTGCATTTGCACCCCCTGAGAGCAACGCAGCTTCGCCCCTGGGCGGGGCAGAGGCGTTTTGTGCAGAGATGCCATTAACAAGCTGTGGAGCTTGTGGAAAAGAAAGAGGCCAAAGGTAGAGGAAAAATGATGGTGCCTTAGATCTTGATCCAACAGTTCAAAAAAAAATCAAGTGTCCAACCCCTTTAAAACACCTGACTTCTTTATAGACATATCACTTAATTTGGTTGAGTACGTAGGAGAAACACGAAGCCAATACTATACTATGACAAATAAATTAATTCAGATACTGTGCTTGCCATTATGCACCACGAGGTAGCTAGTTAGTCCTCAAGGGAATAATTGTTAATGCGCGATATGGATGGATGCATGCATGCAGCCGTTCTGTCCCTCCCTGTTACATGTGATCGATCGATAGATCCATCCATCCCGTACCCGCGCGTAGCCCGGCCGAGACCTGTACAGGAAGGCGACCGTGGGCAAATAAAGGTGGCCAGAGAGAGCAAGCAACCACTCAAGTTAGTTTGTCCGTACATATGCATGCATGCAGCCCGGCCCATCGGCCATCACGTAGTAGAGGTCGATGTTACGGCTTTTGTTTGGCACATCTCACAATAGTTTCATAAGTTAGTGTGAGCTGTTTTTTTTTTTTGCCAAACATTTATTTTCAAAACAGCTTTATGGGTAAAGATGTTTTTCTCCACCTCACAAAGACATAAGTTGGGACAAAGTTGAATATAGTAGCTTATCCCAGCTCTCTCCCTCATGAGCTATTGGTGAAGCTATTTTGCCAAACACTTTTTCCAAAACAACTCAGCTTCACTAAAAAAAAAGCTGCTTGTGAAGTTGTTAAAGTTGAGCTGTGCCAAATAGACCATTTGTACTCATGCGTCTAAATGACTCTATGGGCCTGTTTGGTATAGCTCAGCTTCACTAGTGAAGCTATTTTAGTAGCCATTTTAGTGAAGCTGAGCTATGTTTGGAAAGAGTTGTGATAAGCTACTATTTTCAGCTTCATCCTAACTCATGTCTTTGTGAGAGAAGGAGAAAAATAGCTTCTCTATGAAGCTTGTAACGGACCGAGACGCCTAAGAGGGGGGTGAATTAGGCAACTTAAAATTCTAACTCTAAACAATGGCCTCTTTTTCTAACCTATGCAAAAGATAAATTATCTAAATGTGCAATTACGGTTTTGCTAGTGTGTTGCTACCCACTTGGCAATGATTTTGTCCATCATGATGCACCCCATGAAATGCACCCATACTTTGCTAAGTCTCCAAATTCCCCGAAGTCCATTGAACCTCTCACTTCCCTTTCGGGATCCAAACCTTCTTAATGCTCTTCATGTTGGAAATGATTTCTTTTGGCACCCAAAAGCGTTTGACCCCATTGTTGGCTTGCTTGTTCACCTTGATGGCCACCACCTTGTCATTTTTCTTCTTCTTTAAGAGATAAGGTGTGGATGCCTTCTTGTCCACCTTGTTGGTGTAGGTGTTGGAGAGCTTGCTTGTTTCCTTTTTCTCTTTCTTTTTCGCTCCTCCCCCATTCTTCACCTTGCACTCATAGGACTTGTAACCTTCCTTGTGACACATGTAGCAAACCACGGTTTGTCCTTCATCAAGCTTCTTCACTCCCTTGATGGTGCTATCTTGATAAAGTTGGGCTTGCTTTGCCTTGCCTTTCTCTTGAGTCAAGTTCTTAGTGAGGCGAGCTACTTCTTGCTTGAGTTGCTCATTCTCCTCTGCAACCTCTTGTGTGCGTATATCTACAACAACTTTCTCAACACAAACTTGGTTGCACAAGGGTGAGTCTAAACATAAATCATTACAAGAAGTAGAAGCATCCTTTTTAGGCATATTAAAGATATAACTTTTCTTTTTAGATGTCTTGGTGGGGGTTGTACCGACGGCTTCAAGATTAGCAACTTTAATAGTTAGATCATCACAATGTTTGCATATGGTTTCCATTTTAGCAAGCAAACTTTTATAAGCATCTTGTGATCTAACTAACTTTTCTTTTAATTTTTCATTTTTCTTTACAAGTTGCTCATCACTGATTGCGCATGCATTCGTTGTTGCACTAGCCTCAAGTTGCTCAATTTTAGTAGATAGTTCAACATTGAGATTAGCAAAGTTCTCATATTGTTCAAGCAAAGTTTTATATGCTTCTTGTGAACTATCTAGCTTTTCTTTTAATTTTTCGAGCTTCTTTTGTTGACTAGTGCAAACTTTAGCATAATTAAGATTTTGTTGCACAATTTCATCATAAGAAGGCATTTCATCATTACTATCACTCTCACTAGAGGATGAACTTTTGTTACCTCATGTCATAAGGCACATACGAGAAGAGCTTGATGATGAGTGCTTGCGGCCTTGCCTCTTGTGATGGTGTTCTTCTTCACCTGAAGAATCATCCCATGACTTTATTGATGTGAGGACTTGGTTCTTGCATGCCTTCTTCTTTGTCTTAGGTGTGGGCTTGTTTGGACAAACTTCCACAAAGTGCCCCAACTTGCCGCATCCATAGAATACTCTCTTTCTTTCCTCATTTCTTTGATTGGTGAAAATGAGATCTTGAATTTGGATGGGCACACCCTTGACATTGAACCTTTGGATCATCTTCTCCACCTTGTTGATTAGTTTGATTGATTCTTCATCAAGGTCGAAGGTGAAGGAGGAAGATTGATCATCATCACTTGAATCTTCATCATCATCATTATCATCCTCATCTTCTTCTTCACCTTCACTTGAGGAGCTTGAGCTTGAGCTTGTCTCAACTTGCTTGCCCTTCATCTTCTTTTTCTCGCTACATGCGAGAGTTTTGCCTTTGCTTGATGAAGAGGCTTCTTCTTGACCCATCTTGTGTGACATTTCAAATACCACTATCTTGCCGATAACTATGGCCGGGGTCATAGTGCTCAAATCCTCCATGTTGTGAAGGATGGTGATGATGCTTGCATATTTCTTTTGTGGAAACACGGAGATGATCTTCCTCACGATGTCCGCATCATCTAGCTTTGTTAATCCTATTGAATGGAGCTCATTGACAATTAGATTCAAACGAGAATACATATCACGAACAAGCTCATCATCATTCATTGTAAAGAAATCTTAATTTTGTTTAGCTAGACAATGTTTTTGCTCACGAACATTAGATGTGCCATCATGGAGCTCTTGAACTTTATACCAAATTTCATGTGCCGTATTTAAAGTGAACACTTGGTTAAACACATCCATGCTAAATGATTCAAACAAGCAATTCTTAGCTCTTGCATTGAAATGTATTTCCTTTTCTTCACTCTTTGTGGGTTTATCAGGATTCTTAATGGGTTTCATCCCGTCACGAGTGACTCTCCAAACACCCAAATCAACTGCCTCAAGGTGACAAGCTATTCTAACTTTATAGTAAGAGAAGTTATTGCCATCAAAGTGTGGAGGCCTAGAGGTATCCATCACAACCACTCTAAATAGCGTCGGCTCAACAGCGGTTAAGCCAAAGGTCTAAATTGAGCCAACCTGGCTCTGATACCACTTGTAGGGGACCGAGATGCCTAAGAGGGGGGGTGAATTAGGCAACTTAAAATTCTAACTCTAAACAATGGCCTCTTTTTCTAACCTTAGCAAAACCTATGCAAAAGATAAACTATCTAAATGTGCAACTACGGTTTTGCCAGTGTGTTGCTATATCTACCGCAAAAGGAGTAATACAATCAATGTAAATGTGGAAGCTAAAGAGCAAGGTAGAGATATACAAACTCCCGTCGATGACTCTAGTATTTTTATCGAGGTATCAAGAAGCACGCAAGCTTCCCCCTAGTCCTTGTTGGAGCCCCTCGCAAGGCCAAGCTCCCGGTCGAGTAACTCTATGGATAGTCTCGGGCCTTCCCCACACGCAAGTGGGTCTCCAACATGCCTTCCGGTAAGCCTCTCCCGAATGCTCTCCGCTGTCTTAACTATCAAGCTTCCGGTCGAAACGCCGTGGGCCTTGTTCCCTCCAGTATATGGTGGCGGCCACACCACAACTACGGTTGGTGTGATCTCACAAGACTACAAGCCCCTCCGATGTACAACAATGGTGTCCGCAAGCACCGAGTGGTAAGAGGTATGCAAACCTCACTAAACAATAGGCCTATACATAGAACAAGCGCATAAGTGGTGGTCTAATCAACCTAAGGACTTCACAAAACACCTAAGCTAATCACCTAATGAATCACTAAGCACTATGCAAGTGGAGATCACTAAAATGGTGTATCAACACCCTTGATATGTTTCCTCAGCTCCACACACCTCATTTGGCCGGTTAGGGGGTGTATTTATAAGCCTCACTAAGAAAGTAGCCGTTGGGGACGAAATCCTACTTTTCTGCTACTGACCGAACGCTGATCACGTCCTAACTGGATGCGTCCGGTCGTCCCGACTGTTAGAGTCGCGATCAACTGATCGGACGCTGCCATCGTCCGATCACATGCCACCGGACACGTCCGGTCACAATTTCGCCGCTCTAGAACCTTTCTGTACTCAATCGGACGCTGTAGTCCTACGTCCGGTCGATTTGCTGCCAGCGTCCGGTCGCTGCTGCTGATGCCTTCTGTTGTTGAGCCTCTTGATCAGAGCGTCCGATCGCTATACGCCAGCGTCCGGTCACCTTTGTGAGCTCATTTCTTCACGATCTTGCATCTGGCTTGGTTCCTATCTTCGTGCTTCGACTTTGCTTGGTATCATGGGTCTTCTCTTGTGCTTCTAAGGTCTTGCTTATGGTGTTGATCATCAGATTATCACGTCGCCTTCGTCCAAGTCACGTCTTGCACCCTATTGACCTACAAAACAATCACTTGCAAATTCATTAGCCAATTTAGTTATGTTGGTCATCAAACACCAAAATCCAAAGTAAATGGGCCAAGGGTCCATTTTCCTTACAATCTCCCCTTTTTTGGTGATTGATGACAGCACGACCAAAACAAGCAAATAATAGAAATTTGGAATTTAAAAACTATCTACTTGCTAGGATGCAATGCAAGAGGCAAGGTTATAGGATGCTAAAAGATACTACTTGTAAGACTAGAAGATCCCACTTGAACACTTATCTTGCCCTTGCAAAAATCCCCATGTGGTATTATGGATTTAAGCCACAAATTCTCCCCATTACATAAGCTAATCCATAATCCACTATCCTCCCTTTCTTGGACCATTACAACTTGTAGATCATTACTACTTGTAAATTATTATGATCTAGCTTTTGTTCCCTATAAAATAATGCCTGCTTTTGGTCCTCTATGATCTAGCTTTTATTCCCTGCAAAATAATGCTTGCTTTTGGTCCTCTAAATTCTCTCCCTTTGGAATCAAACACCGAAAAGGAAGACATTAGTAGCACAAGGGAGGGTCAAACTTTGTGATCCTTTGTATGTGGAGTGGAGTAGGTCACAAAATTTGACTCTCACATTATATAGATTAAACTCCCCCTAAATATATGTATACATATGGTAGAAGGCAAAGCACATACATAATTGGTAAATTATCGCTCAAAGGAATTTAATCTATATAATGCATGGAGAAAGCATATAAATATCAAAATGAAATCAACATGATAATATCAGTTTAGAAATACCACATGTGGAAATCAATTTGATTTCTACCACTTGCAATTGGTGGTGGATATTTGAAGTATGATGCTTAACTCCGGGGACTCCATTTTCCTTGCATTGAGACTACTACACACATGATAAGCTTGAAAATGTGTTAGTCTCAAAGCATCCAACTTGTAGAGTAACATCCCCCTAAATTTGTTCACACAAGTATAAAATACTTGTAGGAAACATGCACATTGATTTTAGAATAAAAATACCACTTGAAGGATGACATCACATGAATGTGAACGTCATTTTCGAAGGCGACATTCGGGAGAAATTATCTACAATTTGGACTTTGGCACATATTAGACGAACAATCGAAAGACATGCTATGTGCCATGCTCCTAAACAATTTTAAACCATGTAGGTTTGCTCCAAGGGTTAAGAATAAAACTGAGCAAGCCTACCATAAGGTATACCTCGTGTATGCATGACAAAAGATATAAGCATGCAAATGCAAACCTAGGCATGAAGAGTAACTAGATGCTTAAAGATGCCACTTGTAGGAAATTAAATCTAGTACCATTTGAAGCAAATTGAATCTAGTTACCTAACATGGGAAGGGGAATTTGGGTCCAAAGTATTCACTAACCCACTTGGCAATGATTTTGTCCATCATGATGCACCCCATGAAATGCACCCATACTTTGCTAAGTCTCCAAATTCCCCGAAGTCCATTGGACCTCTCACTTCCCTTTCGGGATCCAAACCTTCTTGCTGCTCTTCATGTTGGAAATGATTTCCTTTGGCACCCAAAAGCGTTTGACCCCATTGTTGGCTTGCTTGTTCACCTTGATGGCCACCACCTTGTCATTTTTCTTCTTCTTCAAGAGATAAGGTGTAGAGGCCTTCTTGTCCACCTTGTTGGTGTAGGTGTTGGAGAGCTTGCTTGTTTCCTTTTTCTCTTTCTTCTTCGCTCCTCCCCCATTCTTCACCTTGCACTCATAGGACTTGTGACCTTCCTTGTGACACATGTAGCAAACCACGGTTTGTCCTTCATCAAGCTTCTTCACTCCCTTGATGGTGCTATCTTGATAAAGTTGGGCTTGCTTTGCCTTGCCTTTCTCTTGAGTCAAGTCCTTAGTGAGGCAAGCCACTTCTTGCTTGAGTTGCTCATTCTCCTCTGCAACCTCTTGTGTGCGTATATCTACAACAACTTTCTCAACACAAACTTGGTTGCACAAGGGTGAGTCTAAACATAAATCATTACAAGAAGTAGAAGCATCCTTTTTAGGCATGTTAAAGATATAACTTTTCTTTTTAGATGCCTTGGTGGGGGTTGTACCGACGTCTTCAAGATTAGCAACTTTAATAGTTAGATCATCACAATGTTTGCATATGGTTTCCATTTTAGCAAGCAAACTTTTATAAGCATCTTGTGATCTAACTAACTTTTCTTTTAATTTTTCATTTTTCTTTACAAGTTGCTCATCACTGATTGTGCATGCATTCGTTGTTGCACTAGCCTCAAGTTGCTCAATTTTAGTAGATAGTTCAACATTGAGATTAGCAAAGTTCTCATATTGTTCAAGCAAAGTTTTGTATGCTTCTTGTGAACTATCTAGCTTTTCTTTTAATTTTTCGAGCTTCTTTTGTTGACTAGTGCAAACTTTAGCATAATTAAGATTTTGTTGCACAATTTCATCATAAGAAGGCATTTCATCATCACTATCACTCTCACTAGAGGATGAACTTTCGTTACCTCGTGCCATAAGGCACATACGAGAAGAGCTTGATGATGAGTGCTTGCGGCCTCGCCTCTTGTGTGGTGTTCTTCTTCACCTAAAGAATCATCCCACGACCTTATTGATGTGAGGACTTGGTTCTTGTATGCCTTCTTCTTTGTCTTAGGTGTGGGCTTGTTTGGACAAACTTCCACAAAGTGCCCCAACTTGCAGCATCTATAGAATCCTCTCTTTCTTTCCTCATTTCTTTGATTGGTGAAAATGAGATCTTGAATTTGGATGGGCACACCCTTGACATTGAGCCTTTGGATCATCTTCTCCACCTTGTTGATTAGTTTGATTGATTCTTCATCAAGGTCAGAGGTGGAGGAGGAAGATTGATCATCATCACTTGAATCTTCATCATCATTATCATCCTCATCTTCTTCTTCACCTTCACTTGAGGAGCTTGAGCTTGAGCTTGAGCTTGTCTCAACTTGCTTGCCCTTCATCTTCTTTTTCTCACTACATGCAAGAGCTTTGCCTTTGCTTGATAAAGAGACTCCTTCTTGACCCATCTTGCGTGACATTTCAAATACCACTATCTTGCCGATGACTATGGCCAGGGTCATAGTGCTTGAGTCCTCCATGTTGTGAAGGATAGTGATGATGCTTGCATATTTCTTTTGTGGAAGCTTGGAGATGATCTTCCTCACGATGTCCGCATCATCTAGCTTTGTTAATCCTATTGAATGGAGCTCATTGACAATTAGATTCAAACAAGAATACAAATCACAAACAAGCTCATCATCATTCATTGTAAAGGAATCATAATTTTGTTTAGCTAGACAATGTTTCTGCTCACGAACATTAGATGTGCTATCATGGAGCTCTTGAAGTTTAAACCAAATTTCATGTGCCGTATTTAAAGTGAACACTTGGTTAAACACATCCATGCTAAATGATTCAAACAAGCAATTCTTAGCTCTTGCATTAAAATGCATTTTTTTCTTCACTCTTTGTGGATTTATCGGGATTCTTAATGGGTTTCATCCTATCACGAGTGACTCTCCAAACACCCAAATCAACCGCCTCAAGGTGACAATCCATTCTAGCTTTATAGTAAGAGAAGTTAGTGCGGTCAAAGTGTGGTGGCCTAGAGGTATCTATCCCAACCACTCTAAATAGCGTCGGCTCAATGGCGGTTAAGCCAAATGTCCAAATTGAGCCAACCTGACTCTGATACCACTTGTAGCGGACCGAGATGCCTAAGAAGCGGGGGTGAATTAGACAACTTAAAATTCTAACTCTAAACAATGGCCTCTTTTTCTAACCTTAGCATAACCTATGCAAAAGATAAATTATCTAAATGTGCAACTACGATTTTGCTAGTGTGTTGCTATCTCTACCGCAAAAGGAGTAATACAATCAATGTAAATGTGGAAGCTAAAGAGCAAGGTAAAGATATGCAAACTCCCGTTGACGACTCCGATATTTTTACCGAGGTATCGAGAATCATGCAAGCTTCCCCCTAGTCCTTGTTGGAGCCCCTCGCAAGGAATCCCTCGCAAGGGCCAAGCTCCCAATCGGATAACTCCGTGGATAGCCTCGGGCCTTTCCCACGCGCAAGTGGGTCTCCGACGTGTCTTCTGGCAAGCCTCTCCCGGATGCTCCCCGCTGTCTCATAAGACTGCAAGCCCCTCCTATGTACAACAATGGTGTGTGCAAGCACCGAGTGGTAAGAGGTATGCAAACCTTACTAAACACTAGGCCTAAACCTAGAGCAAGCGCATAAGCGGTGGTCTAATCAACCTAAGCACTTCGCAAAGCACCTACGCTAATCACCTAATGAATTGCTAAGCACTATGCAAGTGGAGATCACTAAAATGGTGTATCAACACCCTTGATATGTTTCCTCAGCTCCACACACCTCATTTGGCCGGTTAGGGGGTGTATTTATAAGCCCCACTGAGAAAGTAACCGTTGGGGATGAAATCCTGCTTTTCTGCTACTAACCAAACACTGATCACGTCCTGACTAGACGCGTCCGGTCGTCCCGACCGTTAGAGTCATGATCAACTGATCGGACGCTGCCAACGTCCGGTCACATGCCACCGGACGTGTCCAGTCACAATTTTGCTGCTCTAGAACCTTTTTGTACTCGATCGGACACTGTAGTCCAGCGTCTGGTCGATGCTGCTAACGCCTTCTGTTGTCGAGCCTCTTGATCAGAGCGTCCGATCGCTATACGCCAGCGTCCGATCCAGCGTCCGGTCACCTTTGTGAGCTCGTTTCTTCGTGATCTTGCGTCCGTCTTGGTTCCTATCTTCGTGCTTGGACTTTGCTAGATATCTTGGGTCTTCTCTTATGCTTCTAAGGTCTTGCTTATGGTGTTGATCATCGGATCATCACGTCGCCTTCGTCCAAGTCACGTCTAGCACCCTATTGAACTACAAAACAATCACTTGCAAATTCATTAGTCCAATTTGGTTATGTTGGTCATCAAACATCAAAATCCAAAGTAAATGGGCCTAGGGTCCATTTTTCTTACAAAGCTATTTTGGAAATAAGTGTTTGGCAAAAAAACAACTCACGGCAGTGTCATTAAACAGACCCATATATATCTAGCTCGTCTTTAGGATGTACGTG
Source organism: Miscanthus floridulus (assembly GCF_019320115.1). Classification (NCBI taxonomy): domain Eukaryota; kingdom Viridiplantae; phylum Streptophyta; class Magnoliopsida; order Poales; family Poaceae; genus Miscanthus; species Miscanthus floridulus. The sequence continues at coordinate 27,624,802 of NC_089581.1, read as the reverse complement.
CATGCACAATTTGTTTGTCGATAATTTAGTGTAGGTTATGTGCCCTCGAGGACCAGATAGTAACTGCATCCCAAATGATCAATAGTACGTATGTTTAGCAAAAATTATAAGAGAAAGATATGAAATTAGGCATCGCCTGGGCCTAATTTCTGATATCCGGCTTCAGTTTATGAAGTATTGCATAAAGGATAAGAGGAACTCTAGACATTAGCCCGTTTCCCCCCCCCCTTGGATTCACAATAATTGTCTTGCACACACATATGACATACCTGACAAGTACAAAAGCTAAGTAATATTCTTTTAGCGAAATTGGTCTTGCTAGGCTAACTCTGGCCAGTGGTATCGTGGCATATAACTAGCCATTCATGACCTACGTCAGAATAGGCAATCACTGTTGGACTATCATTGCCGATTGTTCTAGAGCCGACAGTGAATATGATTTACTATTGGGTCATAAGACTAGAATCCGGACAATGATCGGATCATATGCACCCAACAGTGAAAAAGATCCTTTTCACTACCAGCTCGAACCATGCACCGGCAATGATATTCTAATTATCATTGTCAGTTGATAATAACATGAACAGGCTGTGATATTCTAATGCCGGGTCATGGCTTGACTCGGCAACATGTACATAACAATATCACCTGCTGGTTTTTTGTTTGATCAGCAGTGTCAAACCCTAGCCCCCTACTTCCTCCTTCCTCCCAGCCCGAGCTCACCCATCCAAGGAGGCATCTTTCCCCCACTTCTCTCTCTATTGTTGTGATAATTTTTCACCAAATTGCTCTAGAGGGGCTTGGTTTTTTTAAGGTTGGACATTATCTCCTTGTTTTAAGGTGGGTAACTAGCAATCCTTTGAATTTATAGGTTATTTTGTTCTTAGATTGTTTTTATTCTCATGCTTGTTTTTCTCATTTTAGAGAGCATTTCTTTCATAGAATTCTTCATGAAGACTACCAATTTTTTTGGTGAATCCATAAGGTATCGATAATTTAAGGATAGTACATGTGGACCCATTTAATTTGTAGCTAGCTTGCTTTATTAATTAGATTGCTTTTGATTCTCAAGCAAATATGATGGTTTAGCTAGTTTATTTAGTTTCCCCATTTTAGTGTAGCATAGAATAGAATTGTCATGAGCGCTACTAATTTTAATGAACCCATATGTATTGGCCCAAAAATCTGCCCTTTTTAAAACTTTTGTTAAGTACTTCTAAAGCCCAAATCTTCCTTCTTTACCAAGATTATATGACAAGTCCGATCCTCTGACTCGAACTTGACCAACACATCGTACCATCTTTGGATGTCTTGGTTGCAACTTTTTCCAAGACCTTGATCATACAATCTGTGTTTCTTCCTTGACATGGATTGTACAAACTTATTGCCTTCTCTTATATACCCTTGATTTAACCAGGAGTTACCTTTCATTGCAAATGTTTCATCCGCCCTTGACTTCCAAGTATGGTCAACCCTTCCTTGTCTATGAGCCTTTATGAGAACAAGTAAAGCAAGTGTGTGCTTTATCTCCAATGCAAGACCTCCTTCAGCCATGAAGTTATGGAGTCAGATGCCGAACATGATTCAAGTGAATCACCTTTGGAACCAGAAACATGGATCATCAACCCTAGAAGACGAAAAACCCAGGGGAATGCACAATGATGGAACCACCCCAACACATTGGAGTCCAAGAGAAGCATGAGAGGCTGCACAAGACTATATTTAGTTAAACTAGCCAAAGGACCTTAGTTAGGGAACCCTTGGTGTCCTGAGGGATTGTCCATGGGCATATCATGGACTATCTGTAAGTGACATATCAGCCTACACACATATGCTCTGCATGGCAGACCCCACCCAGACTAGTCCAGCTCTGTTATTATCCAACGGACAGTTCGTCAAACAATTATAGGGGATAGGCACAGCTGGGTTCCATCGAACAGTCCGTTGGAACCACATAACATTAAACAATTGGGCCAATACCGCCGTCTACACAATACCTGGCACCAACGAACAGTCCGTTAGAGCCCATGGGCGGTTGTTCCATATAATTTTGAGGTGTTAGGCACATAGCCCCACTGGCCACCTGCCAGTCCACCCATACCTACACAACACTAGTTCCCTCCCTCTGCCTCAGTCTCCCTTGTTCCCTCCCACACAACAGAACAAGAGACAACAGAGAAAGAGAGGAGAGGAAGGGAGAAGGAAGAAGAAGGAGGAGAGTAGGAGGAGGGTGCCAAGCTCCCCTCGGTCCCAAGTATTCTTCTTCCTTAAGCTCTCATGAAGGTCCTCATGGCTGATCTCCCACCTCATGCCACCCCAGGCAGAGTTACCATAGGAGGAGCATCCCTATGCACTGATGAGCCACCCCAAGCCATCTTCCCCTCCATCCCCCTCTCAATCACTCTCCCCTTGAGCTCTAGCCCATCCATGGCCAACCCAACCATGGATTAGCTTGAGTCCTCCACACACATTGCATGACAAACCCAACACTTAGAATGAGTCCCCATGTCGCTAGGAATCCACAATAATAAACCGCACCCAATTCGGCCGGAATCGCTCTCGGCATCCCCACCAGAGTTATGAAGGAGTCCCAACAGGCGGTCTATCAAGACGAGCCCAGTTACACCCTATCTAGACATTCTTAAGGGCTGTCTATCAACACACCACGGGTGGTCCACCGGAACACATCAGCGCCTTCACATGAATGCCCGATCTTGTAAAGTTCATTGAAAATCATCCTAGCTCAAAAAGTGTGAAATAATTTTTTTTGGATTCCTTATGAAATCCTCTATCACATAAAAATGAGTTGACATCCAAATTTGTATTTAAATTTTCAACAAAAAATATAAATGACTTTTTGCTTGTTAATTGCATAATTAATTCTCTAGTGCTTCAAAAATCATGAAACTAGTTAATAGCTTTTTTGGATACCATGTGTTAGTCAATTTGGTCTGTCAGGAATGACAAGATTTTCAGAGAGATTCGACCAACAATGTCTCGATACAGGAACATCTTCAAGACAGAATTTGCTCACGTTACGCTGAGAGCAAAGAAGAAACCATCAATTAGTCGATGGCTAGAAGCTTATGTGTAATCTTTTTAATCTTCTTTGTTTCCTGGCCTGTTGTACTCGTTGTACGTCTTTTAATTTAATTAATCTCCTGTAGGAGGCAACCCCTTCTATTTCATAACAAAATATTAGATGTGTAAAATTTGATTTGAACCGAGTTTTAGTCAAACAAGTTTGCGAGTATATTTTCTAACATGACATTATTATAATCTGAAATAATGGTACAGCCAAGTTATGAAAGACCGACAAAGCACTGGAAGCAACAATAAAACCAACATTATGCCGTAGTGGTATGCATCATGATGCCTTGTTTGAACGCTTTTCTCTGGCACGCATGGTCCATAGCAACGCAGCAGCAGGACCAGCAGCACAAATCGGTCTTCCAGACAGGTTAGTTGTCCAGTTCCTCGCTAGCTTTCTGTATGCCAAACCGCAGTGTTCTACTACTACTCCCTGCCTGTGCAGACCTGCTGGTCGTAGGGCCTGCTGTGGCATGCATGCAACATGCTAGCAACCAAAGGAATTGAAGACGGAAAGATTATTCTCGTTACAGGGATCAAGGAACAAAATGCACCTTTGCACCTTTCCTAGCCCAAACTAACATGCATCCAGGGACCATCATATGCATGCTTCGTACAGTAAAAACACAGTAGTAAAAACATTGCATATCGTGCATGCCTCGGTTGATGGACTACTGCATGGACAAATAGATGAGACAACGATGCATTATATTGGTCCCTATAGCTCAAATGCATTCGTATATACACATATATTTTCACCATCAGTAGTTGCAGGCCTGCTAGTTGACTGACTATACATGCATATATGCACATCATATCTTCCATGCACAGATCTAATGTCTAATCCCCCTTTTTAAAAAAAAAAAATCTTACGCCATGAATACTTGAATATTTTGAACATTGTGAGTGAAATCCTACATTGCAATGTAGGCTCAGATTTAAATCTCTGTTGCTCAAAACTGGTTATGTGGTAAAAGAGCTCTTACCAAGAACGTACATCTGCTATACTATATATGGAGTTTGTGGAAACTAAGGAACCCTATTTGTTTTCAGGTGTATGCTGGAAACACTACCTAGATCTGGACATCACTGTCGGTTCAAAAACCCACTTCACTACCGGATTTTGAACCGACAGTGGCATACCGGCAGTGATGGGGGGTTGACATCACTGTTGGTCCTTAAAAACCAACACTGATCTACAGAGAACAGTGTCGGTTCCTGGCTCCACCCGGCAGTATCCAGTTGAACAACACTGCCGGTTTATAGTGCCAACCGACAGTGACGGTTGCTTCAAGAGTGTCGGTTCTTGGCTCAAGCCAGCAGTGTTGAGCAAGCCTACACTGTCGGTTCATGGATCAAACCGGCAGTGTTGTAGTAAATATCAGTGTTGGTTCATGGATCAAACCAGCAGTGTTCTCGTAACTATCAGTGTCGATTCATGGTTCAAGCCGGCAGTGTTGAGCAAGCCAACACTATCGGTTCATGGATGAAACCAGCAGTGTTGTAGTAAATATCAGTGTCGGTTCATGGATCAAACCGGCAGTATTCTCGTAACTATCAGTGTCGGTTCATGGTTCAAGCCGGCAGTGTTGAGCAAGCCAACACTGTCGGTTTCCTTCTAACCGGCAGTGATGGTTACGACAACACTGCCGGTTTGTTGCTAACCGGTGGTGGTGGCCCGTTCGTATTTTATTATTTTATAATTTATTTTAATTTATATTTTTTCATGGAATCGTGTTTCGTTTTATATACGCTACGTAGACGATAGGTCCATCAATATTAAATATTACAAATGTTATGATTACAATTCAAATGTTCTTATCCACATCTCGATCCCTCAAAATAAAAAAAATATTCTTGGACTTCACATATGCTTCTCGGACTTCCTACAATAATCTGGCGAGCCGCTCTAGGCCATACTGGTCCTTGTACTTCACGGATTGTGCAATGGAAAATACTCCATCTTTTTCCAATACCTCGGCTAAGATGAATTTTGCCAGCTCTGATTGTAGTGCGACGATCTCCATGTCTAGCAGCCTTTCGTGCTTAAATTTCTTGCATTGTCGTTCAAAAAAGATGATATCCAAAGAGGAACAGTAAATCATTTTGTTGAATTATTAACAGACATAAACGAAATGGAGATTATACACACTAACTTATCGGCTTCTTCCGATTTCCCGCCGATGTAGCGAAGCATTGCCCACATTACATAAAACCCGTATTCATTATTTTCCACCGGCTGTGATAGGTACTTCCCCCTCCATTTCGACAACCATGAATGGGACCAGCGTCCCACCAATATGTCTTCTTCGGACACTGAGCAACATTAAAAGGAGAAACATTAGAAAGCGGTACGTGTGATTAGAAAATAATAGTTATTAGGATCGCTTACTAATTCAGCACCGCCACCAGTGCATCCAGATGATGAAATCGTTTTTTCTTCGAGTCCCACGCCTCGAGCAGATTTTTGGCAAGATTAACACAAATGAAGACAAAATGGTTGCTGCAATCACAGAATCTTAATTATCAAATAATCTTAACAACAAAAGAAGCATAAAATTAAAAGCCGAGAACACATACTCGCAGTTGTAGGCTAGAAGTATGTGGGTTTTCTTCTTCATCGTGAATTCGTCAAAAACAGCAATCAATCTCTGTTTCAGGTCTTCCACGTCACATCCATAGAGGCCAAGACATGTCCTCTCATTGACTCACATGGGGTCAAGAAGCCTATGTAATCCCATTTGCTTTTTAGAATGCAAAATTTTGCTATACACCTACATAAAATCATAGGAAGTGCTCAAAAGTTAACAATTTATGTCTCGAGAGAGTAGTTAATTGTAATATCGTGCGGGTAGGGTACTTACATAGTCCACAGCGTCAACATTTGAACATCAAGAGATGTTTCTGGTATAGCTGGAACAATCACTCCCACTCGACATCGAACTTCTCTTCTTTAGGATATTGGAAAACATGTGGCAAATGGATAATAACCTCAAAACCAAAGTTGTCCGTCTCTGTTGCTTGAGCCATGTAATATTCATGTAACTGGTGCATATATGCTATCAAATTTTTATACTCATGATCGGGAACCAAAAGATTGCCCCTTTCATACTTTATTGCTGATGTTCCCGTCCCTTGTACATCATAATAGATGTTCACGGCCTCTTCTATGGTTAAATCAGGGTTGTCTTCGACTAACTTCGTAATGTTCCTTAAATCTTTATTGTGTATTTCTTCGTCTCTTGTTGTAGCATATTTATTCTGTGTTTGCCTTTTGAATTCGAACTTCAACAAAAATGGAGGAAGTGAGGCACATAGATTGAAGAAACTAACACAATCTTCCTTCGAGATGTGTGCTGTAAATTTATCTTTCATCAAGGTGGTAACGCTGCCACTGAACGGCTTTTTTTCTTTTATGTTGGTCCACTTTGGGAGCATTAGCGACCGAATCCAAGGACCTTTTCTATGACTGCGAGGATGTCCTTGATCTTATTTTGGGCTGAGGTGGAGGAGGAGGATGACGACAAGAATTATGTTTTCCCGACGCTGATGAAGATGGAGGAGGAGGAGTCTCTTTTCTCGGGGCTGATGAAGATGGAGTCGGATGAGGAGCAATAGAAGAAGACCTCTGTCTTCTTGGGGGTGATGGCTCCGGATGAGGAGGGGAGTGATCTCTGTTGGGAAATGGTGAGTGATCATCACGGGTGGGTGAAGACTCGCAGTCATCCTCATCATTAGAGGACAATTGATGGTCAAGCTTAATGAAGCGCTTGCGCCAGGCGACTTGAGAGCCCTTGTTTTGACCAAGTTTCGGCCTATCTTCCGCTACGGGGTACTCAATGGGTATCTTGTTATACTTCTTATCAAGTATTCTATCAATGGTGACTCAAGTGTACCCCAGTGGAATTGGGCGGCCATTAATTGTCCCGTCTCCCGTAGGCCAGGCTTGGCCGAGCGCCACCTTGTCCTTTGTCCATTCCTGACGAATGTACAACCTGACATTGATGGGTTTAGTGATGTCGTCCACCGGATGAGGCACATTCACCTCTTCTTCGTTGAGCGGGGTCGATCCACAGCTGCTGCGACCCCTAAACTATGGGCTAAAGGCACTAGGAGTAGGGTTTTGTGGTACTACTGACCCTTTGGACAGCAAAATTTGCTCGACTCGTGCTTCAACGGTCGCCTCAATCTGTGCTTCCATTCTGTCTTCCATCTCTTTTAGTCTCCTCAAATACTCTGCCTCATGTTCCGCTCTACGCCTCGAGCGGCTCCAGTAAGTGTTAGATTCTTGGGGGAATACTAGTTTCCAAGGAACAACACCGGTTCCTCTAGTGCGACCAGGGTGCTCCTTGGTTTTGAGTGCTTGGGTGAGCACGTCTTTCTCCCTATTAGAAGTGCGAGTCCCTTCCCTCACCTCCTTAGTTACCTAGGAGATCCTCTGGATGAGTTCACTCATGGGTTGATTTGAGGAGCTAAAGCTCCCATCCTCGGCGTGCCTTACATTTCTCCCCATACAGTATAATACTGATCTGGGCTCCCAATCAGCGGTCTCAACCTGAACGCCTTCCTCAGCAAGGCGATTCATCTTTTGAAGTTCTGCTTCAAATTCTGGCATCTTTTTGGCGTAGCCACGAGAGCCGAGATGATGAGGATTCGTCGCTTTCTGCGAATTCTCCTTATTCTTCCTGCTCAGTTCTAAGTACTCCTCAGATAACCTGTTTTCCTTGAAAGCCTGCCAGAAGTCCTTTTGCTTGCTAAATTGTCCACCATCAAAATCTAGCTCTTTATTTTTTAGGACAAAATTCTTGTACAATGTCCCCTTGAAATTCATGAAGCATGTCCCCATGATTTGTTTTGCTTTTTCTTGACTAACTCCCTGTCATACTCGGTTGGGAAAGTGAAATACTCTGGGATCTTGACATCCCATATGTAATCCTTCTCGCTTTTGGGAACCCTCCACCGGTCATCATCTTTCCCAATCCACCTCCTGTACTTAATCGGGATGAAGTCCCTAACAAGTAACCCAAGGATAGTCTTGTATTTGGTCAAAGCTATAGGCGGTGAGAGTGGATCCCTGAATTCATCGAACTCAGTAATGTGCCAGTGTGCATTCCTACCAACAGGAATCTTTGACACGCCTCGCTTGGATCTGGCCTTCCTGCTACCCGAACCCTCTGGCTCCTCGGTCATCGGAGGCTCCTGCTAGAGACACCAAGTAAGCTATGACCCTCTCAATTGATTAGCGTGTGTGGCTACATAGTGACATGATACCAAAGTTACCTGGCCATCTTGGTCATTTTGACATAGATCGAGCAGGCCAGACAGGGTCCATGGCTGCTCGTTCTCACCGACCTGATTGACACCGTCACCGTTTGTCAGATCATGCGGCTCTCCCATCCCAGCGATATCAGCCGCTTCTTGTTGCCAATCAGTTCTTCAGCGACATGGTAACAGGCAACGATGAGTCATGGCTATGACACGATCGTATGTTCATATATCTATAATATGTTTAATGCAAAGTCTAATAATAAGTCCACATACAACAAAGTCAAATAATAGCATATGTTCACCTAGAACAAATGCATTGTTTGATTGACCACATACAACAAAGTCCACCTACTGTTCTACGAAACTAAGCCTACATCAACTTCCAAATAAGAAAAGCGATGACCATAGCCATAAATAAAAACATGACATCTTTCCAAGACTAAGGAGCAATTCTCCTAATCTTCACATCTTTGGCGGGTGGCTTCTCTTCAATCTCCAGTGCTAGTGGATGGCCATGGTTTGCATTCATCGGACCATAGTAGGCCGGTTGCCCATGGTTTGCAAGGTAGGCTGGATGACTATAGTAGGCCCTCAAAGCTTCAGCTTCTGTGTTGTATTTTTTGTGCAAATTACCAGGGTAGCGATTGACTTGAGCATAGCAATCTTCCTAGGTTTGATAAATCCCAGGCATGTGACCAACATGCACTACATACCATGCCATGGTTGCCTATACATTTAAGTAAATTAGACATGTGGTAAGTGGTAATGGTAACTCACTGAACAAGAGTTATTATTCAAGTTATATGGCCAAACTAAATCTATTTAATGTTCTTTATCCTTGATATTCCAAACTAAATCTATTTAAGCAAGAGCAGAAATTCTTATCTAACTCTTACACAAACAGAACACTCCCTACCGTCACAAATAAGACGTCCACAGTCATTAACGTGTACCTTTGACTGCTAGTTTCCATTGCTTGCAATAATTACAAAGTACAGAGATATCATAACATTATGCAACTACTATTCGAGACAGATATGCTCATATCATTGTCATATATTCAATCTAACTATGTCAAGAGGTGTTGATGATCAATGTTTAAATACTTAGACTGCACATAGCGCAAAATGTCACTTAGCTATGACTTGAGGGAATAACTTGTTGCGACAACATGCAAATAACACCAATGGTTCTTAAACAGTTTAGGGCCATGATTACTAGGTCCTCTCTAAATCAGTAGGTAGCATCATCTCTTCAGGGAAAAACTAACTGGTTTATGTAACAGCATGTACATATAAGGATAGCTAAACCAAGGAGTAACAGCATGTAACTCAATCGAATAGGAATCGGCTGCTATTGGGAAGACAACAACTGTGGGCCATTTCATCTAACACTTAACGGGTAGTGATCCACGCACTCACCGTGGGGGTGGGAAAGAAGCTATCCGCGCATGCTCCTGAAGGCCTCGGCGGTGCACCGGCGTCGAGCGGTGGACAGCGTGGGGAGTGCTCCGGTGTGGGGCGGTGCATGAGCGTCAGCGTCGAAGAAGAGGAGCGTGGGGCTGGGAACGGTGACGTGAGGGGCGGTGGATGGTTGCTCTGGCGTGGGGCGGTGCATGGGCCTCGGTGTCATAGTAGAGGAGCATGGGGCTAGGAACGGTGGCGCGGGGGGCGATGGACGGGTGCTCTAGCGTGGGGAGGTGCACGGGTGTCGGTGTCGAAGAAGAGGAGCACGGGGAACGGTTGGCGTGGGGTTGAAATTTGGATAATTTCAACCCGTGGTGGCCTTTTATACCAGACCTCATCACTGCCGGTTCTAATTAGAAACCGACAGTGATGGTGGTACATCACTGCCGGTTGTAAGAAGGAATCAATAGTGATGGTGGTACATCACTGCCGGGCCACTCTTTAAACCGGCAATGATTTCCGTGTAGCGGTTACAGCATAAGTAACTTATCTTTTCCACTTCTTTCAAATACCTCCTACTATCTCAATGGTTAAGACCCCGCAACTTAGCCCCCAATACCCGTGTTCAAATCCCGGGTGGCCCAATTTTTTTGGTTTAATTTTATAATTTATTAAGCGGTCTAAAGGTCAAAAAGATAAAATAAATGTGTTGCATTCCTGAATCGAACCAAAGCCTACAAGTTCTAGAGTAGCGCACAAACCATTGAGCTATCACCTGATTTCGGAAAGTTTGAAGGAATTTATTCCTTTGAGTGATTATCTGTCCCTGCTTTGCGTGTAGGCCCTTCAACTCCCCGGCCACACTAGTCGCATGGTTCCCATGAAGAGCTGCTGTTTTACCCAGTCCTTGGACTGGTCACAGCCCTTCAGTTCCCCACGAAGAGACGCCATGTTTACCCAGGAGTCCATCGGCTACTCGCATTGGTTCCCAACGCAGGCGCGCTCCGTCTTCTAAGGGGTGTGAGTTATTGCACCGTGATCAGTTCCACGCCTATATATAAGCTAGGCCCCCATTGCACCACTGCATGTCAAGAAAGCGAAGCACCCTTCCCACGCACACCTCGCCCCGGCCCTCGACCCGCCGCCACAATGCCTCACCGCTTGAAAACAACATGGGCGATGCTGAACCCGTCGTCCTCACATCGCCCCCCAATGCTAGCTCCACCAACGCTGTCGTCTGAATCGAACCTCGAGGTGAACCTCAAGGACGATCCGTACTATGAGACCACATTGGAGGAGGAACCGGAACCTCTTCCGGTGGAGGAGGTCGTCTTCAACTCGTTGGAGATGGCTCGGACAAAGGAGGAGGACCGGCACCTCCGCGCCATCACACAGAAAGAGACCGACGACTGCATCCTGAAGCGCGTCGTCGAGATCTCCAAGGAGGAGGAGCGCCATCACAAGGAGGAGGAGGAGCGCTACCACGAGGAGTGCCGCTGCGAGGAGGAGGAGGAGCACCGCCGCTAGGAGGAGGAGATTCAGTGGCGTCTCACAATGGACGTGGAACGGCGTCGGCGCAGGGCTGAGCGATGAAAGAAGCGCGAAGAGGAGCACCGGCAGCAGGGGGACAACGCATGCGGCAGCACCAGCAGTAATTAGTAGCACTAGTGATTAATCGTTGTCTTAGGTCGATGTAATAATTTACTGGTGCTGAAAAAAACCATGTCGTCGAATCCTTTGTTTGATCATCATCACCTTGGGTTGATACTTGCATTGCATGACCTTGTTTTATTTGCTTACATATTGGATGTTGCATTGTATGACCTCGTTTTGCTTACATCGTCCCTTGGATTGTATGTGGCGATGCATCTTGGTCGTTGTCACAAAGACCGTAGTATATGATATGCTACATACCGGAGATCGAGGGAGCCAACAGGACTGTTGCTCTTCTAGACATCACTACCGGGCCATTCTTTAAACCGGCTGTGATTTCCGTGTAGGGGTTATAGAATAAGTAACTTATCTTTTCCACTTCTTTTGAATACCTCCTACTGGCTCAACGGTTAGGACCCCGCAACTTAACCCCCGATACCCTGTTCGAATCTTGGGCGGCCCAATTTTTTTGGTTTAATTTTATAATTTATTAAGCGGTCTAAAGCTCAAAATGATAAAATAAATAAACCTTGGACACATCCTATACTAGCGTAGCGGTTAAGTATCTGAACTCTATAGCCCGAGATCTGAGCTCAAACCCGAGGGCTGGCACAATTATTTTTATTTTTTTATATATCACTGCTGGTTTTCAAAATAAACCGACAGTGATAGCAAGCATCACTGTCGGTTTTTTCTCATCACTGCCGGTTTTTTTTGAAACTGACCGTGATGTTTATATATATTAAAAAAAATCTTTTATATACTGAATAAATAGAAGCATATGTATTCCTATGTTGAAATGGCTTGAAATTTTTTTGGCAAGCTTGTACACCCAAATTAAGATCCCACACAGGATCTTAGGTTTTTCTAATCATTTTTTTATTAATTATATTTTTTTTTGTGCTGAATGAGACAATAGAGGGTGAATTTCATCTTAGACCCAATAGATTTTTTCATCCACCTCCACAAAATTCTTATCCCTAGGGCACATTAGATCCTGTGTAAAAGTTTGGCACCATTTCGGATCTTTTCGTGGGTAGACTCAGTTCAACCTATAATTAAACGATCTTGTCGTGCGGAAATTCAATTAAACCTCAGAAAGTAGCAAACCATCTACAAAAATCCCAAACTTTGTGTTTCCTTCACACGTGGTACGTGCAAGCCTAAGAATAATTTTGAGACCAATACAACACCGAAATGTATATAAACCACAAAAACCTTGATAACCTATGTGTATAGTCATTGTTCGATGAAAGAGCACATATACCTCTGTGAAGCATGTATACTCCGCCTATGTTAAAATGGCTTGAAATTTTTTTGGCAAGCTTGTACACCCAAATTAAGATCCCACACAGGATCTTAGGTTTTTCTAATCATTTTTTATTAATTATATTTTTCTGTGTGCTGAATGAGACAAAAGAGGGTGAATTTCATCTTGGACCCAATAGATTTTTTCATCCACCTCCATAAAATTCTTATCCCTAGGGAACATTAGATCCTGTGTAAAAGTTTGGCACCATTTCGGATTTTTTCATGGGTAGACTCAGTTCAACCTATAATTAAACGGTCTCGTCACGCGGAAATTCAATTAAACCTCATAAAATAGCAAACCATCTCCGAAAAATCCCAAACTTGGTGTTTCCTTCACACGTGGTATGTGCAAACCTAAGAATAATTTTGAGATCAATACAACACTAGAATGCATATGAACCACAGAAACCTTGATATGGCTTGTACACCTGGCATGTGTATAGTCATGGTTCGATAAAAGGGCACATGTACCTCTGTGAAGCATGTATACTCCGCCTATGTCAAAATGGCTTAAAATTTTATTGATAACCTTGTACACCTAAATTAAGATCCCGCACAGGATCTTAGGTTTTTCTAATCATTTTTTTATTAATTATATTTTTCTGTGTGCTGAATGAGACAAAAGAGGGTGAATTTCATCTTGGATCCAATAGATTTTTTCAACCACCTCCACAAAATTCTTATCCCTAGGGAACATTAGATCCTGTGTAAAAGTTTGGCACCATTTCGGATCTTTTCATGGGTAAACTCAGTTCAACCTATAATTAAACGGTCTCGTCGCGTGGAAATTCAATTAAACCTCAAAAAGTAGCAAACCATCTCCAGAAAATCCTAAACTTAGTGTTTCCTTCACACGTGGCACGTGCAAGCCTGGGAATAATTTTGAGACCAATATGACACCAGAATGTACATTTCTAATTGCCCAACAAATATTACACGAATTACATGCATGACAATAATTAAACACACAAAGCCATGCATATTAAAATTAGAACCCAATTAAACTACAACCTTGAAAACCTAGCTAAATAAACATTAATTACTATCGGAATCACTGTCGGGATCGATCAGGCCATGCACACTAACATGCCTCTGTAACCATATATGGTAATTGATGTCATGGATTATGTATCCGCTTGTATCGATGAAGTCCAATGCCCATATGAGTACACTCTCTTATGCCTCACAATACCGAAAGAATGGTCAGCCAAAGATGTAACCTACTGAACAACCACTGACCCTGTTAGTGATCCTTATGCAGTACTGGTGTCCTTCTATAGTGAGCTGGCCAAGGTTTCCATTACAGAAGTCCCAATCGTACCCGAGTTGCTCTATAGCTTGGTCTAGAACGGCCCTGTGGTCAACCAGTTGACCTTCCCTGTGATGACGGCCATGAGAGTTTATTATCTTTTTATTATTCCGCTGTGATGTATAAGACTAAGTTTTATTATAACTCTGATGTATGAGACACCGTGATGATACTATTGTAATTTGTCAGCTTGTGTGTGTGATTGATTCCTGGGCACACACGAGTTTTGTGCATTCAATTTTATCCTTAAAATTGGGTGTGACAAATTGGTATCAAAGCCGTATTGACTGTAGGACGCAAGCCTAGTTAGAAAAAGGTCGTTTTAGCAGCTTTGCTCCTCTGGTTTCTTGCTTACTGACTTATCCTTGTTATTTTATTAAAACGTTTATGCTTTTCATACCTTAATCTATTATTTAAAATTGTTGATTCTAATTTCTATCTCACTTTAAATCTATAGACGTCTCATAATCCGAAGACTGCTCGACTCAGCACTGCCGGCTATCGTGCCATGTTCACCCCGCGTGCCCCACCGGCGGAGAGGGAGATTATGATCATCTCTGACGACGAGGAGATGGCTACACCGACGCCTACACCTACTCCTACACCAGTCGCCGTGCCCGTCTACCCTATGGTAGCTACACCTGAGGAGTCGACGGCTACTTCCCCTACACCTACACCCTCCCCAACTGCCCCCGTGGAGGACGAGGAGATTGACTGGAAGTGCAAGTACTACTTCAAGCCAGCTCCAGAGACAGCCTACTACCACACTCTTCTCACCCACGTGCTGGACGACTACTTCCCCGACTTGCACGCCTCCATCAGCTACCACTGCGCCAAGTACAAGCACCCACTGGAGGCTACCTTCTGGAAGGTAGAGCTAGTGGTCACCGCATGGAATGATATCATCAATGGACATGAGGTGGAGACTGTCCACAGTGCCCCTGCCAGGAGAGCCCATGCTTTGGATGGCATGGAGGATGCAGCACAGAATGCCTACATCCACTACCATGGTCGTCGCTTCGAGGCCATGAGGGAGGATCACTTCAGGTTCCTTCCTCGAAATGATCATGAGGGTGTTTGGCAGGTTTTGGCTCCACCAGAGATTGACCCAACTCTGGAGGCAACGGTGCAGCATGTCCACGCTATGCAGGGAGTGGATGATGAGGTCAAAGGAGAACTGCGTGCATCTCAGAGGGCGCAGAGACGTCTGCAGAAACAAGTGGATGAACTTCGAGCACAACTAGGACAGCCTTCCATCTACAAGAAGAAGCACCGTTCCTTCACCATGATTGACACCGCTCCGTAGGTGTTAGGTGCCTTGATCTAGATTATCACGTCGTTAGTTCGTGTCCTTATTTAGTCTTGTTGGTCTTGTGAACTTGGTTGATTAGATGTTTGATTTGTGAACTTGGTTGATTTGGTATTTTGCTTGATTGTTGGAAGTTTGTGGGCATGTCCACAACTTCCTTAGATTGGAACTTTAAATTTAGAATGAAATCTTAATGCAGAAGTATCATTTTATCTTATCTCTGCTGTGCTGATTTCTGGAGCAGCCTGTGTTCTTTATCTGGTAAATCGAAATCTGGGATGGTAAAAATTCTGAAATTTTTGTGGAGATAACTAGACCTCTGTATCTTTCAAGTGTCTTTGGAATCATGTCAATAGCTATTCAGGTTTGGGAGATCTAACTGGCACAAGTTGATGTTCCTGCGCTGTCTGGAACTCAGAACAGTTTTGGTTTAGCTCTATTTTTGGCTATGTGCGAGTTCGAATCTGTAAAAGTGGTCTAAATGAAAGTTGTAGCTGATGTCATAAGCTTTCTAACGAATCTTGGTGCACCTCTGTTGGATCTCTGAAACTCGAGTTATAACAGTTTTATTGAACTGCTGAATTTGAATCTTGCCCAGAAAATTTTCAGCATTGTTTCTTATCTCTTGTAAGCTCTCTATAATTGGAAAAATCTCTAAATTTTGCACATTTGTTGAAAAACAGATGGCCGCAAGAGGAGGAAGAGGCAGAGGCCATGGTCGTGGGTGTGATGCTCTTATGAATCCACCACCGCCACCTGTGACCATGGAGCAGATATTGGGAATGCAAGCGCAGCTGATGCAAGCTATGATGCAGCGCTTGGACAATGAACCTGCAAGAGGTCCACCGCCTGTCCAGGTTAGAGATAAGCGTGGAGAGCTTATGAAAGGTCGTCCACCGGTGTTCACACATACCACAGACCCTATGGAGGCCGATGATTGGTTGCGTGCTGTGGAGAAACAACTGAACATAGCACAATGCAACGACCTAGAGAAGGTGTTGTACGCTTCCGGACAACTCCAAGGAGCTGCTCAGGATTGGTGGGAATCATTCCAGTTTGAACGTCCCAACAATGCTCCTGATATCACTTGGCAGGAATTTAAGGACAGTTTCCGATCATACCATATTCCTGATGGACTAGTGGAACTGAAGCAGGAAGAATTCAGATCTCTCAAGCAAGGATCAATGACTGTGGCGGAATATCAGGACAAGTTCGCACAACTATCTCGCTACGCTCCTAATGATGTGGCAGATGACAAGGATAAGCAACGCCATTTCCTCAAGGGACTCTATGATGGACTGCAGCTCCAGCTGATGTCTAATACTTATCCTAACTTCTAGTCTTTGGTGAATCGCGCAATCGTGATTGATGATAAGCGCAAGGAGATGGAAGCTAAGAAGAGAAGGCTCCAAGGGCAAGCTTCTGGAAGCAACACTCGCCCACGTGCTTATCCCCAGCAAGGTTTCCAGCAGAGGAATCAAGGACCAACTCATTAGGGAAACCATGGTCAGTATCCTCAGCGGAACCAGTTCCAGCAACGCCCTCAGTATCAGCAACAGTTTAGAAATCAGTGTCCCCCACAACAGACTAGCAATCCTGCAACACGCCAGGGAGTGCCTAACAATGCTCCTGTGAAGAGTGGTGCACCCAACAATCCCAATGCCTATTACCGATGTGGAGAAGTAGGACACTATGCTCATCAGTGTCCTAAGAAGCAGAACCAACAAGCACCTCAGAACCAGGCCAACAATCAGAAGTTCAACGCCCGACCACCTCTCATAGAGAAGGTGAACTATGTGTCATCTGATGCAGCTCAGGAGACGCCTGAGGTCATGTTGGGTACGTTCAGTGTCAATTCTGTTTCTGCTACCGTACTTTTTGATTCTGGTGCTTCGCATTCTTTTATCTCTCAAGCTTTTGTTAGAATGCATAGCATACCTTTGTGTGCCATGAAAAACCCGATACTAGTGAATTCCCCGGGAGGTAGTATGCCCGCTTCATATTGGAGCCCCTCAACTAGCATTTCCTTAAGGGGGGTAGACTTCAAGGTGAAGCCTATTGTGTTGAGAACAGCGGGAATTGACCTTATCCTGGGAATGGATTGGATGAAACAACACCGGGCAGTGATTCAGTGTCAGGAGAAATCTGTGGTTGTGACATCACTCCAGGGGGATAGAATCTGTGTAGAAGTAGTAGTGCAAGCTCAGCCTACAGCCATAGTGAATCAGCTAGATGGTGAAGTCAATGAACAAGATCGTGTCGTGGAGGAATTCCCGGATGTCTTCCCCGATGACTTGCCAGGTATGCCACCTGACCGAGACATTGAATTCATTATTGAATTATTACCTAGAACTACACCAATAGCTAAATGTCCATATAGAATGGGAGTTAATGAATTAGAAGAGCTTAAGAAACAACTAAAAGAGTTGCAAGAAAAAGGTTTCATACATCCCAGTTCTTCCCCGTGGGGGCACCTGTGATCTTTGTGGATAAGAAGGATGGTAGTCAACGGATGTGTGTGGATTACCGCTCACTTAATGAGGTTACCATCAAGAATAAATATCCTTTGCCTAGGATAGATGATTTGTTTGATCAGTTGAGAGGAGCTCATGTGTTCTCCAAGATTGATCTCCGATCTGGTTATCATCAGCTTAAGATTCGGAACTCGGATATACCCAAGACAGCATTCACTACACGGTATGGATTATATGAGTACACCGTTATGTCTTTTGGATTGACCAATGCACCTGCATACTTCATGTATTTGATGAATAAGGTGTTCATGGAGTTTCTGGATAAATTTGTGGTAGTATTCATAGATGACATACTAATATTCTCCAAGACTGAAGAAGAACATGTGGAACACATAAGAATGGTCTTGCAAAAACTTAGAGAACATAAGTTGTACGCTAAGCGGAGCAAGTGTGAGTTTTGGTTAAAGGAAGTCTCTTTTCTGGGTCATGTTGTCTCTAATGGTGGAATAGCAGTGGATCCAGGCAAAGTGCAAGATGTACTGGAATGGAAACCACCAACTACTGTAAGTGAGATTCATAGCTTTTTGGGATTGGCTGGTTATTACCGAAGGTTCATTGAAGGCTTTTCCAAGCTAGCCAAGCCTATGACAGCTTTGTTGGAAAAGAATGCTAAGTATGTATGGTCGGATAAATGCCAGGCAAACTTTGAAGAGCTAAAGAAGAGATTGACTACAGCTCCAGTATTAATTTTGCCCGATTTAAACAAGAACTTCTCTATATATTGTGATGCATCCCGTTTGGGTCTTGGATGTGTGCTTATGCAAGAAGGAAGAGTGGTTGCATATGCATCCAGACAACTAAGGAAGCATGAGTTGAATTATCCTACTCATGACTTGGAATTGGCAGCTGTGGTTCATGCTTTGAAGATCTGGAGACATTATCTGATTGGACATAAGAGTGATATATATACTGATCATAAGAGTTTGAAGTATATCTTTACCCAATCAGATCTGAATTTAAGACAACGTCATTGGTTGGAATTGATCAAAGACTATGATTTGGAAGTGCATTATCACCCGGGAAAGGCAAACGTCGTAGCTGATGCACTTAGCAGAAAGGGGTATGCCAATGGAATTCAGACAACATCTATGTCAGCAGAGTTGTGTGCTGAAATAGAGTATCTCAACTTGAGCCTGGTCACTAATGCAATGGAATTGGTGATAGAGCCTACATTGGAGCAGGAGATACGCAAAGGACAATTGGAGGATGAAAAACTTAAAGAGATAGCAGAGAATGTAGTGCTTGGAAAGGCACCCGGATTTAGAATGGATGAGAATGGAACTCTTTGGTTCGGGAAAAGGATATGTGTACCGGAAGTGAAAGCTATCCGAGATGCAATTCTGCAAGAGGCCCATGAGTCTGCTTATTCTATACATCCCGGGAGTACCAAGATGTACTTGGATCTCAAAGAAAAGTATTGGTGGTATGGTTTGAAGAGAGATGTGGCAGAATATGTGGCTTTGTGTGACACTTGTCAAAGAGTGAAAGCTGAGCATCAAAGACCTGCAGGGTTACTACAACCAATGAAGATCCCTGAATGGAAATGGGAAGAAGTTGGCATGGATTTTATTGTAGGATTACCCCGCACTCAAAGAGGTTATGATTCAATATGGGTAATAGTGGATTGACTCACCAAGGTCGCTCACTTTTTACCAGTCAAGACTACTTATAATGGTGCAAGATTAGCAGAGTTATACATGGAACGAATAGTGTGCTTACATGGTGTTCCCAAGAAAATTGTGTCGGATAGAGGCACCCAATTTACATCGCAATTCTGGCATAAAGTACATAGATCTTTGGGAACAAAGTTGAATTTCAGTTCTGCTTACCACCCGCAAACCGATGGACAGGCTGAAAGGATCAACCAGATTTTGGAAGATATGTTGAGAGCCTGTGCACTCCAGTATGGTGATAGTTGGGATAAGAGTCTGCCTTACGCAGAGTTCTCGTACAACAACAGTTATCAAAAGAGCCTTAAGATGGCATCTTTCGAGGCGTTGTATGGACGTAAGTGTAGAACACCTTTGTTCTGGAATCAGACTGGAGAAACTCAAGTGTTTGGTCCCGATGTCCTTAGAAATGCGGAAGAACAAGTGAGAATGATTAGAGACAATTTGAGAGTAGCTCAGTCCCGACAGAAGA
The DNA here is from genome assembly GCF_019320115.1 of Miscanthus floridulus. Taxonomy (NCBI): domain Eukaryota; kingdom Viridiplantae; phylum Streptophyta; class Magnoliopsida; order Poales; family Poaceae; genus Miscanthus; species Miscanthus floridulus. Next base: position 27,604,780 of record NC_089581.1, on the reverse strand, counting down.
GTTACGCTGATACCCACAGAAGAGATCTGACTTTCAAGATTGGTGATTATGTGTACTTGAAAGTGTCACCAATGAGAAGTGTGAGAAGATTCAATATGAAGGGAAAGTTAGCACCAAGGTATATAGGACCTTTTAAGATCCTAGAGAGACGGGGATAAGTAGCTTATCAGATGGAATTGCCTGAGAGCTTGTCCGGTGTGCACAACGTGTTCCATGTTTCCCAGTTGAAAAAGTGTCTGAGGGTACCAGAAGAACAAATTCCTTTGGAAGAACTTGTTGTCAAGGAAGATCTTACTTATGAAGAGTATCCGATAAAGATTTTGGAAACTGCCGAAAGAGTTACGAGAAGCCGAACAGTAAAGATGTGCAAGGTGCAGTGGAATCGTTACACAGAGGATGAGGCTACTTGGGAAAGAGAAGAGGATCTGAGAAAGACTTATCCCCAACTGTTTGAGTAAGCAATCACCCGAATCTCGAGGTCGAGATTCATCTTAAGGGGGGTAGAATTGTAACACCCTAAAATTTGAATTCTTTTTAAAATAGTAAATTTGATTTAAATATGCAATTATATGTGCAATTCAAATTAGGAAAAAATATTTCTTTTATGAAATTAAAAGAAAATACAAGAATAGAAACATGTTGATGCATTCATGCTATTGCATATTTATTTCTGTGATGGGTGGTTTTGTTCAAATGCTAAAAGATTTTAAAAACCTTTTGAAAATGAGTTTGAAAATTTTATTTATAAAAAGAAAAAGGAAATTTCCTTCCATTTCCTCCCTTCCTCAGTTTCGGCCCGCAGGCCTTTCTTTCCGCGGCCCAGCACCAGCCCCAGCCCAGCTTGCCTCCCCTTTTCCCCGCTCGGCCCGCCGACCGCTCAGCCTAGCCCTGCCACCGCTCTCAGCCCAGCAGCCACGCGCCCCAGCTGCTCGGCCCAGCCCCGCGCTCTAGCCCAGCTCGGCCAAGCAACCGCCGGCCCGGCATCGCGCGCCTGCTTCCCGCGCCCAGCCGCTGACAGCCCGACCCCGCCCGTCAGCGTGTCCCCTACCTCTGCCCCGCGCCCTCGGAACCGCCCGGCCATGTCGCGAGGCCGCAACCATCGGCCTTCTCGCGTCATGGGAGCGCCCTCCTCGCGCCTGGCTTCTTTAAATCGAAGCCCGCACCGAGCCGCCCCCCTGCTGCCCCTCTCCACTCCATTTTCGCCCATGCCTCGGAGTTCATTGCTGCCGCACGGAGGAGCTTCGCCGACGCCGTCCGTCGTCTTCTCCCTTGCACGGACCGACGCCGCCGGGCATCGCCATCCCCTTTCTTCCCCGCGGTGAGCACCCCCGGCCTCCCTCTAGCTCCCCGAGTAGTTTATTTCTCGTTTTGTTGGCTTCTTGGGCCTCGGCCACGAGCTCCGCGGGCCATGGTGGCCACCGCGCTAGCCCCCGTTTCCGGCCGCCGCAACGGCATGGCCGCGACCCCCCTTACCCCCCCCCCCCCGATCTCACGGGTGCCCTCGGTGGTCAATTTGGTGGACCATAGGCCCTAACCACGCGCTCCGGCGAGGTCACTGCCGTCGGCCATGGCGCCTGGCCGCTGGTGACCCTATTCCGGCCGGCCAACCCCCCCCCCCCCCCCCCCCCACGTCTAATCTGAACTGCCCATCACGAGATCAACGGCCACCAGTGAAAGATACCCCTTCGCAGGTGATTATGCTAAAGAGCCCCTCGGTTTTCAAAAAATAGAACCCGTAGTCCAAGGCATAATTCCCCGAATGCGCAATCCCGTTTGGAAAGCGTAAACTTCACTGTTTAAGTCAAAAGTACGCTTTCAGTATTTACAGAAATGCCATTCAAACTATTTCACTTATAAAATTGTCGTTTTAACTCCGAATTGATCCATTCAAATCGCGTTAGCTTCGTAATTTCATAAGCTACATGTTGGAGCTACTGTTAGTCAAGTTTGGAACTTTTTAATTTCATGATTAGATTTAATTAAATATATGTCTTTAGGAAAACCCGTTTTAATCATAACTATCGCATTTTAGCTCCGTTTTTCGTGAACTTCGCGTTGACGTGATCGTAGCGAAACATAGATTAGTTTTACAAACATTTTATCTTGAATTCAATACTGTTGGTGTACTGTTCTAATGATAGGAATGTTTGCTTTGCATGAATACTTTTGGAATGTTGTATGTTGCCGTGTTGGTCGCGTTCAGACGGTGAGGAAAACGTTGGAGACCAAGAACTCTTCGACGACCAGCAGGACCAGCACGAGTTGGTGAACCAAGGCAAGTATAACATGGGTCTTCCTTGATGTCCTATTTCACTGTAATCAATTACTCATGTGCATATGTCTAATTTTGATACCCGTAGGGACATCCTAGTGATTGTTATCCTGTTCCTTGTCTCCTATGGGTTAAATGCATATGGGTAGATTGCTAGTGCTCTAACTGAACTTGATATACATATTGATGAATGATACTATGGAACAAAGTGAGTAACATGAATTATAACAACTGTTCCATAGGGCGAAAGTGCAAATGACCTCTGTTCATGTTGCTCCTGGCCCTCCATAAGGACTTATCTGTCGGCAAAAGCTGGGACTGACAGTGCAACTGGGAGAGTCATATGGCTCTGACTTTAGCTCAGTAATAGGACCTTTCCTAGCTGGTTAGAGGTTACCTTTTTGGTGCAAAGGGGGCTTGCCACTTTGGGTATAGGGCTGCCTCTGTTCCTATGAGTATAGCCACGATGGATTTGTGCCATAGGAAAGGGGGGTCCCTACATCTGCCTGCCAAGGAAACCTAGCGGCCCTAACTTGTTAGGAAAACCTATGAAATGGCTTCATAGTGTACCATGCCCGCTCACCTTGGAAGTGACATGGGAGTAATTAACCCGGGCATAAGGGGATCACGACTCGCGGTGAATGTGCACCACCTCTGCAGAGGGTAACAAACTGTTATAACAGCCGTGCTCATGGTTACGAGCGGCCCGGAAAACTCACAGAATAACTGGTTACTTGATGATGATCATTTAAGTTGCTCTATGATGAAAAATGGTAAACCTGACCTTGATATATGTTCTTATGGGAATTAAATGGGAGCTTAAGCATAACTCGATAATACTTGAGAATAAAAGTTTGACCTATTAAAAATGCTAACTGCAGTAAACCAGAGTCTATCCTTTTTGAGCTTCATAACCCCATGTTAGCTTGCTAAGTACGGAATGTACTTACACTTGTTTATTTTCTTTACTTGGATAAAAATTCTCGGATGGGTAACAGATGACAACGGGTATGAGGATTTCCTGGAGGATTATTAGGCTTATGGTCAACCAGTTGACCTTTCCTGTGATGACGGCCACGAGAGTTTGTTATCTTTTTATTATTCCGCTATGATGTATAAGACTAAGTTTTATTATAACTCTGATGTATGAGACACCGTGATGATACTATTGTAATTTGTCAGCTTGTGTGTGTGATTGATTCCTGGGCACACACGAGTTTTGTGCATTCAATTTTATCCTTAAAATTGGGTGTGACAGGCCCACAAGCCACATGCAGCATAGGTAAGGTCCTGTAGCGTAATCTGCATGCGGAGAAAAAAAATTTAGGGAATGTTATTACAATAATAAACAACAAATAACCATGACTCAGGTATTAGTGACCATTTTACCACATCCGTATGGTTGTAGCTTGCAAACCATTCGCTTGCTTGCGGGACAGGGATATCACCAGCATTCAAAGCAAGTGCCTTGAAGTGCGAGAAATCAGGCACATCATGGCAAATACATCAAAGTGCCTCTAAACAGATGCGCACGGCACTTAATTGGGCACTTATCACGTCTGGACTCTGTATTCCCATCCCATGGATATGGTTTCGATGATTTGAACCCCTCACAGGGATGAAAAAACTGAGTTCACACGTCCATAGCCGACCACTTGCATTAGATGTCGTGTTCTCGATGATGTCCGAGATAAAGAACCAGCTAAATGCTGTCCGCAGCCAATCTATTGGGGATATAGTCTACGACATATATGCATGCAATAATGATATTAAACTAATTATACTTATTTATTAGCATCAAAAAACAAAAGATGTTGAAAAATATTTCATACAATAGCTGGAACAAGGAACCGTGGAATGGCCACATTAGGAGCGAATGGCTCATCGCCAGGGTGGAAACCTGGTTCTTGTGGTGGGGGAGGTTCGTTGTTCATACCACCTGATCGATAAAATGCAAAAAAATATGAACATAAAATATATGTACAAAAAAATTCTTCCAAGTAAAATGTGGCAACATAATTAAATATAGATCGAATGCAAGGAATAAGAATATATATAAATGTAGAATGCAAAGAAACATGAATATAAATATAGATACAATATTAGAGAAGACAACATATCAATACCATTGAAAAATGCAAGAGCCATGACCAAATCACGTAGAGAGAGTGGATGTCTTGAGAAGTGAGAGTGAGAAATGAGACTCAGAGAGTTCGTGGGTGGGTGGGTGGGATCGATGTATTTGGCCGGTAGTTTGTTTTATATAGGGGGCATGGACATCACTACCAGTTTTTAAATAGAACCGACAGTGAAGGTGGCTATCACTGCCGGTTTCTAAATAGAACCGACAGTGAAGGTGGTTATCACTGTCGATTTCTAAATAGAACCGACAGTGAAGGTGCATATGTGTAAAGGACATATCTATTTAGATACTACAGTGGGAAAGTTTTAACAAGAACGATATATTTATTTAGATAGTAATGAAATACATCAAAAAATTATAAAAAATAGAAATAAGTTACATATACAATAACAAAGACCTTACACTAAAATTCCATATACAATAACAAAGACCTATTTGCGTACTGGTCAATGTTACCATCAATGTGTATCAACACATTATAATTTAACCACCTCGGTAGCATTCTTCTGGCACCAACTACCGGTTGGAGATGATAAGGTGGCATCGATGAATCCATGCCTCTGCTGTACATGGCCTTTTTCTCGGTATAGTCCAGAGCACATCGGATTCAGCTCGGCACCGCACCGATGAACCAATGCTGCTCTAGGATAGGAAATTGTTGAGAGCACACTAGGTCTCTCTGGACATATAGTCCAGAGCACACCACAACGGATGGCTCTGTGAACCTCGTGGCATCTCTAATCTTCGGCATTGCTCTATCTTCAGTAGCATTCTTCTAGTACCTCATGTGTGCACCATTTTGGTGGACTATGATGCATAACGATATAAGTGGTTTGTTATGAGAGGAAAACATTGTATCATGGCCGATAAGGCCTTGCTGAAACCAACATGCATAGAGAGGCTAGCTCCTGGCCGAGGGCCATTTTATAGGGGCTAGCAGTCGTGGTACATTTTTATTTCTAAACTAAAGTTGTCAGGATAGGTGGGAGCAGTGTTCCAATTGTTGTGGTCATGGGAGCACTATTGGCATATGAGGAGCATCTACACATCACTATTGGTTTTAGTTTAAAAACCGACAGTGATAGAAGCTATCACTGCCGGTTTTAAAATCGACTGTGATAGAAGCTATCACTGCCGGTTTTAAAACCAAAACCGACAGTGAAGGGCCCTGCCGCCATCTTTTAGTAAAAAAATATAAAAAAACGCTGTCGGTTTGGAGCCTGCCATTGCAGCCTTTTGTAAAAAAATATAAGAAGTTTAGCCCGCCTAAGATTCGAGCATGAGTCACGGGGTCGAGAGTGCACGGCCTGCCATCGCAGCCTTTTTGTAAAAAAAATATAAAAAGTTTGAACCACTGAGTTAGGATAGGGAGTTCGGTTAGAATGATTTTATTTTTTTCTTTTATCCCATCATAATACACTACTAAATAATAAATGTAAAATCAAAAAAAGTTTGGTCCGCCTGGGATTCGAGCGAGGGTCTCAGAGTACAGAGTGTGCGGCCTTAACCGCTGAGCTAGGATAGGGAGTTCGATTAGTTTGTTTTTCTTTATTTATTTATTAATAGACATAATGCAGTTAGTTTATATTCTAAAATAACACAAAAATTATGTCTTGATTATTTAATTCTACGATAATTAATTAATAGTCTATAATTATCAAATAATAGTGTTTGTGAACATCATTTTAATATTTGATTACATAGTCAATAATTAAATTATAGAGATGCGCACAAAATATAAATTAAATATTCAGTGTCAATTACTAATACAACGTCTGCATAATGATTACATAGTTAACAATAATCTAACTATCTTTAGGTGCATCAACAATGAGGGCCTCATTGTGATCAATTCATACGTAAGCAGGTTCGTCACCCTCTTGAAGGATAGGTAGGGGTACGTTCACCCCGAATGGATGCATTTCCTGATAGCCCCTGTAGTCTTCTTCGTCCATCACTCCATTGACACCGACAATCTTCCTTTTCCCTTCTAGGACTACTTTTAGCCTTCCTTTTGTCTTGTTGTCCCTTGCATAGAAGACTTGCATAACATCTCTTGCAAGGACGAAGGGGTCGTCTCTATATGCGGTCTTAGTGAGATCAACGGTAGTGAACCCTTCGCTGTCAGTGTTGATTTCCTCGAGCCGGACCCACTAGCAGTGAAAAAGAGCTGCCTTCAACAAACTGTAGGCTAGCTCCCATATCTCCTCTATGAAACCATAGTATGTCGCCTGCATGTTGTCGTTCTCATCGTGAGCATCAAAACAAACACCACAATTTTGGTATGTGCTCTTTTCATCTTGCTTTTTTGTGTAAAATGTGAATCCATTGATCTCATACCCTTGGTACTTAAGATATGTACTTGAAGGCCCCTTGGCTAAGATATCCAGTTGATTACCCAACTATATTCCAAGTAAGCGACGTCGCAACCAGCTAAAAAATTCCTCCTTATATTTTTTATCTAGCCAAGCCTGTGACCTGCTCAGATACAGAGTTTGCAGGATTGCCTGTGCTCGTCAATATATGGCATCACACCCTCGGCTTGCTAGAGAACATCAAACTATGCCTGTTTGAAAGAAATGGGGTCGTCTATTGTAATAGATTTCTCCCCGATCGTTCCTTTGCCACATAGTCTTCCCTCATGATGAGATTTTGGAACTCCGACCCTTTTGATGTCCAGATAATATGTGCAGAACTCAATGGCCTCCTCCATTGACCATCCTTCAACCATGCCCCCTTCTGGCCTGAATCTGTTCCTAACATACCTCCTAAAAACTTTCATCAATCTTTCAAAAGGAACATCTAATGCAGGTACATTGGGTCAAGGGCTCTAATTTAGTCAACAAGATGAATGAGCAGATGCAATGAGATATCAAAGTAAGTCGGCAGGAAATGCATCTCAAGCCTAACGAGAGTTTCGACTATGTCCCACTACAGCTGCTCTAGCGTGGACACATCAATGACCTTTTTTGAGATCGTGTTGAAGAACGAGCAAAGCTTTATGATTGGGGTATGGACCTTTGGGGGGAGGATACCACATAGAGCAACAGGGGGCAGCTGAGTCATAATGACATGATAGTCATGGGCCTTCATAGGGCTATAGTTGAACTTGAGTTCTCTCATGTTCACTAGCCTCTTCGGGTTCGCACAGTAGCCCATCGGGACTTTGAGTTCATTGAAGAAAGAAATAAGCGCATGCTTTTCTTCCTTCTTCAATGTTCATGACACAACTGGAAGTTCGAACTGACCATTCTCTAGCTCAATGGGATGCAGCTCCTTCCTGATTCCCAAGTGTTGCATGTCCAGGCATGTGGCTAGTGAATCCTTCGATGTCCCCCGATGTCCATCAAGGTGTTAAGAGTGTTAGCGCACAAGTTTTTAGTGATGTGCATGGGATCAAGACAGTGGCGTACACTTAGAAATGGCCAGTAAGGTAGTTTTCAGAAAACCAATTTTTTCTTCCAAATGCTCCCATCAGGCGTTGCTACTGCATTGTTCCCCTTCCCAAGGACAACCTCCAGTTTGTTGAGTTCTTGAAGTATCGTAGGCCCATCTCGATATTTTGGAGCTAAGCGTTTCTCAATAGCACCGTTGAAATCTTTTCTATTCCTACGGTAAGGGTGATCCTTAGGTAGGAATCTACGGTGTCCCATATAAACTATCTTTGAGTTATTTGGCAGATTTACCGCATCGGTGTCGTCCAAGCACTCGACATATCTAGTATAGCCTTTTGTCTTCTCTCCGAACAACGAACCTTGACCTGGCAGGTTGGTGATTGTAGCAATAAGTACTCCCTTGATCGTGACATGTTCCTTTTTGTACTCGTCCCAAACATCCGGCACACCCTTTTCAAACATCTCCACTAGTTCATCGATCACTGGTTCCAGAAACACATCGATGTCATTCCCAGGCTGTCTTGGCCCTTGTATTAGTAGTGGCATCTAGATGTATGACCGCTTCATACAGACCCAAGGTGGAAGGTTGTATATACAGAGCGTCACTGGCTAGGTGCTATGATTGCTTCTAACCTGGTCGAAAGGATTCATCCCATCTGTGCTCAAAGCAAACCAAAGGTGCCTTACCTCTCCATCGATGTCCTTATAGAACATAGTATTGACAGTCCTCTAGTCATGCCCATCGGAGGGGTGCCTCATTATTGTATCTTTCTTACGCTCTTCGCCATGCCAGCGCAACAGCTTGGCTAACTTTGCACATGCAAACAGCCTATGCACTTGGGGAGCTATAGGGAAATACCAAATGACCTTTAAGGGACCTCCTCTGGTCTTGGTACCCTCATTTGACGGCCCTTCCATATACTGTGGAGCTTCACACTTGGGGCACTTGTCCAAGTCTTTATATTTTTCTCTACGGTACAATATGCAATCATTGGAACACGCGTGGATTTTTTCAACCTCGAGGCTGATGGGGCAGATTATTTGCTTGGCCAAGTATGTCTTTTCTAGCAACTCGTTTTTTTAGGAGCATTTTCCTTTTTATACCTAACAACTGATCGAAGCCTTTATCGCTCAATCCGTTTGTCGATTTGAACTCTAACAGCATGATGTTGGCTTCTAGTTTGCTCATTGGACAATTCCTATACAATGGTGTTTTGCCATCTTATCTCATTTTCTCTAGCTTTCTCAGCTGCCTTTCACTAAGACATCTAGTCTCTACATTATGTAGCAACTGAGAAATGCCATCATTATCCTCGGTGTCGTCAGCTAGCGTGTTCCTAAACACATTATTAACTGTGGCCACAGGTTCTGTGTTGACACCGGGTTCCTCATCAGCATCGTGGATGGCTACGTCAGACATGTCCACATCATCATCGTTTTCCTGCAGAACATTCACACCAACCTCGCCATGCATAGTCCATATCGTATAGTTTGGCATGAACACCCTGGTAATTAAGTGCGATCATATAGACTCAATTTGACGAAAGTTCCTATGATTCTTGCAATCTTTGCATTGGCAGAAGATAGGGTTCCCATTCCCAGCATGGGCTTTGGCATCGGTGATAAACTAGCTGACGCCATGCATGTACCGCTTATCCGTTCGAGACAGATGCATCCACTCTCAATCCATCTCTACATAAAAAAATACTGAGACAGTAATTACAAAGAATTAATAAGAAATTGAGCTTTATGAACAACAATTATATCTCGAAAGTACCATTTTTGGAAAATATTATTGTACACTAATTATTGAAAAATTGAAATTGGTAGCCCCGGCCCTGTAAATTGAAAATCATAGTAAAAAATAATTATTGCACAATATTGAAGAACAATTATTCTACTCTACTTCTAAGAACTAATTATAGCATCACATACTAATAATGATGATCTTGACCATCATGGAATAATTAGCTCGGAATTTAAATGTGTTCATAGACACCAACCTTTTGGATGATGGTTTCACCACAATTTGAGCCTGGCACAAATGTCCAATTGGAAAAGTGCTCTCTAGAATGGAGAAAGAACTAGAATGAAAATCAAGCAATGTATCCATCAAAACGAGCTAATTAAGCAACAAAATCAAAGGAGTGGATGTTTGTTACTAACCTTAAAGCAAAAAGATCAAGCCATTCTTCAAAATAAGAGCAGCCGTAGCAATGGAGGGAAGGGTCCAAACGCGCGCCTCTATTCTCGGGAGGGAAGAGAGGAGGAAGGAGAGGACGGCTGTAGCCTTTTTGTGTTGTAGGCTTATCACCGTCAGTTCTCGGCTAGAACTGACAGTGATAGACCACAATCACTGTTGGCTCTTGGCTTAAACCGCAGTGATGAGTGGCCACCAAAACACTACCGGTTCAAGCTACAAACTGGCAGTGATGTGGTCCTTCACTACCGGTTTTAGCCCAGCCCCAATCATTTTTTTCATTTTCAAGCTCATAACCGGCAGTGAAGGTACATCACCGCCGGTTCTCACAAATCCGGCAGTGATAATGCCGGCAGTGATGTGCAAATCTGGCGTAGTGAAAGATGTGAGAATGATATTAAATATGGCGTCAAAGATGATGCAACAAGATGGCACCCTTTATACAAACAACAGGACTGGGGGCCTCTGGAACACAAGATTATGCAGCTAGAAGAAAAGGCAAAGTGAACCTTCCAGACTTTCATGGCTGGAGACAAGAGGGTCAAGTCTATCGAGAGTCAAAGTGGCAACATAGAATTTCGCCTCAGTAGATGCAATATAGCTTTTGAGAATTCTGAGGGCCTCTACTCCAATCACATTGCTTTCAAGTAGTGAACAACTTGGCTTGGACAATTTTGGTGGGCGCCCCTAGAATACGTTGTAGTGAATTGACGCTTTTTGCGCTTTATTATTTCGTTTGAAAACAACGGGGAAAACATTTTTCTCTAAAGAAAATTATTTACACGTGTAGTGTTTCGCGAGCAGAAGCTATACATTGTAAAAGTTATATATAGTTCTTTTTTAAAACTAGTTCATTCTCACTTTAGTTTTGTACTATAAGTCAAAATTTTCAAATTTAATGAAGCAAATTTGATGTTGTAGATGTTTACATGTTAGTTAGAGAACTTTACATGTTAGTTAAAGAAGTTTACATGTTAGACTTAGTCAGAGTTAGTTAGAGAAGTTTGAGTTAGGATAAAAGCAAAATTGAACTATAATTTAGAATGGGAGGGATGCATTTCTCTCTTTTCACACCAATGATCCCTTAATAATAATTCTCCTAATATTCACTATATGACTATCAACGCAGGTGTCAGTTAGATCTCAGAAGACAAAACATGCTAAGCAACTATATCATCAGTGACACAAGACAGAGGGAGAGAGCCCTACTTATATTAGAGCAAGCTAGCAGCCGCGTGCAGGCGTGCATCTGCGAAATGTCCCTACATACGTACGGAGTGAAATTGAAATTAAGGGTTTTTGGATGCACTCATATTCATTTGGATTCACATAGTAGATTCGCGTGCCTGCATGCAGGGTCCGTGCAGCTGGCGTTCACGTCAATCGTCCCGCCGGCCCCATCCACACCAGCCGGCCGATCCATGCATGCATGAGCATGCTCATGCATCCGTATCCTCTAGCTCGCCACGGCGTTCATACCTTTGTCACTCTGCCATTCCGTCTTCATTCTCAATCCTCGTGTTTCTAGATTCGCTTCCACATTTGCTTCCGCCGCCTAACCCCAATCACATCGTAGAGATGGCGCTGAAGAAAGGAGCTGCCAAATCGAAGAAAACAAGCCCCAAGAAGGCGAGCGCCGGTGCCCGACGGGATGAAGAGTGGGTGCTGTCGTGAACGGGAGAGGCAGAGCTTAACAGATTGGTGGAGGCTAGTGTTCTTCCTGATCGTGCTACCACCGGATGGTGGCCAGCCCTCGGTGAGTCCTTCCCAACACCTCATATCGATGAAGTGGTGGTATTCGAGGATTATTTCTAGCGCGTGTTGAGATTTCCTGTTCATCCGTTCCTGAGGGATCTGTTGGAGCTTTGGGTAGTTAGTTTGTGCAACCTCCATCCCAATACCATTCTGCACATCTCAATCTTCATCCATTTCTGTGAGGCATATCTCGGAATCCTCTCCCATTTCAACCTCTTTTGCTACCTGTTCTGGCTGAAAAAGAGAGGTTGTGGTGGTTCCAAAGTGGTCGGCGGGCTTCAGTTGCGCAATGGGATGGCGGGCGAGTACCTTACTGTGTCACTGAACACATCATTGAAGGGGTGGAACGCTAGGTGGTTCTACATAAAACAGAGCCACCCAGCCATCCGCTGCGACGCTGACCACATCCTAGAGAGTCAGAGGAGCTGGTCGGAGACGCCGAACAGCGCTGACATGGAGCAAGTGAGGGAGCTTCTTGCCTTAATAAGGGGCATAAGAACCAATGGCGGATTAGTAGCGACAAGCTTTATAGTACGTCGCATGTAGCCCTATAAAGAGAGGGTGCATCCAGCCTTTGAGTTCAAGGGGGAGACCGATGGTACCCGGGAGAGGCCAGAGATGCTGTCGAGGAATGTTTGTGAAGAGCGGGCTACAGAGCTATTTGCTCCGTTTTCCTCTTTCAACATGTCAGGGTATACGAGGCCCTTCAACTACAAAAATCTACCTCCTCAGGTAAATATCTCAGTTGTGTATTCCCGATGCTTTGTATCCTTCTTCATTGCCGAGCAGTAGATTGATTTACCTATGCGAAGATCCATTCATAGGATAGGGTGGTGTACTTTTCAAATGTGCGGAAGGGCAATTGGCCACCAGCTGTGGATGCACGACCACCAACTCAACCTGAAGGAAGTGCCATCGGCATATTGTCGGACTCTGGAGGCATGAATGTTGGTCGAACGGAAAGTTCTCCCCCGGTGTTGAAGAAAGCCCGGGGGAAGAGGGCAGCGGCAGACGAGCCAGCCCAGAAGAGGAGAAAGATGGCAGGTTCTGCTTCCATCAAACCAGGCGACATCTTGCTTGGCGATAATCAGACCAGTCAAACACGAAGGACTGCTATGTTTAACTGGTTGGATGATGATGAAGTTCTGAAGGATCCTCCATAGAACACGAAAGAGCCTCCACGCAACACTCCCACGGGGAATCAATCAAGGAGAGGTGAAGAAGTCCCTGAGCTACAGACGAGGGAAGTCCCCGAGCAGCGGGCGAGGGAAGTTCCCACACAGCAGACGATGGGAGTCCCTATGGGGCAAATAACGGGAGTCCCCGAGCAACAAGCGGAGGGAAAACCGGAGCAGCAGGCGGAGAGGGCCCTAGAGCGTCAGGCAGAACAGAGGTCGACTGTGGAGGAGCCAAGACCTCCTTCGTAGAATACGGGAGTCCATCCCACAGCTGCTCCTAGGGCTTGGGCAGGCACCGCCGGTTCAAGAAATTGAACTGACAGACCAAACCATAAGTATCCTTGCCTTGGAGTTAATTTGCTATAGGTTCTTAACTTTTATGACGACTGACGAGCTGACTTGATGTAGAGCAAGGCGTATGACAGATCCAGTCCCGCCCATCCAGACTAACGAGCAGCCAAAGGCTAGCTCTGGGATAGAGGGAATGTCGGTCGACCCCATCCTAGAGTCCCCAGGTGCTCGTCAACAGGTGGTGGAGCCAATTACTACCGTTAGCGGACTTAGCGGCGACGAACAGCTATCGTCGATGACGAACGAGTAGGCGACTGTACCCTCGGCGATGGGAGGCACCACCGCATCCTCTAGAGTAGAAACTATAACTACTAGCATCACGCCAGAATCTAGAGCGGAGAATCTTGCAGTGCCGAAGGAGCAGACGGCGCTCCCCGAGTCGTTGGAAGGCATAGTCGGACCCGCTATTCGACAACCGTGCCCCCAGGTGGTGCCTCCGACTACTGGAGAGGAGAATGAGGTGGAGGGGATCGAGCGTGAGGAACCTCGACCCCAAGCTGTTCGAATCCTCCAAAAGCGCGGTGATGACATAGTAATTATCGAAGAGGAGGACACCACTAGGGAGTTCAGGAGCCTAGAAACTGCCCTTGCCAGGGTGACGAAGCAAATCAAGGTTAGTACTATGTCTGAAATGCTCCTCTTTGACTTTTGTAACCAGATTTCGACATTGTCATTATGCATTTGCAGGAGATAATGTGGACTGCCGAGCAGCGCCACCAGCTGATAAAGAGGATGGAGCCCCTCACCGAGGAGAACGAAAAACTCAAAGAGGCGGTGAACATCTCAGAGAGAAACATCCAGAGGGCCTGGTGCGAATGAGACCTTATAGAGTCCAACGCGCGAGACCTAGAATACCAGAAGGGGGTCCTATTCGAGTGGCTGGCGGTTGCATCCGAGCAGCTGTGGAGCCAGTCCGAGCAGCTATAGAGCCAGTTCGAGTAGCTAGCTACTATCTCCGGACAACTAAGGAGTGTCTCCGAGCAGTTGGAATAGAAATCCGAAGAGCTCAGAAGTGTATCCGAGCAAAAAGTAGGTAGAGTATATCAGCGAATGCACTTGGTATTGCTAAACAGCCATATTTTTTGTGCTAACTGTTGTGCTTGTAGAGCAAGATGCAAAGCTCAGCCAACTACGCCAGGACGTCGAACAACTTCATCAGGAGAAGGCGAAGGAGTCTGAGCGAGCAGACAAACTAGTCGAGGAGCTAAAAGGGGAATACCTCCTGGTCAGAATTACTGTCGAAGTAGTTTCCTTGTATGATGGAACATTGTAACGCATTCAGGCTACTGTCATAAAGCCAAGGCACAGTTTGATGTGCTGGTGTAGGAGGCCAGGACCCAAAGGAACAACTTTGATGCTGTAGTTGCCACAATTAAACTATTTCTTGACTACGTTGACCTAGAACCGGGTATTCAGCTCGATGGCATGCGGCAACGTTCGGACACCATCATCTAGAGGTGCAAAGCAGGGTGGGAGAACTTCAAGAGCTTCAACCGCGATGCCGTTGTGTCCATCACTACCCATGTCCTTATGGTGGTTCGGTCCCATTACCCAACCGTCGACCTTTAGGCGATAGGGGGTGGGTTCGCCGAAGGACTTAGCGATGCAGAGACCTAGTAGTTGGAGGATTAGGTGGAGGACACAGCGAAAAAGTTGGCCGACAATATAGACCTGTTTGGTGAGATGGATGGTGATGGTGGAGCTCGATGATCTGTTTAGAGATTGTCATCTATAATATCTTGATAGTGTAGTTAGAACACACGAAAGCGCAAAAAACAATTATGTATGTGAGGAATGTTACAATGTGCATGTGTATGCAGTTTGCTTGTAGTTTTGGTGAAAGAAAATCCTCATAGTGTTGACCATGACATATTTATATGGAGTAAAAGTAGAGTCCAAGCAGTTAGTTTGATACTGACCCCCATGGCCTCAGCTAGCCCATAGTTCATAACGTCGAGCGCGGAGCCTGTGCATGTGTAGGAGGAACAGGCGTAACCTAGGAACCGTAGCTGACCACCCATAACGCAGAGCGTGGAGCCCATAGCACTTGTAGGGAGAGATCGAAGACTGGGTCTTCTCCATAGAGAACAGAGCGAAACATGTGCTGCTCAGTGATTGTTGAAATAACTTGGAGATATAGGTAGTATAAATAGCGTCCGAGCAAATGGTTCTATGCTGAACTCTCAGCCTTGGCTAGCCCAAAGTCCATAACATCGAGCGCGGAGCCTGTGGACGTGTAGGATGAATAGGCGTGACCAAGGAACCATAGCTGACCACCCATAACGTAGAGCGCAGAGCCCATGGCACGTGTAGGGAGAGATCGGAGACTGGGTCTTCTTAGAAGAAAATAGAAAAGAAAGTCTGCTGCTCGCTATTCGGCGAAATATCTTGAAGATTTGGAGCAAAGTGTTCGGTGATTTGGAGAAGACTTATTTGGTGTTTTTTGGCAAAATGTGTCGGCATTTTGGAGAAATCATTCGGCGGTATTGGAGAGAACCGTTCGGCGATAACGTTGGAGTTTTGGAGAAACGTGGTCAGCGCAGTTATGTCTATTTCGTATTGGAGATCATTATGAAGTAGCATAGAGCTCGGCGATCATCAGTGGGGGTTAAACCACAATGCAGAAAAAGTGGAGACAGGTTATGGAGACCAAAACTTTATTCAGCATAAAGTGGAGAGTATATATCTGGAGTGTTTCAAGGATAGAAATGTATAAGGTGCTTGATGTGCCATGAGTTGGGAACATCAATTTCATCTAAGTCACATAGGCGATAAGACCCTAGTCAGGTGACCTCTTTGACGACGTAAGGCCCTTCCCAAGGGGAAGAGAGCTTGTGCATCCCTTTAGTTTTTTGTTTTCTGCGGAGAACGAGGTCGCCGATAGCAAATGAACGACCTTTGATGTTGCGGTTGTAGTACCTTCGCAAGCCTTCCAGATATTTGGTTGTGCGGACGCAGGTGATTAGGCATTCCTCCTTGGCCCTGTTGATGTCCTCTGTCCAAACAGCTATAGCCTACTCTTTATCAAAGTTTTCCACCCTAGGTGCTCGGAAGGCAATGTCTGTTGGTAGGATTGGCTTCTGAGCCATAGACCAAGAAGTATGGAGACACACTAGTGTTGCAACTAGCTTGAGTACGCAGTCCCTAGACTATAGCTGGTAGCTCTTTGAGACATCTGTCTGGGTGCTTTTCTTCTTTCTTATATAGTCTCTTTTTTAGGGCATCAAGGATTATGTCGTTCGCCCGTTCGACCTGTCCGTTGGCTCTAGGATGAGTGATGGAGATGTATTTGATGGAGATGCAACGGTCCTCATAGAAGTCTTAAAAGTGATGGCCAATAAATGTAGTTCCGAGGTTGGTGATGATGCTGTTCGGGAGACCAAATCTATGGATGATGTCTTCGAAGAGCTCGACTGCTTTCTTTGTAGTAGTCGAGACGAGCGGTTTATATTCAATCCACTTGGAGAACTTATCAATGGCGATGTATACATACCAGAAGCCACCTGGCGCTGGCTTGAAAGGCCCAATCATATCCAGTCCCCAACATGCAAAGGGCCAGGAAGCTGGCATGGTTTGTAGCTCTTGTGCCGGCATGTGTATTTACTTGGCAAAAAAATGACATCCTTCAAAACGTCATACAAGGTCTTCTACATCGGAGATGGCTGTGGGCTAGTAGAAACCCACTCGGAAAGCCTTGCTGACCAGTGTTCTCGAGGCCGTATGATTGCCGCAGGAACCAGAGTGAATTTCAAGAAGTAGCTTCACTCCCTCTTCTTGGTTGATGCATTTCTACAGGATCCCTTCCTTGGCACTTTTCCTTATCAAGTTGTCGTCTACCAGCACATAATGCTTGCTTCGTCGAATTAGGCGTTCGGTTTTAGTCTTGTTGGCGGGTACTTCAGCACTGGTGAGGTACTTGATGAATTGTTCCTTCCAATCGGTGGGCGGCGAAGGTAATGATAGTACCAGCTGCTCGGCGGGGGGAACTTCCTGTACTTCCTTACCTTCCTTAATGGACGGTGCCAGGAGATCTTGAACGAAGACCCCCGGTGGACTCACGACGTGAGAAGAGCCCAACTTGGATAAATGGTCGGTGAGCTGATTTTGGTCGCGTACCACGTGATGGTATTCGATGCCATAGAATTTTCCTTCAAGTTTCCTGACTTTGGCGCAATATGCGCCCATCTTCTCACTGGAGCAAGACCAGTCTTTGTTAAGTTGGTTGATGACCAGCGTGGAGTCCCCGTATACCATGAGGCGTTTGACGCCAAGCTCAACGGCTATACAAAGTCCGTGGAGACAAGCTTCATATTCAGCGGCGTTGTTGGAGGCCAGAAAGTGTATCTGGAGAACGTATCGGTGCTTATCCTTTGTGGGCGTAATGAACAGAATGCCCGCACCAGCACCGTTGATGTTAAGGGTGCCATCGAAGTACATCACCTAGTGCTCGGGGCAAGTGGCGGTGATGGGCTCTTGGATCTCGGTCCACTCAGCGACAAAATCAGCAAGCGCCTAAGACTTGATCGTAGGCCTGCTTCTGAATTCAATGGAGTAAGTGCCGAGCTCGATAGCCCACTTGATGATATGGCCATTAGCCTCTTTGTTACGGAGGATGTCCCCCAGAGGGAATTCAGAGACCATGGCGACCTTGTAATACTTGAAGTAGTGGCAGAGCTTACACGATGTAATCAAGATGGCATATAGTAGCTTTTTGACCTAAGGATAATGAGTTTTGGGCTTGTTAAGGACCTCGCTGATGAAGTATATCGGACGTTGCACCTTATAGGCGTGTCCGACCTCCTCGCGTTCGACCACGATGGCTATGCTGATGACGTGAGAAGTAGCGACGATGTAGATCAGGAGAGTTTCATCTGGTCATGGCACCATCATGATCGAAGGCTTTGTTAGGAACACCTTGAGCTGCTCGAAAGCTGTATCAGCCTCTTCCGACCAGTAAAAGCGCTCAGAGGCCTTGAGGAGTTTGAAGAACGTTAGCTCTTTTTTGTCGAGGCACGATATGAAGCGGCTTAAAGCAGCCATGCAGCCTATAAGTTTCTGTATATCCTTAATGCATGTTGGTCATTTCATGTTGGTGATGGCGGAGACCTTGTCAGGGTTGGGTTCGATGCCATGAGTGCTGACAATGTAGCCCAGCAGTATATCGGATGGAACTCCAAAGATGCACTTTGAAGGGTTCAACTTCCATCGATACTTTTTTAGGTTGGTGAACGTTTCTTCGAGGTCGGCAATAAGATTGTCGGCGGTCCTAGACTTGACGACCACATCGTCGATGTAAGCCTCGACATTGCGGTTGATCTATTGATCAAGGCACATCTAAATGGCCCTTTGATAGGTCGCCCCGGCGTTCTTAAGTCCGAAGGACATGGTGGTGTAGCAGTATGCACCAAAGGGCGTGATGAACGATGTTTTGATCTAGTCTTCTTCCTTGAGGGAGATCTGGTGATAGCCGGAGTAACAGTCAAGGAAGGAGAGCAGTTCATAGCCGATGGTGGAGTCTACAACCTCGTCTATCCGAGGCAAACTAAAGAGGTCTTTAGGGTAGTGTTTGTTAAGATCAGTGTAATCAACGCACATTCTCCATTCCTTATTCTTTTTTCAAACAAGAACAGGGTTTGCTAACCACTCAAGATGATACACTTCTTTTATAAATCCGGCAGCTAACAGCCATTTTATTTCTACCCTAATAGCCTCCTTCTTGTCTGGCGCGAATCGGTGGAGTTTCTGTTTGATCGGTTTGGCGGTCAGCGAGACATTTAAGGAGTGCTCGATCTTCTCCCGTGGTACCCCAGCTTGTCTATAGGTTTCCAAGCAAACATGTTGGCATTGCCACGTAGGAAGGAGACGAGCGTGCCTTTCTATTTGGGGTCAAGGTGAGCCCCAATCTTCACAGTCTTGGAAGGGTCGTCGAGGCCAAGGCCAACCTCCTTTATTTCCTTGGACTTAGCGAAGGCGCGGGGAGGCTCCAGCTCTGGGATCTCCAAGTCATCGGCGGGCAACATCTTGGCTTCGGTGACCACGTTGGCCATCTAGATGGAGAGGTCGGTGGCATCGGTGAGAGTGAGACTCTCTATCTCGTAGGCGTAGGCGATGGAGAGGTTGGCCCACAGGGCCAGAACTCCTACAGGCGAAGGCATCTTCAGCACTAGATAAGTGTAGTGTGGTACAACCATGAACTTGGCTAGAGCTGGACGACCAAGTATGGCGTGGCAGGCGATGTTGAAGTCGGCAACGTAGAAGTTGATGTGTTTGACGCGATAGTTGCTTGCCATGTTGAACTGTACTGGTAGGGTGATCTCCCCAAGTGGTTTTGAGGCCCTACCAGGTATCACACCCCAAAAGGAGGAGTCAGAGGGTGTGAGATCTGATAATCCAAGGCCTAGCTCCTTTAGAGCTCCGGCGAAGAGGAGATTTAGGGCGCTCCCACCGTCCATGAGCACCTTTCTAAAAAGCACCTTCTGGACAGTTGCATCGAGGACAAGGGGGAAACGCCCTGTGTAGGGGATGTCCGCCCACTGGTCGGCCTTGCTGAAGGTGATGGGTACCTCGGACCATAGGTGATAACTAGGGTTGGCGGTGTCGTCTTCCGTAGTGATGGAGAGCACCCACCGTGCGGTGAGCTTTCGTTCTCTTCTGCTTTCGGTGGTGATGAGGCCCCCAAAGATGGTGGCGACCACCTTGTCGTGGTCCTGGAAGGCATTGTTGTTACCCCCAGGTGGTCGGTGGTCTCCAGCTCCGTCGTTAGCATCGTCTTCCAGCTTTTTGTCCTGAAATTCCTTAGCCAAGCCAAGGCAGTTCTTCATCTTGTGTTTAGCGTTCTTATGAAGAGGGCACGGGGCATCGAGGATCTTTTGGTACTGCTCATTGTAGTTGCGCTTGGCGTGAGGTTGATTAATGACGGTGATGATGTGGTCTAGCCGGTGGCGATGATTTTGGCTAGGCTTAGGTCCTTCTGTACGATCATGGCCGCTGTCACAATGGTAACTGTAGTCATCGAAGCGGCGGTCATTGTGGCATCGGTCATCGGGGCGGTCGTGGTGGTGGTGAGGTTGGCGATGGGTGCCCGCATCCTCGTTGAAGCGCACCTCGGCTTCCTTAGCGTCGGTGTACTGGTTGGCGGTAGTGACCATCTCGCCAATGCTTGTGGGTGGCTTGCGGTTGAACTTGGAGCAAAGCTCACGATGGTGGAGTCCTCGGGTGAAGGCAGTGATGACCTTAGCTTCCATGATGTTGGGAATAGAATTCCTCATCTTGGAAAAGTGTCGAATGTAACTGCGAAGGAGCTTGGACGACTTCTGGTTGATGCGGTTGAGATCATGCTTGGTGCCTGGCCGAGTACACGTAGCCATATAATTGTCGATGAAGACTTTTTTTAGCTCTTCCCAGGATTTGATGAAGTCTGGGGCAAGGCTAGTAAACCAGCTCATGGCGGGTGGCATGAGCATGACGGAGAGATAGTTTGCCATGACACTGGTGTCTCCTCCGACAGCACGAACAGCGGTGGCGTAAGCCTGTAGCCACTATGTTGGGTTCATCCTTCCCTCGTAGGGCTCGACCCAGTGATTTTGAAATCATGGGGCCATTGGAGTGTTTGGAGCACCCTCGTAAATGCTGGAGGCCCTTTGGGGTTGTGGTTGGTGTCGGCTGCAGCATTGCCGGCCTCGATCTGCTCGAGAGCTGAGTCCAGGTTTCCATACTCCTTCTCGTACTCCTGGCGGCGGCGCACTTCATCTTCATGGCGACCGAAGCGACGTTGCTCGATATGTCATTGTGCATCTCGGAGGTTGCTGAGGTGCACTCGAGCGTCTGGTTCGACCTCCTAGTCATGTTGGTAATGGTGTTTGTTGGTGTTTCGGACCAGTGGGCCCTCAACCAACTAGTAAATTTGTACTGCGTGTTCCCGATCCCGGATGGTGATGCAAAGAGACACAAGGTTTATACTGGTTCAGGCAATGGGTGTCCTACGTCTAGTCTGAGAGATCGATCTTGTATTCCTTGCATCGAAATGCTCATAGTAGGGGGTTACAAGCAGGGCGAGAGAGGGAGGTAGTCCTAGGTCTCTGCGTGGAGCGGCGTGGATTACTTGAAATGTTGATGTCAAGCAGCGGGGAAACTCGTGTGCTTGTTCGTGCGTTTATGCGTGAGTTTGTCATGTGGGCATAGGCCTAATCATTAGTGTTCAATCCTAGAAACGGCCCTGGTCCCTCCCTTTTATAGTTGAAGGGGGGACAAGGGTGATACATGCACTAGCTACACGGTGTCGTGCGAACGGAGGCAGCATGTCCGAGCCCTATAGCCTATTACTGTGGCGGCGTGGGCGATGGAGTGGTCCATCCTTGAAGTACTGGGGTGATGCGCCAGTCACATCCCATCCTGTGCGTCATGGGGCTCTAGTGTTATCCTAAAGCGGGGCGTGGCGGTCGATGTGCTGGTCACTATGTGTTGACTGCGTGAGAAGCCAAGACTCTATTAGTGCCGAGGCCAAGCCATCGTGGGGGGCTCGGCAGATGTGAATCCTGAGGTTGCCGAGACCATGAAGTAGATTGTCGAGGCTTGGAGGGAGTAGTTGGTCTCATACGTAGATTCTGAGGCTATGGTGACCCGGACTTGATTCCCCATGCTGCATTGTCCCTAGGGCAGGGGTTAGGTGGCACAGTGTAGTGCATGTGCTGATCGTGGGCACAGCACTAGAGCACAGTGGCCGGTAATCCCCGCCGTGCCCTGTCCTGGTTGGTATGGCATTGATGCGACTTCTTATCTCATCGGCCACTCTACAGTGTCGAGCCGTCATCCAGCTGAGATTGCAGGAGTGGTTGGCGCATTAATGGGACGTGACGCTCTGTCGGGGAGCCTGGTCGAGCCAGAAGCGATGGGTTATTGCCGAGCTGGCCTCGAGCGACACGGAGAATCGCTGTCTCGTTCGAAGCTTTATGCGCAGGGCCTCGGGTGAGACGGAGAATTAGTTCCTCGTCGAGGCCTCCTGTGCGACGCCTCGCACGAAGCGGAGATTTGGCAGGCTGTCGAGGCCTCACGTGCGAGGCCTCGTGCGAGGCGGAGAGCCGATGGGATTGGACAATGCCGAAGGTCAACCAATGGTTTACCTTTTGGCTTTGTCTTTGATAGGGCTTAAGTGATTCTTTTGGTAAATGTTTGGGGTACCCCATTTTAAGGTACCCGACAGTAGCCCCGAGCCTCAGGGATAGTGTGAGCGCTCTTCTTAAGGTTTTGACGAAGCTTGACTTGCGGTAGATCCTGGCGGAATAGTGTTTCATACTTTGAGGCCTCAGTGGGTGCGCGCGAGCGCACCTGCCAGGTGTAGCCCCCGAGGCCCTAGGGGAAGTGGATTCATTCCTCTAGGGTCTTTTTCTCATGTTGATTGAGGGATGTTATCGTATTTGCCGAGCCCACAAGTGCGAGTTTGGGTCGCGGGGTCTTAGCAAGATCGCGGGAAGAACCCCCGAGCCTCTGCACGGAGCGAGAGAGCGATCAGGAGTTCCCCTGACTTTTTGTGTGACCCTCGCGCTTCCTTTTCACTCAGAAGGAGGGGTGGAATATGCCAAGCTACCCTCGATGGGCGCAAGCGGTGACACTTCTGGTGAGCTGTTATCGGGTAAGTCCAAGTGGAGGCCCGTGCCCCGTTTGCTAGGGGTCGGCTAGCAGTCCAAAGACGCACTCCAAGAGTACTAGAGGGTTTCTCTAGTGGGTGTCGAGGCCGTTTGCTGGGCCCTGGTGGCTCGGTGCCTCCCTACAGTGGGATCCCATTTGGAGACCTCCCTGCCGGTCTCGGACACGACTTAGGGTGTCCCAAGCATTTCGCTTGCTTGGGCCTCGGCCCTGTACGGGCTCACCCATAGTCATCCCTGACTCTATTGCCCTGGGGCGGCTGTCGAAACCCTTAGGGGCCCAACCTTCGAACCCCTGGACCATAACGGGCTCGATGCCCTTTATCACATTTTTTCGAGTCTTCAAGTGCGGGCTTGGGTTGCTTGTCTTTGTCTTGGGTGCAGGAGGAGCCCCCGAGCCTCCGCATGGAGCGAGAGGGCGGTCAGGGGTCCCCCTAACTTTTTTATTCGACCCTCGCACATCCTTTTTGTTAAGACAGAGGGGTTGTTTGTCGAGCCCACTCGTGTGCGAGCCCAGGTCGCTGGGTCTCGGCAAAGTTGCAGGAAGAGCCCCCGAGCCTCTACACGGAGCGAGAGGGTGATCAGGAGTTCCCCTGGCTTTTTGTACGCCCCTCGCGCATGAGGGTTTGTTTGCCGAGCCCCCCTCGGGTGCGAGCCTGGGTCACGAGGTCTCGGCATATCTACAGGAAGAGCCCCCTAGCCTCTGCATGGAGCAAGAGGGCCGTTAGGAGTTTCCCTGGCTTTTTGTATGACCCTCGCGTGTCTTTTTCGCTCGAAAGGAGGGGTTGTTTTGCCGAGCCCCCTCGAATACGAGCCTAGGTCGCTGGGTCTCGATAAGGTTGTAGGAAGAGCCCCTTAGCCTCTGCATGGAGCAAGGGGGCCATCAGGGGTTCCCCTAGCATTTTGTATGACCCTCGTGCTTGCTTTTCGTTCAGAAGGAGGGGTGGAATATGCCAGGCTACCCTCGATAGGCGCGAGCGGTGGCACTTCCGGTGAGCTGTTATCGGGTAAGTC
Source organism: Miscanthus floridulus (assembly GCF_019320115.1). Taxonomy (NCBI): domain Eukaryota; kingdom Viridiplantae; phylum Streptophyta; class Magnoliopsida; order Poales; family Poaceae; genus Miscanthus; species Miscanthus floridulus. The sequence continues at coordinate 27,580,831 of NC_089581.1, read as the reverse complement.
TGAGTGGAGGCCCGTGCCCCATTCACTAGGGGTCGGCTAGCGGTCTAGAGACGCACTCCAAGAGTACCAGAGAGTTTCTCTAGTGGGTGCTGGGGCCATTTGCTGGGCCCCGGTGGCTCGGTGCCTCCCTACGGTGGGATCCCATTCGGAGACCTCCCTGCCAGTCTCGGACATGACTTTGGGTGTCCCAAGCATTTCGCTTGCTTGGGTCTCGGCCCCGTATGGGCTTGCCCATAGCTGTCCCTGACTTTGTTGCCCTAGGGCGGCTGTCGAAACCCTCAAGGGCCCAGCCTTCGAACCCCTGGACCGTAATGGGCTCAGCACCCAGTCCCTTTGTCTGAAAGGAATCGGGTGGGGGGATATCTCCCCCGTCGGCCAAACAACGGCAGGCGCGCCTTTTGAGGCGATTTTCTCAGGTAGGCGGAACGACGTCTACCACTGTAGTGGTTGGACACAACATGGTGTCAGCGAACGGAACGTAACTGTTCCCGCGATTAATGAGGAAAAGGTGGGCACGTGGGCGGTAAAATCGGATTGGGATTAACTATGTCAAATCTGAGGGAAACTTCCCTGATTTCATCGCCTATCCGTTTCGCCTTCATCCTGCATAAATACGCAATGAGCCTTGCCCCTCCCCTCCTTACCTTACCTTCATTAGCTTTGCCGCCCTTGAGCCATCGCTAGAGCAGAGAGCACCGGGAAGAAGAAGGGAGAGGGGCGAGGTAGAGCTAGAGAGGGAGAGAGAGACTCATCGCCGCAGTTGAACCCTCCATTGCACTCATGGCCGGCAACATTGTTGTCATCGAGGCGGACCCTTGGGGTCCATCCGACATCACCATGGAGATGCTTCAGTCGCTCGTCGATGGCGGACTTCTTTGTACGGTTACCGACCCCAATAGGCCGGAGTGGATCGCTCCGTCGGGCGAGCCAGAGCCGAGGCCCCATGATGGTTACGTCATGAGCTTCGTGTCTTTTCACGAGTGTGGCCTCGGCCTTCCAGCGGACCGGTGCATGTGGGCGCTCCCGCACTACTATAGCGTGGAGCTCCACAACTTCAACCCCAATTCCATCACGCAGGCGGCCATATTCATCGCTGTCTGCGTGGGGTATCTAGGGATTGCTCCCCATTGGGAGCTACGACTCCACCTCTTCCGAGCAGGGCATACCACCAAGCCAATAGGTATGTTGGGTATGAGGAAGGTGGTGAGGGCCAGCGGCTGCACTCTCCAAGTGTGCCAGGACCGTCAGCACCTCTACATCCCGGCCCAGCTCACGTCAACCAATCGCCGCTGGTACACGAGCTGGTTCTATATTCGCAATGATGATGGTGGACTTCCCCCCTACACCGGGTGGATCATGGGGAGCTGCCCGGAGAGGTGGAAGTATGGCATCCCGAGGGAGGATCAGCCCAAGCTGCAGCCGCTCTTGGAGGGGCTAGAGAGGCTACGGGACCGCAGCCTTATTGCAGCTATGGTCGTGGCTGCCTTCCACCACCGGAGGGTGCTACCGCTGATGGCTCGGCGGCGGCGCTTGTTCGAGATGAGGCTGGATGAGCTGATCGAGAGCATCCGGATGTCTGCCTCTGCCCTTTCTGACGAGGAAATTCTTTGCCGAGTGAGGGAGACGGTGGAGGCGAAGCTGAGGAGTAGTGGCCTAACCCCCTTCGCGATGTGCCCATCACGGGGGTTCCTCTCGCTGGTAAGTCACGCGCCGCTGCAGCCCCCGAAGTCTCCTCATTTCTCATTGTTTCTTGTTCCCTTATCCATGTTTGCCGTTCCTGTAGGGGATGAGGGACGTGCGAGCCTCTCCACCGCCCATTCCTGAGGACGCAAGGTGGCGGGCGGTCAACCAGGCTCACGCCGAGGCACAGAAGAGGCGGAAGGACACCAAGGTGGCGAAGCGCACAAAGAAAATCCTTGCGCATGAGGAACTGGAGAAGCGCCACCGGCAGCAAAGGAAAGATGGTCTCCCGTTGGAGGCGTCCCCATCACCGTCGTTGTCAACAGATGCTTCGGACGGAGACGACGAGGGCAAGATGGGGTGGGGTCCCCTGGACCATCTCCCTGATGTCAGGGAGACAGTGCCTGGGGCGTCGGCAAGCAGCCCAGCGCTCCTAGGGGGAGGAGGAGGAGCTACCTCAGGGCCGACAATCGCCCGCCCTAGGGCCGAGGCTGTCACGCCCAAGGCACGGGCATTGGGAAAGCATGCCGTTAGCCCGATGGGCTCAATGGTAGCAGTGGAGTAGGTGGCGGCAGGGGCGACGCAACTGCCTTCGCAGGGGACCGAGGGGGTGCTAGGGTCCGTCAAGGACCGGCCAACGCCGGTGGATACAGGGGCCGTGCCTCTACCACCGCCACCACCTGCGCAGAGGAGGGTCACCGTGCCGAAGCAATTGTAGCCCCGCTCGAGGTAAGCATCTTTTTGGCAGATTCATAGCATTTCCATTTGCCCTTCGGTCTCATGCTGACCCCATAAGTATTTTGTCTTTAGCCGAAAGTGACCTGCGGAGGTGCCTACCTTGGCGCCCCTTAAGGCGCTCAAGGTGAGCCCTAGCTCCACCGCCCACTGGGTGGCGGAGGTGCAAGCCACCATACAGTGTGGCACGGCGTCGGCGAGGGCCAACCTGAAGGAGCCAGCCACCCAAGGAGGGGCTGCCGAGGCGACCCCAACACAGGTGGGGGAGGGAGCGCCTCTGCCCCGTGAGGGCGAGGCTCATGAGTCAGATGGGGCTGAGGTGCCCTCAGTTGCCGAGGCCACTGAGGTCGAGGCCCCCAGGGTCTCTGAGGCTGAGGCGACGGAGGCTGGGGCGCCCAGGACCACCAAGGCCGCAGCGGCGGGGGTTGGAGCCCCTGTGACCACCGAGGCCACAATGGCGGAGGCCAGAGCCTCGAGGACCACCGAGGCCGATGTGATCACGGTGAGGCCGTCGGCCTAGGAAGTGGAGATGAAGGCGGCGAGGTCTCGGTGGCATCCTTGGTTCAAGGCCCACCGTCATTGCGGGAGAGTGCCCAGGAGGCGAAGGTCCATCCGATCTCCTCCGATGATACTTCCCGGGCGCAGGAGGCGGTCGATGCCGAGGTGGCCGACGCCATGGAACAGCCGGTTCTGACCCCGAGCGAGGGAAGCTCGGCCCTCGTGCAGGTACGACCTGAGCCCCATGGGTGGGATCACACGCGTGTCCTGTGGCAGAGCTAGGACAACCCTAAGGGGGAGCCTCTATTCATCCTCGAGGACACGGCCGAGGGTGGGTGCTGGGACACCATCGAGCAATACCACCAGCTGGCGGAGCAGTCGCTGTGGACGACGCTATCTGTGGTGGCCGATAATCTGCCCGGAGTCACCCAGGTTCACGCTTTCTTTTCTCATGTGGTGTCATCTTTTTCTGAGTTTTCTTGTAGTGAATGCCCCCTATTCTGCTTACCCAGGAGCTCGAGACCCGGTCCCTCAGGAAGTCGGTCTTTCTTCGGCGGGAGAGGGATGTCTGGAACCAGCTCCAGCGGCAAAAAAGCCTGCTTGCCGGCGCCAATGAACTTCTGGCGGCGCGGAGCATGGAGGTGGAGGACCTCTGCCTTTGTTGTGCCGATGCGAAGGTCAAGGCGGCCACGGCCCAGGAGCAGGTCGCCCCTCTGGCGGCGCGGGTCAAGGAGTTGGAGGAGGAGCTGACCCATGTGGCCGTGATCAGGATGCCTTCAGGTCCCAGGCTGAAGAAGCCACGGCCTCTACCAAGGCTCTTTCTGGACAGCTGGGGACGGAGCAGGGTGCGTACCTGCTGACGAAAGGTGCCTTGGATGAGGCACTCACGGCGGCCGAGGCTTCCTGGACCGAGGCTGTGGTCTGGAGGGGAAAGGCCGAGGGTGAGTCTTGTTCCCTTTATTTAGTTTGTTTTTCTTGTGTTCATCCCCTAACTCCTTAGTGTGATACAGAGCTATCGGGAGAGGCTTCTAGGGCGGTTGAGGCTTCCTGGGTCGAGGCCCAATGCCTGAAGGAGAATGCCGAGGCTTCTCAGGTCGAGGCCCAGCGCTGGAAGGAGAAAGCCGAGACTTCTCGGGTCGAGGCCCGATGCTAGGAGGAGAAAGCTGAGGGTGAGTCCCGTAGGCTTCTGCCCCTATTATGGTTTGTATTCCTTTATGCTCAACCCCATTCTGTTGTGTTTGGCGTAGAGCTAGAGAAGGAGGTCACCTAGGCTGTCGAGGCCTCCACCGCAGTGTAGGTGGTGCTTGAAACCAAGATCAGGGAGCAAGATGCGCTGAAGAGCGCCGCCCGTACCGCCTGCAAGGCCCTAGAAGTTGAGGGGGTCCAGTCAGGAAGCTCTCTCAAGAGCCGCTTGATTGCGTTGAGCGGCCAAGTGCGCGAGCGACTCTGAGGGGCGCTGCATACGAGTGTCAAGCGCGCACTGGCCGTCATCGCTTCGCACTACATCGGCGTTGACCTCCAAGCCATCAGCGATGGCTATGTCCTGCCCAATGATGACGAGGAGGCCGACGAGGCAGTCGTGAAGCTGATGGAGGCAGCAGAGGGCCCCGACATGGCACTGGCCAAGCTATTCGAAGAGGAGGTGGTCCCTCCCCTGCCATCCACCGATGCTGGAGGCCCTGAGCCTTGACCTGGGTCCAAGAGGCCATGTAAATAGACTAGGGATTAACTTTGTATCATGACGCTTGTGGCCATCGAGGCCTTTTTTTTAAAGTAATCGTGCGCCTACGCTTTTTAAATCATTTTTCATTATATTTTCGAGCCTCTACCCTCTGTATTGTTTCTGAACGAATTTCTTGCAAAAAACTTCCTCAGAGCCTAAGCTACCCCTCGGGCAAAAGGTGGTGAGGGAGAGCCGTAGCCCAGAGGCATAGGCTATCTCGCAACTCAACCGGCCTTCTAGCCTTGAGGCAGCCTTTTGGTCCTTGGGTTTTTTCACAATTGACCTGTCAGAGCATAATAGAGAGTTTGGCGTAGAAATTTTTTTGAAAAGTGACTAAAAAACAGTGTGTGGGACTTAGGGGGGGTCCCCCCCTTCTAGCCCCCGAGGGAGGTTCGGTTCTACAGAGGCAGAGCTGAGCCTTCCTTGAGGCCCGTGATGGGCCCGGCGGGTTTCTCAAAAAATTAGAATAACTAAAGAATGCTTCTTAATTGTATTCCGAGAAACAATGCATACAATGCTTGGAAATTCTAAGGGTAAAAACGATGTAGTTGTTCTATGTTCCAAGCGTTGTTGAGAATTTCACCCTTCTCGTTGGCTAGCTTATAGGTCCCGAACTTCAGCACTTGGGTGATGATGTACGATCCTTCCCATGGTGGGGTTAGCTTATGGCGGCCCTTGTTGCTCTGCCTCAGCCTCAACACTAGGTCGCCCACCTTTAGGTCTCGGCTCCGAACACATCGGGCTTGACAGCGCCGTAGAGCTTGCTGGTATTTGGCCGAATGTAGCAACACAATGTCTCGAGCTTCCTCCAGTTGGTCGAGGGCATCCTCGCGGGTAGTGTGGTTGCTTTGCTCATTGTAGGCCTATAGCCTCGGGGAACCATATTCCAAGTTAGTGGGGAGGATTGCCTCGGCTCCGTAGACCAGGAAGAAAGGTGTGAACCCCGTGGCTTGACTCGGAGTGTTCCACAGGCTCCAGATGACCGACGGGAGTTCAGCAAGCCATTTCTTGCCAAACTTCTTCAACCGGTTGTAAATCCTTGGCTTGAGGCCTTGTAGGATCATGCCATTGGCACGTTCTACCTGGCCATTTGTCCTTGGGTGTCCTACAGCCGACCAGGCCTCATGGATGTGGTGGTCGTCGTAGAATGTCAGGAATTTTTTGGCCGGTGAACTGTGTCCCATTGTCGGTGATGATGGTGTTCGGAACCTTGAACCTGTGGATGATGTCCGTGAAGAATAGCACCGCTTGCTCGGATTTGATTTGATTGATCAGGCGAGCCTCGATCCATTTGGAGAACTTATCGATTGCTACCAGTAGATGGGTGTAGCCCCTAGGGGCCTTTTGTAGAGGCCCGACCATGTTGAGCCCCCACATAGCAAACGGCCATGTAATAAGGATGGTTTGGAGGGCCTAGGCCAGGAGGTGTGTCTACCACACGTAGTACTGGCATCCCTCACAGGAGCGTACTAACCTAGCGGTGTCAGCAACCGCCGATGGCCAGTAGAACCCTTGGCGGAAGGCATTTCTGACGAGCGTCCGAGGCGCCGCATGGTGCCCGTAGGCGCCCACGTGCAAGTCCCAAAGTAGGGTCTGGCCTGCCTCAGTGGTGATGCATCATTGGAGGACGCCAGATGGACTTCACCTGTACAACTCGCCATTGCAGAGGACGTAAGTCTTGATTCATCGCGCAAGCCGCCTGGCTTCGGTCTTGTCTGTAGGGAGCTATCCTCGGATGAGGCAATCAAGGAACAGGACCCGCCAGTCCATGCCCTGGTTGGCCTAGGGAGGCTCTGCGTCTACTTCCATAACCTCGGGCTCAGCCGAAGGGGTCTCAGCGATGGAGGGGGCCTCGAGCCCTACAGTGAGCTCGACTGGTGGGCCCTCTCCTGCTGCCAAAACATAGTCGATGGAAGGCTTGTGGAGGTCTCTGGCGAAGACGTTCGGGGGGACCGGAGCCCATGCCAAGGCCATCTTTGCCAATTCATCCATGGCCTCATTGTACTTCCGCGTGATGTGGTTGAGTTCAAGACCATCGAACTTGTCTTCTAGGCGACGTACCAACTTGCAGTACGCCTCCATTTTGGGGTTGAGGCAGTTTGACTCCTTCATGACTTGATCAATGACGAGTTGTGAGTCACCCCGGACATCGAGACGCCTCACTCCAAGTTAGATGGCGATCTGCAAGCCATTGACGAGAGCTTCATACTCAGCTACGTTGTTGGAGGTGGTGAAGTGGAGCCAAACCATGTAGCACATGTGTACTCTGAGGGGCGAGATGAAGAGCAGACCCATGCCTGCCTCGATCTTCATCAGGGACCATCGAAGTACATGGTCCAGCAGTCCATCTAAATTTGAGTAGATGGCAGTTGGGTGTCGGTCCACTCAGCCACAAAATCGGCCAAGACCTGGGACTTAATCACTTTCTGAGGCACAAAAGTCAAGGCTTCCCCCATGAGTTCGATGGCCCACTTGGCTATCCTGCCCGAGGCCTCTCGGTTATGGATTATCTCTCCCAAGGGGAAAGACGACACCCTGGTTACTGGGTGGGACTCGAAGTAGTGACGCAGCTTGCGCTGAGCTAAGACTACGGCGTAGATCAGCTTCTGGATGTGGGGGTAGCGCATTTTGGTCTCGGAGAGCACTTCACTGATGAAGTAAACGGGTCGTTGGACGGGTAGAGCGTGCCCCTCTTCCTGCCTCTCCACTACCACGGCCGCACTGACCACTTGGGTCGTTGCGGCAATGTAGAGTAAGAGGGCCTCGTCCCTGGCCAGTGATACTAGGACAGGAGGATTGTTGAGCAGTGCCTTAAGCTTGGTGAGGGCTTCTTCGGCCTCGGGGGTCCAAGAAAAGTGTTCAGATTTTCTCAAGAGGCGGTACAGAGGCAAGCCTTTTTCGCTAAGGCATGAGATGAAGCGGCTTAGGGCCACAAGGCATCCCATGACCCTCTGTACCCCCTTGAGATCTTGGATTGGTCCCATGCTGGTCATGGCTGAGACCTTCTCCGGGTTGGCCTCGATGCCGCGTTCTGAGACTATGAATCCCAAGAGCATGCCTTGGGGGACCCCGAACACACACTTCTCGGGGTTGAGCTTGATGCCCTTCTTTCTAAGGCATTTGAAGGCTATCTCCAGGTCATCGACGAGATCCCTAGCCTTTCTAGACTTGACCACGATGTCATCCACATAGGCCTCGATGGTTCACCTGATGTGCTCGCCAAAGACCTGGGTCATGCACCACTAGTATGTGGCCCATGTGTTTCTAAGGCCAAAAGGCATAGTCACATAGCAGTACATGCCAAAAGGTGTGATAAAAGAAGTCACGAGCTGGTCGGACTCTTTCATCTTGATTTAATGGTAACCGGAATATGCATCAAGGAAAGAGAGGGTCTCGCATCCCATAGTGGAGTCAACGATTTGATCGATTCGAGGTAATGGGAAGGGGACTTTTGGACAGGCTTTGTTCAAACCGATGTAGTCTACACACATCCTCCACTTCCTATTTTTCTTCTTGACTAACACAGGGTTAGCTACCCACTCTGGATGGGATACTTCCTTGATGAATCTGGCTGCCATAAGTTTCCACACCTCTTTGCCGATGGTCCTGCGCTTTTCCTCGTCGAATCGGCACAAGCGCTGCTTTACCGGTCTGGAGCCGGCCTAGATGTCCAAGGTGTGCTCGATGACCTCCCTCGGTATGCCCGGCATGTCTGAGGGACTCCATGCGAACATGTTGGCATTCACACAGAGAAAGTCAACGAGCACGACTTCCTATTTGATGTCGAGAGTGGCACAGATCCTCAGCGCCCAGTTGTCAGGGCAGGTAGGGTCGACTGGGACAACTTTGATGGCCTCCGTCGACTCAAAAGTCCTAGCTTGACGCTTGGGCTTGGGCAGCTGGCTGTTGAGTCGGTCGAGGTCGACGATGAGGGTCTCAGCCTCCACAAGAGCCTCGACGTACTCGATGCACTCAATGTCGTAGTCATATGCATGCTTGTACGTGGACTCAATCATGATGATGCCATTGGGACCCGGCATCTTGAGCTTGAGGTAGGTGTAGTTGGGGACCACCATGAACTTGGCGTAGCATGGCCACCCAAGGACGGCATGGTAGGTTCCCTTAAACCCAACCACCTCGAAGGTAAGGACCTCCTTGTGGTAGTTGGAGGGGGTGCCGAAGCAAATAGGAAGGTCGATGCGCCTAAGGGGTCACGTGCGTTTCCCTGGCACGATGTCGTGGAAAGGCGCGGCGTCACCCTGGAGCCACGACTGGTCGATCTCTAGGAGCTCTAGGGTGTTGGTGTAGAGGATGTTGAGGCCGCTGCCTCCGTCCATCAACACCTTGGTGAGTCGGGTGTTGCCGATGATCGGGTCAACAACGAGTGGGTACTGCCCAGGATTCAGGACATGGTCATGGTGGTCATCCCGATCAAAGGTGATCGCTTCCCGAGACCAGTCGAGGTATCAGGGAGTGGCCACTTTAATCGAGAAGACCTCTCAGCGTTCCCTCTTTCGCTAGCGTGCCGAAAGGCACGCCGAGGGTCCGCCAAAGATCATGAATGCGTTGTGCACCTCGAGGAACCCTTCGTCCTTATCATCGTCCTGGTCACCGACGCCCCTCTTCTTGGCGACGTCGTTGGGGAGCCCGAGCTTGGCGTAATAACGCCAGAGCATGGTGCAATCCTCGAGGGCATGCCTCACCGGGCCCTGGTGATAAGGGCAAGGCTTCTTCAGCATGTCGTCAAAGAGCCCGGGGCCCCTGGGGCCTCAGGGATTCTTGCGCTCCGCAGCCATGACTAGATCGGCCTTAAGGATCTCCTGCTTTCCCTGGTGACCCTTTTTCTTTTTCCTAAGGAGGCGGGGAGCCGAGGCCTCGGTGGCCTCGTCCCTCCGCTTCCCTTTGGCATTGTTGTCGGGGAAGATGGCCCCAACTACCTCTTCGCCTGAGGTGAAGTTGGTGGTGATGTCGAGGAGCGCAGCAGCCGAGCGTGGCACGTTCCGGCCTAACTCTCGGACCAAGTATCGGCAGGTGGTGCTAGAGAGGAAAGCCTGGACGATTTCTAAGTCACCGACGCTGGGCAACTCGGTGCACTGTTTGGAGAAGCGTCGGATGAAGTCTCGAAGAGACTCATCTGGTTTTTGGTGATAGCTCTTAAGGTCCCAGGAGTTTCTAGGGTGCACGTATGTGCCCTAGAATTTCCCGATGAAGATCCTAACCAAGTCGCGACAGTCGTGGATCTATGAGGGAGGAAGGTGTTCGAGCCAGGCTCATGCTGAGTCTGACAAGAGCAAGGGGAGGTTGCGGATGATGAGTAGGTCATCGTCCATGCCGCCTAGCTGATAAGCCAGGTGGTAATCAGCTAGCCAAAGCTCGGGGTTGGTTTCGCCACTGTATTTTGTGAGGTTGGCTGGTTGGTGAAACCGGGCTGGAAACTAGGCTCCGTGAATGGCCCTGCTAAAAACTCGAGGGCCTGGCGGTTCAGGAGAAGGGCTACGGTCCTCCCCACTGTCGTAGCGGCCGCCTCGGTGTGGATGGTAGCCACGGGCATGCCCCTCATCGTCGTGGCATCGTCGCCTGCTGACCACCTCATGGTCGTCCCGTGCCTCCCGTCGGTTGTCAAGGTGGTCATGCAGCAATGGGGACCCTATTAATTGTCGGCACTCGAGCAGGCTCGGGGTGAACCGAGGCCTCCCTATCCTGCCGATGCAGTGTCATGGGAAGGTCCGAGGCGCCTCTATGCCGCTGGGAGGCAGAACTCTTGGCCTACTACACCGCGGCAGTCTCGAGGAGATCCCGGAGCTCGCCACGGACCCATCGCCCCTCCGTGGTAGAGGGCTCGGGCATCGTGCAGACTAGCATCACCGCAGCCATGACATTCTAGCTAGCGCAATTGAAGATTGGGGGATGCTCACCCCCTTCGTCGTCGTTGATGCGGTGGTGGATGTCGTGGGCCCACCGCTGGGCTCCTCTACCGTCACCACGGCCCTGCTGCTCCTGCTCGAGAGTGTCTCGGAGCTGTTGCAGAAGAAGTCGATCTTGCTCAACCTTGGCCTGAAGCTCACGGAGCTGCTCCAGGTCTGAGCATCGAAGTTGTCTGAGGGCAAGGTTCTCATTCTACGCTACTGGTGGGACAATGCATGAGGGTGTGGCATCGCCCGTTCCCTGGTGAAGCGGGGTATGGTTGTCTGCCCCCTCGTCCTCATCACCCGTGCTTAGCATCCCGAGTCCGACGTGGAAGCACTCATGAGTGGGATCGTAAGTGCCTTTGCCGTCAGAGTTGGAGTAGCCAAAGCAATAGTCACTCACGGCCAAGAAGCGGCGCATGGCTTCAGGGTCGCGAAGCCCGAAGAAATCCACTTCGGCCCACGCCTCGTCCTCCTCCGAGGAGTTAGCGTGGGTGTGGGTCAGAGCCATGATGTCGAAGTCGAGGGTGAAGCGCTGGCGGCATTCTGAGGGATCCATGTGAGCAGAAGCATAGGCGTAAGCATAGGAGGCGGCGGCATTTCTCACCCCGAAGGGGTACGGAGATGGTGCCATCGTCGGGTTCTGCTTCGCCGGAGCTAGCTCCTCAGGACGTGGCGGGGTAGAGCTTGACGCCGAGGCGTCGTCGTGCGCCACTGGCATCTTTCCTCAGTCTAGGCTCAGGCTAGACAGGTTCCCAACCAGAGACCTTATGCCAACAGCTAGGCGTGGGATACCGGTGGAGAGTGGCATGTCGCCCTGAGTTCGTGTGGTGTCGGGGTGGCCCTACTCACGTCGTGCCTGGTGAGCGCGACGAGAGCGGCCGCCCAGGCGCCGCCTATGCCTGGGCTATGGATGCGCGACGTCGTCGTCGGTCGGTGGAGCTCGGGGTGTGAGGAGTACCATGTCGTACTTATGCCCTAGAGATAGGAACTCTAGGCTCCCAAACTAGATCACCATGCCAAGACACAGTGGTCATACGGGGTCTGCCATTCGGAACTTGTTGGGATGACGAAGCTGACACATAGAGGCCCCTACCTAGCGCACCAACTGTCGATGTTTCGGACCAGTGGGCCCTCAACCAACTAGTAAATTTGTACTGCATGTTCCTGATCTCGGATGGTGATGCAAAGAGACATAAGGTTTATACTGGTTCAGGCAATAGGTGCCCTACGTCTAGTCTAAGAGATCAATCTTGTATTCCTTGTACCGAAATGCTCGTAGTAGGGGGTTACAAGCAGGGCGAGAGAGGGAGGTAGTCCTAGGTCTCTGCGTGGAGCGGCGTGGATTGCTTGAAATGTTGATCTCAAGCAGCGGGGAAACTCGTGTGCTCGTTCGTGTGTTTATGCATGAGTTCGTCGCGTGGGCATAGGCCTAATCGTTAGTGTCTGATCCTAGAAATGGCCCTGGTCCCTCCCTTTTATAGTTGAAGGGGGGACAAGGGTGATACATGCACTAGCTACATGGCGTCATGCGAACGAAGGCGGCATGTTTGAGCCCTATAGCCTATTACTGTGGCAGCATGGGCGACAGAGTGGTCCATCCTTGAAGTACTAGGGCGATGCGCCGGTCACATCCCATCATGTGCGTCATGGGGCTCTAGTGTTATCCTAAAGCGGGGCATGGCGGTCGACGTGTCGGTCACTGTGTGTTGACCGCGTGAGAAGCCGAGACTCTATTGGTGCCAAGGCTGAGCCATCGTGGGGGCTCAGCAGACGTGAATCCCAAGGTTGCCAAGACCCTAAAGTAGATTGTCGAGGCTTAGAGGGAGTAGTTGGTCTCATACACTGATTCTGAGGCTATGGTGACCCGGACTTGATTCCCCATACCGCGTTGTCTCTGGATGGGGGTTAGGTGGCACAGTGTAGTGCAGGTGCTAATCGTGGGCATAGCACCAGAGCACAGTGGTTGGTAATCCCCGCCGCGCCTTGTCCTGGTTGGTATGGCGTTGATGTGACTTCTTGTCTCGTCGGCCACTCTGCAGTGTCGAGCCGTCGTTCGGCTGAGATTGTGGGAGTGATTGGCGCATTAATGGGACGTGACGCTCTATCAGGGAGCCCAGTCGTGGCAGAAGCGATGGGTTATTGTCGAGCCGGCCTCGAGCAACATGAAGAATCGCTGTCTCGTTCGAAGCTTTATGCGTGGGGCCTCGGGCAAGACGGAGAATTGGTTCCTCGTCGAGGCCTCCCGTACGACGCCTCGCGTGAAGCAGAGATTTGGCAGGCCGTCGAGGCCTCCCGTGCGAGGCCTCGTGCGAGGCGGAGAGCTGGTGAGCTCGGACAATGCCGGAGGTCAACCGATGGTTTACCTTTTGGCTTTATCTTTGATAGGGCTTAAGTGATTCTTTCGGTAAACGTTCGGGGTACCCCATTTTAAGGTACCTGACAGTGTTCGACGCGATGGCCCCCGGCTCCCCCCTATAGAGGCAGTGATTGGTCGGTGAAACGGGTTTGACTAGGGTGGCGATTGGATCTCGACGCAGCTGATCTACGGATTGTGCTCGTGGAGCATGAAGGTCTCTGATCCTCGCAAATCTCATTAACCTGACAATGTGCCACTTTAAGCATGGCGGCAACCTTAACGAGCTCAGACATCTGCGGGAGGCAGGCGAGCTCGTTGGCGGCCACTACCAGATTGACGCTTGGAGTCTTGAAGACGTCGTGGCCATCAACATGGAGAAACTCTTCGTCGAGGTCGTGGTGGAGTGGAAGTGGCCTTCCTTGTGAGTTGAGCCGATTATTTTGAGCAGCCTCGGCCCGCGCAATAGCTGCCTCATTTTCTCAGCGCTGCGCACAGTTGACGTTCTAGTTCTCACGAGCGACGTGTTCCTCCTTGGTTTCGCTGTTCCAAGGAGGGCTATCGACGTTGACATTGAAGATCGCGACACCCCAGAAGGGTGGGAAAAGGAGCTGCTCGGTGAAGGTTTCGGCGAGGGTCTCCATAGAGCCTTAAGACTCAGAGCCCGGATTTTCCTTCGGGATGGTCTGGAGGGACGCTCTGGGGCATCGGCCTATATGTAGCATGTTGACGGCTGACGGAGGCTGAACGGCGAGCTGGTCGGTGAGTGGATGGGTATCTCCCACCTGGTCGGTGAATTTCCCCCTCAGGGCGTCTTGGTAAGTAACGGCGACATTGGTGAGCCTGAAGGGCAGAGCCACAACTCCTAGAGTTTTTTGAGCAGCCTCCGATAGATCTAGATCGGAGGGTGGTCGGTGCTAAACCAAAGTATCTAGGGCCAATTCGGCGACGGAGAGGCAATCGGTGAGCTTCAGACCGACTCGATCGATGGATTCGATCAGATCGTCATTGTTGATCTGTCTCCTCTGGTAGCGAGGAAGCGGACGGTGGGTCGGTGATGAAGGCAACCTCGGAAGTGATTCCAAGATCGGATCTATAGTTACAAGCGAGGGGGTGGTCGGCGTAGAAATGATATGCACTGGCTCAAGGAGCTCTCCGACTCCGTCAGCGTTGATGACCCACGAGATGGATCCGACCGTGAAGATCTGGCCGGGCTACGGAAGGAACGAAGAGCCTGTGGAAAAAGCCATCTTGTTCGACAAGGAAACAGCACGCACAGCCCCTACCTGGCGCGCCAACTGTCGACAGAATATCATCGGCAGTCCTCCGAGGGGTATCCCTTGAAGATAGATTGATCGGCAGAGGAGCGTGAGATCAAGAACAAGAAGACAATAGAGACACATGAGTTAGACAGGTTCAGGCCGTCAGTATGACGTAATACCCTACTCCTGTGGTCTGTTGATTTGTATTAGCTATCGTCTGATATTACATGTGTTTGGAGGGGTCTTTGCCCGCCTTATATAGTCTAGGGAGCAGGCTTACAAGTCGGTTAGATCTGAGAGCTAACCGGAAAGTAATAACTGATTACAGGAACCTTGGGATCATACATATCCTAACAGATCTCGTAGTATCTTTGGGATATTTTCCAGATGTCTTGCAGAAGGCGCCGACCAGAGTTGTGCCCCGCAAGGCTTCATCTTGTGGGCTGGGCCGCCCCTGAGGGCGCAGCCCATGTGGTCTGCCGTGGGTATCCGGGGTCATACCCCCCACAGATTTCTTTTGATATCTTAGATTTGCATATAAAAATCACGTAATTTATTAGAATTCAGATAAAAGATATACTGCCTCCGTCCCACAAATATCGTTCTAGCCTTCAAACCTTGTCCCATAAAGAGTGTCGCTGGCCTACCATGTGGGTCACATAGCTAGGTCCCTTGCACCTCGGTCCTCATGATGGGTCGTCCTCATCCACCGCCCTTACCCACTTCACGATCATCTGCATCCACTCTGATCCTCCCCCTCCTAGATGTCTTCACCGCTCCCTCCCTCTCATCCTATGGCAGGCAGGAGAAGTGGTCCCCGCGCCCGTGGCCGACATGGGGCAGCCATAATGACATATAGTTACAGGGACCTAATTCATATTCAAATTAAGAAGAAATTAAAACTATGATAGTGGCAACATGAACATCCTAGTATGAGCATGTACAACATGACCAAGGTAGCATGCATATATTTCAAAGATAGATAAGAACTATTATTAAATATTGCAATCCTGATATATATATATATATATATATATATATATATATATATATATATATATTAAATGTACAAGTGGTAAATCACCAGATATATAGGAATGGAAAAAATGGAAGAGACAAGAAAGATGACAATAGCTCAAAGCTAGGGTTGGAGTTCATGCTGATGGATATAGTAGACATGCATCGAGAGAAGAAAATTACAATCAAACAAATAAAGAAAATATTTGGAAATGATTTTCAAAATAAAAAAACCAAATGCTGCAATAAGGAAAGTAGCTACGTGAGCTATTTGCAGGCCAACTTGATAGTTACTTACTGTTTAACTCGACTTCAGTTTTAGGTGAATGTATGTAGGAAACTTTAATGAAGAAAACTTAAAGGAGTGCCTCATATATATTTGTAAAGGAAAACTGATATGGTACAAAAGTCAAATAACTCAACTGAAAACAACCTTTAAAAACAAAGATTACAATACAGGACTTTAGGTTATGTTCTTCCTAAGATCGCTTGTGCCACTGGCTGAAAACCTAGGAAATACATCTAAGGGCTTATTTGGAAGATATGGTTTTAAATTATAATATTATAAAACTGTGGTTTAATAAACCAAAGAGATACACAATCGGGGTTTAGAAAAAAGAAGGTCATGTGTGGAATTTCTAAAAGTCCATAAAAACTACAGTTTTGATAAAATCATGGTTTTAGAAACTACATAGTATATTATTTCCAAACACTGAAACACCCAAAGCATTTTAGAAAATCATAATTATTTATTCAATATACTCTGAAAATACTTTGGAACCAAATATAGCCTAAACTAAATGTTGGCAATTGGCATTCCTCAGAATAGTTATGGCCCGACCTAATGGAAACGGAACTTCACCAGACATATGGGCTTATTTTCATGGGCCATGGCCCAGTACTGTATCTTTTTCCTAAAACCCTAAACCGCCCAAATCCGCCTGCGCAATCCACTCCCTCCTCCGACGAAACCCTAGGCCATGGCTTGGCGCGGCGCCGCCTCCCGCTCCCTCTTCGCCGCCGTCCGTGCCCGCGCCGCATCCTCTTCCTCCTCCGCCGCCTCACGCCTCCGCTCGGCAGCTCCACTCCCCGCCTCCCAGCGCCGCTCCGTCCCCGTCTTCGCCTTCGCGACCGCGAGGTAAATTGAAATGGTGCCCGACTCCTAGGTCGTGGGGGGATTCGGTCTTATGGGGAGTGACTGGTTGGTTATGATCCTTGTAGGCCGTTGGCGGCGATGGCGGGGTCCCCGGCGGCGGTCGTGGTGAGGCTCACCGGGCACTCGGCGACGAGCGTGCGGGCGTGCTGTGAGCTCTCCCAGGGTACCCTCTTCTGCCGCACTTGTCAGGATCGCTAGCAAGTTAGTGATCATGCATCATGATATGTCGATTTCATCATCTTATGATACCGTGTATCCGTGTGTACCTATGATCATTTCGTCCAAGATTTGTAATCCTTATATTTGTTCAATTCGTGTTATGCAATGGTTATTTGCATGTGCCTTGGGAGGATTGCTCCTATGTCATGGGCAGCAGCCAAATCATACTCCCTAGTCCCTTCATTCCAATTTGGAATGGAGGGAATACTAGTTTGGGAATATGTCTAGTAACAATGTATTTTCTTGCATGGTTATGTCATGGTTCTGATTCAGACTGATTGTTGAAATGTTGTACATGTCTCCATGATAATAATTAGAACTAGACCGTTGAGTGTTTGAGTACCTTTCCTGGTGGGTTTTGGGTGCAAATGGGTTGCTGTAGCACCTGTGTGCCAAAAATGTGCATTATCACCTACCAGCACTAGGAGCCAGTTGATTGGAAGTGAATTTCAGCATCATGACAAATTGGGGAAATGGAAAATCTTTCTACAAGAAATATATAGGGATTTTGCTTTTGCTCCCACACCCAAATACAGCCATGAAAAAAATCTTCTCTTTTTTAATTTTCTGATCAGGACGGAGGATGGTTAAGCACACAATGTCTCTGTTATAGTGATTTAGATAGTGCTTATTGGTTCTTTACTTGTTTTAATTAATATCTTGCCCTTCTAGAGCTGTTAACCTTTTGATCAATTTTAATTATGTAACTGGTCAAGTTGGTTGCTCTTGCTCATGTTCGGTTTCAACTCTAGCGTACCCCAAGTTTCTAGGGAATAAAAGGCTGTGTTGTTGTTAATTGTTTAACTAACATCGTGAGCTATGTTGACTTCCCTACCCGTTGTTTGTTCATTGACTGTATTGATCATAGCAGTTTGTTGTTTGTCCTTCGTTCCTTTGTTCTTTGTAAAGTTGTTTGACAACTAATACAAGAACTCAAAATTGGGATTTGATAGGCCAAAATGGGAAAGACGGTTGATGAAGAGATGAGACAGAATGATTCGTATCCTATTGCATAAGATGATGTAGGTCCTTTTATTTTCCTGTGTGTTATCTGTGTTAAGAAATTAGAAGAATATAGTATGCATTATTTGTGAGTTTGAGAGATTGTTGTTTCATTGGATTAGTGTATTCTGAGGTTGTGTCCTACTCGTATGTTGGTTTTACTGCTTGAAGTGGGTCTGAGCAGTATTCAAACTTCTAGATAAACCTGTTCAATCGTTTTCTAAATGATATTAGAGAAAATATGCTTTTTTTTTACAAAACTGCTTACATCTGTGCTGCACTGCTGGTTTTGATGATGTTTCAAGTTTTCCCAAATGTGCTATTATTTTTAACAAATATGTATGCAACTATAACTATAAGTGAACTTCATAGTCTTGGTGCACTATAGATGTTGGTGATTTTGCCCATTGTTATGTTTATCGATCTCTAAGGTTCGGTGCTAGTACTACTGCACATCCATTATTTATAGAATATTGGGAATCCCTTTGTACTTATGCACATATTTGCATAAATGGTTCACTACTTATTTTATGTGTCCAGGTATTTGCCCTTGCAATACGATTTTGCTGATCTTCTGTTACCAAACTGCATACTCATATGGTCTGCAAGTGTGAAATACAGTTTTGGTTGTCCCAATACTATTGTGCTGCGTTGCTGGTCAAATTTTTAAGACTAAAATGTGCAAGTGATTATTGTATCAATGGTCTCCACATGCATTAGCTCATAATAATAAGATTGATATGAAGATTTTTGTGGTCTGGATCTATTAGGAAATGGCGATGATGCATGATGCTTGGGAAGCAGTTTTAAACCATGGAAAAGGTGCTTCTGTGAAAAGCAAGATATTTTTGTTGTTACTTTGTTAATGTATCTAATCTAATGAAGAAACCATTCATCGAATGCAAACAACTAAAATAAATTGATTGTCTGGGACAACTTGGGAGGCTAAAAGAAACAGTTATATCTTGTTGAAAGTAAAATCACAGAACTTGAAGAGCCTATATCCTGCCATGTCTGTCAAGGTCAATACTGTTAAGTACAGGTTTTTGTACCATGAAGTCTGTAGTGTCCTGCATGTCATACTGCATCTAGTCTAAGAACTTCTATCTTCTTTTTCCTTTTTTCCATTATATTTATGTTCTGAGACATCTGCTTGTCCACCCTCCCCACAGTAGCACTACAGATTGACAATATACCTGGATTATATTGAATGAGATACAACTCCTTTTGTTTTTCTTAGCATGCCCTTCAATGAGTTTGATTTTTTTTTAAAAAGAAGAACCAGTATGTGAACGGTTGTTATATTATAATTATTTTTGCATTCTGATATAATTTTTGTATGAATTTAGTGTTTGGCTTACCGTGTCCGATTTATTTTGCAGGGACTTAATGCAAGGATAGGATTATTTGGAGGTTGCATCATTTGGAAACTCGTCGGGCTTGCGTCCTTTTTCCTGCATTTTGCAGAGTTCTTAGTACCTCGTATGTCGGCAAACGGACAGTATACTTGCTGCAACTTATATAAATAATCTTATGTTATCCTGCTATTCACTGTTTCGCATCGATTGGAATTAAGGTTTCATTTTACCTTGTTCCCATGAGGCCTCGACGTGTTATCAGATTCCACTGTGTGCTCGTGCTGGTTTGTTTTTGGGCTGGCTGGTGCTGGTTTGTTGTGAGAGAAAAACACTATTGGCTGGCTGGTACAAACGAACAGGACCAGTGTGCACAAGCAACGGATTTTTATCAGGCAGAAAGGTAGTGGTCCTTCGTACTGCGAACTCATGAAACCAGTCGTGCACGATTCAACATTTTCTTTATCAGCCAGAAAGATAAAGTGTTCCTTGAACGAGCGCGTGAAACCAGTTGTGCACAACGCAAGAGATTTTTTATGAGCCAGAAAGTTAAGCGATCCTTTGTACGGGCCTCATGAAACCAGTTGTGCAGAATGCAATAGATTTCTATCTAGATCAAACACTCCACCAGAAGTTACTGACAAATCAAAGCAACATACGAAAATTTACTGACAAGTCAAAGGAGCAGAAGAAGATAGGAGCAGCCCAAGACAGTAACCAAACTACACAGACAACATCAACACAACGCAGAGACAGAAAGAGACTTCATAGGCTGCAAGCATGAGCCGGATGCAGGAGCAAGGGCTTCAGCGCAGCAGGACAAAGGCGCCGCGCACCTTGCGCAGGACGTGCACGGTCACCGTCGGCGGCCGCTTGCCATTCATCATGAGCTCGAAGAGGCAGACGTCGTGGCAGAGGAGGCCATTGTAGGCGACGAACTCGCTCCATCCGCGGCCGGTGAGGCCACGGCTGAACCTGTTGCGGTTGAAGCGGACGTGCCACTTCCCCTTGCTGCCGGCTCTCTCAAGGATGACATCCCTTGAGGTTGTTCCCAGGTACTTGTCCGCGAATTCTGAAGAAATGCCCTGAAAGGCCAACAGAATAAGCAGCAGGTCGAGTTTTTGCCTGGTAGTAATGTCTTTCAGAAGGGAGCCAGGGAGGTTACTTACTACCACACCGGGCTTGGTGCTGCGGAGATGGGTCGGGTGCATCACCTGCACGAACACCGGGTTCCTCGTCTCCACAGGCACACGGATGCTTGAGATCTCCTCCCTCGCCTGCTCCGTCAGATGGTATTCGCTGACCGGCCCGTTCTTGCAGAAGTAGTACCCGGTCTTGGCAGTCCTTTCACTTTCACCACCGTCATGGTGGAGCTCAGCATCATCTTCGTCATCATCTTTTACTTCACCATGAACTTGCTCTGCAGGTACATTACATCATATCGTTTCACAGTGCTACTGCAAAGTTCTACACAATCAGATACTGATACTCTATCTGTCACTTACCAATATCACGGTAAAGCTTGCGTTTGCAGCGTTTGGGGATGCTCCTGCTGGTACTCTTGTGAATCTCCAGCTCCAGATGAGTATTCTCATCCTCACCGTCACCGTCATCGGCATCGCTTGGCAGTGACTGCGGTGTGCAGGTGCAGTCTTGGCCTCCCTTGAATCTACGGCAGCCAAGCCGCGGTCCTTCAAGCCCTGCAGAGCTCTCGATTCTCTCGTAGCTATGGCTGCCGTTGTGGGTAAAATGGGGCCATGTTTTCTCGCAGCCGCTCGAATCGAACACGAGGACATCGAAGGAGGACACTCCGGTGTACTTGAAGAGCATGCAGTCTCCTTCGCCGATGCTGTGAGCGCTGACGAACTCCTTCCAGCCAGACTGGAGGACTACTCCATCGGTGTCACTGCCTACTCCGATGCTCCATGTCTTGCCACTTGGGGATTTCAGACTGATGACCTCAGAGATGTGGCCGTTGAAGTTATTTGCAAATCTTGCAGGTATGCTCTGCAACAAAAGAAGTTTTATTTTTTGGTTTGCGACACATTTCTTCATTTGTTTACCCAGTAATCATGCTTAAGCTAAGATTACAATGGAAATGCATGAAGCTAGAAATCCTATTGAGATGCGAATGCTGAAATTTTCTGTACAGCAATACAGCACAAATGAAGAAGACAGCAATATTCCTTTGCATATACCAACATGCACGCCCAAAATAACCCAGAGAAGTCGATTCCTGTAACACATTCAATCACAGATGGGGAGAAGCTAGCGCATGCAAGGGAAGCTTGAGATGCTTTCTCACCATGGTTTCAGTGAAGTCCCCGACCATAGGCTTGAAGAAATGCTTCTTGTCGTCGGCCATGTGGTTCCAGTAGTAATGCTCTTGCCACTCCACGCAAATCCTGCAGTTCTTGTCCAGGTTCTTCATACTCTATAGATCCGGAAGAACAGAGAGAGATTAGCTAGGGAAAAATGTGAGATCACAAAAGCAGATAGGGAAGTGCTGAATGGAAGCAGGGGAGCTCAGAGACTTCAGGTTCTGCAGTTTTCCTTGGCGTTGAGATAGCATTGAGATACTTCCTGTGGGGACTTCTGAGGCTAATAAATAGATGAAAGCTGGCCGACCAAAATACTAGTTCTTTTATATTTGTTTACATCTATCGAGTTGAGTTATTTGAAAATACTTTTCTTCGAAAAACGCATGATCTTTATGGCCTTATCTTATAATATGTACCTTTTAACTTATTTTTCCAGTTTAAATAGTATTTTTCTCTTACATCAAATTAGTCGGCGGTTGGTTTTTTTCAGCGAAGCGAACGAATCCTATATGGTTTGAGATGATTTTCCTTATATGACCGTAAACTTTTCTAATTATGAAGTTGCCATGTCCCAGTGAAACCCAATTTTGAGTTTCCTTTAACGTAAATATGCTCACGTACTCATGCATAAAACTCATCTTTAGTAATACACACAAGCACACCCTGCCTATATAAACGCCTCCAAAACACTAGACTAGAAGATCTTGAAATTGACGAAGTGACTCTCATTTGATAGCCTCTTTGGAACAGAGAAATTCAGAGATCCTACAAGAATTTGACAATAATTAATTAGTTAATTTTTCACAAGAAAAATGTATCCCGTATTCTAAAGGGACCTGAAACTGCAAGTACGTATCATGACTGAAGACTTAACACGAGTATGCAAGATTCACTTGCGCGAGTCTACAATTAATCTAGCCAACTGAACAATACTCACTTCTCAAATAAATTAAACTTGATCACTGGTTCACATAGAAGTAGTCTTATCAAAGTGCATTAAACTTGATCAAAGTGCTATTATTTGAGGCACTGGAATCCATTCAATAAGTTTTATAAAAAGTTTGAAAAAGCATATTTCGATTCCATCAAATTATAAAGTTTGAGCGTTTGTTTTATTTGCAGAGGTTATTTCTGCATTGTGTTTAAATCTTACTATATAGATATGCCTTAACATTCAAGTTATTTGCGAAACAATAATTGGCAACTGTATCCTACTATCTACTTCTTCCGTCCCTAAATAACTACCGTCGTTGATGTGCGTGCTCTAAATTTGACTCGATTTGTAGAAAATTCATGCAACATTTGTATCTCGAAATAAATTTATTAAAAATAGATTCAAAGATCGTTCTAATGATACTAATTATGTACCATAAATATTAATATTTTTAATATATATTTAATCAAAGTTGTTTCTCAAGAAGCGAAAATGATCGATATTTAGGGACAGAAGGAGTATGTTCTAATTCTCAACTTTGTGTATGGGTGGGGCCGGGGTTTGAAAATTTTCATAAGAAGATCTTCTTAATGAAAAACCGAGGGCCCGTCGTACCTCTGCAGATCGAATTTTTTTTTTCCGTTCTCACCTTTTGATGAGTTAATAAATTTAAAGTTTAACTAATTTAAATAAAATAATATTATATGAAAACATATTACATAATGAATCTAATGTTTATTGATGTCGTCGTAAATATTAATATTTTTATATATATTTAACAAGTTGAGATAATTCGACTTTTTAAAAAATAAGATGCACTTTTATTTTTGGACTGAGGTAGAGTACGCGTTTGTATCAATGCTTGACATGACATTTGCAGTAAAGTAGCAAGCGGCAGCAACGACATGTGGAGTAGTGGTTAGGCCCAGTTTAGTTGCCAAAAAATTTTGTATAGTAACTGTCACATTGAATCTTGCGGCACATGCATGGAGTACTAAATATAGACGAAAAAAAAAACTAATTACATAGTTGGTCGAGAAATCGCGAGACGAAACTTTTGAACCTAATTAATCCATAATTAAACACTAATTACCAAATACAAACGAAATACTACAGTGAGCCAAAATCCAAAATTTTTTAAATCTAAACGCACCCTTAGTACTGTTTTCCTTTCCCGGGCCCCAAGAGGCTACGCATTGAAACTACAAAAAGGTGCGTGGTATCCGACGAGCACACTGCAAAGCAAAATGGCCTATGCCTCACACTATTCTCGCAAGGAGTTCCGGTTTATTTCAGCTTATTAATACTATTCAATCATTTAAAATCCGTGCATCTTACCAGCCGAAAACTATTGTATCTTTTTGTTTTGTGATTTTCTTTCTCGGTTGCCTTCGTTAGTCAATTTTCCAAGAATTTCTTTATGGAAAAAAATGAACATGATAATGGTACGATCGTTGGTAGAAATGAAAAGTTAGGGCACCTTCGATGATTAAAGTAAGTTGCTAACAGTGCTAGCTCCGAGGCGCGTGCCCTTAAACTTGACTTGATCCGCTTTTTTTTTATTTAGAATAGTATTTTTCTCTCATAAATTTTTTCAAATTTATTCAGATTTCTCCAAAATTCTTCCGAGCGAACGGAGCCTAAGTCAATTTATAAGTACATAGCTACATGAATAGTCCTTTATGACAAATGACATCCTCATATAATTTTGAAATATATGTATCACAATAGCTCTTGATCAAGGGCTAATATTTCTCTCTTTTATTAAATAATATGAAACAAAGTGCTTTGAGCAACCTCATAATTTACTATTGGAGCTAGCCTAAAGATCTTAAGGACGTCTTCAACAGTATTAGCTAGCACTAGCTCTAAGCTAATTAATATGGAGAAGAGAGACTGCAACAAGCAACCTTGAATATCATGCTGTGAGAGAGGGATGCATCATTAAAAATACGAGACTATCTCTTGTGTTCATGGTCTCTTGTCTTTTCCACTATTCAAAATAATTAAAAAATGATTGAGCTAGCTCTAAACTAGAACATCGGAAATGCTCTAAGATCTATAACATAGAACCTCATGTGCGCTCACGAGGTCTATCCTTTTGTCTTTTTTCTCTATATTTCTTCTGTTAATTCTCTAGTACATGTATTTTTCCTATGATATAACTCCTCACTACCTATACATCCTCACGTGAAGTCTCCTACTGTTGGGGTTATGATACCCGGGGTATCTTAGGACACCAATTAGTTAGCCGCTCGGGCGGCCCACGATGGCCCAACTGGCAGAGGCCCAGCAATCGCAGCTCGCCTAAGCTACAAAGGCCCTGGGCCACGCACTAAGACAGGAGATCGACCACGACCGCTCCCTCCTCCTTCCACAGTACGCTACGTAGCACCGTGCAACCACTCCTCGGTCCCGGCCAACCCCTGGAAGGGACAAGTGTGGCAGAACCACATAATTTAACCTAATCACAAGTATACTTGTCAGCCATTTGACACTAAGTACACCAGAGATCAAGTTAAACCCGATAGTCTGTCGAGTACACCCCACGGGAGGACTCAAAAATCCATGTTTTCATTAGGATCATAAACAAGTGAATAAAGCTTACAATATTATTAACCATTTCATACATCACTAGTTTACATAAAAATCAGAGTTATCACAAACAGATTTCGTAAAAGGGGCGAAAGAAGGTCATTTTACACAAAAGTAGCGGAAGTTAACAATTTTCAAATATTGCAACGGAAGTAGAAATGGAAGAGTAAAACTTCTACAATCAAGGCAACAAAGGAAGCCTCACTGAGCCCACCAGGAGGTATCCACACATAACATTCAGCTCCAGCATCCACCTGTTACCTGCAATAGGGGGAATAAAACTCTGAGTACACAATATACTCTACAACACTGACCCGACTAGGTGGGAGTAGTCTCCCGATTCTCAAGGATATTGAGGGGCTATTTGGCTAGCTATTTAGTTGTTTTGCATAGAAGCATTACTAATAGTGCATCCTGGTATTCAAGGTTTTAACAGTCACATCCAGTTTATTACTTAACTATTCTAGGTAAGCACTTCACTACTTTCAAGCATGTGGTAAGCAATCAGAATATATTTCATCATTCGACATAAGCCTCATCATCTCCATATTCCAGTTGTATTAACTACGATGATAGCAAAATGACAAGTGGTATCCACAATCGAGGAGGGCGACGATTGCAATCAATGTACATTCAACTAGGCAATCCCAAACACATGCCCATACTTCTCTCAAAAGAGCATGTATAAGGCAACCATTCCAACCGTATGACCAAGGCCCGAAATAACCTGACCACCCTAGGGAACCCACCCTATGAGGCCCATCTCGTGAACCGGCGATGGGTTTCCCCCTCATAAGTTTGGTCCATGGACATTCCCCTCCCAAAAACAGCCGCTAGAATGGCCAGAGAAACACTCCAGTGAACGTTTTGCACACCTTGGTCATAAGGAAGTACTAAGCTTCACGGTCAACTATAACTCAGGCCCCTGCTATGTGTTTGGTACCTTCAAACTTGTCAAATGGCCACCAACGAACGATCCTTAATCAAACGGGCGGGAAAACGGGCGCCCAGAGCCCAGCTTTGTGGCACCCACCAATCATTTAGAAAAAACATTTTCCACTTCTTGCCCGGTCTACAATTATTATCGAGCATCTCAAGCCCATGTGATAGTAGTAACAATATGACCATCACCTATTTCTCGCAAGTGACCGCCCACCACTCGACTTCTACCGTAAGCCCTATAGCATGTCATGCTACATGATTCCTATCATACTGTAACACCCTAAAAATTATATTCTTAAAATAGTGTTTAATTTGAGTATTTATATAATTTTCTATGCATTTTAATCTAGGCCAAAATAATAAATCTTGATTAGTTAAAATTAACTATAAGGTCTAGAAACATGTTTGTTGCATTCATGCCAAAGCATATGATTTTGGTTGAGTGTAGGGATAGGTTGGTTGGGTTTAAATTCAAATTTGATCAAGTTTTCAAGCTTCGTAAATGAAAAAGGCTTCTCATTTAAACTTTTCTCTCTTTCTCCTTTTTAGTCCAGCACTAGAACAGCCTAGGCCTATTTTTTTTCCTGCACCTAGAATCTGGCCTTGGGTCGTTGGCGGCCATCCGAACCGCTCTCCCCTTCCCTTCTCCTTTACACGAACGTAGCCTAGCTCGCTTCGCTTGGCCCAGCAGCGCCGGCCTGCTTGGTGGCCCGAGTGGCGCCTAGAGTGGCCCGCTCCACCCCGGCTCTCTCTCCCTCACTGTGCGGCCAGGCCCGCTCGTCAGCTGCACGGCGCCACGCCCCCTCTCCCTTCTCCTTCTCTAGTGCCTAGGTCCTGCCTATCGGCGCCCACCCTTCTCCTTCCTCGCGCCAGGAATCACACGACGGACTTCATCGCCATCTTCATTTCCTTCTTTGAAGGCCGAGTGATGGCGGCATCAAGGGGGAGGCCTTCATGCCTAACCTTGAAGCCCCAAGTAGTAACACTCATGCATCTACCACCCCTTTCGCCCTATAAATTCCTCCAACGAGCCCCTCTCTCTCATTTCCACTCTCCGCTCACACGCCTTCACTGCCACACTCAAATTCGTTGTTTCAGAGCCCGATCACCGCTGCTAATGTGCCTAGGAGTTCGTGGTGCTTCGCCACGACCATAGGTGCTCTCCTTTCTTGTTTTTATCATGGCTTGGTCTAAATTCGAGCTCACCGATGACCTTTTCTCTCTCCATCTATCATCGCACATTGCCGAACCCCGTGGTGCCCTCCCAAACATCGAGAACACCTCCATCGGGACCGCGGTATAACCCTCATCATCCCCGTGCCTTCACTTTCATTTCTAGCATACAGAATTGCCGTATCAGCGAGCTCCACATCCACCGGGCCATCGTCTTGATGTGCTCCCTGCCTTTGTTTTGGTCCAGTCGAGTTCGCGAGGTCTTGCTCATCACTCCCACGCTATCGGTTTGGAAAAAGGTGGCCTGAAATGCCGTATCGGCGTTCACTGTGGTGCTCGGCTTGCCGCCGGCCATGATAGGCTTGTCGGAGCCATTGTGCAGGCGGCAGGGGATCCACCCTTTTTTCCCACTGTTTGATCTATTTTGGACGGCTACGATTAGATGATACCCCCTTCGGGGTCGTAATTGGTCCACCACGGACCGTCGACGCGGCTCACAGCTGCTAGCGCACCGATCCACGTGCGCGTGGTGCACCTCACCAATCGGCGCGTGCCATGTCATGCCCAGTCAGCCAGCGACGTGGTCAACCGTGACCCACCATGCACATTTTGCGCTTTAGCCCCTATACTTTCGAGAAATCAACCCACGGTCCAACCTCAGTTTAAATGTATTTGTTTTTAGTCCTATTTTCTTCCATTTTAGCCCTATGTTTTTGGAAAATAGGACGCACCATCCAGTGAACGTTATAATTTAGATTTAATTCAAATTTGAGTTCGGTTTATTCACATAAATCCATTGAATCTTATTTTATGTAGAACTTTTGTGTTTTAAATCTGATTAGAGTGATTCTTTCACTCATGTGTTCGTAGCAGTACGTAGATTAGTTTTATAAGCTTTTCATTCTCTGTTATACTATTTGATGTACTATTCTAATAGAAGTACATTTGTTTGCATGTGATGATTGTTATGGATGCTTGAATGGTGATGTGGAATGTGTTTTGAAGGTGAACACAAGTTTGTTGAGGAACCAGTTGGTGATCAGCAGTTGTACCAGGAGGAAACCTTTGAGGAAGGCAAGTGTAATAGAGTCCCATTGTACCCATGAACTTTATAATTCATACATATGCATGTGTCTAAATTGAATCACCTTTAAGGACTTTACCTAGATTATTTCTTGTACTACATATCCTTGTTACCTATGGTTTGGGATGCATTTTGGATAGATGCTGCAGCACATATGTAGCACCCTCGGTCTAACACTGAAAATCTTTTGCTAAAACATGTCATGAGCATCATGGTTATGTGATAGTGTATGTAATATAGTGTTTAAATTAATTTACATAAATTAAAATGACCTACGAAAATGCATAACGCAAGTTGTTCGTGACACATGAAATTATCAAGTAATGATGTTTGTGATTTTTTATTGAGCGAAAATGCTATAGAACGCATATACGGAATTTTAGTAAAGTTAGAAGTACAAACCGGATAGGTGATGATGAAATACTTGAGGTCGCAAAGGGAATTTGCTAGCTAGTATATAGAATAGATTGGAAATCGAATTTGACACGAATCCGATCAGGACAGCCGATTTCGTAAGTTTGAAAAGTGGTTTGACAAGACTAAGTTTGACAATTTTTGTAGAATAATCGGGTTAAAGTGTGATGGGGTATTAGGGCTTGTTTTAGTAGCTTAACATGCCCTCTGGAGTATGAAATAGGTGGTTGAGCAATTGAATCATTGAATTGGGTTTGTGGGATGCTTTAAAAAGCGTGCATGGCACGTTTTGAGCCGAGTTCTACGCGTGGACGCAGTCACCATGCCCCTGTACTGTCGACGGCGTGTCGGCCATGTGTGCACGCGTATCTGGCCATGCCCGGCTAGTCTCAATGGCTGGCTACCTAGGCACGCGGCTGCTCCTCCCTACTGCTGCGTTGCATGCTGCCGCTGATGTCACTATTGATGCTCTATTGGCTATCTGTGTCGCTTCGTGCTGGCTCTGCTCCACCTAGCACCGTCGCACTGGCTCCGCATCGCCGCTGCCATGCCATGCCAGGCCATGTTGCACGACCAGAGCACGTACACTCCTGCGCCGTGCACCGCCATGCTTGGTGGGCCCAATGCCCTGGCTGGCCCGCTGCTGCTTGGCCGCCTGCCTCGTCGGGTCATTACCACATCACAGTGTTGTGTTGTGCCCACCTGTGCCACTATGCCACCGCCATTCCATCACTGTGCTACACCGCGTTGTCACCGTCGCATCCGCCTGTGCCTTTGCGTCGCTGCCATCGCAATTTAGTGCACGTGGCCCAGCTGAGGTCATCGCTTGTCGTTCACTATTAATTGTGCCATGACAGTGTGGCTATGCTGCCACCGCCCACACATGGGTGAGCCCCCTCTCCTGGCTACACTGGCTAGCAATGACTACTCGGGTACGGTCATCACATCCCGCCAAGGCTCGAGCCAGCAGCCAGACCCCATTCCCTTTTTTTCCCCTCCTTCCTCTACTGTCGGGCCACCCTGGCCGCACCTTCAATCCGGCATGGTGAGGTCCCATCCTTTCAATTCAACGCTTGTTTGGCTCCGTCTTCTAGCCAGCTAGCCAACCGGCCCTGCACCATGTAGCATCGTACTTTGGCAAGCTCCAATTTGGAGTCGGCGCTCGCCGTCGCACTATTAAAGGCTTAGACGCCGTTGCTATGGGCAATACCCACCGGGTCCTCTCGAGTCCAATTGGTTGCGCCCCTAGCCTCGCATCATAGTCCTCCACCTTGTGCGCACCCCAAGTTGCACTGCTACTACCTACCCAGCGCCATTGACGTGGTCATGCCACCGCAGTCATCGCCGTGCTTGCCATGCGCATGTGGCCGTACTCACTCGGCCCATTTCTAGTCAAGCCATCACATCTGGTAGGTTCTAGGTGAGTTGTTGATGCCCATCCTCTAGTCCTTTCTTCTCGGTTGTGCCTGAGCTCATGGGAACATGGCCGCTGTCGCTGTAGGAGGCCCACCGCCATGGAGGGATCTCAGGACCATGTCTCTGTTCACCACTTCACCGCCCATCGCCTTGCGTTGCATCAAGGTGAGCATTGGCTTGCTATCAGGGGCGGGGAGGGGCTAGGCTAGCCGATGTGACCACCCTGTGCCAGCGCCGCTATGTCGGTGTGCGCGCAAGTGCCCGAGGACATGGCTGTGGTAAAGATAGTTTGTCCTGAGGGTTTATCTATAAAATAGCTGACTATAGGAATAGTTTCATGGGTCTTAGGGTGATTTGCTGATAGGTCAATGATGTTTTTGCAAAATAGCTGAGGCGCGGACCTTCCCATCGCGGGCCGCTGTCGCGCTGTTGGGCCGCGCCCACATGGGCCACGCCGGTGGGCTATGCGTGCGCGCACGCTACGTGGACATGAGCCGCACCGCGAGTTAGTGGGCCACGGTTTGAATTCAGTTTTCTTTTTCAAGGGAATTAGTAGATGCTTTTCTAATTTGAATTATGAGCTAATCTTTGGAAAATGATAGTAAATGTTGTAGGTATCCAAAAATAGTGAAACAAAATTTGTTAGGTTCACAAAAATGTTATCTATCTGTTGGTGTAGTTAGTTTACAGTTAGCTATGATAATGATAGATTCATTAATTCATTTAGAAAAGATTAGTATTATTGAGCTTAATATTTGTAGGAATTTTTGTGGCAAATTGGTGATAGCTTTAGCCATGAAACTTTTACAGTAGGTTCATTGGATTATTATGTGCTCACTGTAATTTTTGTAGCCCTAGAGTAGGTTGATAAATAGAGTAGCTAATACTCCTTGATTTATCATATATAGAGTAAATCGATATTAAGAATAGGGATGCCTTTAGTTGCTAAGTTAATACATGAAGTGTTTCATACTTGTTTAGTGGAAATGATAGGCAACTTAGCATCTTAGTCGGTAGAGCTAGCTTAATAGCTTGATAGATGTATTTTATTTTAAGAGTTGCTATTGTCGTATTACTAAGTGTTGCATCATCATTTCATGCATGTAGATAATTAGTTGGTAGAGTTCGTGCCTGCGGGCGAACAAGAATATGAGGAGATCATTGAAGAGTATGAAGAGGAGATTCTCATTCAAGACAGAGCCTCAAAGCCATTAGTTGCTGACTTTATTGACACCCCGCCTACCCAAGGCAAGCCTCGGTGCATAACCCTTATTTTCAATGATCACTGAATATATATATGATGCACATTTACGTTATAGGCATTTTATGAAAACTACATGCATAGATATACCTACCTATGAGTCCTACTAGTATAGGTCGAGTAGCTGCCATGCTTAGGATTTTGGTAGCATGGGTAACCTATCATTACTCACAATAGGTTATTATTAAGATCACTCATGATAAAATGGTGGAAAGTAAAATGGAGACCGGGCAGGGATATGGTTTGGGTTTTGGTGGGTGTAAGAGGTTGTGTCCTGTGGCCAATAGGGCATAACTTGGTTATACTTTTTCTCTATCTATGTTGGTTAAGGACCGGCCATTGCATTGGGTTCTAGGCAAGTCACAGACTTATTATCTCAAGCACATACTTGGGTATGGGCGCAGGGAAGACTTGTTGCTCTCTTGTCGTGGGTTCTTGCTATTTCCAGACCAACTAATTGGAGGTAGGGATGGTGGAGGTCGAAGCACCGCACTATGCTCGGGACTTAAGAGCGGGGGCTTGGAGTCCAAGTTTGGACTAGGACCTAGACCCCGTGATAGGAGAATGATGGGTTGGTCCTGCTTGTGCCTGGGGTACAAGCGGGGAGTGTATTTTGGGGTACCCAGTTGGGCATACTGATTGATGAATCGTCGGCATTCTAGTATGGCTTGTCTATAGTTAATCACCGTAGTAAGAACATGTCGGGTTCATAAACCTAGGGTCCCTCATGGACCGATTTCCCATCAAAGGTTTGGCCCAGAAGACAACATTACGAATGACGCATAACTCCTGGGCTGGCCCAAATACCTAAACAATAGGCTAGAAGAGAGATCAAATCTCCAACCAGAAGGCCTCACTAAGGTGGAACAAACGCTCACTTCTGGCTCTGGCCTGCCTCTCTGACCGGAAGGCCTAGCCAAACACTGCTTCTGACTCTGACCCACGTCTTTGACTGGGGATACACTGAACCTCTGCTTATAGCCCGTCTCCGACTGGCATAGTCAGAGACGACTGGGACCAACCGACCAGGGATGCTCGCTTGGGAAGGACCAGGAAATGGGCAGAGCAAGTAAAGCAGGATGCTCAAAGTCAATAGCAATATCGAGGACTGTACCCTATACACCTACAGGACAGTACCCTACAATCCTCCTAACATGTCAGAACCCAAGTAGTGTTATGGGCACCGACATTTTCTCTACAGTGTTGTGGGCGCCATCAACTCCTATACCAGACAAAAATAGTAAGGCTCCCCCACATGCCTCTAGGCATCAGCAGTGTTGCGGGCGTCGATATTTACCATACTGAGCGAAGATGACACAACCTCCCACGTGCATCTCGACATTAATAGTGTTATGGGCACCTACAATCATATTGTACCTGACGGCATGGGCAACAAGACTTAGCATACGTACACACACTCTCTCTCTCTCTCTCTTGTAAGACCATCCCCTTCATCTATAAAAGGATATGTGCTCTCTCCCAATAGATAGACCCCTCAGTTCACTTACATTGATTCATCCGTTGTAGCTTTAGACACTCTAAAGCTACATAGAGCACACGCTCGAACACTTAGCACAGAGCGGAGCTCCCGTCACTCTCGGCCCTTCAGACTAGAGTCCGACCGGACCTCTTGTACCCCCCATCTTTCTCCCTTTCATTTGTAACCCCATAGCAAACTTCGAGCACCTGGGCTTAGGAATAAAGTCATCGATCGACTCAAACTAGACGTAGGGCATGTTGCCTAAACTAGTATAAACCCTATGTCATTGAGTGCTAGGTAACATCCAATCACAACGTACCGCAAAATTACAAATATTTATGTGTTGGTCACTTTCTGCACTGACAGTTGGCGCCGTCTGTGGGGACGACGCTGTACGTTCACACTTTTGGTCATCGGATGGCCCACTTTTCTACCACCTTCGCCATGGTGGGCTCAAGTGATACGGCTTGCTTCGGCTTGTTGGAGTTTCCCGCACTCCCACCTATTGGGATGTGGGTTCCACCCATCTTTGAGCCATCCCATGCCTTCCTCTTTGGAAGCCTGGACTTCATCGCCGACTAGCTCAGCATACTACACCTCCATGAGGAGGCACTTATTCTAGCGCCTGTTGGAGTGGCGCCCTCCATCGGCTCTGGAACACCCAAAGACTTCAACGATGAGGCGCCTGTGCTTCAATCTGAGCAAACTCTCTGCTCAAACCCTGCTGTGAGTAATGTACATACTGTTATTTAGTCGCTATTCACTATCTCCTGTTGATTACCCAGAGGGACCGCATTGTCCACACCGCAACCATCGCATGACCGGTTCCCCTATAGCCTCACGCCCCCCGCGAACGTGTACGCTCAGGGGCTCTGAAGGACACTAGCATCGCCCCCTCTCACATCCTAATTCGTGGGAATGGCAAGCTATGCTCCCACCACTTTCAATGAACTCCTTGATGATGAGGTTGAGAGCGATGGCTCCAGCATCGGCGATGTGGCTCCTAGCCATCGTTCGTCCTGGGAGTGTGCTATGGCGGATGCTCTAGAATAGCCATCGATGGTAGCAAATTTCTTGTAGACTCACACCCCTATAGACCCTCATGCGGGGGCCCTCATGCTTGCATAAGAGCACTTCGAGGAGCTACGACAATGGTGTCAGAACTAGCCACCGCCTGCATTAGCGCACTCGGTTCAGCATGTTGTGCCCCATGCGCATGACCCAGTGAGCGGCGCCTAGGGTCACACCTGCTAGGTCGAGCATGGCATCATGAATGAAGGAAATGACCCCCCACAGTTCATTCAGGCTAGCCAGAACATCACCGCTGTGGCAATGCTTCTGTGCGCATTCCCAAGCCCGTCGACCCCTAGGAACGGGCGGTCCACCAGAACCTCCGGGCGCTGGAGGAAGCCACCACCATTCAACAGGCAGAAAGCTCTGCATCATGACTCCAACTCACGGCCTCTCTCCCCACTAGGGGAGTGGGGATGTACCAGACAGATCGCTCCATCCGTTCACCGCTACAGCCGCCAAGCGTGGCATAGGAGGCTGTGGCTGCGTCGCAGTCTGACATGGCACCTACTCCACACCGACCGTCGATACACGAATGGCTCGGTCTATACCAAGACGCTCATAGCATCATCAGCAACCGGCATTAGGCACGACATGATGATGACCTCCATCGGGCGGTGGTGAGGGCAGGCGAGATAGGCCCTGGCCAAACCATCAAGGGAAGTAGTGAAACGCGCCTTAGGCATGGTCGCCGGCTAGACGACCGAAGTCCTAGCCTAGATGGCTCGGGACCATGGGCCTTTAGCTGGCGTATCAGGAGAGCGTCGTTCCCATGATGCTTCCGACCACCCACCAACATCGCTAAGTACACCAGGGAGACTTCATCGAGCGCAATGGGTACCTCAAGGGCATCACACCCATAGATGCTCAGTAGAAGAGCATGGAGCTCCTGACCTTCTCATGCAGTCAAGGCAGCCCCTAGACAAGAACGCTACTTGCCGAAGTATGGCCGCCGTGGTTGGAGGATGTCTCATCAAACTTTATGAACTGGCTAACCTAAGCAACTGCAAGGGCAAAACCTCCCACCAGCGTAGTCTCGAGCGTCTTCCTCTCCAACAAGGCTCGCTCGGAGAAGACTCGCCAGGAGGAGTCCACATGTGGCTCCATCCTGACGAAAACCCCATAGACGGTGATGAAGCCGACGACATGTAGTACCCTCCAGTGTGCCACCTCCTTCGGTGGAAGCAGCCCCTTCTCGATGAAGGCGGCCAGCACCACCTCATCTATGCTGGATGACCTCTAGCTTGACATTGCACTCCGAAACCATGAACGGGTCTGTGAGTTCTCCCATCCCACTCTCTTCCCCTATTTAAAGAAGAAGTGGAGCAGTTGAGGAAATGCGAAAGGATTGGGGTGAGAGACCCTCTCCCTTCCCCCATTCAATATAGATGGGAAACGATGGGACACGCCTTGACTAATTGGACACATCCTGCTTGATAGAACGGTGCCTAGTCAGACAAGATGTGGCCTGGGTATGGCCCACCACTACTGCATGCTAGGCACAAGAAACAAGGTGCTACTACGCGTAGGCGGCCCTCCGCCTTCCCAGACGGGACTTGGAAAGGCCCAACTATGGGATCTCCACCTAGGAGAGACCATTGGGCTTCCTGAGTCAATTGGATGGCTCAGGCAAATGCCGAGAGACAGGTAAGGAGCAAAGGGACGCCCCATATGGGCCATGTCGACTCCATCATGAACAACGAATGCGGATCCCGGTCGAACATTTCTGATTGGAGCTCCTCAAATCCCGTCACTCGCGTCATCAAAGTAACATTACCAAACCCCCACTATTTCCTTATATAATCATTCATTTCATCTATACACACATTCATTCATTCCGTACATTTGAGGCATTGCATATGCAGTTAAATGCATCACAACGCTCCATGTTGTGTCATGAAGCGGTAGTTGCCTCATTCAACATGAGCAATGATCGACCAGGGTTCGAAGGCCAACCCATGAAGGGCTTGAGGCTGCCTTGCATCAAACAAAGACAGGGGAGAAAATGTAGATGAGCCCCGAGTGGCCCTCGCCTAGTCAGCCCTGAAACAGACAGGGTCATCTTAACCTTCTTGTTCGATCCTAACCTCCACCAAACCCACAGAATCTCCATCGAGGGTGTCCAGTGGGCCACTCATGTCAGTCTCCAGATCAACCCAGGCATCTATCGAGTTGCTGGTTAAGGAGCAGTGAAATGTCACATGAGGGCTATGCTGACCCCATCATGAACGACGGACCTAGATTTCCCTCGAACATGCCCGTTAGCGAGCTCATCGAGCACGTCACTTGAGCCATCGAGGCAAGCGATGTTAGCTCAGCCCCTTCGGTTGCAAGAAACTATGGATGGGGTAATGCACAAAACTCAACCGACCCCTACCAAGCCCAACAGGGCTCAGGGGCTCAAGACACCAAAACTACCTCGACTGCGCCCGACTCCAGGATCCGTGACTCCATCTCACCCGATCCCTCAACTGCCTCGGCTGCGCCGATGCTAGGATCCATGAGTCCATCTCGATCGATCCCTAAAACTACCTCGGCTATGCTCGATGCCAGGATTCATGAGTCCATCTCGCCCGATCCCTAAAACTGCCTCGGTTGCGCCCAACACCAAGATTCATGACTCTGTATCGCTCGATCCCTAAACTGCCTCGACTACGCCAGATGCTAGTATCTGTGAGTTTGTCTCGCCCGATCCCTAAAACTACCTCAGCTATGCCAAATGCTAGGATCCATGACTTCATCTCGCCCAATCTCAAAACTGCCTTAGCTGCGCCGACGCCAGGATCTGCGACACTATCTCACCTAATCCCTAAACTGCCTCGGCTACGCCAA
This sequence comes from Miscanthus floridulus, assembly GCF_019320115.1. Taxonomy (NCBI): domain Eukaryota; kingdom Viridiplantae; phylum Streptophyta; class Magnoliopsida; order Poales; family Poaceae; genus Miscanthus; species Miscanthus floridulus. Next base: position 27,544,399 of record NC_089581.1, on the reverse strand, counting down.
TGCCAGGATCTGCGACTCTATCTCGCTTGATCCCTAAACTGCCTTAGCCCAATCCAACACTAGGATCCATGACTCCATCTCACTTGATCCCTAGACAGCCTCAGCATGCTCGACGCCAGGATCCACAAACTCCGTGTTGCCTGATCCCTAAACTACCTCGGCACGTCCGATGCCAGGATCATGACTCCATCTCGCCCGATCCCTAAACTGCCTTGGCTGCACCAATGCTAGGATCCATGACTCTGCCTCGCTAGATCCCTAAAATTGCCTTGGCCCCATCTGATGCCAGGATCCGTGACTCCGTCTCCCCCGATCACTAAAAATGCCCACTAACAAAATCCCCTAAATGATTCTACCCAAATCGCCCAGAGGCTCAGGGGCTACACCCGCTAACAAAACAAACTTCCCCCGCTAGCAACACAAAGAACCCCCAGACAATTCTACCCAAATCACCTAGGGGCTAGAGGGCTACACCCATGGGTGCGCTCACATGCACCCACCGTCAAGACAAAAATCCCCCAGACAATTCTACCCGAATGGCCTGGGGGCTCGGGGCTCCTGTCGGGTTCATAAACCCTAGGTCCCTCATGGACTGGCTTCCCATCAAAGGTTCGGCCCAATAGATAACTTTGCGAATGATGTGCAACTCCTAGGTCGGCCCAAATACCTAAATGACAGGCTAGAAAGGGTGATCCAATCTCCAACCGGAAGGCCTCGCTAAGGCAGAACAAATGCTCGCTTCCGACTCCAGCCCGCCTCTCCAACCGAAAGGCCTGGCCAAAGAGGAACAGCGCTCGCTTCTAGCTCTGGCCCACCTCTCTGACCAGAAGGCCTGGCCAAACACTGCTTTTGACTTCAACCCACGTCTCCAACCGAGGATACACCAAACCTCTGCTTACAACCCTTCTCCGACTGGCACAGTCAGAAGCCGACTAAGACCAACCGATCGGGGATGCCCTCTCGATAAGGACTAGGAAATAGGCAAAGCAACTAAAGTAGGACGCTCAAAGTCAATAGCAATACCAAGGACTATACCCTGTACATCTACCGGACAGTACCATGCAACCGTCCTAGCATGTCCGAAACCTAAGCAGTGTTGTGGGCACCGACATTTTCTCTATAGTGTTGTGGGTGCCATCAACTCCCATACTAGACAAAGATGGTAAGGCTCCCCCACATGCCTCTAGGCATCAATAGTGTTGTGGGCATCGGCATTTACCATACCGAGCGAAGATGACGCAACCTCCCACATGCATCTAACATTAACAGTGTTATGGGCGCCTACAATCATCTTGTACCCGATAGCATGGGCAACAAGACTTAACATATATACACTCTCTCTTGTAAGGCTATCCCCTTCATCTATGAAAGGGGATATGCTCTCTCCCAATAGATAGATTTATTAGTTCACTTACATTGATTCATCCGTTGTAGCTTTAGACACTCTAAAGCTACACAGAGCGCATGCTCGAACACTTAGCACATAGAGGAGCTCTCGTCACTCTTGGCCCTTCAGACCAGAGTTCGACCAGACCTCTTGTACCCCCATCTTTCTCCCTTTCGTTTGTAACCCCATAGCAAACTTTGAGCACCTGGGCTTAGGAATAAAGTCACCGACCGACTCAAACTGGACGTAGGGCACATTGCCTGAACTAGTATAAACCCTATGTCATTGAGTGCTAGGCCACATCCGATCACAACATACAGCACAACTACAAATATTTATGTGTTGGTCACTTTCTGCACCAACAGAACTAAAAGATGAAAGGTGATGAAATGGAACTATTTGCTCAACTCTTGCTTGAAAGTAGAATAGGTGCTTACATAGAATGGCTAGATAATGACTTAATCATGACTGCTAATAATAACATAAATAAGGATTCACCATTGGTATTGCTTTCCGCAAAAAGGAAACCCAACAAACCATAAAGCTTATCATATCCCTTGGAGTCGGGAAATTATTCCCACTAGTGGGATAAGTCTTGCGAGTACATTGTGTACTCAGGGTTTATTTACCCCTACTATAGGTACTGCTTGAGGAGTAGCTGTTGTGTGAAGAATTCTTCTGGTGGGCATAGGCGAATCCTTGTATATTATCGATAGATGTTCCTTTTCATTCCGCTGTTAAATTTCCGCACTCTGAATTTGGTACTATAATAATATATTTCTATGAACTCTAGATGTATGAAATGGACTAAGTATTGTAACTCATTCTCATTATTGGAGCCTTGGGGGAAAATGTGGATTATTCGGGCCCTCCCCTGGGGTGTGCCCGATGGAACCCACCCGATGTATCTTGCTTTCGGGGTGCTTAGTGTCTAATGGAAGACGAGCGCCTCCGTGTGTTCTTTTGGGCGGTTCTACCATAGTTGGTACCAGAGCCAATAATGAGTCTACGAGTTTATCACTCTTTTTCAAAACCTAAAATTTGACCAACAAAAGTTTTGCGAAAAGTAGGATGTGATAAAATTATCTAAATAAGTATAAGCCCTAGCAATATGGTCTATCTAGGATAGCGGCACTGGTTTTATCTGATCGGTTTTCTGTAGGTACACTAACTTACGCTATGTAAGAATCATTAGCAAAGCGGAAAGTGAGTGTGTGATGTGCCAAAAATTTTGCAAATGTCGCTATATTCTGGCTTCAGTGAACATACAGGTCGATGCATGCATCATGATAAGTGAATCTTACTTAAAACTAAATTCCCCCTACATGTATAATTTGGATTAGTAAGTTGATAGGATAACTAAAAGAATGCTCTAATAATTGTCTTATCATTTCTCTAATCTCTTATTCCTGATCTAGAGGATTGTTCTAAATAGTTGGTTCCTATATGTTTTCAGATGAACTTGAGGTTCGGTCGTGGGAGCACTAGTGCTGGAGCAGGCCACGGTCTTGGCGAAGGCCAAGGTAAAAGTGGCCGGTGCAATGGGAACGACAATAGGGAGAGCTATGAGGCTCCACTTCTAGCTCCTCCTCCACCACTGCCACCTTCGATAACTCATATGGAGATGATGGCGGAGATGTTGACTGCTCATCGCGAGTCAGCCCATGCCATGGAGCTGCTAGCACAGGCTATCGGTGGCTTTGCCTGTGGAGGTCACGGAGGCAATGGTGGGAATGAGGGTGGTGCCCGCAGCCCTAAGGGACCCTGTTCTTATCAGGATTTCTTAAAAATGCACCTACCCACGTTCACGCTGATGGCTGAGCCTCTAGATGCAGAGCATTGGCTTCATGTCCTAGAGCAAAAGTTTCTGCTTCTCATCGTAACTGAGGAGCAGAAGGTGCGCTTTGTAGCTCAACAACTGTTGGGATCTGCTAGCTTAATGGTGGGACACCTTTAATGCCATGCAACCAGTGGATCATTGGGTGACCTGGCAAGAGTTCACTATGGCCTTCAGAGAGTATTATATTCCTGCTGGTGTTCTAAACAGGAAGTTGACAGAGTTTTTGGACCTTTGGCAAGGAAGCTTGTCCGTGATGGACTATGTCAACAAGTTCAACCACTTGTCATAGTATGCTAGGACTCATGTTAACACAGATGAGAAGAAGAGAGACCATTTTTATCGTGGCCTCTCTTGCATCTTGTAGAAGGAGTTATATACAGGAAACTATTAGACCTTTGTGGCTATGATGAACGCTGCTATTGCCATGGAGGGATTGCAGCGTGAGTCTCAGGTAGAATGGAAGCGCAAGCGGGTGGCTACTAGGTGTTCTAGCCACCCCTAGGTGCAGAAGGTATAGGTTGTCAGGTGGGTGCCCTACAAGTCCTTAGGTGGGCATTTGTTTCGATAATTTCAGTAGACCTTTCAAGCACCTTCCACTCAGTATCGTGCACCTACTCAGCAAGTGCAACATCAGTAGTCCTAGGGACAGCAAGTCTCACCTCGTATGGGATAGAGTAACAAGCCTGGTGCTTATTTCAAGTGTGGCAAGGAAGGCCACTATGCCTGGGAGTGTCCACAAAACTAGCCTGCACAATCAGCTTAGCCCTCAGCTAACTCTCATTTGATCAAGAGGACAGTTATAAAGAAGAAAGTCCCAGTGAGCCAATCTAGACAGGTTAATTTCACGGAGGCTGAGGAAATATTGTAAAATGAACCGGTGATGGCTGGTATGTTCACCATTGATTCCCAACCAGCTTATGTGATGTTTGATTCTAGTGCATCATATTCATTTATGAGCATAGGATTTGCACACAGGCACAATATACCTCTTATGGGTATACCTTTTGCCTATAGAATTAGTACTCCAGGTGTGTAGGTGTGCATTAATAATCAAACGGACACAGTGAGCTTAGTATTAGCCACTCACACTCACCGTCTCCAGTTCATGGTGCTGCTTGGACAGGGCATTGATGCAATTCTAGGAATGAACTGGTTGCATGTATATAGGGTAGTCTTGGATCTAAAGTAGAGAGTTGTTGAGTTATGGCTTCCTTCTTCTGAGGATAGGATGTCTCTTCTTATGCCTTTAGATCCATCCTTACCTATTGCTGCTCATGCTGAAGGTTCTCCTGATCTTGCCGCTATTCCTGTGGTCTATGAGTTTCCGAATGTCTTTCCCAAAGATCTACATGGGTTGCCACTGGATAGAGATGTGGAGTTCTCTATTGAGTTAGAGCCTAGCACTGCTCCTATCTCTCGATGCCCGTACCGCATGGCCCCGAAGGAATTGGCTGAAATGAAGAAACAGTTAGAAGAGTTGTTGGAAAAAGGATTCATCCATCCTAGCTCATCACCATGGGGTTGTCTAGCCATTTTTGTGAAGAAGGATGGCACCCTTCGGATGTGTGTGGATTACCGGCCTCTCAATGCGGTAACCATTAAGAACAACTATCCTTTACCTTGTATTGATACTTTGTTTGATCAACTAGCTGGTGCCAAGGTGTTCTCCAAGATTGATCTTCATTCAGGCTATCATGAAATTAAGATTAGACCACAAGATATACCAAAGATAACTTTTTCTACTAGGTATGGGTTGTATGAATACCTAGTCATGTCTTTTGGTCTCACCAACACTCCTGCATTCTTCATGTATCTCATGAATTCAGTCTTTATGTCAGAGCTAGACAAGTTTGTAGTGGTATTCATTGATAATATCTTGATATATTCTATGAACAAAGAAGAGCATGCCCAACACCTTTGGATAGTACTAACTCGATTGAGGAAACACAAGCTGTATGCTAAATTCAGTAAGTGTGAATTTTGGTTAGATCGAGTATAGTTTTTGGGGCATGTTCTGACACCCAAAGATATATTTGTAGATCCAACCATGGTGCAAGATGTGCTAAATTGGAAGTCTCTCAAGTCAGTGCACTAGATTCGTCAGTTCCTTGGTCTTGCTGGATACTATCGGCATTTCATTCTAGACTTCTCCAAGATAGCTCAGCCGATGACCAAGCTGCTCCAAAAAAAAGTTAAGTTTGTTTGGTGTCCTGCCTATGAAGAAGCCTTCCATGCTTTGAAGAAATTTCTTACCACTGCTCCTGTCCTGGCCCAACTAGATATTGACAGACCTTTTGATGTATATTGTGATGCCTCAAAGATAGGGTTGTGATGTGTGCTTATGTAGGAGGGGCGTGTGATAGCTTATGCTTCATGTCAATTGAAAAAGCATGAAGTGAATTATCCCACCCATGATTTAGAGCTAGCTGTTGTGGTCTATGCTCTAAAAATTTGGAGGCATTATTTGTTGGGCAACAAAGTGCACATTTTCACATATCACAAGAGCCTCAAATATATCTTCACTCAGTCTGAGTTAAATATGAGGCAAAGGAGATGGTTGGAATTGATCAAGGATTATAACTTGGAGGAACATTACCACCTCGGAAAGGCCAATGTGGTAGCTGATGCTTTGATCTGAAAGTCATATCAGGTTGATGAAGCACCTTTGTCTATCAACCATGCTGAGGTGCTAGCTCACATTGCCTTAGTCTCAGACTTACTTGAGTAGATTATCATAGAGCAAAGGCAAGACACTTTAGAAATTCCTCACATCAAGAAATTAATTGCCGAAGGGTGGGGTCCTTAGTTTAGTATTGATGAGTAAGGTGTAGTGAGGTACAAGGACAGATTGGTGGTTCCATCAAATGAGGAGCTGAGAAGGAAGATTTTGAATGAAGCTCATCATTCCAAATTGTCTATTCATCTTGGCAGTAACAAGATGTACCATGATTTGCGCTACTTATATTGGTGGTCCAACATGAAGCAGGACATCACCAAGTATGTCACGGAGTGCGACACTTGTGTGAGAGTTAAGGTAGATCATATGCGTACCCCGAGATATTTGCAGCCTTTGTTGATCCCTGTGTGGAAATGGGAAGACATTTCCATGGACTTTATTGTGGGTTTGCCCTGCACATCCAAGGGCTATGACTCTATTTGGGTCCTTGTGGACCGTCTCACTAAGTCTACTCATTTTCTTCCGGTGGACACCCGATATTCAGCCAGGAAGTATGCTCAGATATATTTTGACCGGGTTGTGACCCTACATGGAGTTCCCCTTACTATCATCTCTGATAGAGGGTCAGTTTTTGTCTCTTGTTTCTAGGAGCAACTACAGTAATGTCTTGGTACTCATCTCCTCAGAAGCTTAGCTTATCATCCATAAACTGATGGCCAAACTGAAAGGGTGAACCAGGTACTCGAGGACATGTTGAGAGCTTGTGCTATTTCTTTTCCTGAGAAGTGGGATGAATGCCTGAAGTGAGCTGAGTTTTCTTACAACAATAGCTATCAAGAAAGCATTCATATGGCACCATTTGAAGCTCTATATGGAAAGAAATGTAGGACACCACTCAACTGGGTTGAAGTGGGAGACCATGGGTACTTTGGGCCTGATTTTATCAAGGAAGCTTGAGAGCAAGTCAGTGTTATTTAGAGTCATTTGAAGGCAGCTTAGAGCCGACAGAAAGCTTATGCACACAAGCATAGAAGGCCTTTGCAGTTTGCAGTTAGGGATTTTGTGTACCTCAAGGTGTCTCCTATGAGAGGGGTGCATCGGTTTGGTGTTTAGGGCAAGCTAGCCCCTCGATATGTGGGTCCTTACAAGGTTTTGGAGTAGTGTGGCCCAGTTGCTTATTGTCTCTAGCTCCTAGATATTTTATCGGTGGTACACAATGTGTTTCATGTATCATAGTTGAAGAAATGTTTGCGGGTCCCTGATGAAGTGATGGAAATTGAAGGACTTCCTCTCCAGCCTAACTTGACGTATATTGAGCATCCTATCAAGATCTTGGACGAGAAGGAAAGAGTGACCAAGAGCAATGTGGTGAAATTCTACAAAGTTCAGTGGCAAAACCACTCGGAGGATGAGGCCACATGGGAACAAGAGAGCTATATCTTGAAGCATTACCCCTATCTTCTCTCTGGTTCACTGAGGTAGTTGTCGACATTGAAATGTAATTCTTACCTCCTTTCCTACACTAGGCACATGAATCTCGGGACGAGATTCTGTTTTAAGGGGGGTAGATTTGTAACACCCTCGGTGTTACACTAAAAATCTTTTGCTAAAACATGTCATGAGCATCATGGTTATGTGATAGTGTATGTAATATAGTGTGTAAATCAATTTATGTAACTTAAAACGACCTACGAAAATGCATAATGCAAGTTGTTCATGACGCTTGAAATTATAAAGTAACGATGTTCGTGAATTTTTATTGAGTGAAAATGCTATAGAACGCATATACAGAATTTTAGTAAAGTTAGAAGTACAAACTGGATAGGTGACGATGAAATACTTGAGGTCACGAAGGAAATTTGCTAGCTAGTATACCAAATAGCCTGAAATCGAATTTGACACGAATCCGATCAGGACTTAATCGATTTTGTAAGTTTGAAAAGTGGTTTGACATGGCTAAGTTTGACAATTTTTGTAGAATAATCGGGTTAAGATGTGATGGGGTATTAGGGATTTTTTTAGTAGCTTAACATGCCCTCTCGAGTATAAAATAGGTGGTTTAGCAATTGAATCATTGAATTGGGGTTGTGGGAGGCTTTAAAAAGCGTGCATGGCATGTTTTGAGCCGAGCGTGGATGCGGTCGCCATGGCCCTGTGCCATCGACGGCGCACTAGACACACGTGCGCGTGTCTGGCCAGCCCGGCTGGTCCCAGTGGCTGTCTGCCGAGGCGCATAGCTGCTCCTGCCCACTGCTGCGTTGCACGCTGTCGCTAACGTCGCTGCTGATGCTCTGGTGGTTGCCCGCATCGCTCCATGCCGGCTCTGCTCCGCCTGGCACCATCGTGCTGGCTCTGCATCGCCGCGGTCGCGCTAGGCCATGTTGCCCGACTAAAGCACATACACTCCTGCGCCATGCACCGCCATGCTTGGTGGGCCCAATGCCTTGGCTGGCCCACTACTGCCTTGCCACCTGCCTCGCTGGGTCATCGTCATGCCATAGCATTGCATTGTGTCTGCCTATGTTGTGGTGCCACCACCGTCTCATCACCTTGTCGCGCCGCATTGTCACCGTTGCGTCCGCCTACGCCTTTGCATCGCTGCCGTCACAATTGTGCACATGGCCCTGCTAAGGCCACCGCTTGTCATTCGCCATTAATGGCATCATGACAGCATGGTTGCGCTGTCACTGCCCGCACGTTGGTGTGCCCCCTCTCCTGGCTACATTGGCTCACAATGACTGCTCGGGTGCGGTCGTCACGTCCTGCCAAGGCTCGGGCCAGCAGCTGGACCCCATTCCCTTCTTTTCCCCTCCTTCCTCTACTGTCGGGCCAGCCTGGCCGTGCCTTCAATCTGGCATGGTGAGGTCCCATCCTTTCAATTCAACACACGTTTGGCTCCATCTTTGAGCCAGCTAGCCAACTGGCCCCACACCGTGCAGCATCGTACCTTGGCAAGCTCTAATTTGGAGCTGGTGCCCGCCATCGCACCATTAAAGGCTTAGACGCTATTGTTGTGGGTAGTACCTACCGAGTCCTCCCGAGTACTTGTTGTGCACACATGGCCATACTCACTCGGCTCGTTACTGGTCAAGCCATCATGTGTGGTAGGTTCTAGGTGAGTTGCTGATGCCCATCCTCTAGTCCTTTCTTCTTAGTTGTGCCTGAGCTCATGGGAACGTGGCCACCACCGCTACAAGAGACTCACCGCTGTGGAGGGAGCTCAGGACCGCATCTTTGTTCACCACTTCACCTCCCATCGCCTCACGTTGCATCAAGGTGAGCATCGACTCGCTATCGGGAGCGGGGAGGGGCTAGGCTGGCCAGCGTGACCGCCCTGTGCCAGCGCCGCTGCGCCGATGTGCGCGCGGGTGCCCAAGGACGTGGCCATGGAAAAGATAGTTTGACTTAAGGGTTTATCTGTAAAATAGGTGACTGTAGGAATAGTGTCATGGATCTTAGGGTGATTTGTCGATAGGTCAAGGACGTTTTCGCAAAATAGCCAAGGCGCGCGTACCTTCCCATAATGGGCCGCTGTCGCGCTGTTGGGCCATGCTGGTGGGCTGCGTGGACATGGGCCGCACCGCGAGTTAGTTGGCCGCGGGTTGAATTCAGTTTTCTTTTTTCCAGGGAATTAGTAGATGCTTTTCTAATTTGAATTATGAGGTGATCCTTGGAAAATGATAGTAAATGTTGTAGGTATCCAAAAATAGTGAAACAAAATTTGTTAGGTTCACAAAAATGTTATCTATCTATTGGTGTAGTTAGCTTACAGTTAGATTCATTAATTCATTTAGGAAAGATTAGTATTATTTAGCTTAATATTTGTAGGAATTTTTGTGGCAAATTGGTGATAGCTTTATCCATGAAATTTTTACAGTAGGTTCATTAGATTATTATGTGCTCACTATAATTTTTGTAGCCCTAGAGTAGGTTGATAAATAGAGTAGCTAATACTCCTTGATTTATCATATATAGAGTAAATCGATAATAAGAATAGGGATGCCTTTAGTTGCTAAGTAAATACATGAAGTGTTTCATACTTGTTTAGGGGAAATATAGGCAACTTATAATCTTAGTCGGTAGAGCTAGCTTAGTAGCTTGATAGATGTATTTTATTTTAAGAGTTGCTATTGTCGTATTACTAAGTGTTGCATCATCATTTCATGCATGTAGATAATTAGTTGGTAGAGTTCGTGCCTACGGGCAAACAAGAATATGAGGAGATCATTGAAGAGTATGAAGAGGAGATTCTCATTCAAGATGGAGCCTCAGAGCCATCAGTTGCTGACTTTATTAACACCCCACCTGCCCAAGGCAAACCCCGGTGCATAACCCATATTTTCAATGATCACCGAATATATATATGATGTGCATTTACATTACAGGCATTTTATGGAAACTACATGCATAGATATACCTACCTATGAGTCCTACTAGTATAGGTCAAGTAGCTGCCATGCTCAGGATTTTGGTAGCGTGGGTAACCTGCCGTTACTCACAATAGGTGATTATTAAGATCACTCATGATAAAATGGTGGAAAGGAAAATGGAGACCAGGAAGGGATATGGTTTGGGTTTTGGTGGGTGTAAGAGTTGTGTCCTGTGGCCAATAGGACATAGCTTGGTTACACTTTTTCCCTATCTGTGTCGATTAAGGACCAGCTGTTGCATTGGGTTCTAGGCAAGTCACAGACTTATTATCCCGAGCACATACTTGGGTATGGGCATAGGGAAGACTTATTGCTCTCTTGTCGTGGGTTCTGGCTCTTTCTAGACTGACTGATTGAAGGTGGGGATGGTGGAGGTTGAAACACCACACTGAGTCTAGGACTTAAGAGTGGGGGCTTGGAGTCCAAGTTTGGACGGGGACCTGGACCCCATGATAGAAGAGTGATGGGTTGTTCTTGCTGGTGCCTAGGATGCAAACGGGGCATGTGTTTAGGGGTACCCAACTGGGCACACTGATTCATGAATCACCAGTGTTCCGATATGGCTTGTCTATAGTCTAGCACCATAGTAAGAACTAAAAGATGAAAGGTGATGAAATAGAACTGTTTGCTCAACTCTTGCTTGAAAGGAGAATAGGTGCTTACATAGAATGGCTACATAATGACTTAATCATGACTGCTAATAATAACATAAATAAGGATTCACCATTAGTATTGCTTTCTATAAAAAGGAAACCCAGCAAACCATAAAGCTTATCATATCCCTTGGAGTCAGGAAATTATTCCCACTAGTCGGATAAGTCTTGCGAGTACATTGTGTACTCAGGGTTTATTTACCCCTGTTGCAGGTACTGCTTGAGGAGTAGCCATTGTGTGAAGGATTCTTCTAGTGGGCACAGACGGATCCTTATATATTATCGATAGATGTTCCTTTTCATTCCGCTATTAAATTTCCATACTCTAAATTTGGTACTGTAATAATATATTTCGAAGAACTCTGGATGTATGAAATGGACTAAGTATTGTAACTCATTCTCATTATTGGATCCTTGGAGAAAATGTGGATTATTCTGGCCCTCCCCTGGGGTGTGCCCGATGGAACTCGCCCGATGTAGCTTGCTTTCGGGGTGCTTAGTGTCTAGTGGAAGACGAGCGCCTCTGTAAGTGTGTTATTTCAGGCGGTTCTACCACAACATAACCAAATAAATGATAAGCATGACTAATGATGTATGTAATTTGTTAAAATTGTGCTTTTTAGCAACTGTTTAAGGGGCTAGAGTACTAGGTTTTGAGTGCTCTAGTGTCTCTCTATAAGGACTCAATCCTGAAGCGGCCACCCAGGAGGTTCCGTACAACCCCGAGTGTTAAAGGGCTCTGACATTAGCCTGGTAACTAGATTGTACTAGCTCATCTATAGCTTTCTATAAGGGCAAGAGGGGGCACTAGTTGGTATGTTTCTTTTCCTACTAGGGTGTGTACCATGCCGCAACCATGAGTGCCACTCCTACAGGAGGGCCACATACGGCTAGACGACTGAAACCTTATCAGCTACGACTTGTTAATGCGACTAGCAAAGGGTTATATAGTGCAACCCTGACATGCTTCCTTGGTAGAGGCGATGTCGGCTTTGCAAACCCCGACATTGAGAATCATGGCTCAGTGGGTAAAGTTGTACAATTTCTGTAGAAATATTTAACGTGTTATAACAGCCAGGCTCACGAATACGAGCAGCCTGGATCCTTCATGATTAGTGGACTATTTGGATGGTTGGGAATGATATAATCTTGATCATTTATAATTACAACTTTGGTTGGTTTATTCACTAAAGTAGTGACACAAGTTTAATAAAAATTGACCAACTAAAATCTGCTTACTGCAGTCAAACCGTGTCAAGCGTTTGAGCCTCATAGATCCCTTTGTTATACTTGCTAAGCATGGTGCGCTTACACTTATTTTATATTCAATGAAAACCCTAGATGGGTAACATATGTCATATATGAGGAGTTTCCTGAAGATGTCCAGGACTACTAGTTGAAGTCCACCAGTTGGAGTCCCTGTGTTGGCATGGGATTAGTTTTTCCACTTTATGTAATAATGTTATCGATGAGCAAGACTATGTGATAACTTTGTGATGAGATATGCGATGTAATAAAGTACTTTACTTTGATATTATTGTAATTTGAGATTATATGTGTGTTTGGACATCCTGGACGCACATATATGAGTACTTGGTTTTGCTATGCAAAATTGGATGCGACACATGCTAGTAGGACTCATAGGATAGAATATTATGCAGGTGGGTTTCAAGCAACTCCTGCAACTTAATGCACAAACAACATAATAATAATAAGTGCTAGAAAAATAGGGGTTATGCACCAAAGCTTACCTGAGTAAAATTTGTATTATACAAAGTTAGTATTCCTTCATCTTTGGGACATGATCCATCATCATCATAGTATTGGTCACCACTACACCATCTTTCCGCGTGACACCAACATCCTCCGGTTGATCCATCTATTCATTATCATTCCTACATGATATGCATAATGCAATACATCTTTAAGTCAAACAAGCATACAATGACATTTGCAAATATTAATAGACAAGCAACACGTCGTAGGGCGACTAATGGTATGCAATGTTTTAGGTTGAACTCTCGTCTTCTCCACAACGCTTATTTACGAGTTCACTAATATCAACCTAACACAAGTGAGCAAGACAACAATTTGCATTTAAACATACAAACGCAAGATAGAGCAAACACGCTAACCATAACATTACTACCAAACAGAGTTAAGTAACACTTAGCATAGTCAACATGTAGCACAATCAACATAGAGAAACATACATTAACCCTAATATAAATAGCTATCATATATACAATCTTAAATAATTACAACCAAGGAATAAAAAGGTGTTACGCCAAACATCTATTTTGGAGATAAAAATTTTATGGGAGACACATCTTAACTAAACAAAGCTACTGTACGAATTTCATTATTTCTAGATAAGCATATTATTTACTAACTGTTAATTAAGATTTAATGATAATAAAAGGATGTGACACATGATAAATCAATAACTCAGTAAATAGACATACATTAGACATGAAATTTTTACCAGAGCACACACACATCAATACTAGTTTACCATAAAATTTTCACTGCATTTAGAGCAATACAACAGCATATATGAATTTATTTCTAGGAAACCCTAAAAAGCATAAATATAAATCTACAACAAAAACTTTGTACTAAATCATACCATATTATAGTTCTAATGCATAGATCTACTCACACGGACTTCAAAACATATTTATTTTTATTTTTATGAATTTTCTACTATTTTCTATGCATTTTAGAAGTTTTAGTCGATTTACGCTTAAAAGAGAAATATAGCATAAAAAGAAAAACACATTTTGCAACAACAACCCTATACTTTCTACTAATCTTACCGTAGGAAAAAGTTACTGTACACATCAATTCATATGAGTCTAGTCCTTCGCAACTGGACCCAAGAAAGAGTTTCTATTTCAATTTCCACCCTTCTCTTCCTCTTGCATGGAGCAGAGGATGATGACGGAGTCGATTCCGGCCGGCACAAGCCCTTGCCGATGGTGGGAGGTGGCGCTAGGGCAAGCTTGGTCTCATGCACACCCACAAAGAGGCATAGCTTTGGTGGAGGTGGCCAGGCCATGCTGGCCACACGCGCCACTGGACGTGCATGCGGGTTCTTCACCGGTTACAGGTAGCTGGCGGTGGCGGCACTGTAGGACACGGCGGCTGGCGAGGGCGGGCTCCTCAGCACCAAGAGGACATGGTGCACCCGAGGCTAGGCCCTGCTCATGTTGGGGTAGGGCATAGCGGCCTGGCCGTGTGCGTGTAGCGCGGTGGTGACCCGAGCAGGAGCCGCCGCGGCACACGGTGTCGCAGCAACGGTGAGCGCGTGTGGAGCACAGCGGAGCGTGAGGCGGGAGGTGGGCGCTAGCTCAACTCAGCCTATGACCAAGTGCAGCGGTGAGGACGGTGGTGCTCGAGCTCGGCTCCGAGCTCGTGGTCATGATGGTGCACGCTCTGCTGTGGAAATAAAGCAAGCGAGAGCGAGCGTGACGCCCTTATAGGCATAGGCGAGGGGAGAGAAGTGGCACGTGGAGTAGGTCACGATCAGCGGCAGCGTGGCATGGGCTGGGACATATGCGCAGTAGGGAGTAGGCAGCCATGGGCGTGCCCTGTGCACAACGTGGGCAGGCAGAGCACTAGGGGTAGGGCATAGGCACAGCAGAGCCATGTTCCTACATTTGAATCCCCAGATTGATATATTCCAAAACGATTTCGAGCCAAGGCCAGAAATATCTTACCTACTCATCACTCTCCAACTTTGATTAAGGGGATAAGGTCATTAGCACAACGAGTTATGAGATAAATAGTATCAAACTTTGGTTTGTCAGGCTGATTCTAGAGACATTTTCTAAGTTCTTCTAAAAACTGAATTTGATTCAAACTTTTGAGCCTTAACTAATATATCAAACATGCAAACTAAGCACCAACAAGCACTCCACCACAAAGTTCATAACTTGTACTAAGTTTTTCACAACAACATATGTTATAGTTTCTATATAAATTAATTAATTATTTATCCTTTAAAAAGTTATTGAGCAATTAACACCAATTAGGGTTTTTGACATTTTAAGCATTTTCTCCATATTTTTCCAACATGAACCCTAAACAACTTTTGTTCACAAACTCATTTAGAGATGCTTAAGTACAAAAAACAAAGTTGGTTGACATCACACATGTTGACTATATTCACAAAGGTGATTTAAACAAACATGTATCGTATCATTTCATGCAAGAATTTATCATCAAGCATAAAAACTTATTTATTAGGTTTTATTAAGCCTTGAACTATTGTTAAACAGGTACGTAACACCGTGGGTGTTACAACGAGGAGGGGTCAAGCACGATTGGGTATGCTAGCCCTGACAGGAGCAGGCACACCCCAAGGACTAAGGTAGTCCCCTTAGTCAGGACAACATCGCCGGACGGTGACAACCGGTACAGAAGCCCACCATCCAAATATAGCTCGACGAGATGGGCATATGACCCCACCCACTATGGGATGGGGTGCACAACCATGACCTTGACTTCTCAAGATCAACCAAGCCAACAACGACCTCGACCCCATAGCTTGGGATCGAGGCCACTGGCTCCACTTCCAGCAAGGCGACCAACGACCGAGGGATGGCTACCTACTCCCTCACTATCACCACAACGCCCTAGGGAGAACAAGATATGATGACGAAGGCCATGGCAAGCTCATGTCGCACAGGACAGCCGACAAACTCCACCGTGCCAATAGTGCTGTCATGACTGGCATTGTAGCATCATGCCACACCATGCTACGACGTGGGCATAAGACCACGACGACAACCATACTCGGACGTACGCTAATGCTAAGACAAGACGGCCTTCCTTGCAAGCCAAGTTTACTAGTTTTCCCTCCCTTAGGCTCATGACCACTCGGTCAGGAGAACCCATCTCCATTTATAACCTGGCCCCCAGACTCTATATAAGGCCAGCCAGGGCTCCCATCTAGGGGATAGACTCTTGAGACTTTATTCGGGCAGTCCATCACCTCACTTCTCCTACCTCATTCCCACTTCGTACACCCCCATTGTAAGAACTTTAGAGCATTCAATTGAAGAACACGCACTTGATCTTCTCTAAGACTGGACATAGGGCTCTAGCCTAAACCAGTATAATTCCTTATGTCTTTGATGCTACCATCGTCTTCCTAGAGCAGCACGACACACGTATAAATTCACATGTCGGGTGACAAAACACCGACACCTACTCACCCAAAATTTGTATTTAATGCGAGCGTGTTGCTATTGCATGCGATATGTGTATTCTTCCTAAGATTAGGGAAGGGTGGAGGTAGCCCAGTGTGGGTGAGCGATGGGCCGTGTGGCTAGCGGCGCTATAGGGCAGTGGCAATGGACAAGGAGGCAATAGCGCGGGATTTGGTGTTGGAATTTTCTGATTTTCATGGAAGAATCTCCATGCCCTGTGGCCTTAGAAGGGAGAGGAGCCAAACGGTGGTGGCAGGTTGGGTGCAGCACGCGAGGTGGTTAGTGTGTTGCCGAGCGGGTGGTGTGAGACATCCAGATGGGCGGAGCCAGTGGTGGGGGGGGGGGCAAAGAAAGCGACGTTTCATCATCTGATTAGGATTAAGGGAGGACGGGGAAGAGGGGGTGAGGGTTTGGCAGTGGGCGGTGCACATCGCAGAAGGGCGCCTCTGGCCGAGATAGTGGGCAAGGTGTAACATCCCAAAAATTCAAATCTTAAAATTACTCGCTCAAAAATATTTTCAAAATCTATTTTGAAAACTAAAGTCATTTGAGCTCTATTTAAATTCCCTTCCTACTTATTTGTGGGGTGTATGACACTGGATAGCCATGGTAGGCCACATGGGCTGCGCCCCTAGGGGTGGCCCAGCCCACAAGAAGAAGCCTTGTGGGGCATGACTCTGCTCGGCGCCTAACGCAAGACATCGGGAAGATATCCTGAAGATACTACGAGATCTGTTAGGATATGAATGATCCCAAGATTCCTATAATTAGTTATTACTTTCCGGTTATCTCTTAGATCTAACCAACTTGTAACCCTGCCTCCTGGACTATATAAGGCGGGTAAGGACCCCCTCTAAAATCATGGCATATCATACGATAGCTAATACAAACCAATAGACCACAAGAGTAGGGTATTACGTCATGCTGATGGCCTAAACCTGTCTAACTCGTGTGTCTCTGTTGCCTTTTTGTTCTTAATCTCATGTTTCTCTGCCAATCAATCTACCTTCATGGGATACCCCTTAGAGGACTGCCGTTGATATTCTGTCGATAGTTGGCGCACTAGGTAGGGGTGTGCGTGCTATTTCTTTGTTGAACAAGAAGGCTTTTTCCACAGGCTCTCCGTCCCTTCCGTAGCCCAGCCAGATCTTCATGGTCGGATCCATCTCGTGGGTCATCAACGCCGATGGAGTTAGAGAGCTCCTCAAGCCAGGGCAGATCGGTTCTGCACCGACCACTCCTGCACCTACAACTACAGATCCGATCTCAGAGCCGATTCTGAGGTCTCCTTCAGCGACGACTCACCATCTGCTTCCTCGCTATTAGAGGAGGCAGATCAACAATGATGATCTAATCGAATCCATCGATCGGATCGGACTGAAGCTCGCCGATTGTCTCTCCATAACCGAATTGGCTCTAGACACTCTGGTTCAGCGCCGACCACCATCCGATCCAGATCTATCGAAGGTTGCTCGAGAAACTACAGGGGTTACCGCCCTACCCTTTGGGTTCACCAATGACGCCGCCACTTACCAACAAGCCCTAAGGGGCAAACTCGCTGACCAGGTGGACTGCGCCTATCTACTCACTGACCAAGTCACCATCCAGCTTCCACCAGCTGTCAGCACGCTACACTTAGGCCAGAGCCCCGGGGTGCCCCTCCAGACCATCCTGGAAGAAACTTCGGGCTCCGAGTCTCAGGGCCCTATGAAGACCCTCGCCAAAACCTTCTCTGAGAAATTTCTCCTTCCACCCTTTTGGGGTGGTGCAATCTTCAATGTCAGCATCGACAACCCTCCTCAGAACGGTGAAACCATGGAGGAGTGCATTGCTCGGGAGAACCAGAATGTCAACCACGCATAGCAGTGAGAAAACAAGGCAGCCATTGCGAGGGCCAAGGCTGCTCGGAATAATTGGCTCGATTCTCAAGGAAGACCACTCCCACTCCACTGTGACCTCGATGAAGAATTTCTCCGCGTCGACGGCCACAACATCTTCAAGACTCCAAGCACCAATTTGGTAGTAGCCGCCAATGAGCTCGATCGTTTCCCTCAAACACCTGAGCTTGCTAAGATCGCCGCCATGCTAAAAGCGGCTCACTGTTAGGTCAATGAGATTCATGAGGATCAGAGACCTTCGTGCTCTATGAGCATGATTCACCAATCAGCTATGCCGAGATCCAATCACCGCCCAAGTCAAAGCCATTTCGCCGACCAGTCGCTACCTCTCTAGGGGGGGAGCCAGGGGGCATCACGCCGAACACCATCACCAACATGACCAGGAGGTCGAACAGGACGCTCAAGTGCATCTTAGCAACCTCCAGGACGCACGACAGCATATTGAGCAACGTCGCTTCGGTCACCATGAAGACGAAGTGCGTTGCTACCAGGAGTACGAAAAAGAGTATGGCAACCCAGACTCAGCCCTCGAGCCTATCCCTGACCGCAACACCGCAGATGATGGGTCGACAACCCTAAGGGGCCTCCAGCTTTCACAAGAGCACTTCGAATGCTTTGATGGCCCCGTGGTTTTAAGATCACCAGGGTCGAGCCCTATGAAGGAAAAATGAACCCGACTCAGTGGCTACAGGCCTACGCCACTGCTATCCGCACCGCCAGAGGAGACACTAGCATCATGGTGAATTATCTCCCCGTCATGCTCACGCCACCCGCCATGAGCTAGTTTACCAGCCTTGAGCCAGACTCCATCAGATCATGGGAAGAGTTGAAGAAAGTCTTCACCGATAACTATATGGCCACATGTACTCGACCCGACACGAAGCATGATCTCAGCCGCATCAACAAGAAGCCATCCGAGCTCCTCCGTAGCTACATCTGGCATTTCTCTGAGATGAGGAACTCTATTCCCAACATCACGGAAGCAGAAGTCATCATCGCCTTTATCCAAGGACTCCACCATCGCGAGCTACGCTCCAAATTCAACCGCAAGCTACCCACCGGTATCGGCAAAATGATAACTACTGCTAACCAGTATGCTGACGCTGAGGAAGCCAAGGTGTGCTTCAACAAGGATGCAGGCACTCAGCACCTGTCTCACCGTTATGATGATCACCCCGACGACCGATGCCACAATGACCGCCGCCCCGATGACCGCAGCTACCATCGTGACAATGGCCATGACCGGACAGGGGGACATAGGCCTAGCCAAAATCACCGCTGCTAGCCAGAACACATCATCACCGTCATCAGTCAACCTCGTGCCAAGCACAACTATGATGAACAGTACCAAAAGATCCTCGATGGCCCGAGCCCTCTTCACAAGAACGCCAAACACAAGATGAAGGACTGCATTGGCCTGGCTAAGGAGTTCTAGGACAAGAAGCTCGATGATGATGCCAACGATGGAGCCAGAGGTCACCAACCACCTGGGAACAACAACAATGCCTTTTAGGACCATGATAAGGTGGTCGCCACCATCTTTGGGGGCCTCGCCTCCACTGAGAGTAGAAGAGAACGGAAGCTCGCCGCTCGACAAGTGCTCGCTGTCACTTTAGAGGAAACCACCACCGACCCCAGCTATCGCCCATGGTCCGAGGTCCCCATCACCTTTAGCAGGGCCGACCAATGGGTAGACATACCCTACATAGGTCGTTTCCCCCTTGTCCTCGACGCAACCATCCAAAAGGTGCTCTTCAGAAAAGTCCTCATTGACGGTGGCAGTGCTTTGAACCTACTCTTCGCTAGGGCCCTAAGGGAGTTGGGCCTCACGATAACAGATCTCACACCCTCGGACTCCTCCTTCTGGGGTGTGGTACCTAGAAGGGCATCCAAACCACTTGGAGAGATTACCCTACCAGTACAATTCGACACGTCAAGCAACTACCGCATCGAGCATATCAACTTCTATGTCACCGACTTTGACACCGCCTACCACGCCATACTTGGCTGGCTAGCTCTAGCCAAGTTCATGGCCATACCGCACTACGCATATCTGGTGATGAAGATGCCTTCACCTGCAAGAGTCCTGGCTCTACGAGCCAACCTCTTCGTTGCCTACGCCTGTGAGACAGAGAGTCTTGCTCTCGCTGAAGCCGCCGACCTCTCCATCCAGATGGCTAGCATGGTCGCCAAAGCCAAGACAATGCCCGCCGATGACATGGAGATCCTAGAGCTAGAGCTTCCCCACGCCTCCGCCAAGTCTAAGGAAATTAAGGAGATCAGCCTCAGCCTCGATGACGTCTCCAAGACCGTGAAGATTGGGGCTCACCTTGACCCCAAATAGGAAAGCGCGCTCATCTCCTTCCTATGTGCCAACACCAATGTGTTTGCTTGGAAACCTATAGACATGCCAGGGGTACCAAGGGAGAAGATCGAGCACTCCTTGAATGTCTCATCGACCGCCAAACCAATCAAGCAGAAACTCCATCGATTCACGCTAGACAAGAAGGAGGCTATTAGGGTAGAAATAAAATAGCTCTTAGTTGCCGGGTTCATAAAAGAAGTGTATCATCTAGATTGGTTAGCAAACCCTATTCTCGTTTGAAAAAAGAATAAAGAATGGAGAATGTGTGTTGATTATACTGATCTTAACAAACACTGCCCTAAAGACCCCTTCGGCCTACCTTGGATAGACGAGGTTGTAGACTCTACCACCAGCTGTGAACTACTCTCCTTCCTTGACTATTACTTCGGATATCATCAGATCTCCCTCAAGAAAGAAGACTAGATCAAGACGTCGTTTATTACGCCTTTTGGTTTATACTGCTACACAACTATGTCCTTCGGACTCAAGAATATTGGGGCTACCTATCAAAGGGCCATCCAGATGTGCCTCGATCAATAGATCGACCGCAATGTCGAAGCCTACATAGACAACATGGTTGTCAAGACCAAGACAGCCGACAACCTTATCGCCGACCTCGAAGAAACCTTCACCAACCTGAACAAGTACCGATGGAAGCTGAACCCTTCAAAGTGCGTCTTTGGAGTTCCATCCGGTATACTGCTGGGCTACATCATCAGTGCTCGAGGTATCGAACCTAACCTAGACAAGGTCTCCGCCATCACCAATATGAAATGGCCGACATGCGTCAAGGATATCCAAAAGCTTATAGGCTGCATGGCTGCTTTAAGTCATTTCATATCACGCCTCGGTGAAAAAGGGCTACCATTCTTCAAACTCCTCAAGGCCTCCGAGTGGTTCTCCTAGTAGGAGGAAGCAGACTCAGCTTTTGAGCAGCTCAAGGTGTTCTTAACAAAGCCTCCAATCATGACGGCGCCACGTCCAGATGAGACTCTGCTAATATACATCGCTGCCACTTCTCGCGTCGTAAGCACAGCTATTGTCGTCGAACGCAAGGAGGCTAGGCACGCCTATAAAGTACAATGTCTGGTTTACTTCATCAGCGAGGTACTTAATGAGCCCAAAACTCGTTATCCTCATGTACAAAAGCTGTTATACGCCATTCTTATTACGTCGCGCAAACTCTGACACTACTTCGAATACTACAAGATTGCCATGGTCACTGAGTTCCCTCTAGGGGACATTCTCCGCAACAAAGAGGCCAATGGCCGCATCATTAAGTGGGCCATTGAGCTCGGCACATATTCCATAGAATTCAGAAGCAGACCTACCATTAAGTCACAGGCGCTCGCTGATTTTGTCGCTAAGTGGACCGAGATCCAAGAGCCCATTGCCGCTACTTGCCCCGAACACTAGGTGATGTACTTCGACGGTGCCTTTAACATCAATGGTGCTGGTGCAGGCATTCTGTTCATTACATCGACCAAGGATAAGCTATGCTATGTTCTTCGGATACACTTTCCGGCCTCCAACAATGCCGCAAAATATGAAGCGTATCTCCATGGTCTCCTATAGCCGTCGAGCTCGGCATCAAACGCCTCATGGTGTACGGGGACTCCACGCTAGTTATCAACTAGCTCAACAAGGACTGGTCTGGTTCCAATGAGAAGATGGATGCATACTGCGCCACAATCAGGAAGCTCGAAGGGAAATTCTACGGCATCGAGTATCACCATGTGGTATGTGACCAAAATCAAATCGCCGATCACTTATCTAAGTTGTGCTCTTCTCGCGCCGCGATCCTACCGGGGGTCTTTGTTCAAGATCTCTTAGCGCCATCCATCAAAGAAGATAAGGAAGTCGAAGAGGTTCCCCCTACCGAGCAGTTGGTACTTGCGGTACCTTCGCCGGTTGCCAATTGGAGGAAGCAATTCATCAAGTACCTCACCAGTGCCGAGGTACCCACCGACAAGACTGAAACTGAATGCCTAGTTCGTCGAAGCAATCTTTACATGCTGGTGGATGACAGCTTGATGAGGAAAAGTGCCAAGGAAGGGGAACTGTAGAAATGCATCACTCAAGAGGAGGGAGTAAAGCTACTTCTCAAAATTCACTCTAGTTCCTGTGGCAACCACGTGGCCTCGAGAACACTTGTTGGCAAGGCTTTCTGAGCTAGTTTTTATTGGCCCACAGCCATCACTGATGCAGAAGACCTCATCCGACGTTGTGAAGGATGCCAATTCTTCGCCAAGCAAATACACGTGCCGACGCAAGAGCTGCAAACCATCCTAGCTTCCTGGCCCTTTGCATGCTGGGGACTGGACATGATCGGGCCTTTCAAACCAGCACCAGTTGGTTTCTGATATGTATATGTCTTCATCGACAAGTTCTCCAAGTGGATTGAATATAAACCGCTCGTCTTGGCTACTACAAAGAAGGCAGTTGAGCTCTTCGAAGATATCATCCACAGATTTGGTCTACCAAACAGCATCATCACCGATCTCAGAACTACGTTTACTGGCCATCACTTCTAGGACTTCTGCAAAGACTATTGCATCTCCATCAAATATGTCTCCGTTGCCCATCCAAGAGCCAACGGCTAGGTCAAACGGGCGAACGGCATGATCCTTGATGCCCTCAAAAAGCGACTATATCAGAAAGAAGAAAAGCACCCGGGCAGATGGCTCAAGGAGCTTCTAGCTATAGTCTGGGGACTATGTACTCAAGCTAGTCGCAGCACCAGTGTGACTCCATACTTTTTGGTCTACGGCTCGGAAGCCATACTACCAGCGGATGTTGCTTTCCGAGCACCTAGAGTGGAAAACTATGATGAAGAGCAGGCCAAGGCTGTTTGGTCTGAGGACACCGACAGGGATGAGGAATAACGCCTAATCACCTACGTCCGTACAGCTAAATATCTAGAAGGCTTGCGGAGGTACTACAACCGAAACATCAAAGGTCGTTCATTTGCTGTCGACGATCTCGTTCTTCGCATAAAACAAAAAAAACTAAAGGGATGCACAAGCTCTCTTCCCTTTTGGGAAGGGCCTTATGTCGTCAAAGAGGTTACTCGACCAGGTTCTTATCCCCTAAGTGACTTAGAAGGAGCCGATGTTCCCAACTCATGGTACATCGAACACCTTTTATGTTTCTATCCTTAAAACACTCCAGATATGTACTCTCCAATTTTATATTCAGTAAAGTTTTGGTCTCCATAACTTGTCTCTGTTTTGTCTCTATTGTGGTTTAACATCCACTTGTGGTCGCCGAGCTCCATGCTACTTCATAACGAGCTCCAATACAAAAACATCATAACTGCACCGACCACGTTTCTCCAAATCGCCGAACATGTTTTCTCCAAAATCGCCGAACACGATTTCTCCAAAATCGCCGAACACGATTTCTCTAAAATCGCCGAACATGTTTTCTCCAAAATCGCCGAACACGATTTCTCCAAAATCACCGAACATGTTTTCTCCAAAATCGCCGAACTCGATTTCTCCAAATCGTCGAACACTTTTCTCGTCGGAGAGCAACATCCTTTCTTTTCTGTTCTCTTCGGAGATGACCCAGTCTCCGATCTCTCCCTGCACGTGCTACGGGCTCTGCGCTCTGCGTTATGGGTGGTCGGCTGTGGTTCCTTGGTCACACCTATTTGTCCTACATGTCTACGGGCTCCGTGCTCGGCGTTATGGACTATGGGTTAGCCAAGGCTGAGAGTTCAACATAGAATACATTGCTCGGGCACCGCTTATGCTGCCTTTATCTACAAGTCCATACAACAACTACCGAGCAGCACACGTTCCACGCTATTTTTTATGGAGAAGACCCAGTCACCAATCTCTCCCTACATGTGCCATGGGCTTCGTGCTCTGTGTCTTGGGTGGTTGGCTGCGGTTCCTAAGTCACGCCTGTTACTCCTACACGTGCACGGGCTCCACGCTCGACGTTATGGACTATGGGCTGGCCAAGGCCATTGGGATCAGTAGCAGACCAATTGTTTGGACATTATTTGAACTATGCATAATCACGTCAGGATTGAAACTACGAATATTTTTTCACCGAAATACAAGCAAACTGCATATATTGCATATACATGCACCTTATAACATTTATTTGATAAATAATTGTTTCTTGCGCTTTCGCGCGTTCTAATTACACTGTCAAGCTTCTACAGATGATAATCTATGAGTAGATTACTGAGCTCCACTGTTACCATTTGTCTCACCAAATAGATCTATATCATTGGCCAGCATCTTCGCTGCGTCTTCCACTCTGTCCTCCAGCTGTTGGGTCCTCGTGTCGTCTAATCCTTCGGCGAACCCACCCCCTATCGACTAAAGGTCGATGGTCGGGTAATGGGACCGAACAACCATGAGGACATGGGTAGCGATGGTTGTAATGGCATCGTGATTGAAGGTCTTGAAGTTCTTCCATGTTGCCTTGCACCTCTAGATGATGGTGTCGGGACGTTGCCACCTGCCATCGTGCAGAGTGGTCGGTTCCAGGTCGACGTAGTCAAGCACCGGCTTAATTGTGGTAATTACAGCGTCGAAGTTCTCCTTTTGGACCTTGGCCTCCTGCACCAGCACGTCAAACTGTGCTTTGGCTTTATGATGATAGCCTACAAGCGTTACAATGATCCATTATACAAGGAAGCTACTTCAACAGTAATTCCAACCAAGAGGAATTCACCTTTCAGCTCCGAAGCAAGTTTGTCCGCCCGCTCTGTTTCCTTTGCCTTCTCCTGGCGAAGTTGATCAACAGCTTGGCGCATTTGGCTGAGCTTAGCATCTTGCTCTACAAGCGCAACAGTTGTCACCGAAATGTGGTTGTTTAGCAATACAAAAGTACATTAGTTGATATCCCATACCTGCTTTCTGTTTCGATACACTGTTGAGTTGTTCGGTTTTCCTCTCTAGCTGCTCAGAAGTACTTTTCAGTTGGCTAGAGATGGCGGCTAGCTGCTCGG
Source organism: Miscanthus floridulus (assembly GCF_019320115.1). Taxonomy (NCBI): domain Eukaryota; kingdom Viridiplantae; phylum Streptophyta; class Magnoliopsida; order Poales; family Poaceae; genus Miscanthus; species Miscanthus floridulus. The sequence continues at coordinate 27,518,961 of NC_089581.1, read as the reverse complement.
ACTGGCTTTGCACCTGCTCAGACATAGCCACTAGCTTTTCGGTCAGGACCCCCTTCTGGTATTCCAGGTCCTACGCATTTGACTCCGCAAGGTCTCATTCGCGTTAGGCCCACTGGATATTCTTCTCTGAGAGCTTTCTGGCCTCTTTGAGTTTTTTGTTCTCCTCAGCAAGGGGCTCCATTTGCTTTAACAGCTGGCGACGCTGCTCGGCAACTCGAGATATTTCTTGCAAGATGCACGATGCCAGTATCGTTAACCAAATTCCAATAAACAACCAGGACCTTTCCGGACAAAGTATTCACCTTGATCTGTTTCATCACACCGGTAAGGGCAGTCTCCAGTCTCCTGAACTCCTTGGTGGTGTCCTCTTCTTCAACAATCATTATTTCATCACCGTGCTTTCGGAGGATCCAGACTGCTTGGGGTCGAGGTTCATCACGCATGATCTCCTCCACCTCGTCCTCTTCCGTTGCATTCGAGGGCACCACCTAGGGGCTCGGTGATCGGATAGCGGGTCCGACCATGCCCTCTGAAGCATCGGGGACTGTCGTCTGCTCCTTCGGCACCGAAAGCTTTTCCGCTCTAGATTCCACCGTTGCCGAAGGTGCTATCGCCGACTCATTCGCCATTGTAGATAGTCGCTCACTCCACCAAGCCCACCAGGGGCAGCAATTGGCTCCCCCGCATGCTCCCGAGCACTCGGGGACTCGAGGATGTGGTCTACTGGCATCTCCACCGCTCTAGGGCCAGTTTCTAGTTGCTGCTCAGTCTAAGTGGGCGGGGCTAGATATGTTGTTCGCCTTGCACTATATCAAATTAGTTATTTAGTCACCATAGAAGTAAAGAAAATACAGCAAAGTAACTTTAGCATAGGGACACTTATGGTTTGGTCTGACGGTTCAATTTCTTGAACCGGCAGTGCTGGCCTGAGCCTTCGGACGTAGCCGCGGGGTCGACTAACGTGCTAGGCGAGGGAATTCTTGGCTCTCCTCTGTCAGCCTTGGTTCTGGCTACTACTCCAGGTCTCCTTCTGCTTGTTGCTCGGGGACTTCCGTTGCTCGCCCCGCAGGGACTTCCGTCGTCTGCTGCACAGAAATTCCCTTCCTCGGTCAGCCTTGGTTCTGGCTACTACTCTAGGTCTCCTTCTGCTTGTTGCTTGGGGACTTCCGTTGCTCGCCCGTAGGGACTTTCGTCGTCTACTGCACAGAAATTCCCTTCGCTCGCTGCTCAGGGACTCTCCTTGTCGGCGCTTCACGGACTTGTTTGCCTACCCCGGGTTGTTCCTCCACGCGTGGCCTGCATGGAGGCTCTTTTGTGCTTGAGGGAGGGTTTGCGATAATCTCATCATCGTCAGACCAATCGAACACCGTGGTCCTTCGTGTTTGATTGGTCCGATCATCATCAAGTGAGATGCCGCCTAGTTTGCGGGGAGCAGTAGCCGCTGTTTTCCTCTTCTTCTGGGCCGGCTCCTCTACTACTGGCCTCTTCCCCGAATTTTCACCGACGTCGAGGGAGGACTCTCCGTCCGACCAGTATCCATACCTCTGGATTCTGAGGAGACGCCAACAGAGATTTCTTCAGGATGAACTGGTCGTCGTGCATCCACTGATGGTGGTCAGTCGTTTCTCGGCACGCCCGAGAAATACACTGCCCTATCCTGCGAATGGATCTTCACATGAGTAGGATCAGTTTATTGCTCGGCAATGACAACATATAAAAAACTTCTCAGAAATACACGGTTGGGATATTCACCTGAGGAGGCAGATTCTTGCAGCTGAAGGGCTTTGTGTACCCTGACAACCTGAATGAGGCCAGCAGAGCAAACAGCTCGGCAGTCCGCTCCTCAACGACGTTCCTGGACAGTATTTCTGGCCTCTCTCGGGTACTGTCGGTCTCCCCTTTGAATTCAAAGCCTGGGTGCGCCCTCTCTTTACAGGGCTGGATGCGACGCACTATAAAACTTGCCGCCACCAATCCACCATTGGTCTTCATGCCCTTTATCAAGCCGAGGAGTTCATTCAATTGCTCCATATCGTCGTTGCTCGGCAACTCCGACCAACTCCTCTGGCTTTCTAGGATGTGGTTGGCGTTACAGCGAACCGCTGGGTGGCTTTGTTTCATATAGAACCATCTAGTGTTCCACCCCTTCAGTGACGTGTTAAGTGGTATGATAAGGTATTCACTCGCCATTCCATCCCACAGCTAGAGATACACCCCACCGACCACCTTGGAACCAGCGCCACCTCTCTTCTTTAGCCAGAATAGGTGACAAAAAAGATTAAAGTGGGGTAGGATTTCGAGGTATGCCTCACAAAAGTGGATGAAGATTGAGATGTGCAAAATGGTATTGGGGTGGAGATTGCATAGAGTAGCCCCCTAGAGGTCTAGCAGATCCCTCAGAAATGGGTGAACAGGAAACCCTAACCCGCGCTAGAAATAGTCCTCGAATACCACTGCTTCGTCAGTATGAGGTGTTGGAAAGGGCTCATCGAGGGCTAGCCGCCATCCGGTGGTAGCACAGTCGGGGAGAACACTAGCTTCCACCAATCGATTTAGCTTCGCTTCTCCTATTCATGACGGCACCCACTCCTCGTCGTGTCAGGCCACGGCGTCCGTCTTCTTGGGACTCGTCTTCTTTGATTTCATAGCTCCTTTCTTCGGCGCCATCTCTCAGATCTGGTTAGGGTTTGGCGGCGAAGGCAAATGTGGTTGCGGTTTCAGCAGAGCGAGTGATGAGGAAGATGAAGTGGAAAGGGTCAGAACGGGGGATGCAACGGCACTATTATATAGGATTTTCCCCAACGTTCCGCATTCAAGGGTTTTTTGGGAACCATTCCCGCGATCTGCACCGCTCCAATTTCTCTGATGCGGCATATGGGCCGTTACCTGGGCTTCTGCGTAACCGCAGCCTATGTCGCTCATTTATCACTGCCATTAGTTGCTACTCGCCGAAATATCGCTGACTTCTCCATCATTTATTGAGGCTCAGTAACCGACACTATACAGCCATTACTCTGGTTTTTTCTCCACAGTTTGATTTCTCTGATTTCTCCACCTGTAGCTCAGGGACTGGCTGCTTACTCCATTGATCTTTGATTATTTTTCTAGTTTTTGACCCTGGCACCACATGACTACATCATCTACTGTCAGGCTCAGGACTAAGTGGATACACTTCACCTTGCGGTGAATGTGTTTTTTCTCTTTTTGGGCCACGCCCGGGGACTGGTTGCCTGCTTGGCTGGTTTTTCTACTATTTTTCTAGTTACTAACCCTGGCACCACATGACTATATCATCCGCTATCAGGCTCGGGGACTAAGTGGGCACACTTCACCTCGCGGTGAGTGTGCGGAATTTTTTCTTGACGACTACATGCCTATAGAAGAATATTAACTCCTACTGCTTTGTTCGGACTCTAAGTGGGCACACTTGGTTCACTACGAAGTAATTTTTGATTATGAACTTGAGCTCCTTACACCCTTATGGCAAGCTATACTTGGGTCACACTGCTCGGCGGTAGGTCACGCTGCTCGGCGACGGTTCACGCTGCTCGGCGACGGTTCATGCTGCTCGGTGACAGTTCACACTGCTCGGCGACAGGTCACGCTGCTCGGCAATTCAACACAGTGGTTGGACCATGAGTTTGACTGCTCGGTGTTATCCGCACCTGCTCGACGAGCTCGAGATGGCGTTGCGCAACGGGTACAAGGCACTCGGGGACTAGCTATAGGGTGTATGACCCTGGATACTCATGGCAGGCCACATGGGCTGCGCCCCTAGGGGTGGCCCAGCCCACAAGAAGAAGCCTTATGGGGCACGACTTTGCTCGGCGCCTACCGCAAGACATCGGGAAGATATCCTAAAGATATTACAAGATCTGTTATGATATATATGATCCCAAGATTCCTGTAATCAGTTATTACTTTCCGGTTATCTCTCAGATCTAACCGACTTGTAACCCTGCCTCCCGGACTATATAAGGCTGGCAGGGACCCCCTCTAAAATCACGGCATATCATATGATAGCTAATACAAATCAACAGACCACAGGAGTAGGGTATTACGTCATACTGACGGTCTGAACCTGTCTAACTCGTGTGTCTTTGTTGCCTTCATGTTCTTGATCTCACGCTCCTCTACCGATCAATCTACCTTCGTGAGATACTCCTCGGAGGACTGTCGACGATATTCTGTCGATATTATTCTATCTCAAGTATATCCCTTTGTTCTCCGTCTAAATATATATCCCTTGCATCACATCAATAATATCTCTAGCCGTCCCCCACCGCTCTCGCACGCGCTCAGCTTGTCCTCGCCCGACCTCCCATTTTCCTATCCCTTCTGTCACGTTGTCCGTGTTGTGGGCCCCACCTCCCATTTTCCTATCCCTCCTCTCCTACGGAGCACACAGCGCAGCACACACTAGCGCACACTCGTACACAAAAACGTAGCCCACAGCAGAGCAAGCTAACCATGCACGTCGCCCTGCTCCACCCACGTCGCTGCGGCCGTCCTCGACCGGCCTTGTCCGCCTTGTCTTGCGCGCCGTCAACGCGGCCGTTGCCTCAGCGCCACCGCTCCGCTACACGCCGCACCACCCATCGTCCTTCGCTCTGCAGGTAGCAGCACCATTCATGGCGAGCAGGTGAGCCGGTGGCACAGCTCACTTCTTCGTCCTTTAAAAAGCGACACCGGTGCCCTTCCACCACCACATCAAGCAGCCGAGCTTGCCTAGCTCCTCCTTGCGCTGCTCCAATTTCTCTCTCTCTCTCTGCTCTGTTCTTCAGTAAAGTTGGTCGCCCCGTCGATCTCCGTGTCCGAACTACAATAAACCGAGGTGGGCAGCCACCATGCATCTCCTACCTCTCCTCCCTCTCCCCATGTTCTCGGTCTCGGACGGGTTATAATTTGGTTTCAACAACTAGATGGGTTGGGATGAGTGGAAACATGAGTGTGTGTGATTTTGGAAATGAATGGTTACCAGCCATGTGTTGTGGGAACAGAGTGTTCAGCAACACTTAAAATCGTGACAAACCCCCTCCCCTTTTAGAATTACTCTTATATATACAGAAAATAGATGACTTTTGCAAATGTATTTATGAAATGAAACCCTGCATGTGTCTAAACAAAGCTTTATACAAATAAAACCAAGCCTTATCCTTAATATATTCATATGCATGTACTGTTATCCCCTTCCGTAGGGTAAGGTTGGACTTGCTGAGTATTTTACACTCACCCTTACTTTGTTGAACAGAGGAAGATCTAGACTTCAATCCTAAAGCTGCGTTAGAGTAAGATCGTGTCTGCACTCAACTAAGCATGTGGCATTGGAACCCGTCAAATGTTTGACTACGATTCCTTTTGTTTCTGAGTCTGTTGGACCTATATTATGGTCTGGTTATTTCTAATTGTGGCATGTCTTCATTGTCCATGCTTATCGAGACTACTACACTGAGACTTATATGATATAATAAATATATTACTAGCATCGTGAGACTAGTATTTGTATCACATTTGAGTTTCTGAATGACCATGGGCGCTACACAAGGCTGGCGGTGGTGGGGCGGTAGGAACGAAGAGCTTCGATTCAGATTAGAGAACGGCGTGGTTAGGGGTGGTTGGTGGGCGGTGCGACTGGCAGACGGAGACAACACGAACGGGGCAGGGCTGGAGGCGGCGGGGTGGACAGGAGGTAAAAGACGAGTGGGAAGAGAAGGTAGAGGATGAACATTATAAATGAGTGACCCCCACCCTCTCCCTCACCCTTGGATCATGGGCTGCCACTTTGTTGTAGTCTAACGGCGGTCGCACATCTCCTCTCTCCCCTCTAGCGTCGGCGATGACTCTTTTTCTCCTAGGCTCACGCTTACGGCTACTCTCTCCAAGTGTGTTTAGCACTTAAAATACAGGATAGGGTCCGGATAGGGGCCCTCGTGGAGAGAGATTGTATCCTCACACAATATATATGAGGCCCTGGCCTACTTATCAAATAGCCCTCAAAATATGTTTAATTAACTTTTAGTAAAAGTATATATGCAAAATACTTAGGTGGGAGGTCTAACTTGCAAAAGTTCCATGTGCATGAAATGTAAGATATCAGCTTATTGGTTTACGGCCGCTTAACTGTTTATTTATTTTTCCTATTCAATTACCAAAATTTAGTAATCAAGGTTGCAGTGCTATAACCAAACTTTGTTTTGGCTTAGGTCACCAAATAGTTGAACTGGGAATGATGCACAATGTTCTTGTCGAAATGTAAACAAGTTTGCCCATTCTAATATGAGTTCAAACTCGGGCAAAGTTGAAAAACTGGGACCTTTGAACCCCACTGAAAAACTCGGGCAAAGTTGAAAAACTGCCTTTGAGCTCCTAAATCTCTCCAACCATAGCTTAACTTAAACTTTTCGCACTGGTCGCTGATGCTGAAATTTGACTTATGTCGATGCTTATACTGAAATGGTGTAGAAAGAAAACACTATTTTATAGCTGAAAAATAGTTCGAAATAAGCTCGAGCATGTTTATTAAAAACCTTAAAACCGACCACGAAGCTTCTAGCCTTCTACTAAAAATCTTGAGAAAATAGAAAGTCAGAACTAGCTCGGTCTCGAGCTCTGAACTCGGCGGATGTCGATGGCGTGCTCGCCGCCCTGACCGGCGTCAGAGCCAAGCCGATGAAGCCGCCGCGTGTCTCCGTCGCCCTGCCGCCTTGCCACGCCACGGCCTCGCTTGTTGACACCTCGCCCGCGTCCACGACGGCCTGGTGAAGTGGTGAGTGGAAAATGAAAAAAGGCGCGGGCATGGCGCTCAGGCGCTCACCAATACAAAGTTACAAACTTGACACGGGATGGCAATGGCATCGCTCTGTTTCTGTTTCATTGCAGGTTCATGGCTCTTAAGAACTGGTGCAGCGCCGTCGTAGACGATCCCTCGTCCTGCCGCCAGGCACTCGTCAACACCTCCTGGACCTCCTTGACCCGCCGCCGCATGGCCGCCGACGCCACGGTGTCCGCCATCACCGTCTCCACGGCCTCGGCCACCTTGGACCTCTCCACGGCCGAGCTCTCCAGGTTCCCGCGCGCCACCTCCGCGCACACCCCCCACTCCTCCGCCAGCATCCGCGCGTTGTAGAACTGCTCCGCAGCTATGGGCCACCCGAGGATGGGCACGCCGTGCGTCAGGCTCTCCAGTACCGAGTTCCACCCGCAGTGGCTGAGGAACGCGCCCGTGGCGGCGTGCGCCAGGATCCGCACCTGCGGCGCCCACCCGCGCACGACGAGGCCTCTGTTCTCGGCGCGCGCCCGCGCCTCGAACCCCTCGGGTAGCCACTCGTCGCGGAACGCGCCGGCGACGTCGAACCCCACGGGCGGCCGGATCGCCCAGACGAACGGCCGGCCAGTGGTTTCCAGCGCTGCGGCGAGCTCCGTCATCTGCTTGGCTTGTATGGTGTTCTGTGACCCGAAAGAAATGTACAAGACGGACGACTGAGGATGCGTGTCCAGCCACCGGAGAACGCCGCCGCCGTCGGTCTCGTCCATGCTTGAGTCGTTGCCGCAGCGGACGAGAGGGCCGATGGGCCGGACGAGAGGGCCGATGGGCCTGACCGGAACCTTGCCGGCAGCACGGCGCATCATTGTCAGCCCCGTGCTCTCGAACTCCTCCACGGTGTTGGCGAGCACCGCGTCCGTGCGACACCCGTGCCGTATGGCCCGCTGGTAGAACGCCGTCCACCGGTCGCTCAACTCGGCGTGGAGGAGGAAGACGGGCGACAGCTGCGACCGGTGGAGCACCACGTCCGGGTACTCTGGCAGGCGGAGCAAACCTCGGAGCCGAAAGGCAGCGCCGGCATGTGGTTCCACAGGGCGTGAAAGATGGCCGTCCCGAACGCGCCGCAGGAGACGAAGACCGCGTGCGCGCACCCGTGCCGCCGCGCGACGCCCACCGTCCACGCGACGAACACGTCGGCGACGATGCAGATGTCCGCCTCGCCGCCGCTCTGTCCGCGGAGGCCCGACACGTAGTCGTCGAAGGCGGGCTCCAGGGACTCGAGGGCCTCGAAGAGCGTGACGAACGATGGCACCGGGAGGGAGCTGGTTGACTCGCAGCCGACGGGCAGGCCGTGGTCGGCCGGGACGAACGGCAGAGCGTGGAAGCCGATAGAGATAGTGGTGGCCGACGAGGAGGAGCGCAGGGCGGCGACGTTGCGTGGAGTGGAGACGAGCGTGATGGCGGCGTCCGGGAGCTCACGGGCGAGGAGGCGGGCGATGGCGAGGAAGCTGGCGTGGTGGCCCTGACCAGGGAAGGGGAAGAGAACGACGTGTTTGGTTGTTGTGGTCGCCATGAATGGAATGCGGACGAGGCCACTGAGCTGAGGTAGCTATCCTTCCACTGATTGGACGGGACGAACGCCAGGGAGCAGAGTTTGCCCCATTTTATCCACGCCGAGGGACGTGGATGGTCATCTCATGTACTCATGTGTGCAAGCTTTAACTTTATTGCTTGTCTCTATAGGTCAAACACCTTCAAATTTAACGAGTACTCCACCCTCGTAAATTATAACTCACTTTGATTTTTTTTATCTCTATTTTACTATATATATATATAATAATAATATATCGAAATACATAGCAAATGAATGAAACAAAAAAATTAAAGTGACTTATAATTTAGAACGGAGGGAGTAAAATACAGTGTCCACATCAGTATTTCTAAATAAATTTATTACTCCCTCCGTTCTAAAAATTATAAATCACTTTGACTTTTTTCATATATCAATTTTACTATACATCTAGATATAATAATATGTCTAGATGCATAGCAAAATAAATACATCAAAAAAAGTCAAAGCGGCTTATAATTTGGAACGGATGAAGTATAAAATATATTCTCCTATCAATACAATGATGCTTATTACAATCATATACATTAGTACTTTTGTATATATAGTTGTTTATTAAAATTAAAAGGTTTAACTTCTCAATAGGTGATAGGTGTACTTATTTCGGGATAGAGAGTAGAAAAGAAGGTGTCGCTTTTATTCAATTAATAGGACTATGTAACACTCTCGGTGTTACGTCCTAAATAGACTATTAAATTATGTCATGAGCATCATGTTATGTGATAATATATGTGACCCCATTCGCTTCGCTGAAAAAACAAGCCGAAACACTGTTTCAGTTGATTTGTTATGAGAGAAAAGCACTGTTTCAGCTGAAAAAATAAACTAAAAAGTACGGATTATAAGACAAGCGAATAGGGCATGTGATGGAATGTGTAGATAACATTTTTGTAACTTCAGATGATCAATAAAAATATTAAATGATAAGCTATTCCATAACTCATATGTATCAAGTAGGGTTTAAAATTTTTTTTATTGAACAAAAATGCTATATAACATATATGTGGCGCTAAATAAAGTTTGGAATATGAGCTTTGTAGATGACAATGAAATACTTGCCGTGGAAAAATAACAGTGCTAGCCAATATTTCTAATAGCCTAGAAATACAATTTGAAATCAAGTTCAGCTAAAAAAATTAGAATATTTTCAAGTATGTTGACATCAAGACAATGCAATGTTTGGCGATTTATTTTGTGAAATCAAGTTAGGAGGTGGTGTCATGTTTTAGCTCGGGTTAGTAGCCTCATATACCCTTTGTAGCATGGTGAAGATGGTTTAGGTTTCAGAGCAACCGTTTAGTTTTTATAGGCGCTTTAAAATTCGTGCAAGACGTGATTTCGGGCTAGTTCACCGGGTGAGCGACTGCCATGGCTTGGCCGCCACTGGCTCTGCCGCGTGGAGCTGCTGCTGCTGCTCGCACAGCCGAGCGACGCTACAGCCTGCCTCGCCGCGCTGCCGCATCGCCGACCCCACCCAGCCATGAAGAAGGCACTACCAAGCTCCAATTTAGTGCTTTTCCCGTCGTCCTGCCAATAAGGCCGCGTCCGACCATGGATGAGGGTAGCCCTCTTACCGTCCCTCTCGAGCCAATTCAACTGCACCACTAGCTTCGCCTTGCCTCCCTCTCCACGTTTCGCACGCCAGTGGAACCGCTGCCGCCTCCCCATCATCGCTGACGCGACCGCGCCACCGTGGTACGCCGCCGCACGACTCGGCCGCACGTGACCACACCTCCTCCGACATTCTCCACCCCAACCGTCACCTTGCTTAGGTCCACGGTAGTTTACTGATGCTCCCTCGCTAGCCAGTTAGGTTCTTAGGTGCTCTGGTTCACCTGGGCAGCCGTGCCACTGTCGCGGACGGCCATGTGTCACTGCAGCTCGCTCCAGCGCGTCCAGCCACCTCGTGTTGCTACTTGGTGTAGGCGGTTGGACCGTAGTCAAAGGTCGGCCCGACCAATGGGCCAGCGCGAGCCTCTGGTGGTCAGCGCAGTCGTGATGTGTCGCCGTCCACCGCGTCGCCGTGCACTGAGCCATCGGGGGTGCACGTGGGTGAATTAGGGAAATGACAGGGGGTTAAGTGAGAAGGTCTAAGAGAGGGGGAAATAGTGTTAGCATTTAGTTATGATTTAGGAGAAGTACGAGGCCTCTTTTGCAAAAGCGTCAATGCACGCGGGACTCCCCCGCCATGGGTCGCCTCGCGAGCGGACCAGCCTCGCGTGGGCCGCACCAGCGGGTCCCTACGCGCGTGCGGGGTCGCGCGTGTGGGCCGCACGGGAGATTCATTTTTCATTTTCCTAAGGAATTAGAAATAGTTTTCTAATTTAATTTCTGAGCTAATCTTTGGTAATTAATATAAAATCATATAGGTGTCCAAAAATTATGAAACAAATTTTGTTAGGTTCCTAAAATTGTGCTCTATCTGTTGGTGTATTTAGTTCATGTTTATATGTGTTGACATTAGGGGCTATTAAATCATTTGAGAATGCTTAATAATATTAAGTTAATTATTGTAGGAATTTTTGTGGTGAATTGATGATAGTTTTGATCCTAAAATTTATACAGCAGTTTCATTATATTATTATGTGCTCACTGTAATTTTTGTAGCTTTAGAATAGACTAAGCATTAGGGTTGTTAAATGCTCTTTATTTCAATATACATTAAATCACTAGTAGAAATAAAGATATATCCTTAAATTACCATGCTAAGGGTTTGTTAGTTGAATCCAACACTTTGCTTGATGGAAATGATAGTTAGCTTAGTATCTTAGTCATTAGAGCTATCTTAGTAGCTTAGTATGCGTATTCTTATTTTAAGAGTTTCTGTTGCTTAAATGCTAAGTGTTGCATCATCATCGCATACATGTAGAGAACGAGTTGGTGGAGATCGTCACCACCGGCGATCACGAGTTCGAGGAGATCATCAAGGAGTACGAGGAGGAGATTCTCATGCAGAAGGAGGTCCCAGAGCCGCCACTGACAGACTCAGCTAACACCATGCCTGCCCAAGGCAAGCCCCGGTGCATAACCTATATTTTATAATTCACCGTATATATATGTGTTGTGCATTTATGTTATAGGAATTTTATGAAAACCATATGCATAGATATACCTGTCCTAAGAGTCTTACTAGTGCAGGTTCGAGTAGATGTTATGCTTAGGTCATCGGTAGCGTGAGTAACCTATCGTTACTCACAATAGAGGATTATTATTACTCTCATAATAAAATGATGAAAGGAAAAATAGAGACAGGGTAGGGATATGGTATGGGTATTGGTGGGTGTAACAGGTTGTGTCCCGCGGCCACTGGGGCTTAGCTTGATTACACTATTTTCCCTATTCATGTCGATTAAGGACTGTCCATTGCTGTGGATGATAGTCAGGTCATAGACTTATTATCCTGAGCACATACTTGCTTATGGGAGTAGGAAGGCTCGTTACGCTCTTGTCGTGGGTTTCGGCCCCGGACCGACGGATTGGAGGCGGGGAAATGTGGAGGTCTAAGTACCATATTGAGACCGGGTCTTAAGTGTGAGGGATTAGAGTCCAAGTTTGGACAGGACCTGGACCCCGTGATAGGAGTGAAATGGGTTGGTCTTGTTTGTGCCTAGGGTACAAATGGGGCCTATGTTTCGGGATACCCAGCTAGGATATATTAGTTTGTGAATCACCATTTCTGTGAGACGGTATATCTTGGCTATGGTCTAGCATCGTAGTAAGAACTAGAAGATGAAAGATCATGAAATAGTTCTAATTGCTTAACCCTTGCTTGAAAGTAGAACATGTGCTTACCTAGAATGGTTAGCTAAGAAAGTAATCATGACTGCTAATAAAACTTGACCGTAAGGATGAACTATTAGTAATGCTTTTTGCAAACAAAAAGAAAACAGAAAACCCATATTGCCTATCATTACCCTTGGTGCATGTGCATCTTGAGCAGTAGCTCTTGTGCGTAGGATTCTTCTGGTGTGCACAGACGGATCCTTATATCATTTCCGCTAGATGTTTATTTTTATTCCGTTATTTAATTATCGCACTCTGAACTCTGGTATTATAATAAATAATTTCTAAGAACTCTCATTGTATGAAATAAACTAAGTATTGTAAGCTCGTACTCATTATTGGATTCTAGATGTAAAACGTGAACTATTTCGAGTTTTCCCTTAGGTGTGCTCGACGGAACTGTCCGATATAGCTCACTTTTGAGGTGCTTAGTGTCTATTGGAAGACGAGCTCCTTTGAAAGCGTATTATTTCGGGCAGTTCTTTCATAGATGGTATTAGAGCCAATAATGAGTCTACGAGTTTAAAAACTCTTTTCAAAACCTAAAATTTAACCAACAAAAGCTTTGCGAAAAGTAGGATACGATAATTATGTAAATAACTATAAGCTCTAGTAATATGGTCTATCTAGGATAGTGGCACTGGTTTTATCTAATCAATGTTCTTCAGGTACACTAACTTACGCTGCGTAAGAATCGTTTATCGTACAGAAAGTGAGTGTGCGCTGTGCCAAAAATTATATACGAATGCCACTATATTTCAGCTTGAGCGAACGAATAGGTCGATCCATGCATCATGAAAAGAGAATTTTGCTTAAACTAAACTCCCCTACACATAATATTTTGGGTAGTAAATTGATAGGATAATAAATAAAGAGAAATGCTTTAACTCTTAAGTAAAAGTTCTCGCTTGTAACCATTTATTGGGTCTTATCATCTCTCTAGCTGTTTGTTTCTAAGTATGGAGGCCTGGTCCCTAATGTTGGGTTCCTATCTGTTTATAGATGAACCTGAGGTCTGGTCATGAGAGCACCAGTGCTAGGATGGGCCATGGTCTTGGTAAAGACCAGGGCAAAAATGGTCGTGGTGATGATCATGGTAATGCCTATGGGGAGAGCCACGAGGCCCCACTCCTTGGTCCTCCTCCGCCACCACCACTGCCTTTGATGACATATCCCGAGATGATGGCTGAGATGTTGGCTGCTCATCGCGAGTTAGCCCGTACCCTAGAGATGCTGGCATAGGCTATTGGTGGCTTCGCTTGTGGAGGCCCCGGTGGCAATGGCAGGAATGGGGGTGGTGCCCGTGGTCCCGAGAGGCCCTATTTGTGGCAGAACCACCTAATCTAATGCCTCATAGCCTCATAGGAGTGCTCGTCTTCCATTATACACTAAGCACTCGAGGGAGAACACTAAATTACTCGGTTCCGTCGGGCACACCCTAGAGGAGAACCCAAAAATCCACATTTTCACCATTAGGATCACAAATGAGAGAATAAAGCTTACATCATTCTTAACCATTTCTTACATCACTTGTAGTACAATATTAGAGTATAATATTTATTAGTATAACAGCAGAATGTAATCATATTACCAAAGTTATGAATAATTTATTGTAACAGCGGAATATAAACATATAATCAGAATTACAACAGAAATAAATAGATATTCATAGCATGATGAAGCATTAGTATATAAGTTATGACAACAGATTGTAAATCTTTCATTTATAAAAACATTTGGTGAGAGTTGTAAATAAACTACGATCGCAGCGTAAAGGAATCCTCGCTGAGCCCACCAGGAGGTATCCACACACAAGGGTCAGCTCTAGCATCCACCTGTCACCTGCAACAGGGGGAATAAAGCCCTAAGTACTCAATTGTACTCAGCAAGACTTACCCGACAGGAAGAAAGAAAAGACTCCAAGGATATGCAAGGCTATCTGGCTTGTGGGTTTATCGCATTGGCAGGAAGCATTACTAAGCGTGCGTCCTTATATTCGATTTTTATTAATAGCCGCATTGGTTCATTAACTAACCATTTTATGTAAGCACCCGAACTACTTTCAAGCAGGTGATAAGCAATCAGATTTCCTTTTTCCATCTTTCACCTTTTAGTTCTTACTACGATGCTAGAGTTATGACAAGTCGTACCAACTCGGCGGTGATTCATGAACCAATATGCCCAGCTGGGTGCCCCAAAAACACATGCCCCGCTTATACCCTAGGCACAAGTAGGACTAACCCATCACTCTCCTGTCCCGAGTGTCTAGGTCCCCGTCCAAACTTGGACTCTAAGCCCCCACACCTGAGTCTCAGACTCCATGTGGTGCAAGGACCTCCACTATCCCCGCCTCTAATCAGTCGGACCAAAAATTGCTGGATCTGCGACAAAAGAGCAACAAGCCTTCCCTGCGCCCATACCTAAGTATGCGCTCAGGACAATAAATCTGTGACTTGCCTAGAGTCATATGCAACGATCAGTCCTTAACCGACCAAACAGGGAAAACAATGTAACCAAGCTATGCCCTGAGTCCATGGCAACACAACCTCTTACACCCACCAATACCCAAACCATATCCCTACCCGGTCACCATTTTTCCTTTCCACCATTTATATTTTCCAAGTGATAATAATACAGTAGTATATTTCCTATCTCTCGCGAGTGACAAGCAATCACTCGACTTCTACTAGAGTCCTGTAGCATAGCATTCTACACGATCCTATCATACTAGTAAGACTCATAGGATAAAGATATATATGCAAGTGGGTTTCATTCAACTCCTTAAAACTTAGTGCACAATTATAATTTAAACTGCAGAAAGTAGGGGTTATGCCCCGGGGCTTGCCTGGATAAAATATAATCCAAAGTTAGCTTTCCATCATGGCGACATGATCTCCAAAAGCACCATTTCTCCAGCAACTCCCGATGACTCCGTGATCCATCGACGTCCCTATTATGATATGCAATGTAATGCAATGCAAAGATGTAATTAATTGACTGCAATCAGGACTCATAAAATACGACGTACGCCTCTCGAGTTAACGGGCTACCTCTAACGACAACCATACTTAGGCTACATATACACGTTGTCGGATAAGACGCTAGTTCCCAACAATTATTTTTGTTACATAAGCCCAAGCAGTTTCTTTATTCCATTCTATCGATTTAATCATTATTCGTAGTAGGACATCATTAACTACTCTAGTAAACTAATTATTCCGGAGCTATAAAAATTACCACGAGTACCTAATATTGCTAAGAGCCTACTGTACAAATTTTAGATTCAACAACATTACCAAATTATCATGGAAACTCCAACAAGTTTATATTTTACAATGTTAAGTACCTTAAATTAATTATATAGCTTCCACGAATATTATCAAACTATGTGAACAAACTATACTAACAGGTAGATCATAATTTTAGAGACCCAACAAAACTGGTTTGGCATTTTTCTGATTTTCTACACTTTATTTTCAATTTCCAAGCATTTAGACAATTGCTAAAATTAACAAAACACCGAAAAAGTAAAAGCTTCCTTGGGCCCGAAGCGGCCCAGCTTGGCCTGGCCCAGCGAGCCAAGCAGCCCAGGCAGAGACGGCGCACGTGTGGCCTAGAGCGAGCCGACGGCCCACGCAGATGCATAGTGCGCGGCCCAGACGCGGCGGCCAATGGCCGGCCCAGCGCGGGCGAGTTCGGCCCAAGTAGCGTGGGCGCGAGCACGGCCCGACAAGCTGGCCCAGGCGCGGGTGAGCAGCCGGCCCACGCAGCTAGGATCCAAAGAGGATGCGAAATTATGCAAAAAGGGCCCTGTAGTTTTACGAAATCGATCCACAGTCCTAACTACACTATTCATTTGAGTCATGTATTTAGCAAAAAGGACCCCGTATAAAACTTTTGCTTGGATATACACCCCCTCACCATGCTCTCTCTTGTCTAGGAGCAGAGCGCTTGGAACAGAGGAGCTGAGGAACTCTAGCCGGCAGTGGAGTCACTGCGGTCGCGACGGCCGACGAGGGCAGGATGGCTCCATGGCTTGGCGCGCTTGTGCACGGAGGGCGGTGGGAGCGGCCATGGTCCCGAGCGAGGCGCGGTAGATGGCGCAGAAGAGGAAATGGTGGCTCGGTGTAGACATAGAGGCGGTGTTCGAGCCCAGCGTGGGTGGACTGGAGATGCGCTGTGGCCCGGCAACAGCGGCGCCAGCGCAACGTGAACATGGGAAGCAGGCCACTGCAACACGACACTGCCACGGTGATTCCCAGCGCAGACAAAAAGGCAGCGCAGGGAGTGAAGTGGAGACACACGGGTGCTGTGGAGCAGTAGGAATGGCACGGCACAGGGGCAGAGCACAGGCACGGCCATAGGGCACGCGTGCATGCGCGCACACACGATGGCGGTGGAAGGCGCGGCAACAGCGTTGGCCGGGCGATGTGCGGGTCGCGGCGGCATGGAACAGCGTGGGGAAGGCCTCCAGGCATGGAAGGGGCAGCTCGTCGGTGGGGCTGACCGCGTGGTGGTGTGGCACGACGACAAAGAAGAAGGCACCTGGGCGGAGCAACGCGCTCGGCGTGGACGGGGCGAGGCGCTGCGGCTGCGGAGCTAGGATGGCGGCTCCTGCATGGGACCAAGGGCTCACGCAAGGCAGTAGGGAACCAGAAGGCGGGCACAGCCATGGCGCAGTAAGGGACGCGGCAGCGGGGCACCGGCGCGCGGGCATGAGGAGCCACGGGGAACTGCCATTAATGACCACAGGAGCTTGGGAGTGGCTCAACATAGGCAAGGAGAGGAAGAGGCGTGGCTTGGAGAAGGTGGAGGGTCTGAAGGTGCTGAACATGGCTGCAACCGGCGGGGCTGCGTGGGCTCAGCGGGGCAGCAGGAGCCGCGGTGGCTCAGGCGCGCTGCGTTGGAACTACAGGGCAACGTGGGGCCAAGGGGTGCGCGCTGGTAGGAGGGCTCCCTAACTTCGGGCGGCAGCTGGGCACGGGCGCCTGGTCATGGCGGCGGACCGAGGCAGAAGGGAAAGGAGAGGGGATGAGCAGCACTCTGGGGGACCACAGTCCAGCATGGAGATGCGGCATGCGACCCTGGGCACACCTGCGTGCAATGGGTGGGAACCGAGGAGGGGCGCCGATGACTGTGGTAGCACGAGCAGCAGGGTGGAGACACGCGCGGTGATGGCGGGCGGGTGGCACGGCACGAACACCAGGGTGCAACACACGGACACCGAGGAAGAAAAAGGGCCTAATGCCGCTGTGATGCCTCGGCTGCTGGTGTTCTAATGCATAGAGAGGAAAACACTCGACTTGCACCTATATCATGGGGTTATGAGAGAAGCTGTGGTTTCGTGAACACAAGAAGCAGAGGATAGACAGACATGACAAAGACATGGGGACTCGTGAATTGGACCTTTGCTTTGTCGGCCAGGGAGACAGCAGAAACAACATGACATGGTTGCTTGTGTTCATGCACTTGCTTGCTGAGTGCACACACGTCCAGTGTGGTTACTGCTGCTGCCAGGACACTCAATGATGCGGTAGAGTACCTGCTCGTCTGGCGCTCGCCTAAAATTTTTGAACACGATGCAAGAGAGAAGGACAAGAGCGGACAACTAAGGCAGGCAAGGATGAGACCACACAAGACAGGCAAAGAGATAATGGGAGTCATTGAGAAGTAGGCGCGTGAGAAAGAGCAGGAAAAGAACAAGGACGTGCTGCAGTCTAAAAGCTTGGTGCGACTGCCACTCACCTAAAAACATCAGACATGGTAGCTCATACTCGTACCAAGCCCTGAAACAAAACCTTAAAGCGTTATGCGATTATTTTACGCAAAACAATTCGCCACAAACAATGCTTTAAAATATACTTTCTGATTTTACTGTTGACGTGAAAAGCTGATTTTTAAATTTTAAAATCCAAAAAATCGTCTCGATAGTTTTTCTTAGGCCTAAATCATGGTGCTAAACAAGATCGTAACACCGAGATGTTACAACCGACCCCCCTAAAAAAGAATCTCATCCCAAGATTCGAAGTCAAACCAAAAAAGGGGAAACACGATTACATTACGTAGATCAGGGATTACACGAAAGATTACATGACTTCGAATGCTAAACCACGTGGGGATCTAGGGATACATGGTTAAGAGCAACTTGGTACAACTGAGACTTACTCTAGAAGTCAGGATAGACGAGGACAATGGAGAAGCAATAAGAAGATGATTATCCAGAACATGGCGTAGCACCAATAGATCCAGAAACAGTCGACGGAGAAATAAAACATTGTAAACCCTAATATTGACTACCAAAATGGGAACTTGAACTTCTTCGACGAACCGGATCCCTTCTTCTCCTCAAATCACACCATCACCTCAAACTAACGAACATAGCTTCACAACGTCAACTAGATTTCGTAGCTCTGCTGTGAAAGTGAGAGGAAATGGGGATGAAGAAGAAGAACAAGGACCAAGGGTATTTATAGGGGCAAACGGTGGTGAGGCACAACACACCGGACTAAATATGGCATGTGTGGAATACACAGACAAGTCATGCTGGGGAGATAAGATCAGCCACGGTGCACTCATTGCGCGAGCGGCAAACGATAAGGGAGAGGAGAGGGGGTCTGCTCGATGAGGTAAGCGTGCGGGCGATCGTGTTCCCCAAAAGAAGAAAGAAAGGAGAGGGAAGGGGGGGTTCGGTACGAGGGATGAGGTGTGAGAGTCGAGAGCCGACCGGATATTGGGAAAAGGAGAAACACACAGTGCACAAAAACGGCAAGCATTGCATGATGCCGCGGCCATGCGAAAATAGGGTGCTACAGATCCCGACACAGGCGGCGTTCGTAGGGCACGCAGCGAAATAACCCCGCATGCACAGCACGGTCAACTAAGCATAGGGCTTGGGACAAGACGTCCACTTAGAATTTTCTATTACTCCTGACTACCCGAGGCTAACTTTCCTTACTACTCTTCTTTTGCTTTCCTGCCTTGACCACATCCGTCCTTTCTGTAAACCCAGATCATGTCATACTTTCTGCCTCCAAAACCATCTCTTGTTTACCTTGAGAGAACACTTCTGCATCAACCTGTTGTGGATTTCCTGCTTGAACACCCGAACATTTCTAAGGAGGAAATTTCAAAACAAAATGGTACGGTGGTGTAACTTGGTAAATGTACTTGGTTAACAACCTCGATACCAGCACATGCCGAGCAGCGTCACCATGTGGCAGTTGTTCCACATGGAGCCCTCAGTTTTGTCACAGCACCATAAGCTATTAACCAGGCAACTACTACCAATTTACACGCCATGAAGGCAGTGGGGTCATAGACCATAGAGTAAGGGGAGTATTGCAAGGGAAAAATTCAAACAACAAAGGTTCCCTTCACAACAAGGGACAAGGAATTCCAATCCAACGGCGGATTTGTTTTAAAGAGATTCAAGTGTTCTGTTAGGACATCCACAATTAGTCAACACAGTGTCTTATATTATCCAATCACGGCTGATCTGCTGGTATCTAAATGTCAACTCCTCTTGTAACCTGCTTAATATCACCCTAGAAAACTTTAAGCACGTCTATCAAACTAAGGGTAGATGAACGCAATAAACACAACGAACCAAATAAAATGCATGTTCCAATGGTCTTATACGGGTACATCCTACAGGCATTCAGGCTCCCATTCATGACACAACACTCACCTATGGTCGGACGAGCTCAACAACTATAGACGACAACAACGGCAAGAGTACAATACCGGGGGACAGCAACGAAAAACACTACTACCACGGGTACATCATCCCAAGGCACTAATCTGCATCTTCTCGGGGCAATGGCTGAGTGAGAGGAATCAAGGGCTCTTCTTCTAACACTTTCGAGGGTGGAGGTGTTGGCGGTGCTGCAACACCAGTTCTTCTTCTCTCTGGTGGGTGGATAGGGATCCCTTCCAAGATCGGGGCATCCTGCCTTTCAGTAGCCAACGTCCTTCGCTCGGCCCTAGTGACAAGATAGGCCACCTGCAACTGATGGACATGCCGATCTTCAGCCTCCTTCAAGGCTTCCGACATGGCAGTGTCCTGGCTCTCAGCAGTTGCAGCACTGGCATGCGCTTCGGCGAGCTGCACCTGTAGCATCTGGTTGAAGATCTCAGCTTCCTCAGCTCGATGGAGGTAGCCCCTTAGTTCCAAGGCTTGATGGTCATACTTCTCATCTAGAGCGAGCAGGTATGTGGTCAAGTGCACCACGGTAGGACTGTCCTCTAGCGCATCCTGCCCTTATAGAGCCTCCATGCGAGCCCTCCATGCCCGCCGATTCCTATCCAAAGGTGGAAAGAACCGCATGGGGGTATGGGCAATGGGCTCCTCATAGATCTGGTAGAGGTACCACAAGGCTTTACGGCCCACAACCTGGTAGGTATCGATGAAGCTAAAGCCAGTTGTGGTCACACTTCAGGCTTCAGTGAGGTCAGGGAACTCTTCACTCTTCCCAATGTAGACGGTAACCTCATACCACTCGGTGCCATGCTCCTCATACTCATGGCCCTCATACTCGGGACGATCTTTGACACCGAGCTTTTGAAGGGTGGCATGTAGAATTTTGGGAAAACCCTCTATGTTCAGGCAGTAGGTACTAACCCAGGCTCCTGCCATCTCTGGCGGTGGTTGCAAGTAAGGCTGAGCAAAAGGCGGGCTCAAAGGAAAAGCTAAGTGAGCTAAAGTGCGCCGAGTGGTGGTACCAATGGCTAAGCTAGACTCTGCTTATAAAGGCAGAGCGTTTAGTGGTCCTAGCGTGGTTCACCAGGGTTCCCATGCGGGATCACTATGACAAATCGACCAAACTCCACACGTTTGAGGCGAGCGACGTGTGATGCCATTACTGACTAGTACAACTGTAGGACAAGGGTCCAACAAGAGCATAGAATAGAGGTACGGGGAGACATGGGTTATGGTAGGCGTGAACCACGGCAAACGCGGAGCACGAAACCACAGTGCAACCCTAACTCTAGGACAGAAATGAGCCAGTCGTGCGCAATACGACACACGTGACACCTATGGGTAGCGTATCAGTATGTAATACGAGCGCTACAATGCACAAACAGGATATGCATGAATGCACGTCCTATATGTCCTTTCACTGTTGCCAACATATAGGGCAACCGTTCTCAGAGTTTTTGGCACATCGTTCTCTCTCTATAGCTAGTCGATACTATCAGACTATGCTCGAGTCCGTGTACCTGCAGAAACTTGATTAATCCTATCTAAGTTAGCAAAGTGCCATCTATCCTGGATACATAACCATAGTAATAGGGCTACTTATATACTTCGCATAAAGACACCCTAACTTTTTGAAAGCATTTGTTGTCAAATTTTAGTTTATAAAAGGTTTTCGAAGCCTTATTTCCTCATTTGCGCTCTGATAGCACCTGTGGCAGAACCGCCTAATCTAATGCCTCATAGGAGTGCTCGTCTTCCATTAGACACTAAGCACTCGAGGGAGAACACTAAATTACTCGGTTCCATCAGGCACACCCCAGGGGAGAACCCGAAAATCCACATTTTCGCCATCAGGATCACAAATGAGAGAATAAAGCTTACATCATTCTTAACCATTTCTTACATCACTTGTAGTACAACATCAGAGTATAATATTTATTAGTATAACAACGGAATGTAATCATATTACCAAAGTTATGAATAATTTATTATAACAGCAGAATATAAACATGTGATCAGAATTACAGCGGAAATAAATAGATATTCATAGCATCATGAAGCATTAGTATATAAGTTATGACAACAGATTGTAAATCTTTCATTTATGAAAACATTTGGTGAGAGTTGTAAATAAACTACGATCGCAGCATAAAGGAATCCTCGCTGAGCCCACCAAGAGGTATCCACACACAAGGGTCAGCTCTAGCATCCACCTATCACCTACAACAAGGGGAATAAAACCTTAAGTACTCAATTATACTCAGCAAGACTTACCCGACAGGAAGAAAGAAAAGACTCCAAGGATATGCAAGGCTATCTGGCTTGTGGGTTTATCGCATTGGCAGGAAGCATTACTAAGCGTGCGTCCTTATATTCGATTTTTATTAATAGCCGCATTGGTTCATTAACTAACCATTCTATGTAAGCACCTGAACTACTTTCAAGCAGGTGGTAAGCAATCAGATTTCCTTTTTCCATCTTTCATCTTTCAGTTCTTACTACGATGCTAGAGTTAAGGCAAGTCATACTAACTTGGCGGCGATTCACGAACCAATAAGCCCAGCTGGGTGCCCCAAAAACATATGCTCCGCTTGTACCCTAGGCATAAGCAGGACTAACCCATCACTCTCTTGTCCCGGGTGTCTAGGTCCCCGTCCAAACTTGGACTCCAAACCCCCACATCCTGAGTCCCAGACTCCATGTGGTGCAAGGACCTCCACCATCGCCGCCTCCAATCAGTCGGTCCGGAAAGAGTCGGATCTACGATAAAAGAGCAACAAGCCTTCCCTGCGCTCATACCCAAGTATGCACTCAGGACAATAAATCTATGACTTGCCTAGAGTCATATGCAACGATCGGTCCTTAACCGACCAAACAGGGAAAACAATTTAACCAAGCTATGCCCCGAGTCCATGGCGACACAACCTCTTACACCCACTAATACCCAAACCATATCCATGCCCGGTCACCATTTTTCCTTTCCACCATTTTATATTTTCCAAGTGATAATAATACAGTAGTATATTTCCTATCTCTTGTGAGTGACAAGCAATCACTCAACTTCTACTGGAGTCCTGTAGCATAGCATTCTACATGATCCTGTCATACTAATAAGACTCATAGGATAAAGATATATATGCAAGTGGGTTTCATTCAACTCCTTAAAACTTAGTGCACAATTATAATTTAAACTGCAGAAAGTAGAGGTTATGCCCCGGGGCTTGCCTGGATAAAATATAATTAGAAGTTAGCTTTCCATCATGGCGACATGATCTCCAAAAGCACCATTTCTCCAGCAACTCCCGATGACTCCGTGATCCATCGATGTCCCTATTATGATATGCAATGTAATGCAATGCAAAGATGTAATTAATTGACTGCAATTAGGACTCATAAAATACGACGTACACCTCTTGAGTTAACGG
Source organism: Miscanthus floridulus (assembly GCF_019320115.1). Lineage (NCBI taxonomy): Eukaryota > Viridiplantae > Streptophyta > Magnoliopsida > Poales > Poaceae > Miscanthus > Miscanthus floridulus. The sequence goes on along the minus strand of NC_089581.1, from coordinate 27,495,661 downwards.
GCTACTTCTAACGACAACCGTACTTAGGCTACATATATATGTTGTCAGATAAGACGCTAGTTCCCAACAATTATTTTTGTTACATAAGCCCAAGCGGTTTCTTTGTTCCATTCTATTGATTTAATCATTATTCGCAATAGGACATCATTAACTACTCTAGTAAACTAATTATTCCGGAGCTACAAAAATTACCACGAGTACCTAATATTGCTAAGAGCCTACTGTACAAATTTTAGATTCAACAACGTTACCAAATTATCATGGAAACTCCTACAAGTTTATATTTTATAATGTTAAGTACCTTAAATTAATTATATAGCTTCCATGAATATTATCAAACTATGTGAACTAACTATACTAACAGGTAGATCATGATTTTAGAGACCCAACAAAACTAGTTTCGCATTTTTCTGATTTTTCTACACTTTATTTTCAATTTCTAAGCATTTAGACAATTGCTGAAATTAACAAAACACCGAAAAAGTAAAAGGTTCCTTGGGCCCGAAGCGGCCCAGCTCGGCCTGGCCCAGCGAGCCAAGCAGCCTAGGCAGAGACAGCGCGCGTGTGGCCCAGAGCGAGCCGACGGCCCACGCAGACGCATAGCGCGTGGCCTAGGCGCGGCGGCCAATGGCCGGCCCAGCGCGGTCGAGTTCGGCCCAAGCAGCGCGGGCGCGAGCGCGGCCCGACAAGCTGGCCCAGGCACGGGTGAGCAGCCGGCCCACGCGGCCAGGATCCAAAGTGGACGCGAAATTATGCAAAAAGGGCCCTGTAGTTTTATGAAATCGATCCGCAGTCCTAACTACACTATTCATTTGAGTCATGTATTTAGCAAAAAGGACCCCGTATAAAACTTTTTCTTGGATATACACCCCCCTCACCATGCTCTCTCTTGTCCAGGAGCGGAGCGCTCGAAGCAGAGGAGCTAAGGAGCTCTAGCCGATAGTGGAGTCGCTGCGGTCCGGACGGCTGGTGAGGGTAGGACGGCTCCACAGCTTGGCGCGCTCGCACATGGAGGGCGGTTGGAGTGGCCATGGTCCTGAGCAAGGCGTGGCAAACAGCATAGAAGAGGCAATGGTGGCTCAGTGCAGACACAGAGGCGGTGGCCGAGCTAGGAGTGGGCGGATCGGCGATGTGCTGTGGCCCGGCAACAGCGGCGTCGACGCGACATGAACGCGGGAAGCAGGCCACTGCGATGCGGCGCTGCCACGGCGATTCCCAGCGTAGACAGAAAGGCAGCGTGGGGAGCAAAGTGGAGACGCGCAGGTGCTGTGGAGCAGCAGTAACGGCGTGGCATAGGGGTAGAGCACGGGCACGGCCGCGGGGTACGCGTGCACGCGTGCACACGTGATGGCGATGGAAGGCACGGCAACTGCGTTGGTCGGGCGGCGTGCGTGTCGCGGCGGCATGGGGAAGGCCTCTAGGCGTGGAAGGGGCGGCTCGTCGGCGGGGCTGACCGCGTGGTGGTGTGGCATGATGACGACAAAGAAGGCGCCTAGGAGGAGCAGCGCGCTCGACGTGGATGGGGCGAGGCGCTGCGGCTGCGGAGCTCGAACGGTGGCTCCTACGTGGGACCAAGGGCTTGCACAAGGCAGCAAGGAACTGGAAGGCAGGCGCGACCATGGCGTAGCAAGGGATGTGACAATGGGGCACGGGTGCGTAGGCACGAGGAGCCACGGGGAACCACCATTGACGACCACTGGAGCTTGGGAGCGGCTCGACATAGGCAAGGAGAGGAAGAGGCATGGCTTGGAGAAGGTGGTGGAGGGTTTGGAGGTGCTAAACACGGCTACAACCAGTGGGGCCACGTGGGCTCGGTGGGGCAGCAGGAGCTGCGGTAGCTCGGGCGTGCTACGCTGGAATGATGGGGCAGCGCGGGGCCAAGGGGCGCGCGCTGGTAGGATGGCTCCCTGGTTCTGGGCAGCAGCTGGGCACGGGCGCCTGGCCATGGCAACAGACCAAGGTGGAAGGGGAAGGAGAGGGGACAAGCAGCGCTCTATGGGACCATGGTCCAGCATGGAGACATGGTGTGCGACCCTAGGCGCACCTGCGCGCGATGGGCGAGAACCGAGGAGGGGCGCCGGCGACTACGGTAGCATGGGGCAGTGGGGTGGAGACGTGCGCGGTGATGGCGGGCGGGTGGCATAGCACGAACACTGGGGTGCAACGCACGGACACCGAGGAAGAAAAAGGGCCTAATGCCGATGTGATGCCTCGGCTGCTGGTGTTCTAACGCATAGAGAGGAAAACACTCAACTTGCACCTTTATCATGGGGTTATGAGAGAAGCTGTGGTTTCGTGAACACAGGAAGCAGAGGCCAGACAGACATGACAGAGATGTGGGGACTCATGAATTGGAGCTTTGCTTCGCCGGCCAGAGAGACAGCAGAAACAACATGACACGATTGCTTGTGTGCATGCACTTGCTTGCTGAGTGCACATGCGTCCAGTGCGGTTACTACTACTGCCAGGACACTCAATGATGCGGCAGGGTACCTGCTTGTTTGGCGCTCGCCTAAATTTTTCGAACACGATGCAAGAGAGAAGGACAAGAGCAGACAACTGAGGCAGGCAAGGATGAGACCATGCAAGACAGGCAAAGAGATAATGGGAGTCATTGAAAAGCAAGCGCGTGAGAAAGAGCAGGAAAAGAACAAGGACGTGCTACAGTCTAAAAGCTCGGTGCGACTGCCGCTCTCCTAAAAACATCAGACATGGTAGCTCATACTCGTACCAAGCCCTAAAACAAAACCTTAAAGCATTATGCGATTATTTTACACAAAACAATTCACCACAAACAATGCTTTAAATATACTTTCTGATTTTACTGTTGACGCGAAAAGCTGATTTTTAAATTTTAAAATCTGAAAAATCGTCTCGATAGTTTTTCTTAGGCCTAAATCGCGGTGCTAAACAAGATCGTAACACCGGGGTGTTACACTATTCCTATCAGGACTTCTTGGGGACACACCCACCCACGTTTACGTCGACTGCTGAGCCTCTGGACACGGAGCATTGGCTTCATATTCTGGAGCAAAAGTTTCAGCTGCTCAATGTGACTGACGAGCAAAAGGTGCGATTTGCCGCACAACAGCTTCTAGGATCTATCAGTGCTTGGTGGGACACTTTCAATGCCATGCAACCTATGTACCACCATGGGACTTGGCAGGAGTTTACCACTGCTTTCTGTCAGTACTATATTCCTGCCGGTTTGCTGAATAGGAAGCTATCCGAGTTTCTGGAGCTAAAGCAAGGAAGCATGACTATGATGGAGTATGTGAACAAGTTCAACCATCTTGCACAGTATGTTAGGACACATGTGGATACTGATGAGAATAAGATGGACCGTTTCAATCACAGTCTCTCTTGCATCTTGTAAGAGAAGTTGTATATAGGGGGCTATCAGACCTTTGGTGCTTTGATGAATGCTGCCATTGCTATGGAGGGACTTTAGCGTGACTCTTAGGCTAAGTGGAAGCACAAGAGGGTGATCACTGGGTCTTCTTATCACCCACAGTCTTAGAAGGTGCAGGTTGTGAGGAGGGTGTCCTATCACTCTCTAGGTGGACAGTCGTCTTGCCAGACTCAGCGGACTCACCAGGCACCTCCCACTCAGTACCGTACACCTACTCAGCAGGTGCAGCCACCTCAGGGATAGTAGGTTCTGCCTCATCAAGGATAGGGGAACAAGCCGGGTGCTTGTTTCAAGTGTGGTAAGGAAGGTCACTACGCCCGAGAGTGCCCTCAGAATCAGCCTCCCTAGTCTTCTCAGCCTTCAGCCAACTCTCATTTGGTCAAGAGGACTATCATTAGGAAGAAGGTGCCCATGAGCCGCTCGGGACAGCTTAACTTCACTGAGGCTAAGGAGATCCCGCAGGGAGAGCCTGTGATGACTGGTATGTTCACCATTGATTCTCACCCAGCATATGTATTATTTGATTCTAATGCATCAGATTCATTCATGAGTATGGGGTTTGCACAAAGGTACAATATATCTACTATGGCTATTCCTTTTGCCTATAGAATCAGAACCCAGGGTGCGCAGTTGTGCATTAAAACTCGTACAGACATAGTGAGACTATTGCTAACAACTCACTCTTATCGTCTCCAGTTTATGGTGCTGCCTAGTCAAGGCATAGATGCAATTCTGGGAATGAACTAGTTGAGAAACTATGGGGTAGTCTTGAACCTTAGGCAAAGAATTGTTGAGTTGAAGCCTCCTTCTAAGAATAGAATGTCTCTCCTTATGTCTTCAGTTTCCACCCTACCAGTTGTTGCTCCTGCTAAAGCTTCTCCTGACCATGCTTCTATTTCTATGGTCTATGAGTTTTTGGATGTCTTTCCTGAGGATCTACCTAGGTTACCACTGGATTAGGATGTGGAGTTTGCCATTGAGTTAGAACCTGGTACTGCTCCTATTTCACGGCGTCCCTACTAGATGGCTCCAAAGGAACTGGCTGAGATGAAGAAACAGTTAGAAGAATTGTTGGAGAAGGGATTCATCCATCCAAGTTGTTCACCATGGGGTTGTCTAGCTATTTTTGTGAAGAAGGACACCACTCTTCGGATGTGTGTGGATTACCCCCTCTCAACATGGTAACCATTAAGAACAAGTATCCTTGACCTCATATTGATACTTTGTTCGATCAGTTGGCTGGTGTCAAGGTGTTTTTAAAGATTGATCTTTGTTCTAGGTATCACCAAATTAAGATCCAACCATAAGATATACCCAAGATAGCTTTCTCTACTAGGCATGGGCTCTATGAGTACCTAGTCATGTCTTTTGGTCTCACCAATACTCCTGCATTCTTCATGTATCTCATGAATTCAGTCTTCATGCCAGAGTTAGACAAGTTTGTAGTCGTGTTCATTGATGATATATTGATATATTCAAAGAACAATGAGGAGCATGAACAACATCTTCGCATAGTCCTGACTCAATTGTAGGAACATAAGTTGTATGCCAAATTTAGCAAGTGCAAGTTTTCGTTGGATCGAGTATAGTTCTTGGGACATGTTCTGACACCTAAAGGCATATTTGTGGATCCTGGCAAGGTGCAGGATGTGTTAAATTAGAAATCTCCAAAGTTAGTGCATCAGATTCGTCAGTTCCTTGGTCTTGCTAGTTATTATCGGCGCTTCATCCCCGAGTTCTCTAAAATAGAAGGATATCAAGTTTGTATGGAGTCCGGCTTATGAAGAAGCTTTCTAAGCCCTGAAGAATTTTCTTACCTCTGCTCCTATTCTTGGCCAACTAGACATTGATAGGTCATTTGATGTGTATTGTCATGCCTATAGGACTGGACTGGGATGTGTGCTTATGCAAGGTGGACATGTGATCGCTTATACTTCACATCAGCTGAAAAAGCATGAGTTGAATTATCCCACCCATGATTTAGAGCTGGCTACAGTTGTGCACGCTCTAAAAATTTAGAGACATTACCTGTTGGGAAATAAAGTGCATATCTACATGGATCACAAGAGTCTCAAATATATTTTCACTCAATCCGAGCTGAACATGAGACAATAGAGGTGGCTTGAGTTAATCAAAGATTATAACTTAGAAGTTCATTATCACTCTAGAAAAGCTAATGTGGTTGCTGATGCCTTAAGTAGGAATTTGCATCAAGTTGATGAAGAATCTTTGTCCCTCACCCATTCTGAAGTGTTAGCCCATATTGCTCTAGTCTCGGATTTACTTGAGCAAATTATTATAGAGCAAAGGCAAGATGACCCATTGGTGGTTCCCTCAAGTGATGAGCTTAGGAGAACAATTTTGGATGAAGCCTATGACTCCAAATTATCCATTCATCCGGGAAGTAACAAGATGTATCATGATTTGCGTCACTTGTATTGGTGGCCAAATATGAAACAGGATATTACCAAATACATCTCAGAATGTGACATTTGTGGAAGAGTTAAGGTGGACCATATACGTACGCCTAGATTTTTATAGCCCTTGACTATCCCTGTTTGGAAATGGGAGGATATTTCCATGGACTTTGTTATAGGTTTGCCCTGCACGGCAAAGGGGTATGACTCTATTTGGGTCATTGTGGATCATCTGACCAAGTCTGCTCATTTTCTCCTAGTGGATACAAGGTATTCAGCCAAGAAGTATGCCAAGTTATATTTTGATCAGGTTGTGACCCTACATGGAGTTCCTCTTACCATTATTTCTGATAGAGGGCCAGTCTTTGTCTCTCATTTCTAGGAGCAACTCCAGAAATGTCTTGGTACTCGTCTCCTCAAAAGTTTAGCTTATCACCCACAAACTGACGGTTAGACAGAAAGGGTCAATCAAGTACTTGAAGACATGTTGAGAGCTTGTGCCATTTCTTGTCTAGAAAAATGGGACGAATGCTTGACTTTAGCTGAGTTTTCCTATAACAATAGCTATCAAGAGAGCATTCGAATGGCACTTTTCAAGGCTTTGTATGGCAAGAAATGTAGGACGCCTCTTAACTAGGTTGAAGTGGGTGACCATGGTTACTTTGGACCTAATTTCATAAAGGAAGCAAGAGAGCAAGTCAGTGTTATTCAGAGTCATTTGAAAGTGGCTTAGAACCGGCAAAAAGCTTATGTGGACAAGAGGTTAAGGCCCTTGTAGTTGGAAGTTGGTCACCATGTGTACCTAAAGGTATCCCTGATGAGAGGTGTGCATCGGTTTGGAGTTCGTGGGAAGTTAGCTACTCATTATGTTGGACCTCATATAATTTTGGAGCGGTGTGGTTCTGTTGTTTACCATCTCCAACTCCCGGATATTTTGTCAGCAGCCCATAATGTATTCCATGTTTTCCAGTTAAAGAAGTGTCTGAGGGTTCCCAACAAAGTGGTGGAAATTGAAGGACTCCCTCTCTAACATGATCTTTCTTATATTGAGCACCCTATCAAAATCTTGGATGAAAAAGAGAGAATCACTAGGAACAAAGTGGCAAATGTCTATAAAGTCCAATGGCAAAATCATTCGAAGGACGAAGCAACTTGGGAACAGGAGAGTTATATTCTGGAGCATTATCCCCATCTGCTTTCTAGTTCACCAAGGTAATTATGTAAATTGAAATTTACTTCTTATCTCTTTCCCACACTAGGCACACACATAAAATCTCGGGACGAGATTTTGTTTAAGGGGGTAGACCTATAACACCCTTGGTGTTATGCCCTAAACAAACTACTAAATCATGTCATGAGCATCATGTTATGTGATAATGTATGTGATGGAATGTGTAGATAACATTTTTGTAACTTTAGATGATCAATAAAATGTTAAATGATAAGCTATTCCATAACTCATATATATCAAGTAGGGTTTAAAACTAATTTTTATTAAACAAAAATGCTATAGAAGATATATGTGGTGCTAAATAAAGTTTGGAATATGAGCTTTGTAGATGACAATGAAATACTTGCCGTGGAAAAATAATAGTGCTAGCCAACATTTCTAATAGCCCATAAATGCAATTTGGAATCAAGTTCAGCTCAAAAATTTAGAATATTTTCAAGTATGTTGATAGCTAGACAATGCAATGTTTGGCGATTTATTTTGTGAAATCGAGTTAGGAGGTGATGTCGTGTTTTAGCTCGGGTTGATAGCCTCATATCCCCTCTAGAGCATGGTGAACATGGTTTAGGTTCTAGAGCAACCATTTAGTTTTTATAGGCGCTTTAAAATTCGAGCAAGATGTGATTTTGGGCTAGTTCACTGGGTGAGCGTGGTCACCACATCTTGGGGGCGCAACGTCGCCACGCCTGCTTGATCTACATGCGCACGCGCGCTGCTGCGCTTGTTCTGCTGTGACTGCCCTGGTCTGGCCGCCACTGGCTCTGCTGCGTGGAGCCATTGCTGCTGCTCGCACGGCCGAGAGACGTCATAGCCTGCCTCACCACATAGCCGCACCGCTGATCCACCCCATGCCACGACGCAACTACTACCGATGCCATCATGTCGCCGCCATGTTCGCGCCTCCCTCTGCACCTCTACACCGCTTTCAGCCTAGTTCTATGCCACCATTGCCGTGCGCACGTGGTTGAGCTTGCCATCATCATGTCATTTATGGCACTGCGGCCGCATGGGCCATGCTGGTTGTGGACGCACGTGCTTGTCCATTATGTCTACGCATGCGTCGCACCTAGATCACGTCGGCCATGTCCCACCAAGGCAAGACCGAGACGAGCCCACTTGCCGCCTCATCTCTCTCACTCTCCCTCTGTTGCCGCCGTCGAGCCGCGCCATCCAATGGCCACCGAGGGATCATTTCCATTTAATTCAGCACATCTGCAGCTTCACCATCAAGTTCTCTCGCTGCCCGACCCCACCTAGTCATGAAGAAGGCACTACCAAGCTTCAATTTGGCGCTTTTCCTGCCACCGTGCCATGGACGAGGACAACCCTCCTACCGTCCCTCCTGAGCCAATTCACTTGCACCACTAGCTTTGCCTTGCCTCCCTCTCCACCTTGCGCACACCAATGGAACCGCTACCGCCTCTCGTTGCTGCTGATGCGACCGTGCCACCATAGTGCGTCGCCGCGTGGCTCAACCGCACGTGGCCACACCTCCTCCACCATCCTTCACCCCAACCATCATCTCAGCTAGGTCCATAGAAGTCTACTGATGCTCCCTCGCTAGTCAGTTAGGTTCTTAGGTGCTCTGGTTCACCGGGCAGCCATGCCACCGTCGCGGACGGCCGCGCGTCGCTGTAGCTCGCTCCAGCGTGTCCTATCGCCTTGCATTGCTGCTTGGTGTAGGCGGTTGGACTATAGTCGAAAGTTGGCCCAACCGATGGGCGAGCGCAAGCCTCTGGTGGCTGGCGCGGCCATGCTGTGTCACCGTCCACCGCGCCGCCACGCACTGAGCCACCGGGGTTGCATGCGGGTGAAATAGGGAAAGGATGGAGGGTTAAGTGAGAAGGTTTGAGAGAGGCAAAAATAGTGTTAGCACTTAGTTGTGATTTGGGAGAAGTGTGAGGCCTCTTTTGCAAAAGCGCCAATGCGCGCGGGACTCCCTCGTCACGGGCCGCCTCGCAAGCAAGTCGGCCTCACGTGGGCCGCACCAGCGGGCCGCTGTGCGGGCGCTAGGTCGCGCGGGCCACGCGTGTGGGCCGCACGGGAGATTCGCTTTTCGTTTTCCTAAGGAATTAGAAATAGTTTTCTAATTTAATTTCTGAGCTGATCTTTGCTAATTAATATAAAATCATGTAGGTGTCAAAAATTATGAAACAAATTTTGTTAGGTTCCTAAAATTATGCTCTATCTATTGGTGTATTTAGTTCATGTTTATATATGTTGACATTAGGGGCTATTAAATCATTTGAGAATGCTTAATAATATTAAGTTAATTATTGTAGGAATTTTTGTGGTGAATTGATGATAGTTTTGATCCTAAAATTTATACAGCAGTTTCATTGTATTATTATGTGCTCACTGTAATTTTTGTAGCTTTAGAATAGACTAAGCATTAGGGTAGTTAAATGCTCTTTGTTTCAATATACATTAAATCACTATTAGAAATAAAGATATATCCTTAAATTACCAAGCTAAGGGTTTGTTAGTTGAACTCAATACTTTACTTGATGAAAATGATAGTTAGGTTAGTATCTTAGTCATTAGAGCTAACTTAGTAGCTTAGTATGCGTATTCTTATTTTAAGAGTTGTTGTTGCCTAAATGCTAAGTTGTCACACCCCAAAATTTTTTATTTTGGGTTGTGCATGGAAAACACAAAATAAAATAAATTATTTTAATATTTGGATAAAATTTACCAAGTTTAGTTTGAGCTAGCACAAATTTAGTTATAGAAAAAATATGAATTTTCAAAGTTTTCTAATTTTGACGGGATTTGGATGATGTGATGTTTGCTTATTGCTTCTTTGTGTGTCGTGAGTGAGTAAAGTTTTCAAAACGCGCTTAGTAAGTCGTTTATCTGTCCTTGGCTCGTCTCTATCTTTTCCTATAATCAAATTCTTGCTTTCTCGATCCAAATAATTTCATTCGGAGTTTCTCAAGATCCTCTTCTTCTGCTCCAAATCATTTCTTTGAGTTCATCATCCATCTACATATCTCTAAAAACTTTCTGAAAATTATTTCAGCTTTTTCCTAAACTTTTTCTCCCTTTTCTGTGACCATAATTTAATTTTTAGATGCTCCAAAATTATCCTATCATGAGCTCCAAATATTTTATTTGAGTTCCTCATCCTTCAATCTGTCTCCAGGATTTTTCCAAGCTTCGAAGCATTGTTATGATATAAATGGTAATTCTAGACTTTCTAGAATTATTTTTATTTCATGATATTGATTAATTTTGAAATTTGGATAATGCATTCCCAATTTTCCAGTCTCTCGAAGTCAATGTGCAATAATCATAATAAATCATAAAGGCACATGTCTTTATTTACTAATGGGCTTTAATGTTTATTTAGGCTCATTAGTGCAGATCGATGGTGCAACGTCAATTAGTACCGTATCGCTAGTTGATGTGGAGGTGGGGAGTTTTTCTCCCTATATATTTGTACCAACCCCTTAGGCAAAGCACACCAAAACTACCGTAAGGGGAGGCCCTGGTTTGGGAAATCCCTCGTGCAGTAAATTTGATTTTTCTCCTCCTTCTCTCATCATCGCCATCGCCATCGCCGCCACGCTGCCCGTTGCCGCCCTGTCAAGCTGTATGTCATCGTTCTTCTACTCATCGCTAGAGCTCTTTGTCCATGAAGACATGCCGCCACCGCCGCTGGCACCACCAGCTACTTCATCGCCGTTCGCTACACCGCTGCCGAGGTTCAAATCGAGGTGATGAATCTGTCAACGCCGTCTGCGGCTGACTACTGCCGCGAGCCTCGAACCATGGTATGAAGCTACTCATCCTCTCAATTGTTTGTCTAGCGTCATCTACAAGTTCATCAACTGGAGCTGTTGTGCCCGACGCTGCCCATTGGTGGCCAGCGGACCAGGGCCATGAAGATCGTGAATACGTGCAGAACGTCTAGAGGCCCCGCCGGCTACCGCGGGACCGCTGATGGAGGGGCACGACCAGGCAAAGATCTCACCGCTGGCTCTTCTCATCATCTGAGGCAAGCATGATGTCATCTATGCATGTTCGTTCGTCTTCAGCCATGTTCATGCAAAGCAAGCAGTTGCCTCCTGCCTGTTCTACGAGCTGTCCTGTTTGCCATCACCAGCAGCAATCAAAGACCAAACCGGCTATCAGCTAAGCAAATAGCACTTCCCTGCAAGCACGTGACCGGCCAAAGGAACAACTGATATGTCCAAGTACAGTACGTTATACTTTTCTTCGAATCCTCTGCTCTCCTTGATAACCCGATATCTAAAGCTAATTCCGTCAAAAACAATTCTTCATCGTTTGTTCGTTTTAGCTCAGAATTTGTATGATACGCTCTTGTCAATATAATCTACATGTTAGTTTTCGACATTTATCTTTCTACATATTTATATGTTTATGATTAAATGTTAATTTGGTTAATATGTATGCAGCTAGTTTTATAATTAAAAGCAACACAGTAAACATTGATCTTTCGCAAATAAACACTAATTTGATTCATGATAACTTGTATGTTTCTGATTATTATAACTTGGTTAGTTTAAACTTGTTTCATATACAAAGATGATCGCATGTTTTCTCTTTTATACTGTTATAAAGTTTAAATGGATTAAATAATATATGCGTGTTCATAATTAAAATCTGATTAGTTTAACTTGGCTTTTAAAATAAATGTGATTTATATGCTCCATATGATTTTGCTCAATTAAAATGAATCAAGCATGTAGGCTTCTCTTTTTATAATATATGGAATTCCGGTAAACGTTTCTTTCTAACTGTAGTTTCGTTTTTGGCGTTTCTTGCGGTCCCGTGACTGTAGCAACGAGCCATCTCTTTAGAACCCTTTCTATTATGATTGGTGTACTATGCTTAGTTATTTATGTTTGTTTGCTTGTATGTTTCTGTGTGCTTGGTGTTTGCTACGAGTAGAAGAGAACCGTACGTAAGCGCTGGAAACAAGAAGCTATGGAATGGAAGATAAAGTTGAGGCTTCTCTAAGCAAGTTGCTTTGGGTGTAAAGCAAGTTTAAGGCAAGTATAGCATGGGATCTTTCTTATTGTCCTATACACCTTTAATCATTTAAATTATGCCGCATGTGTCTACCTTGACTACCACTAAGGATTTTCTAGTACTTTGTACCTTGTGCCTTGATACCTATGGGGTATTGCATTGGGTAGTATGATGCTAGTGCTCAACTATAACCATGATCTGGTAACTTGACTAATGGTATATGCAATAAACATTAAAAGATGCTTTTTAGCAATATGGAACAAGGGGCTAGAGCATTGGGCTGTTTTTATGGTGCTCTAGATTTCTCTCCCTAAGGACTTATCTGTAAGTGATCATCCGAGACTTACAATACAGCTGTGAGGGCTATATGGCTCTGACTTTAGCTTAGTATTAGGACCTTTTCTAGCTTGTTAGTGGTTACCTTTATGGCACAAGAGAGGTATGTTCCGGATTGGATATAGTGCGGCCTCTGTCCGTCAGTGTATAGGCTACGCATCATTGTGCCTGTCGGAAGGAGAGCCCTACATTCATAGGCCACAGAAACCTAGCGGCCCTAACTTGTTAGACGAACCTTTGAAAGGCTTCATAGTGAAACCTGCCGACCTTCCTTAGTAGTGGGTCAAGAGGCTGATCACCTCGGGCGAAAGGGTAAATCACGACTCACAGTGAAAGTATACAACTTCTGTAGAGTATAAAACTGGTATATCAGTCGTGCTCACGGTCATGAGCGGCCTTGGAACCCTTATGGAATAGATAATGAACACTGATGATACTGATGATAACGATGCTCACTAATTATTACTATTTATGCTATTCATTATTCATGTTTACCTGATCATGTGTTTATATGGGCTTGTGAATAGACTTGTTGCTACTCCTATGCTAAAAGATGACTAATTAAAAGCTAATCGTAGTTAAACCAGTGTCAGCCTTTTGAGCCTCATGAACCCCATATTATATTTGTTGAGTACGACATGTACTTACGCTTGCTTTGCTTTTCAAATATTTGGATGAAAATCCTAGATGGGTACCAGATTGCTAGTCTGGAGGAGTTAGACTTGTGATCAACCAGTTAGTTGTCCCTGTGGAATTTTAGTCTTCACCCGAAGAACGGAGTTGTCTTTCTACTGTCTACTGTCTAAGGTTATATCCTTTATATTAAGTACATTATATATTGAGCATTGTCTTTTGATATTACCCTTATTTGTAGCTATACGTGAGATTTGACTTCCTGGGCTCACATATGGTGCGTATCTGGTTTTGATCTTAAAACTGGGTGCTACATAAGTGTTGCATCATCATCGCATGGATGTAGAGAACGAGTTAACGGAGATCGTGACCACCGGTGATCATGAGTTCGAGGAGATCGTTGAGGAGTATGAGGAGGATATTCTCATGCAGGAGGAGGTCCTAGAGCCGCCACTTATAGACTCAGCTGACACCGTGCCTACCCAAGGCAAGCCCCAGTGCATAACATATATTTTATAATTTACCGTATATATATGTGTTGTGCATTTACATTATAAGAATTTTATGGAAACCACATGCATAGATATACCTGTCCTAAGAGTCTTACTAGTGCAAGTTCGAGTAGATGCTATGCTTAGGTCATCGGTAGCGTGAGTAACCTGCCGTTGCTTAGAATAGGGGATTATTATTACTCTCATAATAAAATGATGATAGGAAAAATAGAGACATGGTAGGGATATGGTATGGCTATTGTGGGTGTAACAGGTTATGTCCCATGGCCAACGAGGCTTAGCTTGGTTACACTATTTTCCCTGTTCGTGTCGATTAAGGACCGTCCATTATTGTGGATGGTAGTCAGGTCACAGACTTATTATCCTAAGCACATACTTGCTTATGAGAGCGGGAAGGCTCGTTACGCTCTTGTCATGGGTTTCGGCTCTTTTCAGACCGACTGATTGGAGGCGGGGAAAGGTGGAGGTCTAAGCACCATGTTAAGACCAAGTCTCAAGGGTGGGGGCTTAGAGTCCAAGTTTGGACGGGGACCTGGACCCCGTGATAGGAGTGGAATGGGTTGGTCTTGTTTGTGCCTGAGGTACAAACAGGGTGTGTGTTTCGGGGTACCCAGCAGTGATACATTGGTTTGCGAATCGCCATTTTTGTGAGACGGTACGACTTGGCTATGGTTTAGCACCATAGTAAAAACTAGAAGATGAAAGATGGTGAAATGGTTCTGATTACTTAACCCTTACTTGAAAGTAGAACAGGTACTTACCTAGAATGGTTAGCTAAGGAAGTAATCATGACTGCTAATAAAACTTGACTGTAAGGATGAACTATTAGTAATGCTTTCCGCAAACAAAAAGAAAACAGCAAACCCATACTGCCTATCATATCCTTGAAAGTCGGGAAACTATTCCCACTAGTCGGGTAAGTCTTGCGAGTATATTGTGTACTCAGGGTTTATTTTACCCCTGTTGCAGGTGCAGCTTGAGGAGTAGCTCTTGTGTGGAGGATTCTTCTAGTGGGCATAGATGGATCCTTGTATCATTTTTGCTAGATGTTTATTTTCATTCTGTTGTTTAATTATCGTACTCTGAACTCTGGTATTGTAATAAATAATTTCCAAGAACTCTCGTTGTATGAAATGGACTAAGTATTGTAAGCTCGTACTCATTATTGGATTCTGGATGTAAGACGTAGATTGTTTCGAGTTCTCCCTTGGGGTGTGCTCGACGGAACTGTCCGATGTAGCTACACTTGGCCATGCAGCCCGAGGCACGACGGCACAGCACGAAGCCCGTTTTTTTAGCCCGACACGAGCATGACACGGTCTGATGACATGTGGGCCCGGGCTAGCCTGGCCCAAGGGAGCAGGCCGTGCCTGGGCCACTGCTCAGGCCCATGGGCTAGCATGGCCCGGCCCGGCCTCAGATAGTCGGCCCGGCAGCGGCCCGGTCAATCCCCCTTCGGCCCTCCCCCTCCTGGCCTCCTCCCCTCCCACTCCTGGCCTCTCCGTGGCCCAGCGCGCTGCTTGGCCCAGCCTCCCCCTGCTCCTCATATATAAGCTGCACGCCACGACCGTGATGGCTTTCACACCCCAAACCCTAGCTCATTTCTCGTCTCTCTTGCCTCACCTCACTCTTGGCTCTTGCCCTCATGGTCTCGCCTCCGTCCTCCCCAACTCCGGTGAGGTGACCTCGATGCCTCCCCCTCCTCATATATAAGCGCATGCTGCGGCCACGGTGGCTCTCACACCCCCAAACCCTTGCTCATTTCCTCGCCTCGCCTCACTCTTGGGTCTCACGGTCTCCATCCTCCCTAACTTCGGTGAGGTGACCTCGACGATCCGCCTATCGCCAGCGAGCAGCTCTCCACTCCTCCTACATGATCCCCTCCCTGTTCCCTCTCCACCTCTCCCTTCTCCATCTCCCTATCTTCCCTCTAGATCTCATTGATTATGTGAGTTGGTTGTCTCTATTTGTCCCTCCTCCACTGTCCACCGTCGTTGCTGACTGAGTGTCGTCTTCTCTCTTGTCGTCTTCTCCAGCACCGGGCTCTGGCTGCACAGGTGAAACCCTAACCCTAACCTTAACCCTAACCCTAACCATGTTCTAATTTCTTCTTTTTCTTTCAATGTATGCTTCTAATTTCTTCTTCTTCCATTGTTTCGTTGGTCGGTAGTCGATGCATCGTCTTCCAGCTGTGGCTTAGAGTGAGCAAGGCGGCCACCCACACCATCAAGGAACGGGACTGGAGAGGCGGCCATGGCCGATGAGGATGGCCTCCTACCGGTTGGCCTGGCCCTAGAGGGCGAGAATGACGACGGCACTCGAGCCGACACTGCTGTGTTGTTCGGTATCGATCTTGGGGACGGCTCTGCTGCTCCGACTCTGATCGATGTGGATGCGGATGGTGGTGAAGGGGCGACGGTGACTGCAAACTCCAATGGCTCTGCTTCTTCGGTTGCTGGTACAGGTAATACTAGTAAGCGCAAATCACCTGTGTGGGCTGATTTTGAGGAGATCTATGAGGTTATTAATGGTTCTAGAATTTGCACCAAGGCTGTTTATAGAATGTGTAAATCTACCTTGTCTACTAGATCTGCTGCTGGCACTGATCACTTAAAAAGGCACCAAAAATCATGTAGGATTAAAACTGATCAACGTGCTAGGGTTCAATCTAGGCTTTCATACAATCCTGATGGTTCTATTTATAACTAGGATTATAAACCTGAAGTTGCTAGATCTAAATTATGTCATTTGATTGCTAAGCTTGATCTGCCTTTAGGAATTGGTGAGACTGATGCTTGGGAAGAATACATTGTTAGAGCTCATAATCCTAGGTTTGTTAAGGTCTCTAGATAGACCACCACTAGAGATCTTGGTAAACTTTTTAATGAACGACGTAATATAATTAAGAACTGTGTGTTGTCTGGTGCTTCTTCTGTTGGTCTGACATCAGACATTTGGTCTGGTAATGCAAAGGAAGACTATATCAGTGTTGTTGCTCACTATGTGTCTCCTAAATGGGAGTTGCAGAAAAAGGTAATTGGTCTCCGCTTGATTGAGGTAAAACATACTGGTGAGAATATTGCAGAAAAAGTTGCTTATGTGATTGAAGAATTTGGTTTGCTTAACAAGGTGTTCTCTGTTACTCTTGGCAATGCTTCTTCCAATGATAAGGCTATGGAAACATTAACACCTATGTTTGTTGGTTATCTGAGTTTTGAACCTGCACCTACACCTTCAGATCCTAATAAGGTTAAGTATCATCTTATGCATCAACGTTGTGCTTACCATATTATTAATCTGATAGTAAAATCTGGCTTAAAAAGGTTCAAACCTTACACTAAGGATTTTAGAACTGCTATTAACTTTTTGAATTCATCTAATCAAAGGATTGCTTTGTTCAATGGATGTTAGATGGCATGCTACATATCTTATGCTTAAACACCTGCTTCTATATAAAGATGTTTTTTCTGTGTTCATTAATTCCAACTATGGCTCAACATTGTTAACTGCAAGTCACTGGTATATTGCTGATAAAATACTTGAATTCCTAGAAGTTTTTTATGACTCCATAGTCACTCTTTCTGGTGTTTACTATCCAACTAGTCCACTTATTCTGCACCATCTGCTAGATATTATAACTCATTTGCATGAAAGTTCTAAGGATCAGAATCTGTTTTCTATTGTCTATCCTATGAAGCTTAAATACCTAAAATACTAGAAGGACATACCTTTGTTGTATTTATTTGTATTCATTCTTGATCCTAGAGGTAAAATGAGAGGTTTATTTAATGTTCTTACCATAATGCAACAAAAAAGTAGTTTTGACTACAGTTCTTATTATGGTATTGTGAAAACTGAAATTTTCAAGTTGTTTAACAAGTATGAAGAAAAGTTTGGTGCAGCTAGGTCTCAAAGGAGGGTTGCACATCCTGCAAACATCACAAGTAAGAGAAAGCAGGCACGGGGAAGAATTTTTGGAGGCCCTAGAGCATCTAGTGTTGTTGGACCTTCCCCTGCCTCTGCTCCTAGTCCTTTATCTACTTCTGCTGCTGCTTGTGAGCTATCTGCTTATCTGGATAGTGACAATGTCACTGCATATGAGGATGACTTTGATCTACTTCTCTGGTGGCGTGACCATAAGCTAACATATCTAGTGCTTTCTATCATGGCTAGAGACATTATGTCATTTCCTATTTCAATAGTGTCTTCAGAATCTTGTTTTAGCTTGATAGGAAGAATACTTGAGGAGCGGTGCCGTCGACTATTGCCTGAACATGTGGAGATGCTTGCTTGCATAAAAGATTGGGAGCTGGGTGAAAGAAGACTACAGCATGATGTTGACAACCAAGAACTGGTAGACTCCTTCGAGCATCTCTATCTTGATGAAGATGCATCTACTTCTAGTTCTAGGGCTCCTTCTGTTAGCACATCTACATCTGGTGGTTCTTGAGTTGAGAGTTGAGATTGAGACAGTGAGAGTGTGAGACTTGAGAGGTGAGCTGAGAGCCTGAGACTTGATTATGATCTGTATCTGTGATGTATGATGTATCAAGTAAACCTTTGAACTTGTTTAAGACTTATAAGAGTTGTGCTGCACTCTTTTTCTCTTTCTAGGATTTCTCACAAGGGTGAGTTTTACCCAGAAAGGTTTTTAATGAGGTAGCATTGCACACAGCTCGGTTATCCTTTTAATTTCCTCTTGTTCTCTGTGTGTATGATTTTTTGTTTTGGTTTGAAGCTCTTCTGGGGAAAAATACTTCAAATTTGAATACTTCTTGTTGAGATGAATTTTTTGATGTGTTTTGAACCCTATGGGCCTCGGGCTGGCACGGCTTGGTGATTTGGCCGTGCCTAGCAGGCCGGCACAGCACGAATTTAGGCCCACAGGCCCGTGCTTGGGCTGATGGCAAGGCACGAGGCCTGCAGCAGCATGGCACGGGAGGCATGGCGTGCTGTGCCGGCCCGACATCCTCCGGGCCGTGCCTGGCCCGTGCCCGGGCCGTGCCGTGCCAAGCCGGCCCAATGGCCAAGTATAGATGTAGCTCACTTTTGAGGTGCTTAGTGTCTAGTGAAAGATGAGCGGCTTCGAAAACGTATTATTTCGGGCGGTTCTGCCACAGACTAGTTTAAATTATATACTTGGTCAAAAAAAAGAATACAATTCTACAATACCAATTTAAAGTATCTTAGGTCTGACTAACTATATATAAAAAAGATAAATAGTTATGATACCAAATATGTATCATTAAGTTCTCGTGAGATATAGTTATCTGTCGACAGATTTTATATGGTCAAATATGTCAGATTCTTTATAAATACAACCCATTAGTAAGTTATAGCACAAATCCTAAAGCACAATCAAACATATAGAAATCTGACAGATTTAGTAAAAAAAATCTGTCAACGAATAAGTAGCAAAAGTCTATACTTATTTGACGTCATAAACATCGATACTTCTTTCTATGTATTTGGTTAGCCTTTGAGCACTTTAACAAGAATAACCTATAATTGTATCTTTTTTAGATAGACGTAGTACAATATTTTTTTGGCATTTATTGAAGTATAATCAATACTCACACTGTCCAAAATTGAGTACACTTATTGTCTGACTTAGCATTATATATCTAGAAATACACTTTGTCCATGTTTTTACCACCAACTTTGTGCGCTCTAGATGAAACTCACGTGTTCTCTCTCTTCTTAAAAATGTTAACGTGTCATCAAAAGTACCTATATATATATGGTAGTCTATTAAATACAGATCAAACTTACATGAAACTTGTAGCAAGACTGACCAGACTATTTATATCACACACAACTTTGGTAACCTCTCTGGGGTAATTATCTAGGTCCCTAGTCCAACTCTTGATGCAAGAGTTCTATAAAATATTTCATCTCGTATTCCGATATATGCAAAAGAGCAAAAAAAAAAAGAGAGCAAACTTTAGAATAGATCTAAAAATAATTGCTTTATGGTACACAAAAATCAACACACGTAGATTTATCGTATCCATGCATGATCTCGTATTCATTTAACCTTATGAATACAACAATAATACAATCCCTACTAGAAAATGGGGCAGCATATTTTGGAATCCCACACACGTTTATTTAGTCGTAGTGACATAAAACGCGAGGACAACGATCTACAGCCGCGCTACGTACTACTCCCTCAGTCACGTTGAAAGTATCGTTTTTGACTTACTTTTTATTTAACTGTTTATCTTATTCAAAATTTTTATATAAATATTATTTATTTTGTTATGATTTATTTTATTATTAAAGATACTTTAATAATAATGTATTTATTTTATTATTTATATTAAAATTTTGAATAAGACGAACAGAGTATAAAAGAAAAAACGACGCTTCGAATGGAACGGAGGAGGGAGTAGTCTGACTGACTGGGGTCACATGGCAATATGGCATGCAGGCCAGGGCGACCCAAGTGTCAGTGACAAGTCGTCGCTTGCAGTACGTCGAAGAAGTGCGTCTCAGAGGACACAGCTGGATGAGACTTGGTGCGTCGTGCCGGGGGCTCTCCGTGCTTTGGGATAGCAAGCATGCACGCACTTGTTTTACAAAAATCTAGGAGAGCAGAGCACGGTTCGATTATCTAGGTCCAATTGAAGTATAGAACATTATCGCGTGTTTAGTTGGAGGGAATTTTGGAATTTAGTTACTGTAGCACTTTCGTTTTTATTTGGTAATTAGTGTTCAATCATGGACTAATTAGGTTCAAAACGTTCGTCTCGTAATTTCCCACCAAACTGTGTAATTAGTTTTTTTTCGTCTATATTTAATACTCCATGCACGTATCGCAAGATTCGATATAATGAATACTGTAGTACTTTTTGAGAAGTTATTTTGAAACTAAACACAGCCTTAGAACCAACGCAAAACAACAGATTATCTATAATCTAGTCATTGTAGTAATTTTTACCATGCCAGATTCTCTGTGTCTCGTAGGAGTACGCCTGTTTCACATCCAGTCGTGGAGTGACCGAGTGAGAGACGCAGACAAGATGGCCATTTGGTTCATTGGTTGCTGGAATCTTCAATGTTACCCAGGCTCCGTGGGTGCAGCGCGGATGGCCACATGCAGCGTCACGGGCCGGGTGCGGGTGCGGCCAAATCAAGCGTGTCGGGATAGGTGGTGTTTGGCTGTCCTACCAGTATTAAATACAGATTAATTACAAAATTAATTACATAATTTATAACTAATTTATCAGACGAATATTTTAAATCTAATTAGTTTATAATTTGACGATGTGGTACTATAGTAAACATATACTAATGATGGATTAATTAGACTTAAAAATTCATCCCATATAATATTAACGGATTATGTAATTTATTAATTACGAAACTAATTATATAGTATACGACTAATTTACTAGACGAATCTTTTAAGTCTAATTAAGCCATGATTTAACAATATAAACATATATTAATAACGAATTAATTATATTTAAAAAATCCGTTCCATAAAATACTGACGAATTATGTAATTTATTTTTATATTAATATTTAAACACGTAGTACAACATTCTTCCTACCTACCTCTGAATATTTTAGTCACCGGATAGAAACAGATTGCCGGTTTTCTGTGCGTTGCCTGGTCGGCAAATGGACCTCCCAGAGATGGCAAGAGGGGGGCGCTAGCTCGTCGTTGCGGCTCGCTGGTGCTCGCCGTGGCGCACCGCGGCGTCGCTCTTTCTGCGCAGAGGCCGGAGGCGGGCGCGGAGGTTCCGTACAGTGTCGGCATGGTCTGCCTCCACGCGGAAGTGGATGAATCGCGGCGTTAGATCGGCGACGGGGCCGGCGACGGGCGACGGGCGACGAGCGACTCGCTACGGTGGCGGCCCGTCGTTGGGCCCGGGTGCCCACCTGCTTCCGGCCTCCTGAAGCGCGTAAAGCCGTTCTCATTGGAGCCGTGTCGTCGTGCCCGCTGCAGCCTTCCGAGGATAAGGACACCGCAAAGCAGCTAAGGCCGCGTTTAGTTCCGGCCAAAGTTGCGCCGCCGGAAAGTAGGTTGTATAATATAGTATTTTGTTTGTATTTAGTAATAATTGTCTAAATATTGATTAATTAGGCTTAATATGTTTGTCTCGCAAAGTATAATTAAACTATGTAATTAGTTTTTGATTTCGTCTACGTTTAATACTCTATATATGTACTATAAATTTAATATAACAGAAAATCTTCTTTTTGTATGGTGTTAAATTCAAAAAAATAGAGAAACTAAACATGGCCTAATGTGTCAGGGCCGGACCGACGGGCTCGAGGAGGTTGCAGGTCCTGGCTCTCCTACGGCGGACGCCGACCTGCCCAGGAGCTTGGCGTGCACGCTGCCTTTCCCCTGTCAGCTCACCTGTCGTCGACCCCAACAGGCCAACCCCATGCTCGACGAGGCAGCACTGGGAAAGTGGGAACTATTGCCCCTCCGGGGGGGAGTCGTCGTGTCGTGTCGTGTCGCAGGAATCCCGGGATGAGCCTGAGCTGTTACTGCACTGTAGCTCGGTTTCTCCGGGCGGGATTCCAGGCTTCGTGGGGTCGCTCCTGGTCCTGGCGGATGATGACGAATTCATCGGTGACTTGGGCTGCCGCAAGTTGCTTGACGCCTTGTTTAGTTAGACTCCAAAGTTTAAAAATTTGCTACAGTATCTATCACATCGAATGTTTACGGCTTGTGTATAGAGAATTAAATGTAGACGAAAAGAAAAACTAATTGCACAGTTTGGTGGGAAATTGCGAGACAAACGTTTTAAGCCTAATTAGTCAATATTTAGATACTATTTACCAAATAAAAATGAAGGTGTTACAATAACCCCAAATTCCAAATTTCGCGAACTAAACAAGGCTGATTAAGTTACGGACCTGCCTTTCTGTGGGATCCAAGTCAGAGTGCACGCAGCTCCTCCGCACTCTGGTGTGGGCCTGGGAATTCAGTGGCTGGAGTCGGAGTTCCAGCAAGTTGCCGGTGCCGATAGCAGCTCGTTCGGATGGTCCGGTGAGCATTGTTTTTAATGGTTTTGAATAATCAAATAGTATTCTGTGAGAGATAATAAGCTGAAACTATATCAGCCGAACGCTCTGAGAAGGGGAAAAAGTCCAGGTTACCTATATCAACTTCGGTGGAAGTCCGTTTTTTCTCGTCAAACAAAGAAAAAAATCTACTTAACCCATCTTTCATACTTGGTCTACTTCACCCCCAACTATAAAACCGTCTATTTTACCCCTTGAACTTTCCAAAACTGTCTATTTTACCACTGGGTGGTTTTTGACAGCGTTTTGCTACAGTAACAGCGGCTACAGTACCCATGTGTTTGAATTTTTTTTATTTTCGGTGGATCTTTGAAAAATCACAGTAAATCATAGAAAAATCATAAAATAAAAAATCTAATTTTGTTGGATTCCACATGAGTAAATCTACATAGTGAATATATAATACGGTATGCTTTAGTACAAAATTTTTACTGTGGCCTTAGATTAATTGGAAAATCTAATTTTGTCTCTAATTAATTAGAATAATTCATAGCTGCAGCTTCTATGGTCTAATTGTGGTAAAATTTTTATGGTACGCTAATTATTATATGCTTGAACTATAGTAAAAATTTCGTACTCATTGGACTATATATAACTTAGTTATAGATAAATTCTAATTAATTACCGATAAAATTAGATTTTCCAATTAATCTAAAGTTACAAAAAAAATTTGTACTAAAGCATACCGTATTTTATATTCACTGTGTAGATCTACTCATGTGGAGTCCAATAAAATTAGATTTTTCATTTTATGATTTTTCTATGATTTACTATGATTTTTCAAAAATTCACCGAAAATAAATAAAAAAGGGGAATTCAAAACGAGAACACTGTAGCAAAACAACAGTTACTGTAGCAAAACGCGGTTACTGTGGCAAAACCGCTGTCAAAAAAACCGTCCGGGGGGTAAAATATACGATTTTGGAAAGTTTAGGGAGGTAAAACAGACGGTTTCATAGTTGGGAGGTGAAGTAGACCAAGTATGAAAGGTGAGAGGTTAAGTAGACTTTTTTCAACTCTAAAACTAAATAAAATATCTCTCTCAACTTTTAAAACAGTTCATCTTATCTTCCTGACATAAAACACCACTCTCAACTTTTAAAACCGTTCATCTTATCTCTCTGATCCTGTTATAAGCGATTTTATCTTTTTTATTTATTTATTTATTTCGGCTGAATCTTTGAAAAATCATAGTAAATTACAGAAAAATCATAAAATAGAAAATTTTTGCGTCGAGCTGGACTCCAGGGTTACTAGCGCCGAGTCTGTCTTACGTATGGGCCCTAATCCTTTCTCTCTTCCTCTCCCTCTCTCTCGCACCTCCCTCGCCCGAGCAACGCACCGCCGCCGCCGCTCGTGTCCTCTCCCGCCCTCGTTCGCCCACGCCCGAGCGCCCTCGCCTACACCCGCGGCCGCCTTGGCCGTGCCCCGCCGCGCTGGTGCCGTGACCGTGACCGTGCCACCCGCCACCGCCGACCTCGGCCGTGCCGCCCGTGCAGTTCGGTATATGTTCTCACATGCCATTTCATATGTTTTGTGTGTTGAATTATATAACGTCCTACTTCGTTAGGTTTTATTTGCAGCACGTGATCAAATTTCACTACGTCCGTAATATTAAGCTGAATATTATGACCACAAATAATGAAAACAACCACATAATGAAAAGTCCAATACTATGCCACATTAAACAATATAATAATACTAGAAGTACGTACCGACAGTAGACATAGGAGGCAAATGTACTTTCAAATCCTCAGTCTGAAACATACTGAGTAAGCAACTTATCATCCGAGTACCAGTCCTCTACTATAACCTTGTTGTTGTGGCTAGGCTCACCTGCATTGCTCTGACCTACCTGTCGCCTGTAGTAAGCGGCCTCCGCTTCATCTGCGGCCTCTGCGGTCTGAGTGAAAAACGCGTCGTCATCCTCCTTCGCCTGCAAGCCCGCCTCTGCTAGAGCGATGAGCTCGCTCAGTCTGCCAGTATCGTCCTCAGCTTCCTCCACCTGCAAGCCTGCCTGTAACATCCCTGGTGTTACAATCTTATTTAGCACCGAGTTTAGACCTAAGAAAAATTTTCGAAACGATTTTCTCGGATTTTAAAATTTAACGTATGTTTAAAAGTGTCAATTTTAGCGAATTCTATTGAACAACAGGTTAATTAGTTCCTATATGTTTTGTTTTTACGAGTTAGTACGACGTATGGACTAGTGCTTAAAAATGTCTGATAGCAAATAAAAAAGAATGACTTGTTTATTTGATTAAACATGAAAAACAAATTTTATAAATAAAAATATAATACAACTGGTAGTATATAGTACTTAAGTAAAATTCAGAGCACGATTTTTGTGGGCACATGGCAATATGGAATGCAGGCCAGGGCGACCCCAAGTGTCAGTGACAAGTCGTCGCTTGCAGTACGTCGAAGAAGTGCGTCTCAGAGGACACAGCTGGATGAGACTTGGTGCGTCGTGCCGGGGGCTCTCCGTGCTCTGGGATAGCAAGCATGCACGCGCTTGTTTTACAAAAATCTACGAGAGCAGAGCACGGTTCGATTATCTAGGTCCAATTGAAGTATAGAACATTAGAACCAACGCAAAACAACAGATTATCTATAATCATTATGTTCGTTTGTTGGTTTCAGCTGGCTCAAACCAGTCAGTCAATAATGTTTTTTTCTCTCACAACAAACCAGCACCAGCCAGCTCAAACCAACTCAGAAATCAAACAGCGAACAAGCCGAATCTAGCGCGTGTTCACTTCCACCTCAAAATCCCAAAAAGTGCTACAGTACCTATCACATCGAATGTTTACGGCTCATGCATGAAGCATTAAATGTAGACGAAAAAAAACTAATTGCATAGTTTGATGGAAAATTGCGAGACGAGCGTTTTGAGCCTAATTAGTCCATGTTTGAACACTAATTGTTAAATAAAAACAAAAAATGCTACCGTAACCTAAAATTCCAACTTTCTGAAACTAAACACGCTTCTGGTCATTGTAGTAATTTTTACTATGGCAGATTCTCTGTGTCTCGTAGGAGTATGCCTGTTTCACATCCAGTCGTGGAGTGGCCGAGTGAGAGACGAAGACAAGATGGTCATTTGGTTCATTGGTTGCTGGAATCTTCAATGTTACCCAGGCTCCGTGGGTGCAGCGCGGATGGCCACATGCAGCGTCACGGGCCGGGTGCGGGTGCGGCCAAATCAAGCGTGTCCGGGGAAAGGCACAGATTGCCGGTTTTCTGTGCGTTGCCTGGTCTGCAAATGGACCTCCCAGAGATGGCAAGAGGGGGGCGCTAGCTCGTCGTGGCGCACCGCGGCGTCGCTCTTTCTGCGCAGAGGCCGGAGGCGGGCGCGGGGTTCCGTACGGTGTCGGCATGGTCTGCCTCCACGCGGAAGCGACGGGCGACGAGCGACTCGCTACGGTGGCGGCGGCAACAACGGCAATGGCGACGGTGATGGCCCGTCGTTGGGCCCGGGGGCCCACCTGCTTCCGGCCTCCTGAAGCGCGTAAAGCCGTTCTCGTTGGAGCCGTGTCGTCGTGCCCGCTGCAGCCTGCCGAGGATAAGGACACCGCAAAACAGCTAATCTGTCATGCAGGGCCGGGCCGACGGGCTCGAGGAGGTTCCAGGTTCCGGCTCTCCTACGGACGCTGACCTGCCTAGGAGCTTGGCGTGCACGCTGCCTTTCCCCTGTCAGCTCACCTGTCGTCGACCCCAACTAAAGAAGGCAACGGGGACCCGATTCCCGATTCCCCGCGGGGAATTTCTCTATTAGGGGACGGGGATGGAGTCAAATATGCCCCCACGGAGATCTAAACGGGGAGAAAACGTCTCCCGTCAGGTTTGGCGGGGACGGGTCTGGGGGAGCATTCCCCGTCCCCGATACCCGCATCCCCGCCCCGTTTATATACAGGCTTTGCTCTCTTTCCTGATGGCCCAACCAACCCACGAAGGCCCAATGTCTTCTGAGTATATATAACAGCAATAACCCTAGTTCTACACCTTTGTGATGATTAATATCCTACTTCTTGCTATTTAGCTATTTTTGGATTGTGATTCGTGGTGTACTCTAATATTGTGTCGATGAACTCATGTGAATGATGATGAATTAACCTGAATGGTGATGAACAAATGCGGGGACGGGGATCCCCGACGGGGATTTTTCCCCTCGCGGGGGCGGAGATGGGGGAGAAATCGTCCCCGTGAGCTTTGACGGGGACGGGGACGGGGATTTTTTCTCCCCGCGAGGACAGGGATGGGGAGGCAACCTCCCACAGGGAATTCCCCGTTGCCATCTTGGACCCCAACCGGCCAACCCCATGCTCGATGAGGCAGCACTGGGAAAGTGGGAACTATTGCCCCTCCGTGGTCTGACAGTCTAGGGATTCTTGGTCTGCGCCTTGCACCGCTAAGAACTTAGGCCCTGTTATCCTACCTAAAATCCAAACTTTTTCAAGATTTTTCGTCACATCAAATTTTGCGGCACATGTATGGAGCATTAAATATAGGTAAAAAGAATAACTATTTACACAGTTTGTCCGTAATTGGCGAGACGAATCTTTTAAGCCTAAATAGTCCATAATTGGACAATTTTTACTAAATACAAACAAAAGTGCTACCGTAGCCAAAACAAAAAATTCTCTCATCTAAACGGGGCCTTACTCTTAATGAAAAACTTGTTCCCCGGCGCATGTTTGCGAAAAAAATCAATTGTGTCTGCCAGACCTGGCTCTCGGTGTGCATAGCCTGTACAGTGTAAGATACCCACGCGTCTTAGGTACACGCTCATCCTAATACATGCAGCCAAACGGCACCACCTTCTAACTGCTTATACAACCTCAGCTTTCAGTCAACTAAACATAAACTTAGTTCAATTTGCATCACACCAGCTAAACACTCTTCTCACTACTCTAGATCGGCACAGCATTTTAACTGCCGAATTTTGAAGCGACGTAACCAAAATAGGACCAAAATAGCAGCGATGGGGTTCACATCCAAACCGGCACAAGCAAGGCCCAGTTTAGTTCCCCAAAAATTTTGCAAAATTTTTCACATTCCCCGTCACATCGAATCTTTAGATGCATACATGAAGTATTAAATATAAATAAAAAATAAAACTAATTACACAGTTTAGACGAAATCCACGAGACGAATCTTTTAAGCCTAATTAGACTATGATTGGACACTATTTGTCAAATAACAACAAAAATGCTACAGTGCCCATTTTGCCAAAAATTTTGGAACTAAACTGGCCCCAAACTGAAGGCTGAATCTGCAATAGTATCTTTTCTAAAATATGATACTCATAGCCTACACACCACCTCTGGAAATATACAATATAGATAGCCCCCATCTAGCAACTAAACATATCGTAGGAGTATATCTTGTGGTGTCACACTCACAGCACATCAATACCATCGAAACCAACCCATCAAATCCCTTGTGTTCTACCTTTTAAAAAAATCCATTTTAAATTTGCATCTATGAATTATCATCATGGTCTGATTTTTCTCATTAAACTCTAAGACCGGACATCTTACTCCCTAATAAGTTCTCAAAACCATTCAAATTACCTCCCTAACCTAGATTGAAGTAGTTTAGGCGGTTTCAGCCTTTTTTAGTTAATAAGAATATGATAAATACATGATAAGATTTTTAAGCCACAAGAAATATTTTGTCGGTGTTTCATAGCACCAACTAGTAATTTAAGAGCCATGTGTCGAGTTCGAATATCTTATCACTTAGAGACTCAAGGGACTAATTATATTAGTTCGGACAATAAGCACTACATCCAGCAGCTATTGGTTCGTAATCCTAAGCACGAGTCATGAATGCTCTATGTTTGCGACAGGGGTTACAAATGAGGGTGAAAAGAGTTGAAGATTTTGTGGGTGTGACTAAGGCTGTGTTTGGTTCCGAGGACGGGATGGGACGGGGCGGGGCGATCCCAGTTTCTGCGATGTTTGGTTACGAGTCGGAGAGAACGAGGACATCCCATCCACCGAATATTCCTGGCATATTCGTGAAAATGGGAGCGACCCCGTCCCCAAAAAAAAAGCACGGACGGGGATGGCCGTCTCTGGCTGATTCGTCTTCCTCTCCTCTGGTGGGCGCCATGCTTCTTCTTCCTCTCCTCTGTTCTAACCGCGGACGGGCATAGCGACGTGAGCGGATGCGGTGGCAGCGGCCGGATCCGGCGTCGGCGGTCAAGCTCCGCTCGGCTCCCGCACAGGCGAGCGAGCTCGACCCGACGAATAGGGGAGGGCGGTGCCGGGGGCCGCGGCGGCATGCTCCCGCTCGCTGGGCTTAGGGCCGCGGCGGCGTGCTCCCGCACGCTGGCTTGGGGCGCGGCGGCGAGCTCGCCCGCTGGGTCCGAGAGCGGCGGCACGTTTGCGTCCGAGCGCTGAGGCGGGTGCGGCAGCGTGCGCGAAGCCATGGAGGCTGCGATGCGATGCCGTCAGCTCGTGGCCCGTGGGGAGTTGGGAGGATTTTTTTATATAATAAAAAGAATTATTCCTAAAAAAATACAATAAAAATTGACATGGAGGTCTCACTGAACAGAGCTAACGGCGTCAAATTGACTATCCAACCCATTCATATTTATCCTTTTAACCAAACACAAAATGGATCGAACCTGTCCCATGTCAACCAAACAAAAAATAGAACCGTTCCATCTCAGAAATCAGAGACGGAACCATCCCACTCCACTGCTACCTGATCGTGACAATTTGTACAACGATCTCATTCTCGTAGCACATTACACTCCTATAATTTGTTCATTGCTCTATACATCAAACTGCAACAATGTCATGCCCTTGTGCTTGTGCTGCAGAGACTTTCAGCACAAGTTCTTCAAGCCCTCTAACACAAGCCACCTGGTACTTTCAGTTTCAATCTCGCCATTCGATTTAGCTAGTAGGTTCCTCTCTAGTTTCATCAGGAACACCTGAAAACATAAAAGGGAAACACCCAAGTTTCAGTATTTAGTCTAGATATATCAGATATGACACAATGTAACATGAGAGAGTTGCAATTTCGGGACTGTAATTTTAGCTAAGGCAAAAGCTGAATTACTGTCCAGTCTTTGAGCACTGACAAGAAAATTCAGTTTCGGTTATTCACCAATACAGGTACTATACACTTTAAATATCTAGACTGCAATTCAGTCTTAGCACTGACAAGAAAATTCAGTTTCGGTTATTCACCAATACAGGTACTATACACTTTAAATATCTAGACTGCAATTCAGTTTTAGCACTGACAAGAAAATTCAGTTCTGGCCAACGTTCTGCACATTGCTAGCTGTTGCTATCTGAAACCTCGTCCTTTTATTATAGGTCATGTTTAGTTCCCCCAATTTCTGAATTTGACACTATGCAAAAAGAAGAATTTCTGTCACATCAAACTTGCGGTAGATGCATGGAGTACTAAATGTTGACGAAATCAAAAACTAATTGCACAGTTTGGTTGTACTTTACGAGACGAACGTTTTGAGCCCAATTAATCAACGATTGGACAATTATTACCAAATAAAAACAAAATGCTACTGTAGCTGCAGTAGCGCCAGGAAATTCGGCGGCGCCGATTCGGTGGCCAACTAAACACGGCCTTATATATGTTCAACCATGATCAGAATATCCATTACAAAATTGCCATCTGCCTTCTTGTTAGAAACATGTTTCCAAGTCCATTCAAGTTTCATCACAGAAAGCAACGTGATAGTTAAGGGGGGTGTTGGGTTCTTCAGTCACTTCTAAAATTCATGTCACATCGAATATTTAGATACTAATAAAGAGCATTAAATATAGATTAATTACAAAACCAATTATATAGATAGAGGCTAATTTGCGAGACGCTTTTTTAAGCCTAATTAATCTGTCATTAGCACATGTTTACTATAGCACCACGTTGTCAAATCATGGACTAATTAGGCTTAAAAGATTGGTCTCACAAATTAGTCGTAAGTTGTGTAATTAGTTTCGTAATTAGTCTATATTTAATATTCCATGCATATGTCTAAACATTGAAGTCACAAACTCACAAGTCTAAATTCACAATTTTTATAGAAGAAGATTATAACCAGTTTCTACCTGGAGAGTGAAATCATCAACCAATACATTACCTGCAGGTCTGTTGGTGTATGGCGTGAAGAGCTTCATTTGCAGCGAAGTTTAAATCCAATTGTCTGCTGGTATATCGAGCCGACATCACTGTGGTGCTCGCCGCCATGCTCCGCGGGCGTGGTGGAGGCTCGCCTGCGACGGGTCCACGCGCATCGCCGCAGTCAGAGGCGGCGGCACGCTCGGGACACCCTTCGGTGGCTGCCACCACGCACGTCAACAAGAGCGAGTTCTCGCTAGCCGCTAGCGTCGAGGACGTGCTCCAAGCTCGACTCCACTCTCGCCGCCCGCCTAGACGGCTTCTCGGAGCTCGATTCGATCTGCTTGTCGAGAAGGACGCGGCGGCAGCGGTGGCGATGGGTCCATGTGAGGCGGCGGAAGAGGCGGCGGCAGCCGGCAGCATGTGATTAGGAGAGACGGATGCCGTCCACGTATGCGGAGACACGGATGGGGACACGCAAAGGAGACACACAAGCTGCAGCCGCTCGCTGGCGTTCGTCCTGTCCAATGGGGATCGCTGTCGTGAAAGGATAGCTACCTCAGCTCAGCAGCCTCATCCGCATCCCATTCATGGCCACCGCCCGCCTCCTCGCCCGTGAGCTCCCGGACGCCGCCATCATACTCGTCTCCACTCCAGGCAACGTCGCCGCCCTGCGCTCCTCCTCGTCGGCCACTTCTCTCTCTATCGGCTTCCACGCTCTGCCGTTCGTCCCGGCCGACCACGGCCTGCCCGTCGGCTGCGAGTCAAACCAGCTCCCCCCGATGCCATCGTTCGTCACGCTCTTCGAGGCCTTGGAGTCCCTGGAGCCCGCCTTCGACGACTACGTCTCAGGCCTCCGCGGACAGAGCGGCGACGAGGCGGACATCTGCATCGTCGCCGACGTGTTCGTCGCGTGGACGGTGGACGTCGCGCGGCGGCACGGGTGCGCGCACGCGGTCTTCGTCTCCTGCGGCGCGTTCGGGACGGCCATCCTTCACGCCCTGAGAAGCCACATGCCGGCGCTGCCCTTCGGCTCCGACGGCTTGCTCCGCCTGCCAGAGTACCCGGACGTGGTGCTCCACCGGTCGCAGCTGTCGCCCGTCTTCCTCCTCCACGCTGGCTTGCGCGACCGGTGGACGGCGTTCTACCAGCGGGCCAAACGGCACGGGTATCGCACGGACGCGGTGCTCGCCAACACCGTAGAGGAGTTCGAGAGCACGGGGATGACAATGATGCGCCGTGCTGCCGGCAAGATTATGAGACTGGAAATAAACGCGCCCAAGTTAACTTTTAGTGATATGGAGAAATTTCGTATCTTTCACAAGCAAGCTCATATCTTGACGTTGCAGTAGCTAATTGCATCAAAGCAGAAAGAAAAAACATTGATGGATTACAAGTGAAACAGTCATGGCTTGACGTTGCAGTAGCTAATTAAGTACATCACAGCAGAAACAAAAACACAGATGGATTACACGGGAAACAGTCTGGAGTGCCGAGTCTGGACTTAGGCAGAACATGAGTTCACCAATTGCCCGAACAGGGGATGGACAAGCCATGGATATCAAGCTAGTCGCTCTAAACTAAAATCACTTCTACCACCATACTGCAAAAGCTAAGCTTGCACCAACAGCATCAACTGCTTGCCAAATTTCATTTTGCGCGAATGATATGCACATTCATCGTGTACTTCGTGTTTGCAAGTAGCTCAAAGAGGCAGAGATCTCCCACCTGCAACTTGTTGTCACGAGCAAACTGTTTCCACCCTTGCGCAAGACTTTTGCCTCTGAGTCCGCCCTTATGAGTTATACACCGCACGTCCCAACTCTCACCACAGCATTGAAGCATCAGTGTTTGGTTCTCAAATGGTAGATATACATCAGCATATACTCTTGGTATGCCCTGATTGCAATAGGAAAGTGTAAAAGTCAACTGAGAAATAGCTCAAGCTGGAAGTACTTGCATCAAGATTGTAAATTTCTTCAAGGAAATTTGTTTAGAGCTAGTAGTACTTCAAATTAAAGATTCAAAAATTGAATCTTAAAATTAGATATTCTTTCTACTTGGTTTTCTGATTTTATTCACTAATGTCATATTGACCTGGCCAAGAAAAAATGGGAGAAGGATTAGGTGGTTTATTTTATTTTATTTTTTTACTTTGCTTGCAAGGGATTTGCTGGGCTATGGCTTTGTAGGAAAAAGATGGTGATTGGCTGATTGCTAAGAAGTCCAATTCTCCTCCCACTGGTACTTCAGTTCCCCTATCCCTGTTTCTGAAATCGTAGCTCGCTCCCTCATAAAGCTGGGAAACGCCTGTTCTACAACAACATGCTTTCAAAATGAAGCATTATTGCAGTAGAATATCAATCCAACAAAGTTTCCAAGCTCACCATAGCCTGAGATCCCCTACGAAGATTGCTCTTCTTCACGATGCATCCGTAGATGGGGATAGTAGAAGTACTAGTTCGGACTCTCTCTTTCAGTTTCTTCATCTGCACACAGGTGAGATAGGTTCCCTTTGGGAGGATGTAACCTGGAACATAATGTGATTTCTGGTCTTCTGGAGATACAGAATCTCCTACATAGAAACAAAGAGAAAGAAATGTGAGGTCATGATCTGTAAAGTAAATCCTACTCAAGTTGGTTCAATTCAACATAGTGACTCATAACCTGATGAGTCGGATGGGGAGGTTGATGAACTAGCAGTGACATTCAAGGGAAGATCTCCACAACTGCTTGAAATTTCAATGTGCATTTCCCTTGTTTCTCTGCCACAGGTATGATTTCTCTTGACAAGGCATGGAGGCACTTTCTCGCAACAACTAAGATCAAATATGAAAACCTTCAATCGAGAAGTCCCATCGTACTTGAAAACCAAGAAGTCCCCCATGTTCAAGTCATGGGCAGTAACAAACTCCTTCCATCCCGTTTGAAGGACTACTTTGCCCAGATTCTTAGCTACTTCAACATCAAAAGTGTGTCCACAGCGTGATTCTATCTTAACACTGTTTGCTATTAGTCTTCTGAAATGTTGCATGAATTTATCAGGTATGGCCTGCAGCAATAAAATGGAACAAGCTCTTATATATCTCTCTTCAATGCAAGAAGTTGGCTGATACTGACATCAAAACAGATACGGAGTAGTACTTTAGTTGCCCACATCTAGTATTAATATGTCCAACATGTTCAAGAACCGGGCCAATAAATATTCTCAGGTTGCACAAGCATTCCTGTCAAAATCTAGTATTTATTACAAATGAACAATATTCTAGCATATATAGCTTCAGAACAATAATACGGCACAAATTATCTATAAGAGACCAAATCTTTGCATTCAGGTTTCTTCCGGGACTAGGGACTTAGTTTTGGAGCAGATGAACAAAGATGGGAGATGATGGAATTGCTAACACAATGTTCCCACTTCTGAGCAGGCAGAGAAGAACAGTTCCCAGGAAGACAGTGGACGGACTTGAAAACTTACCAATCGTTCACGAAAATCACCGACCAGAACCTTGAAGAAATACTTGTCCTTCTCATCCTTGTGATCCGGATAGAAATATGCATTGCTCTCCCTGCTTCTCTTACCAGGCTTTCTCATCTCTACCACACCGAAGCATGCCGAGGACATGCCAGAGAACAGAACGAACGAAGTTGGAGAAGTACTACTTAATCGCAAGCTACGGAAGATGAAACTTTTTTTCGAAAATTGCTGGCAGGATTATGCCAGACAAATATATTGACAGAGAAGAGAAAACAATCAAAGTACAAGAGAAAAGTCCAAAAAACAAATCAATAGGCCCAAACGAGGGATTTAGGCCCTCAAGGCAAAAGAGGCAAATGGCCTAATCCATAGGCAAAATTTCTCGTAATCGCTTGGCTCCGCACTACACCATAGTCGAGCCTGATCTTTGCCATCTTTTACGGAAGATGAAACTGATGAATGATAATCTTGGATCATCTTGGGAAACCCAAGCTACGGAAGGAAGAAATATGGAGTACCTGCAGCTTCCTCTGATGCCAAGCCCAAGCTTTGATGAATGATGATCACTAACACGCGCCTTTCAACCGTAAAAGAGACCAGCCATGAATCAACTGATGGAAGAACCGAGAACGGAGACGCCAAGGGGGGTTTATGTCTCTTAGCCCTCTGAACTTGTGGAGCTTCCTGATTGGTTGCTCCTGCACTAGATCTCTACTCTAGTGTGTGCATTTATGCTCCTGCTCTACTGGACCTATACTCTGCTAACGGGCGGCCCTTGTTTAGTCCACCAATTTTGCACCTCTAAAGTTTGTATGGTATAAGATTTTTCATCACATTACATTATATCAAATCTTTGAACACATATATAAAGTATTAAATGTAGGTAAAAAAAACTAATTACACAGTTTAGTTATATTTTACGAGACGAACATTTTAAGCTTAATTAGTCAACGGTCAGATAATTATTACCAAATACAAATGAAATACTATAGTACCACTACAGTGCACATTGCTTTTTGAATGTGCAAAGTTTGGGCAACTAAACACAGCCTTGGATCACGTTTAGTTTTTGGATTTGGGAGTGGCCAAATAATTAATGCGTTACTGTAGTGTTTCGTTTGTATTTGTGAATTATTGTCCAAACATTGACTAATTAGGCTCAAAAGATTCAACTCGTAAAGTACAACCAAACTGTGCAATTAGTTTTTAATTTCGTCTACATTTAATACTCCATATATATACCATAAATTTGATATGATGAGAAATCTTCTTTTTATATAGTGTCAAATTCAGAAGTTCGGTGGACTAAATATGGCGTTGTTTTAACTCTCAAAGCGGGGGTACAGACGTGCAGTACACTGCGATCCAAGTTTTACACGCAAAGATGCATGAATACGTCACCGGCCCAACTGTTGGTTCTTTGACTCTTGGTCTCTTAATCATGAGCCAGTGGCAAGCAATTCAGGCTTCGTCAAATTTTTTTTTGAAAGATGGCAAGAAGCCCCTACCGGTTAATGTATATTAAAAAGACAATTTTTATTATGGTGGGGAAAAATAAGACGGCGGGTGAGGAGCGATCCTAGAAAAACAGAGGCATCAAGAAGCAACGAGGGAGAAAGCACCAGGTGCCTACTAAATTGGTGGGATCATAGGCACCAGCTGCATACTAAATTGGTGGGACCAGCATAAAAAAGATTTTTTTGAATTTTTATGTAATTAAAGGTAAAATGGTAAATTTATAATAGAAGGATATTGTTTTGAGTAGTATAGTGGGTGGATGATTGAATTACTAGATGAATATCTTCTTCTTCTGACACTGGTAGTTCATTCTAGCTCCAGCACTTGACAGTCGACGTCATGGCGATAGCTCCGCCACACCCACCCTGGAGTTTTCCTGGCTCATGGTGATAGCTCCGACGAGCCTGCAGCTGCGGCAGTGTGTGAGGGCGAGGGTAGGGCGGCGACGGCGAGGGCACGCAGACCCCTCCTCACTAGTCCCTAGCGAACGGCGGGACCATGTAGATCCGGTGAAGGGTTTTGCTCTCCACCATCACTGAACAGACTAGCGAATAGGGATGGCGGCCGTGCAACACCTTAGATCCAACCTCCCCTCCCCATCTTTCCACGCCAATCTTGCAGCCTCCAAATCTGTGGCCGTTGCCTAGGTCCTTGCTCCCCGACTCTTTCTTGTGGTTCAAACAAACCAATTATATCATTTTCGATTGGCCTTGGATCGGATCTATGGAGGCAGCGGTGGTTGATGCTAAACTGCTAGTGATTGATGTGGGTGAAGAGGGCGTCGTAGCGGAGGCCGAGGGTCCGGTTGAAGAGGATGGACTTCCACGGTAGTGATGGAGCCCGTCCGGGGATCCTAATGAAGACGAATGTGGTGTAGGAGGAGACTACGGGTGATGGGCAAGGACGATGGGGCGTGCCTTCTGGATCTTAGACTCATCACCGTCGTTCCCGATGGTAGTGGCGGTGGCAGGGTAGGTGCCGAAGCTAGGATGCACCTTCGACACCAGCGTCATTCGGTAGGGCGACGATGTTGGCAGTGGGGCGAGGGTTGGGCGGCTGCCGCGGTAGGTGATGGCGAGGGCAGGGCGGCGATGGCGGGGCGAGGACAGGGAGGCCACCGTGGCTGGCGACGACGAGGGCAGGGTGGCGGTGGCGGTGTGTGAGGAAGAGGGGCGAGGGCAGGGTGGCTGCGGTTGTGAGGGCACAAAGGCAACAAACCCTTTGCGTGGGCTATCGAGCAGGTGACCCCTTCGGCGTCAGCGGGCGTGGCAGTGGGGGGACGGAGGGCGGAGGTTAGGGCTGCAAATATAGGTTCACTTTTTATCGATTGAGTTGTTTCAATGAATATATCCAGCTGATGAAGTTAACTAGCGTGGCAGCCTGTACAACTTTGTTTTTTTAGTCATTATTTATTTTATGTACATGAGAATTGTTCTTCATTAATGAATATTATATATGCTTTGTAAGGCTAAGCCATCCCTTTGTCACTTATGAATATTATATATGCTTTGTATATCGCTGTAGTTCCAGACTAGGACATTAGTTTATTGTCATATGTCATTGTTATTCTTTGTTCTATTATATATCTCGGTTTTTAAGGCACATACATGTTGGACCTGAAAGGATCAAGATGCCGAAGGGGGGGGTGAATTGGGCTAATTCTAAATTTTCTTACAATAATCAAATCCTACGGATAGCCCAATTAACTCCTTGTGCCTAGAAAAGTGTTTCTATCAAACTAACGCACAACGGACTTACAACCTATGTTCCAAACTTACTCTAGCATGGCAATTCTATGAATGTAAAGACAAGTATTGAATTGCTCAAAGTAAATACTCAAAGTAAATGCTCAAAGTAAATAGAGAGAGAGGAACGCGGCGATGTTTTGCCGAGGTATCGGAGAGTCGCCACTCCCCACTAGTCCTCGTTGGAGCACCCGCGCAAGGGTGTAGCTCCCTCTTAATCTGCGCAAGGATCAAGTGCTCTCTACGGGTTGATTCTTCGACACTCCGTCACGGTGAATCACCCAAAGCCGCTCACAACTTAAGTTGGGTCACCCACAAACTCCACCGGGTGATCACCAAGCTCCCAATCACCACCAAGCCATCTAGGTGATAGCGATCACCAAGAGTAACAAGCATGAACTCTCACTTGACCACTCAAAGCCTAATGAGAAGATGGATGCACACTTTGCTACTCTTGATTCACTAATGAGGCTACTCTCTTGGATTCTCAAATCTCAATCACCTCACTAGGAC
Source organism: Miscanthus floridulus (assembly GCF_019320115.1). NCBI lineage: Eukaryota > Viridiplantae > Streptophyta > Magnoliopsida > Poales > Poaceae > Miscanthus > Miscanthus floridulus. The sequence continues at coordinate 27,457,717 of NC_089581.1, read as the reverse complement.
CTTGCTCTTCTTAGCACTTACAAACGTGTTTCTCAGCTGTTGGAATAAGCAAAAGTGACTCCACACACGAGTAGAGCTTCTATTTATAAGGCAGCCTGAAAAACGAACCGTTATGAGCTTCTGCGGGGTGACCGGACGCTCCGATCAGGTCAACCCGCGAACCAGTGAAAATGTGTTGACCGGACGCTGGCAGGGTCCGGTCTCTAATGACCGGACGTGTCCGGTTGCATTAAACCCTTACTGGAACCTTACTATACTCGACCGGATGCTGAACCCCTAGGGTCCGGTCAGTACTGACCGGACGCGTTCGGTCGTAGATTCCCTTCTCTGGAACCTTACTGGAGTCGACCAGACGCTGCCTCAGCGTCCGGTCACTTGACCTCTCCAGCGTCCGGTCGCACCGAACACAGATTGTTGATCAAATGAACTGACCGAACCCTACGGCCAGCGTCCGGTCGCACCGGGGCCAGCGTCCGGTCAGTATTTGACCCTCCATTCACTTCCAACTCTCGATCATATGTGAATGAAGTTTGCTCCAATGGATCTTAGGCATTCGTAGGAACTACCTAGAGCTAGTTTTAACAAGTGTGCACCACACCTAACTCACTAGACTCACTTAGGTCAAGCTACCCGTCCATATCCCCCTTAATAGTATGGCCAAAGGAAAAACAAAGTCCTAAACTACTCTAAGTGTCTCTCCAACTCCAATCAACACTTAAAACTAGTCATCCTTAACCTTATCGTCCATCCTTTAAAAACCGAAATGATTTCCATCATAGGGGCATGACCATCTCGATTGCCGAAGCGATCTCCATTACCATGACCTAACTTAATTGCCTCTGCAAAACACACATCAGTCATAGTAATCTTATATTGTCATTAATCCTCGAAACCCAACTAGGGGCCTAGATGCTTTCAATCTCCCCCTTTTTGGTGATTGATGACAATACCACCTCGATTATGTGAAAGAGTGAGGTTTTTGATGGGCTTGGTTCATATAAGCTTTTGTCGATAAGAACAAAAGTGTTAGTCAAGCTTATATGACCCAAGCCAACACAATGTACTCAAAAGATATGAATTAAGCATGAGTACGAGTAACAAAGCTCATTTGCTATGGAGTATAAACACGGAAGCAAAGGCAAATGAGCATAACACAAGTAATATGACATATAAATAAAGTAAAGTAGAGAGCACACATGTCATATATCACAATCACGTAGATATCACTATCACATAGGCATAATAATATGCATGAAAGTAACACACGAATGCATAATAGTAATAGTGTATCACATAGATAAAACTCCAAATGTATATAATAAGCTAATACTAGATAACTAGCTCCCCTAAATGTCGCTCCCCCTGAGTCTACATACTCGAACCCTCTCCCCCTTTGGCGTCAAACACCAAAACCTAAGGGTCGGTCGGTGGGGCTACAGCGGATGAGCTGTAACAACCCGGGTTTTTTGGTGAAGTCAAAAACACGAACTTTCTAAAATTTTTCCTGTAATTGTGTGAAGCATGTAGATGCTAGGTCAAACATGAGTCAAACCCACTGACTAAACGTTGCATGCATATAGAATTGTTTGTAGAATGTGCCGAAGCTCTCGCGTTGCCTCGTGTTTGAGTCTTGTGGTTTGGAGTGCACAACTCCGTAGCAAGTAACCCTCCTCAATAATCTTAGTCGGGTTCCTCGCAGATATCTTTTGAATTCTTTTATGACCTCTCTCGAAATCCCTACTTGATCTCCTAATTAACGGACCCTCACTCCCTAAGTCCCTCTACCATTCATCTTGTGCATGCGCAAGGTGCGGCGGCACTCTACTCCAGCTGCATACTCCTGTTCCCATTGTTTGGTAACATAAACCACGTAAGTAGCAGGCAGCCAGCAAGAGCATGATTGACACAAGCACCCTGCAAGGCTCTATACGCATATATATATGTGTATGGTGTATACGTATTTTTGCCCCATGAGCAAATACCGGAACCCAGCTAGCTCCTCTTCGGCCTTGGCCTCCAATCCGGCCCAGCCCTAGAGCAACAACGACCAGCCCATCCTGCCCTCACGTGCCCAATGCACGCAGAAGCACCGTATAGAACTAAGCAGCGCCGCTGCATGCCGATGTCCCATCAGTGGACCCACAAGCCAGCCGAAATACCTCACCTCCGTCCGCGTACACCGCACGCAAGCGAAGCCGCTCTGCATGTGAGGCTGTTCCCTTACGGGACCCGCTTGTCAGCGCTTGGGGAAAAAGCAAATCAACGATGCCGTTTCCTTCCGTCGCACTGCTTCCGCCATTCTTCTTTCTCCGTACGTCCTACGCCGTCCTTAGTTCTCTGTCCAAGCCAAGCGACGTCGTCAGCCCCTTGGATGCCTCCGCGCGCATGACACCGGGCCCCCTCCTCAAGCCGCGTCGCAGGTACGCACCGCGACCAACCGCGCCGTGCCCTGCGAAAGCAAGCCACGCTCTGACCCCAGCCGTAGAAACAACTTGGCCGCGACGCAAATGCGCCTGGACTCCGCAGCGCCACGCCCCACGTCGCGACGAGCACCAAGCCGCACTGCTCGACCACGCCGCGACTCACCTACCTTATCTTCTCGAAGTTTCCCACGAGCAGCCGCCCGATGCGTGCCACGTTCTTCCTCACTGCGATCGCTGCCGCCCGTGGCATGCCAGGCCTATGCCGAGCCCTAAGCCCCGCACTACAAAAGCCGGACGCCGCCCTCGGCCTCGCCATCTCTCCCTGCGGCCGCCGCCACCAAGCACATCTCTCCCTCCCTTGCCCTAGCCTCTCCTGCAGCGACGCCGTGCCCTTGCGCTGTGCCCACGCGTCGTGCGTCCACCGTCGCCGCGCTCGTCGCGTCCACACCAACACGCGACGCTGTCCGTCCTCGCCACGACCTCGACCACGCGGACGGCGAACGCCGACGCACAACGCTGCGTCACCAAGCCTTCGCCGTCTAGGGGCCCTTCCTCGTCGCACAGCCCGTGACCGCCGCGCTGGAGCGCCACCCACGACGTGCCGAGCACCGGAAGCGCTGCAGCACCGCCTCGCGACACCGGCCTACTGACCCGCGTCGCAGCGACCGCAAGCGCACGTCGACGCCCCTGCCGAACCGCACCGACCACGACAAACGGCGCGTCCACGACTACGTCCTCGACCACATCCACCGGTGAGCATCACCATGCTTCCTTACCAGCCTTGCCCGTTCTCGCCGGCCATGGCGTTCCACACTCTGGAACGCGAAGGCCTGAGCCAACGCCGGCTCCGGACGCATCGCCCCGCACACCGCACGAGCACGTTCTAGCGCGCCCGTACACGCCCTTACGTGGACTTAAGCCTGTGCAACTGCTCACACAGCACGTTCACGCTAGGTAACGCCTTGTTCACCGCCACCACCGGGTCACGTACACGTGTAGGAACAGCTGCACAGCCCAGCATCGCCGCTGCTCTGGCTTCGCCACGAGCTACCGACGGCACCGTCACAGTCGTCCGACCTCGCCGCGCGCCCATGGCGCTCGGGCACGACTTGGCCTATGCTTCGCCGCCATGCGCCTCACGCTGGCCGACACGCACGTCGCGCTGGCATGCCCCGGACACACCCACGCGCACAGCACGCTTGCGCCCACGCAGCGCGCACGCCAACGCGGACACCGCGGCCACCACGCTGGTGGCCATGCCGTGGTGAGCACCCAGCCGGCAAACCGGGGCCGAAGACCTCCAGTTCTCCGTAGTGACGCCGACGCCCCGCCATCCGTCGCCATCAAGGATCGCCATGCTGGCCCTCGCTTCTAACCGCAGCGCACAACCGCCGCGGTGAGCACATCTCCGCGCGGTGCCGTACCAACAGAGTAGCAGCCACACGACCACGTCCTTGCCTTGTCCCCGTCCTGCCGCCACCCGGCGTGCACGACGTGCAGGCACGCAGCGCACCGGCGCTACCCCAAGCCGCCGAGCACCGGTAGGCTAAAGCCGACGGCCTACTCTACTTCAAGTCTTGGGCTTCCTCCCTTCTTGGGCTGTCAGCCGCGCCGAACGCTTGGAGCCCAAGAGCTGGCCCCTCTACTCCTTTTCCTCCCCGCGGGTGGGCCGGCCAGCAAGCCAACCCAGCCCACTCCGGCTTGTGGCCCGCACGCGAGCCCCTGCCATGGGCCACCAGCAGGGAGAAGCAGCCCACTCGAAGCCTGCCCTTTCCATCCTTTTTCTGATTTTCAGAAATTCTTGGCCACCTTTTGAAATTCGCCAAAAATTCATCCTAGCTCCTAAAATTATGAAACCAGTTTCATAATTTTCTAAAAACAAACCTTACGGCATGAACCCATCCTTAAGTATTTTTGATCCCTCCAAATGGTGAGCCAACGCAATGCTTGCGCTCACTCACGTTCGCGTAGCTCACGGACTAACTTTGGATTGCCACCACGGGACCCTAGCACCTGACGCCCGTGATATATGCCTAAGCCAATGACTCGACGCCCGTAGCCAACCCTTGGCCATCTGTAGCCATGACCGGCCAACCACGGCCCACCATAGCCCACGAGACCGGCTAACTAAAAGCCGTATCAAGCCATAGCGAGCCATTGTTGGCCAGATGCAAGCTGTGACTCCGTCTACTGCAAGTCGTTACCTCTGGATCTTTGAGTTATCGAACCTTAGTCGATGCCTTACCATGACGATGGAAAGCCCCGTCTATTATCTTCCCGTATATGCACATCTACCTTGTCGGACCTCAATCTCACCGACCACGTTGGCAACCTTTCCGACCACGTTGGCAACCTTTCCGACCACGTTGGCAACCTTTCCGACCACTTTGGCAATCTTACCGACCACGTCGATGATCACTCCGACCACCTCCGCGATCTCACCGACCACGATGGCAAAGCTCTCCGACCACCTCGGCCAGCCTTCCGACCACCTCGGACAGCCTTCCGACCACGACGGTGATCTCACCGACCACCTCGGTGACATCTCCGACCACCTCGGTGACATCTCCGACCACCGACGAAAGCCCCTTCCCGCTCATTCTTATACTCGTTCGTCCACTTACATTACATGATCTTGATCTATTTATATCTATCTACACCATGCCCTTGTGCAGGTCCGCCTATCCCCTCGCTATGGTATGTGCTACTCCGCAGTTGTGTCGAGTTGTTGCGTCTTCGGTCGTGTTTGGTTCTTATCGCTGATTGAAGGTGTTGTTGCCTGTGTGCCGAGCCGGCTAAGGGATCGTACCTCATTCGGACGTTACGATCGCGGGATCCGTCTCGCCATGACTGTGATGCCGAGTGTAACTCGACCTGTCGCTTTTTAGATTGGCTTCATAGTACCACGAGTGTTAGCTCCTGCCTTTGGCCCTAGAACATGGTCGCGATGGATTCGATATCGATATCGATATCAATGCGGATATCACCCGCTCACATCGAGCCTTTCGCGACTTAGCCTGTGGGAGATGACCTGGGAGATAACAATCGTGGAACGATGGATGCCAACACATGTTGGTATGGCTTGTGGCCGCGAGTTTGCCTCACCCTGACCATGGAGCTACGCCACTCATTTGCTTTTTAGTTGCTTCTCCGTGCTCAAGACCTTGTATGCTTGTACCCCGTTTGACCATCACGTTTCTCCGATTCTCGCGGTGACAACCGCACCGCTTCGAATCCGAGAGGTATCTCAGTGTCAGTGCACCCAGGTCGGGTACCCTACGAGTGGTCTACACACTCGGTGTTTGTCGCTCCTTCCGATGCCCTGTCTTCTGTCGTGGCGTGTGTGCCAGAAGGAGTAGACCTCCATTTTATGTTGTTATTGCCCTATTAGCCCGCCCTGTTCGATCCCGCCTTGTCCATGGCGATTGGATCAAAGACCGGACTATCTCTTTTTAGTTAGCGAAGCTATAGTCTATGTCGTACCTCGGACCCATGCGTGTCGACCCGATCGGCCGTCTAGAACCATCTCTCCCGAAGATGTGTCTGAGAACATGACATGGATGTGCATAGCTAACCCCATTTCTTTTGTTTTGCTGAGCAACTCTCTTCTTGGCTCCCAACGTTATTATGTTATGAGGATCGAGAGAACCCGTTGCTGTCCAATCTCTTTGCGCTACCGCAATCTACCATAGCGGGCAAGCCGAAGTACGTTGGAGCCAAGTCACAGTAGTGTTAATCGTTCTTGTTTGCTACTCGTGTCCAATTGTGACTTGCAGGATAAGGCTATAAGAGCCGAACCCCGTCGTTCTTCTTTCTTGGGGCTCGACTTCCAATCCCCGTCAAGTCAATGACGCCGGATCGAAAAATCATGAGCCGTGGTGTTTGCTCTGGATAAGCTCTGGCTTAAGCCGTTTATCGTAAAGCCATACCGGCTTGGCCATGACTTAAGCTTGTGCTTAGCAAACCACAACTTGTGAATCGCGGCCCGAGGAAATCGGATAACCGCCAAGAGGGCTAAGCCGTGTATCTCTTATTGCCTCGCTGGTGTTATTGGATTTTCCTGCGTCTTGTCGTCTTTTCGAGTGTTGAGTGCTCTTTTGCCTTGCGTGTCGCTTCGCGAAGTAGCTGACGATCGGACCAAGAGGACGTGGACGACGACAAGGACCGTGGAATGGAGTCAACGCAGGAGGAGGTGACCCCGCTAATGGAACACCAACGAATGGAGAACTGTGCCACTACTACCTCTACATCGCAGGTGTCATGGCAGCACCCTCTTTTAGAGAATCCTATTAGACATTGCATAATATCTAGAACTGCTAGCGCTTTATAATTATTCCTTTGATAGTACTTTGATGCATGCTACTACCTGAGCCATTATTACCCTGATGCAACCCACTCTACCACGTCACCCTGCTTTGCGCATTCGCTCGCTTATATATGCTTACTTGCCTGCTTGCTTGCATATTACACCACTATACTTATTATTAACTCCACTTTGCATTATATCGGGGATGTGATGCTGGTGGTGAACCCCCTGGGAATGGTTTGGCTATGGGTGCCGGACTTGGTGGTGTGTGAGCGTGCTGCGTGCGTCTTGGGTGCGTGGAGAGTGAGGGTTGTGTCGACCGAGCTAGAATAACGACGAGCCTGGGGCGAGTCTTGCCATGTGGTGCTACCTGGGCACTTGGATATGGAATACCTGTGGCGGGTAAATGGTAATTGGAGGTGGCCTTGGGTGTGAACCTCGGAGAGGTGGAGCCCAGGGTGGAGGTGCTGTGGTGGCACGTAAAATGGAAACCCTGATGGAGACATTCTGGCTTGGTTAATCCCTAAGGACTTACTAGTACTCAGACTCATCGGGAATCCTTTACATCCCACTCGCCCTATATGGTGCGGGACAGTCGGACTACTTGGTAGAACAATGCCACTACTGCTAGGCGAACGTGTGCAAGGAGGTACGGGGTGCGCGGTTTTCCCCCACACCCTTCCGGGACTTTAGGAGGCCTTGTGGACATGGCTCTTGACATCTGGAGGGCCCCGGCTCTGTCTACGACTCACAGTATCAGCCATCCCAGACTAGACTTGGGATGTACCAGGGCTGAGAGGTAGGGTGGCATCGTTCTAGGCTAGCAAGCGGCCGAAATCTGCCTAGACGGGGCACCGTCGAGGATGGCTATCTTGTGGGTATGTAAAACCTCTGCAGAGTGTATGGTTGATCGATCGATACATATGCCGACTTGTCGGCTATGGACCTTTCCTGGGTTTCGCTTAAACTAGATAGGAGATGAGTCCTTCTTTCCTCCCTCCAGGGTTTGGGGTATTTTCCGGCCGTGAGCCAGGGGCTGCGGGCCGTTGAGACAAGTGCCGAGAGGGAGTTGGCCTGTCGACCTGAGTGTGTGAGATGAGATAAGGTGTGGTGGTATGGAGACGGTTTGGGATGGATGGTTGGGGATGGATATGGATGGATGTGGATGTGTGTGGTTGGGAATTGTGTTGAAAAACTAGACATTATTATTACATTACTACTGTTACTTACTTCTCATGCGCTAAGGATGCAAACCACAGCCAAATGTTAGGATCGCCAGATCCTCTTGTTTTATCTTTTCCACTAAAGCTCATTGGTGCTGACCATGGCCTGCACACATCTGGCGGTGTGCAGATTTCCTGCTTCTCAGAGATGCTGACTTTAGAAGGATTAGGAGGTCTCGTGCCTACGCTCAAGTTTGGTTCGGAGATGGAATCTATGCTGCACTACGCCAACTCTGATGATGACCTGTGAAGGAGGAGCCTTCACTCGATAGTCTTCCGCTAGATTAACTCTGTAATAGGAGTGTTCCCAGAGATGTAATATCTTGTATTCTTGTAATCTTACGATGTATGACTGTGATAACGACTGATATATGATAATATAATGGAATCAACTATTGGTTTCATCATATTATAATTCATTCTGTGGATTTTCCCTTCGCGGAAAATTGAGGATGTTTCAGTTGGTATCAGAGCCATACTTGACCTTAGGACGAGACCTTTAGTACCAAACACTAGTTTAGAAGCCAAACATTCTATCTGTAGTGGAGTCATAGCTACTAACACTTGATTCCCCGTCTCTACCTTGAGTTCTACTACTAACTGACTATCCCCGATCTAAAAAGTTGACCACTAGAAAATGATCCCCTATGTCGCCCACGCAAGATCGATAGATGTGTGAGACTCAAAGGCTTAGGAGTCGCCTTAAGTCAACACTATGCATATAGGAATTGTAATGTTGCTTGAGTGCTTGGATCTTTTTGCTTCTTTTTGCTTCTTGTGTTTATATTGCTTGAGTGACGAATATAGAAGCTATTTTATTTATATGTGACTCCAGGACCCTGGCTAACCTAGCGGACTATGAACCAGGACCGCCATATGACTAGACAAAACCTCTAGAGATCCTTGGACACCCCATACAAATTTGGATTGAGTTATCGAAGAAAACAAAAGGATGACAATTCCTTTTGCAAGGTTCTATGGAATAACTACCCCAATCAAGAAGCAACACGACAGAAGTTTGGATTTCGAAGGCAGCACCCCGCCTCATCACCGACCGAGCAACACCATAATCTCGAGGACGAGATTCCTGTAAGAAGCGTGGACTGTAACAACCCGGGTTTTTTGGTGAAGTCAAAAACACGAACTTTCTAAAATTTTTCCTGTAATTGTGTGAAGCATGTAGATGCTAGGTCAAACATGAGTCAAACCCACTGACTAAACGTTGCATGCATATAGAATTGTTTGTAGAATGTGCCGAAGCTCTCGCGTTGCCTCGTGTTTGAGTCTTGTGGTTTGGAGTGCACAAGTCCGTAGCAAGTAACCCTCCTCAATAATCTTAGTCGGGTTCCTCGCAGATATCTTTTGAATTCTTTTATGACCTCTCTCGAAATCCCTACTTGATCTCCTAATTAACGGACCCTCACTCCCTAAGTCCCTCTACCATTCATCTTGTGCATGCGCAAGGTGCGGCGGCACTCTACTCCAGCTGCATACTCCTGTTCCCATTGTTTGGTAACATAAACCACGTAAGTAGCAGGCAGCCAGCAAGAGCATGATTGACACAAGCACCCTGCAAGGCTCTATACGCATATATATATGTGTATGGTGTATACGTATTTTTGCCCCATGAGCAAATACCGGAACCCAGCTAGCTCCTCTTCGGCCTTGGCCTCCAATCCGGCCTAGCCCTAGAGCAACAACGACCAGCCCATCCTGCCCTCACGTGCCCAATGCACGCAGAAGCACCGTATAGAACTAAGCAGCGCCGCTGCATGTCGATGTCCCATCAGTGGACCCACAAGCCAGCCGAAATACCTCACCTCCGTCCGCGTACACCGCACGCAAGCGAAGCCGCTCTGCATGTGAGGCTGTTCCCTTACGAGACCCGCTTGTCAGCGCTTGGGGAAAAAGCAAATCAACGATGCCGTTTCCTTCCGTCGCACTGCTTCCGCCATTCTTCTTTCTCCATACGTCCTGCGCCGTCCTTAGTTCTCTGTCCAAGCCAAGCGACGTCGTCAGCCCCTTGGATGCCTCCGCGCGCATGACACCGGGCCCCCTCCTCAAGCCGCGTCGCAGGTACGCACCGCGACCAACCGCGCCGTGCCCTGCGAAAGCAAGCCACGCTCTGACCCCAGCCGTAGAAACAACTTGGCCGCGACGCAAATGCGCCTGGACTCCGCAGCGCCTCGCCCCACGTCGCGACGAGCACCAAGCCGCACTGCTCGACCACGCCGCGACTCACCTACCTTATCTTCTCGAAGTTTCCCACGAGCAGCCGCCCGATGCGTGCCACGTTCTTCCTCACTGCGATCGCTGCCGCCCGTGGCATGCCAGGCCTATGCCGAGCCCTAAGCCCCGCACTACAAAAGCCAGACGCCGCCCTCGGCCTCGCCATCTCTCCCTGCGGCCGCCGCCACCAAGCACATCTCTCCCTCCCTTGCCCTAGCCTCTCCTGCAGCGACGCCATGCCCTTGCGCTGTGCCCACGCGTCGTGCGTCCGCCGTCGCCGCGCTCGTCGCGTCCACACCAACACGCGACGCTGTCCGTCCTCGCCACGACCTCGACCACGCGGACGGCGAACGCCGACGCACAACGCTGCGTCACCAAGCCTTCACCGTCCAGGGGCCCTTCCTCGTCGCGCAGCCCGTGACCGCCGCGCTGGAGCGCCACCCACGACGTGCTGAGCACCGGAAGCGCTGCAGCACCGCCTCGCGACACCGGCCTACTGACCCGCGTCGCAGCGACCGCAAGCGCACATCGACGCCCCTACCGAACCGCACCGACCACGACAAACGGCGCGTCCACGACTACGTCCTCGACCACATCCACCGATGAGCATCACCATGCTTCCTTACCAGCCTCGCCCGTTCTCGCCGGCCATGGCGTTCCACACTCTGGAACGCGAAGGCCTGAGCCAACGCCGGCTCCGGACGCATCGCCCCACACACCGCACGAGCACGTTCTAGCGCGCCCGTACACGCCCTTACGTGGACTTAAGCCTGTGCAACCGCTCACACAGCACGTTCACGCTAGGTAACGCCTTGTTCACCGCCACCACTGGGTCACGTACATGTGTAGGAACAGCTGCACAGCCCAGCATCGCCGCTGCTCTGGCTTCGCCACGAGCTACCGACGGCACCGTCACAGTCGTCCGACCTCGCCGCGCGCCCATGGCGCTCGGGCATGACTTGGCCTATGCTTTGCCGCCATGCGCCTCACGCTGGCCGACACGCACGTCGCGCTGGCATGCCCCGGACACACCCACGCGCACAGCACGCTTGCGCCCACGCAGCGTGCATGCCAACGCGGACACCGCGGCCACCACGCTGGTGGCCATGCCGTGGTGAGCACCCAGCCGGCAAACCAGGGCCGAAGACCTCCAGTTCTCCGTAGTGACGCCGACGCCCCGCCATCCGTCGCCATCAAGGATCGCCATGCTGGCCCTCGCTTCTAACCGCAGCGCACAACCGCCGCGGTGAGCGCATCTCCGCGCGGTGCCGTACCAACAGAGTAGCAGCCACACGACCACGTCCTTGCCTTGTCCCCGTCCTGCCGCCACCCGGCGTGCACGACGTGCAGGCACGCAGCGCACCGGCGCTACCCCAAGCCGCCGAGCACCGGTAGGCTAAAGCCGACGGCCTACTCTACTTCAAGTCTTGGGCTTCCTCCCTTCTTGGGCTGTCAGCCGCGCCGAACGCTTGGAGCCCAAGAGCTGGCCCCTCTACTCCTTTTCCTCCCCGCGGGTGGGCCGGCCAGCAAGCCAACCCAGCCCACTCCGGCTTGTGGCCCGCACGCGAGCCCCTGCCATGGGCCACCAGCAGGGAGAAGCAGCCCACTCGAAGCCTGCCCTTTCCATCCTTTTTCTGATTTTCAGAAATTCTTGGCCACCTTTTGAAATTCGCCAAAAATTCATCCTAGCTCCTAAAATTATGAAACCAGTTTCATAATTTTCTAAAAACAAACCTTACGGCATGAACCCATCCTTAAGTATTTTTGATCCCTCCAAATGGTGAGCCAACGCAATGCTTGCGCTCACTCACGTTCGCGCAGCTCACGGACTAACTTTGGATTGCCACCACGGGACCCTAGCACCTGACGCCCGTGATATATGCCTAAGCCAATGACTCGACGCCCGTAGCCAACCCTTGGCCATCTGTAGCCATGACCGGCCAACCACGGCCCACCATAGCCCACGAGACCGGCTAACTAAAAGTCGTATCAAGCCATAGCGAGCCATTGTTGGCCAGATGCAAGCTGTGACTCCGTCTACTGCGAGTCGTTACCTCTGGATCTTTGAGTTATCGAACCTTAGTCGATGCCTTACCATGACGATGGAAAGCCCCGTCTATTATCTTCCCGTATATGCACATCTACCTTGTCGGACCTCAATCTCACCGACCACGTTGGCAACCTTTCCGACCACGTTGGCAACCTTTCCGACCACGTTGGCAACCTTTCCGACCACTTTGGCAATCTTACCGACCACATCGATGATCACTCCGACCACCTCCGCGATCTCACCGACCACGATGGCAAAGCTCTCCGACCACCTCGGCCAGCCTTCCGACCACCTCGGACAGCCTTCCGACCACGACGGTGATCTCACCGACCACCTCGGTGACATCTCCGACCACCTCGGTGACATCTCCGACCACCGACGAAAGCCCCTTCCCGCTCATTCTTATACTCGTTCGTCCACTTACATTACATGATCTTGATCTATTTATATCTATCTACACCATGCCCTTGTGCAGGTCCGCCTATCCCCTCGCTATGGTATGTGCTACTCCGCAGTTGTGTCGAGTTGTTGCGTCTTCGGTCGTGTTTGGTTCTTATCGCTGATTGAAGGTGTTGTTGCCTGTGTGCCGAGCCGGCTGAGGGATCGTACCTCATTCGGACGTTACGATCGCGGGATCCGTCTCGCCATGACTGTGATGCCGAGTGTAACTCGACCCGTCGCTTTTTAGATTGGCTTCATAGTACCACGAGTGTTAGCTCCTGCCTTTGGCCCTAGAACATGGTCGCGATGGATTCGATATCGATATCGATATCAATGCGGATATCACCCGCTCACATCGAGCCTTTCGTGACTTAGCCTGTGGGAGATGACCTGGGAGATAACAATCGTGGAACGATGGATGCCAACACATGTTGGTATGGCTTGTGGCCGCGAGTTTGCCTCGCCCTGACCATGGAGCTACGCCACTCATTTGCTTTTTAGTTGCTTCTCCGTGCTCAAGACCTTGTATGCTTGTACCCCGTTTGACCATCACGTTTCTCCGATTCTCGCGGTGACAACTGCACCGCTTCGAATCTGAGAGGTATCTTAGTGTCAGTGCACCCAGGTCGGGTACCCTACGAGTGGTCTGCGCACTCGGTGTTTGTCGCTCCTTCCGATGCCCTGTCTTCTGTCGTGGCGTGTGTGCTAGAAGGAGTAGACCTCCATTTTATGTTGTTATTGCCCTATTAGCCCGCCCTGTTCGATCCCGCCTTGTCCATGGCGATTGGATCAAAGACCGAACTATCTCTTTTTAGTTAGCGAAGCTATAGTCTATGTCGTACCTCGGACCCGTGCGTGTCGACCCGATCGGCCGTCTAGAACCATCTCTCCCGAAGATGTGTCTGAGAACATGACATGGATGTGCATAGCTAACCCCATTTCTTTTGTTTTGCTGAGCAACTCTCTTCTCGGCTCCCAACGTTATTATGTTATGAGGATCGAGAGAACCCGTTGCTGTCCAATCTCTTTGCGCTACCGCAATCTACCATAGCGGGCAAGCCGAAGTACGTTGGAGCCAAGTCACAGTAGTGTTAATCGTTCTTTTTTGCTACTCGTGTCCAATTGTGACTTGCAGGATAAGGCTATAAGAGCCGAACCCCGTCGTTCTTCTTTCTTGGGGCTCGACTTCCAATCCCCGTCAAGTCAATGACGTCGGATCGAAAAATCATGAGCTGTGGTGTTTGCTCTGGATAAGCTCTGGCTTAAGCCGTTTATCGTAAAGCCATACCGGCTTGGCCATGACTTAAGCTTGTGCTTAGCAAACCACAACTTGTGAATCGCGGCCCGAGGAAATCGGATAACCGCCAAGAGGGCTAAGCCGTGTATCTCTTATTGCCTCGCTGGTGTTATTGGATTTTCCTGCGTCTTGTCGTCTTTTCGAGTGTTGAGTGCTCTTTTGCCTTGCGTGTCGCTTCGCGAAGTAGCTGACGATCGGACCAAGAGGACGTGGACGACGACAAGGACCGTGGAATGGAGTCAACGCAGGAGGAGGTGACCCCGCTAATGGAACACCAACGAATGGAGAACTGTGCCACTACTACCTCTACATCGCAGGTGTCATGGCAGCACCCTCTTTTAGAGAATCCTATTAGACATTGCATAATATCTAGAACTGCTAGCGCTTTATAATTATTCCTTTGATAGTACTTTGATGCATGCTACTACCTGAGCCATTATTACCCTGATGCAACCCACTCTACCACGTCACCCTGCTTTGCGCATTCGCTCGCTTATATATGCTTACTTGCCTGCTTGCTTGCATATTACACCACTATACTTATTATTAACTCCACTTTGCATTATATCGGGGATGTGATGCTGGTGGTGAACCCCCTGGGAATGGTTTGGCTATGGGTGCCGGACTTGGTGGTGTGTGAGCGTGCTGCATGCGTCTTGGGTGCGTGGAGAGTGAGGGTTGTGTCGACCGAGCTAGAATAACGACGAGCCTGGGGCGAGTCTTGCCATGTGGTGCTACCTGGGCACTTGGATATGGAATACCTGTGGCGGGTAAATGGTAATTGGAGGTGGCCTTGGGTGTGAACCTCGGAGAGGTGGAGCCCAGGGTGGAGGTGCTGTGGTGGCACGTAAAATGGAAACCCTGATGGAGACATTCTGGCTTGGTTAATCCCTAAGGACTTACTAGTACTCAGACTCACCGGGAATCCTTTACATCCCACTCGCCCTATATGGTGCGGGACGGTCGGACTACTTGGTAGAACAATGCCACTACTGCTAGGCGAACGTGTGCAAGGAGGTACGGGGTGCGCGGTTTTCCCCCCACACCCTTCCGAGACTTTAGGAGGCCTTGTGGACATGGCTCTTGACATCCGGAGGGCCCCGGCTCTGTCTACGACTCACAGTATCAGCCATCCCAGACTAGACTTGGGATGTACCAGGGCTGAGAGGTAGGGTGGCATCGTTCTAGGCTAGCAAGCGGCCGAAATCTGCCTAGATGGGGCACCGTCGAGGATGGCTATCTTGTGGGTATGTAAAACCTCTGCAGAGTGTATGATTGATCGATCGATACATATGCCGACTTGTCGGCTATGGACCTTTCCTGGGTTTCGCTTAAACTAGATAGGAGATGAGTCCTTCTTTCCTCCCTCCAGGGTTTGGGGTATTTTCCGGCCGTGAGCCAGGGGCTGCGGGCCGTTGAGACAAGTGCCGAGAGGGAGTTGGCCTGTCGACCTGAGTGTGTGAGATGAGATAAGGTGTGGTGGTATGGAGACGGTTTGGGATGGATGGTTGGGGATGGATATGGATGGATGTGGATGTGTGTGGTTGGGAATTGTGTTGAAAAACTGGACATTATTATTACATTACTACTGTTACTTACTTCTCATGCGCTAAGGATGCAAACCATAGCCAAATGTTAGGATCGCCAGATCCTCTTGTTTTATCTTTTCCACTAAAGCTCATCGGTGCTGACCATGGCCTGCACACATCTGGCGGTGTGCAGATTTCCTGCTTCTCAGAGATGCTGACTTTAGAAGGATTAGGAGGTCTCGTGCCTACGCTCAAGTTTGGTTCGGAGATGGAATCTATGCTGCACTACGCCAACTCTGATGATGACCTGTGAAGGAGGAGCCTTCACTCGATAGTCTTCCGCTAGATTAACTCTGTAATAGGAGTGTTCCCAGAGATGTAATATCTTGTATTCTTGTAATCTTACGATGTATGACTGTGATAACGACTGATATATGATAATATAATGGAATCAACTATTGGTTTCATCATATTATAATTCATTCTGTGGATTTTCCCTTCGCGGAAAATTGAGGATGTTTCATGAGCCGGGCGCTGAGGTACGAGGGGCAAGCTGGAACTGGGCGCCATCATCATCTGACCCTGAGCTCTGTACTGACTGACCCTCTGTAGCAGGAAGTGTCGCTGAAGCGGTCTGGGTCTGAGTTGGGGCAGGTGCTGCCTATGATGCTGCTAGGACGTCTGTTGTAGGATCTAACGAGGCGATAGACAAGGGGAGCCGCTAAGTAGTCATGACAACTGGAGCTGCTGTAGAAGGACCGGCGGCGTGCATATGAGGAGGTATAGGCATGCCAGTCAACTCACTGAAGGATGCTCCAAGACTCCTAGAGACTAAAGTGTCAAGCACAAAAAGCGAGGGTGACTGCTCTAGTGAGAAGCTCGTGTGATATGGAGTGAACTACGGGGCTACCACTAGTGAGGACAACCACTAGGACACCTAAACTGTGGGTGAAGCAAATGGAGCTAGAGGCTGTCCCTGACTCTAAAGCCCATTGGGCTATACAGCTGGAGTCGTCGAAGTGGTGGCAGGCTGAGCAAGCTGGGTCGAAGGCTGTGGCAGTGGGGCCCCAAGTGCTGTCACTACATGCTGCATAAATCCCATAAGCTGCTGCTGTATGAGTAACTGCTGGTGATGCATCTACTGCTACTGTTGCTGGAGGAGCTGCTGCTACCTCTAGAACTCGTCCTGATGAGCCTAGAACTGTGTGAAGTTGGCAGCAGTCTCCTATGCCTATCATGCCTGATCCTGCTGCATCCACTCAAGAATGGCAATCAATGCAGGGTCCATCTACGGTGCTAGTGGAGCTGAGCTAGAACTACTGGCCTCTGCATCATGTCTGCGTGGAGGCATCTGAGGAATCGGCAGATAGTCATCATCCGAACTATCACTAGACTCGATCATCCCCTGCTGTGCCTCAAGCTGCTCCTCCTCTGTTGTGGCTATGCCTCTAATGATCTCGTCCTGCTAAGCTGCTGACTCTAGAACATCTGGACGATCACTGGGATGAGCGGGTGCCTGTGGAGTGCTGTGCCTGATCCTCTGTGCCATGTTATATGTGGGAAACTCTATGGTGACATCCTTGTACTCTACAACCATCTTAGGGGTCTTGACCTACATAGACTTGAGCATCAAGAATGTGACCCAATGTGCATAAGGAAGCTATCTGCGACCCTTGAAGCCCTCAGTAATAGTATCCTCCATCTCTGATAGAAGAAGGTCCCAAATGTCGAACACAGTCTGCTACATCAAGGCATTAAGGAGCCAGAGTTGTAGGCGAGTCAGACCCTCTCTGTAACCCAACCTGGGAAGTAGTGTCCTCCTGATAATAGCCTCTAGTACTCGAGCAATAGGAGTCAGGTCACTGGGGTTCCTGCTCGACCCCTCACCAAAGGGCTTCTTGAAGCAATGTCACACCAGATCTGTAGGGGGCACCAACCCTCCATGAGGACGCCTGGGAGGCTCCTGCTGTCCATAACATATCTCATGCAATTTGATAGGCTAATCCTGTAGCCTCAGTATCTCCTAGGCCCTGAAACTCATCACCCTGTAGTCTCTGTCGTTGAATGCAAAGTGTATGAAGTTGTGCTGTGGGTCAACATAGAGCGAAGCATAAAACTGCCGAACCCAAGATGGCACATACAGTCCAGTCTGGCCAATCAGATCTGACAACCCCGGCAAATATGACAAGTAGGGGCGGATATGCTCTTTGGCTGCTACCACAATAGACTCTATACTGCAGACTCTCTGAGATCTGAACACTGCCCCACTGTTGAGATAAGCATTATAGAAATTCTCCTAGAGCGGTGTATAGAAGCCCTCTGCTGCTCTCTTATCCCTCCTCGGAGGGAACCACACCTCAAACTCAACAAACCTCAACTGCCAAATCTGTCTAGCTGTGGTGGCCCTCAAGTCAAGGTGTACCACTAGAGGCGGACCCTGTGGTCTAGGCGGTGGGCGTGAACCTCTGTGCTGTGTAGCTAGCCTCGGTGGAACTGTAGCACTAGTACGACTAGAGCGGCGTAGCTGGGGTGCCGGCTCAGTCTCCTTAGTCTGCTGGCCCTCCTGAGTCTCTTGAGCTAGCTGAGGCTCTACTGGTGGGGGCTGCTGCTATGACTCCTGCTGAGACTCCCCCTGACACTGAGGCTCCTCAATAGCTAGACGACATCCTGCCATCATGACAGTCCCAGGTGGACTACCATGAAGTCGCTCAATCTCCCTCAGTCTGCCTTGCACGTCTGGTGCCAGCTGATCTGCTATGACAACACCACTGTGGGCACCACCTCTCTCGGCACGCTCTGCGGCCTCAGCGACTGTAGCTGCTCTCGCTGTCTCTGCATCGGGGTACTTGTGCTTCTTGGATGTCACCTGCTTCGTTGCTTTGCCTTTCGGTCATGCAGGCTAGTGAGGCAGGGGCCTCCGATCATCATCACCTGGACCACCACCAATGTTCTTCGTGCGAGCCATCTGATCTGACAAGAGGATGAACTACTGCTGACGAAGATCAACTGTCAAACTAACACTCTCGAGGCTTGGCCTCGATCCTTACTCGCGAGCTTGGCTCCGAGTTGACTGCCAAC
The DNA here is from genome assembly GCF_019320115.1 of Miscanthus floridulus. Lineage (NCBI taxonomy): Eukaryota > Viridiplantae > Streptophyta > Magnoliopsida > Poales > Poaceae > Miscanthus > Miscanthus floridulus. The sequence goes on along the minus strand of NC_089581.1, from coordinate 27,439,141 downwards.
TACCACAAGAACCTCAACGACACCGACTCGCTGCACGATAGAATAGATGGATATATGAATAAATACAATATATCTAATAGATGCGAAAGACCTAGGAAGTAAGCAATGTAGGTGCGAAATTGAGACGATGGGCAAGCTACCTAATGATCAGCGATCTAGAAAAAGAAAAGACGTCGCGTGGGGAAACACTAAACCGGGGTTAGGGTTCTCAAAACTCTGCGAAGAATCCGCCGTGGATCAGCGACAATGACGAAGTTAGGGTTACAGCGCAAATGCTAGGTAATCTGATGAATCGGTAGAAAAAAGGGCCTTACCGGAGCGAAGGCAGGGCTAGGTCATGGCATACCAGCGCGGTGGAGCTGCTCGCTGGCTGGAGGCATCGGGCGCACTAGCTCGGCTTCGACGACGCTGGATCGCGAGAGGCGTGTGGGAAAAAGGGCGTAGGAGGCGGCGGCGATTTAGCGTGGGACAGCACAGCGGTTGCAGTGGCGTGTAGTCGCGGGAGGTGCGGAGGCACGTGGAGCAGGACGGCGGCGTTGGCATAGGAGAGCTGTGGCGGCGACGATGGCTCGAGTAGAGGCTAGGTCACGGCGGAATAGGTTACTAGGTACGACCGATTGGATTAAATAGGTCCCCCAACGCGACAAGAAAGGAAACGGAAAAGAGTCCTAAAATCACGCGAGATCCACTTACCGGACGCTCCGGTGGTAGCGACCGGACGCTACCACCCAGCGTCCGGTCGATTCCAGAGAGGTCCAATTCCTCTAGAATCGGGACCGGACGCATCCGGTGGTCCATGACCGGATGCAGGCAGGGTCCGGTTAGTACAGCATGTTCCTTCTCCAAACGACCGGACGCTGGATCCCTTTTTGACTAGACGCACAAATGCAGCGTCCGGTCACTCCTTCAGCAGTAGTTCACCTCCTGTGAACTGACTAGACGCTGGACAGCAGCGTCCGGTGCACCTTTTCTAGCAAATCTTCAAAGTTCCTTCGCGCTGCCTGTTCCCAATCAAGTCCCAACTTGAATAAGATCCAAATAAACACCAATTGGGACTGATGTGAGTGACCTCTCTCAAACCCTCATATTTTTCAAAATATTTTGCCTTAGGCTATAATTCTTTTTAAGAAAATAGGCAATAAGAGGGCAAATGGAACAAAATGACAAAACGACATCCATGTATATGCAATACTATGTAAGTAAATCTAGTTGCTTGTCAAGTTTGATCTAAGGTTAAGCTTCTTCACATGCTTTTCGGCGGTTATCTTAACCATGTTAGACAAGCCCTATATGCATTGCCAAAAATTAAACATGTTGTATATTACAATGAATGCAAGGGACAACACAAGCTCAATTTTTAGTGAAGTTGCTGAAGTCAAGTACATTGAGCTCATTCCGCAATCTACAAAATATAGTCTCATCTAGCAGTTTAGTGAAGATATCCGCTAATTGATCTTTGGTTCTTACACCTTCTAGTGATATATCATTTTTAACAACATGATCCCTTAGAAAGTGATGGCGAATATTTATGTGCTTGGTGCGAGAGTGTTGAACCGGATTATTTGCAAGTTTTACCACACTTTCATTGTTGCACAAAAGAGGTACTTTTTCTAGAACTACACCATAGTCTAGCAAAGTTTGTTTCATGTATAAAATTTGTGCACAACAAGCACCCGCGGCAATGTATTCCGCTTCGGCGGTGGACAAAGCCACACTATTTTGTTTCTTAGAGGACCAAGACACAAGTGATCTACCAAGCAAATGGCACCCTCCAGATGTGCTCTTTTCTATCCACTTTGCATCCGGCATAATCCGAATCAGAATAGCCAACTAATTCAAATATAGCTCCTTTGGGATACCAAAGGCCAATGCTTGATGTGTGCTTAAGATACCTAAGGATTCTTTTTACGGTAATTAAATGTGTTTCCTTAGGACTAGCTTGAAATCTAGCACACATACACACACTAAACATGATGTCGGGCCTAGATGCGGTTAAATATAACAAGCTACCAATCATAGAACGGTAGAGAGTTTGATCAACCGGGTTACCTCCCTCATCTAGGTCAAGATGTCCATTGATAGGCATTGGTGTCTTAATTGGCTTACATTCATCCATCTTAAATCTCTTGAGAAGATCCTTTGTGTATTTCTCTTGAGAGATGAAGATGCCTTCTTTCATTTGCTTGACTTGAAAACCAAGAAAGAATGTAAGCTCACCAATTATTGACATCTCGAACTCCTTCGACATCAATTCACCAAATTCTTTGCATGAGTCTTCATTTGATGATCCAAAGATGATATCATCAATATATACTTGACAAATGAAGATATGCCCATCAAGCTTCTTGGTGAATAGTGTGGTGTCGACCTTCCCAATGGTGAAGCCCTTCTCAATGAGGAAGTCCCGAAGGCGCTCATACCAAGCTCTTGGGTCTTGCTTAAGCCCATATAGTGCCTTGGGCAACCTATAAACATGATTAGGATATCTAGGGTCTTCAAACCCAAGAGGTTGATCAACAAAGACTAGTTCATTAATAAAGCTATTTAAAAATGCATTTTTCACATCCATTTGATATAGTTTCATTTCATGATGTGATGCATATGCAAGAAGGATACGGATGGCTTCTAATCTTGCAACCGGTGCAAAGGTCTCTCCAAAATCCAAACCTTCAACTTGAGAGAACCCCTTTGCAACTAGTCTTGCCTTGTTCCTCACAATAACACCTTGATCATCTTGCTTGTTGCGAAACACCCACTTTGTTCCAATGACTCTTGCACCTTTTGGTCGCTCTTCAAGAGTCCAAACTTCATTGCGAGTAAAGTTGTTCAACTTTTCATGCATGGCATTGATCTAATCCGGATCTTTAAGAGCTTCTTCTACCTTGGTAGGCTCATAGCAAGAGATAAAAGAGTGATGAGCAATAAATGAAGTAAGTTTTTGAGATCGAGTCATTACACCCTTTGATGGACTCCCTATGATAAGATCTTATGGATGATCTTGTAGGAGATGTGTATTTCTTCTATTGACCACTTGGGGAGGAGGTTGTGGAGCATCAACATCTTGTGCTTGAACCACCATTTGCTCATGGGAGATATGAGTATCTTCATTTTCTACTCTCTCATCTTTTTCACCATTTTGTGATACACTTGATGAAGAGGGTTGATCAATGATTTATACATCATCTTCATTATCTTTTGGCTTGATGTCTCCCACTGGAATGTTCTTCATAGCCTCCCTCAATAGTTCATCACCTACATCATCAAGATTCTCATGTGCTCCTTGGGAGCCGTTAGATTCATCAAATTCCACATCATATGTTTCTTCACCCAAGCCGGTGGCATGATTAAATACTCTATATGCTTTGGACTTTGATGAGTAACCAATAAGAAAACCAATATCACAACATCTTTGGAACTTCCTTAGGTGTTGCCGCTTCTTATAGATGTAGCATTTGCAACCAAACACCCTAAAGAAGGAGATGTCCGGCTTCTTCTCATTGAGCAACTCATAAGGAGTCTTGCTAAGAAACTTTTGAAGGAATAGGCGGTTGGATGCATAACATGCAGTGTTGATTGCTTCTGCCCATAGAGCTTCAGGGGTGTTGTACTCATCTAGCATTGTCCTTGCAAGAGTGATCAAAGTCCAGTTCTTCCTCTCAACTACACCATTTTGTTGAGGAGTATAAGTTGCGGAGACTTCATGCTTGATCCTAACTTCATCACAATAGGCTTCAATATTTGTGTTGTCAAATTCTTTGCCATTGTCACTTCTTATCTTCTTGAGCTTCACTTCAAATTTATTTTGAGCTCTCTTGGCAAACTTCTTAAAGCAAGATGCAACTTTGGATTTGTCATGAAGGAAGAATACCCATATATACCTTGAATAGTCATCCACAATTACAAGACAATAGAGATTCCCTCCCAAACTCTTGTATGTTGTTGGTCCAAATAAATCAATGTGTAGGAGTTCTAGCACTCTTGTGGTTGATATGAAAGCTTTGGTTGGATGAGTATTTGCAACTTGCTTGCCGGCTTGACATGCACTACAAAGCTTGTCCTTCTCAAACTTCACATCCTTCAACCCTCTCACCAAATCATTCTTCATAAGCTTCTTGAGTGAGCTCATCCCAACATGAGCAAGTCTTCTATGCCATAACCACCCAAGTGTTGTTTTGATGAATAGGCAAGTCTTCAAATTTGTATCTTCGGAAGTGAAGTCCACTAGATATAAGTTGTTGTATCTAAATCCATTGAATATCACTTGATTGTCATCTACCTTGGATACAATAACCTCCTTCTCGGTGAACAAGCATTGGAATCCAAGATCACACAATTGCCCAACGGATAGCAAGTTGAAGCTCAATGAAGCAACATAGAGCACATTGGAGATGGAATGATCATTTGATATTGCCACTTTGCCCAATCCTTTAACCTTGCCCTTTGAGTTGTCTCCAAATGTTATTTTCTCTTGTGCATCTACCTCTTCATCTAGTGAGGTGAACATACGAGGATCACCGGTCATATGTTGAGTGCAACCACTATCAATAACCCAATGACTTCCACCAATCTTATAGTTCACCTACACACAAGAGATTCAAGCTTTAGAAATCCAAACTTGTTGAGGGCCCTTTACCTTCTCAACAAGTGACTTAGCCACCCAAATCTTCTTAGGCCTATTCTTGTTAGGGAGACCTAAGAACATGACTTTCATTTTTCCACTAGAGTCCTTTCTAAGCATGTAGTGAGCATTGAAGGCAAAGGGTCTAGCATGCTTGGGCAAGGGTTGTGGCAGTGGAGTTTGACACTCATGAGCAAAGTGGTCTTCTTGTCCACACTCAAAACATCTCTTTGGCTTTGGCTTTGGCTTTGATTGTTGTTGGTGAACTTGAGCCTTCTTCTTCTCTATACTTGCTACATATCCAATGCCACTTCTATCCATCTTCATGACGGTGTTCATGAGTAGCTCACTTTGGAGATGCTTGCCTCTAGCAAACTTGCTCAATCCCACCTTGAGATGCTCTTTCTCCATCTTGAGCTTCTTGTTCTCTTCCTTGAGAACATCATTGTTCTTCTCTTCCTTGAGCTTCTTGTTTTCTTCTTTTAGCTTCTCATTCTCAAGGATCAACTCTTTGTCATGATCAAGAGTTTCTAGCACAATAGTGTTGTGGCTTTTCATCTCTTCAAGATCTTTCATGAGCTTCTAATTATCACTCTTGAGCTTGACATACTCATCATAGTCATTGCACTCAACCACTTGCTTGCCTTTGCTACTAGATCCATGCTCAATGCTCTCATCAATTAAATCATCACATGAGGTAGCTATATCAATCTTAACAACATGGTTAGTAGCATCATGTGGCTCATTTGGTAAGAATTCTTGAGCAATAACAAGAGTATCATAGTTGATCTTTAGAGTTGTATATTCATCTTTTAGCTTGTTGTGACTAGTGATGAGCTCATTGTGCATCCACTCAAGTTTATTATGTTTATCTTTAAGCTCTTTCTTAGAAGATTTGAGCTCCTTAAGTTTGGACAATATAGCATCATTAGTTTCTCTAAGCTCATCATTAGCCTTTTCCAATGTATCACACTTAGCTAAGAGTGAATCATTTTTAGCATCAAGCTTTTCATTTGTAGCTCTACTCTTTCTAATGATCTTAGTGTATTTTCTTAGTATTTTGACAAGATCATCATATGTAGGTGAATCATCATCATCGCTATTGTTGAAACTGGTGGTTTCAAACTACATGGAAGAGACCGAGGCCTCCGCTCGTCGGACGGTTGGCCTCGGGCGAAGACTCAGAATAAGAACGATGAGGGGGAGAGCGGTGAGTAAGGGAATGACACAGAAAGCTATGGTTTCATTAATTCGTCCACCAACCAACCTCCATGGTTACAAGTGTCCCCTATTTATAGGACTCAACTACTATATAACAGAATTTATTACAATGCCCCTCAACTGCTACAGTACATTCCTGAAATATTCCACCACTAGCCTCTTGTTCACGGGGCAATCCTGCCATACCGTCTTCAAGTGATGGGCTTCTATGAGCGGCCGGCCCACTGTAGCTCGATCTTCGGCCCAAAGGCCTAGGTCCCCGGCGCTGGCCTTCATCTCCAGGGGCACGCCGCTGCCTCGGTGGGTCTCCGCCGGACGATCGGAGACATTACCCGTGGGTCTTCGCCCGGCCACGCGGGGGCCATGGTTCTCGCCGCTGGCCTCCACCTTCAGGGGCGTGCCATCGCCTTGGAGAATCTTCGCCGGTCCGGGTAGGGGCATCATCCGTAGGTCTCTGCCCTACCGTTGGCCTTCATCTCCAGGGGCGTGCCATCGCCTTGGAGAGTCTCCGCCGGTCTGGGCGAGGGCATCATCCGCAGGTCTCCGCTCGGCCGCTGGCCTCCGCCTTCAGGGGTGCGCCGTCGCCTTGGAGAGTCTCCACCGGTCCAGATGGAGACATCATTCGTAGGTCTCTGCCCGGCCACGCAGGGGCCATGCTGGCGTGCTTGCGCGGACCGCGAACACCTGCGCTTGAGTACCTATGCACACTTAGGCAAGATCATTTGTTTGATTAGTTTAGAGATAAGGCGGCCTCTGCCCGTAATACCGGAGACGCCCACCTGAGCGGTCGGCGGGATGCGTGCTTGGCCTTGGCGGAGTCCACGATGAAAAGGAGATTCAGCACCCTTCGAGCATAGCCGGGAAAGTTCCTTTAGTCAGCGCCGGGTCTCCGCCCTAAGACGGTCGAAGATGCCTTTGCGATACCCCACTGTCGGGGGCCTTCGCCACCCGCCAAAGCCATGTTACAACAGCTATCGCTATCATCATCACTAGCTCGCTCATCATCACTACTATCATCACTCTTAGTTACCTTGCGTTCACCCTTGGCCATAAGGCATAGGTGTGTAGAGGATGATGGCGATGGTGGTGGTGAAGATGCAAGATTAATAGCAATGGCGACCATCTTCTCATTGTCACTATCATCATCGGATGATCCACTTGATGAATCAATGTCCGTGAGCCAATCACCGACGATGTAGGCCTTTCCACTCTTCTTCTTGTGGAAGTCTCTCTTTTTGCCATCTCTTTTCTTGTATGGCTTGTTCTTTTTCTTCTCATCTTCATCCTCATTGCTTGAGTCATCTTTCTTGCCCTTGTTCTTGTTCTTGAACTTGTCTTTCTTGGGCTTTGTGCATTGATGAGCTAGATGGCCAAGTTCGCCATAATTGTAGCAATCCATCTCGGAGATTGGCTTTCTTCTTGAGCTAGTGAAGAACTTCTTCTTCTTGCCGTCAAACTTGATGCCACTCTTGTTTAGCTTCTTTAGCATCTTGGCGGTCTTCTTCACCATGAGAGCAAGACTTTCTTCATCATCTTCTTCATCACTTGAGCTCTCATACTCAAGTCTTGCTTTGCCCTTATCTTGGCTAGCTTTGAATGCTAAGTCCTTCTCTTTCTTCTTTGTAGAGGATGAGCCATCTTGTGGTGTGATGTGCATGTACATCTCATGAGCATTGATCTTTCCCAAGATTTGTGTCGGTGTAGCGGCGGAAAGATCACCTTGATGTAGCACGGTCACAATGTGCCCATATTTGTCAATAGGGAGGACACTCAAGATCTTTCTCATAACGTCGGATGGTGACATTTGAGTAAGTCTAAGCCCATTGACTTCCTCTACAAGAATATTTAAACAAGAATACATCTCATTAGCACTTTCTTTGGGAAGCATTTCAAATGAATTTAGCTTTTTAATCACAAGATGATAGCGTTAATCACGCTCACTCTTGGTTCCCTCATGGAGCGCACAAACGTCTGACCATAGTGTATGGGCGTCTTTGTGGTTCCTTACACGGTTGAACACATCTTTGCAAAGGCCTCTAAAGATGGTGTTGCGAGCCTTTGCATTCCATTTTTCATAATTAACCTCATCGCCTTGTAGGTTAGTAGCATCCCAAGGTTTTGGGAAGCCTTGTGAGGCGGCACTAAGAATACCAACGTCTAGAACCTCTAAGTACGCCTCCATGTGGATTTTCCAATATGGAAAGTCATCTCCCTCAAAGATAGGAGGAGGTCCATCTCCGTGAGACATCTTGCTCTAAGCGGTTAAGCTTAAAAACATGAGCACGAGGCTCTAATACCAATTGAAAGGATCAAGATGCCCAAGGGGGGGTGAATTGGGCTAATTCTAAATTTTCTTGCAATAATCAAATCCTACGGATAGCCCAATTAACCCCTTGTGCCTAGAAAAGTGTTTCTATCAAACTAACGCACAACGAACTTACAACCTATGTTCCAAACTTACTCTAGCATGGCAATTCTATGAATGTAAAGACAAGTATTGAATTGCTCAAAGTAAATACTCAAAGTAAATGCTCAAAGTAAATAGAGAGAGAGGAACGCGGCAATGTTTTGCCGAGGTATCGGAGAGTCGCCACTCCCCACTAGTCCTCGTTGAAGCACCCGCGCAAGGGTGTAGCTCCCCCTTAATCCGTGCAAGGATCAAGTGCTCTCTACGGGTTGATTCTTCGACACTCCATCACGGCGAATCACCCAAAGCCGCTCACAACTTGAGTTGGGTCACCCACAAGCTCCACCGGGTGATTACCAAGTTCCCAATCACCACCAAGCCGTCTAGGTGATGGCGATCACCAAGAGTAACAAGCACGAACTCTCACTTGACCACTCAAAGCCTAATGAGAAGATGGATGCACACTTTGCTACTCTTGATTCACTAATGAGACTACTCTCTTGGATTCTCAAATCTCAATCATCTCACTAGGACCTTGCTCTTCTTGGCACTCACAAACGTGTTTCTCAGCTGTTGGAATGAGCAAAAGTGACTCCACACACGAGTGGAGCTTCTATTTATAAGGCAGCCTAAAAAACGAACCGTTATGAGCTTCTGCGGGGTGACTGGACGCTCCGGTCAGGTTAACCGGACGCTCCGGTCAGTTCAACCCGCGAACCAGTGAAAATGTGTTGACCGGACACTGGCAGGGTTCGGTCTCTAATGACCGGACGCGTTCGGTTGCATTAAACCCTTACTGGAACCTTACTGTACTCGACCGGACGCTGAACCCCCAGGGTCCGGTCAGTACTAACCGAACGCGTCCGGTCGCAGATTCCCTTCTCTGGAACCTTACTGGAGTCGACCGGACGCTGCCTCTCAGCGTCCGGTCGCACCAAACACAGACTGTTGATCAAATGAACTGACCGGACCCTGCGGCCAGCGTCCGGTCGCACCGGGGCCAGCGTCCGGTCAGCATTTGACCCTCCATTCACTTCCAACTCTCGATCATATGTGAATGAAGTTTGCTCCAATGGATCTTAGGCATTCGTAGGAGCTACCTACAGCTAGTTTTAACAAGTGTGCACCACACCTAACTCACTAGACTCACTTAGGTCAAGCTACCCGTCCATACCCCCCTTAATAGTATGGCCAAAGGAAAAACAAAGTTCTAAACTACTCTAAGTGTCTCTCCAACTCCAATCGACACTTAGAACTAGTCATCCTTAACCTTGTCGTCCATCCTTTGAAAACCGAAACGATTTCCATCGTAGGGGCATGACCATCTCGATTGCCCAAGCGATCTCCATTACCATGACCTAACTTAATTGCCTTTGCAAAACACACGTCAGTCATAGTAATCTTGTATTGTCATTAATCACCGAAACCCAACTAGGGGCCTAGATGCTTTCAGGACCTATGTGCGGGCAGGGTCAGATTGTGCATGGGTTTTGTATTTTGTGTTAGCACTTAATCAAGTTTGCCTCTATTGGATCAATCCAATAGTTCTATGCATTCCATCTGGTGTTGGTTTTGTAAAAAAAAAATCTTTGATACACCACAAAGTTATGCCGTCTTTTAATTCGCGGGAACATCAGTTGTTATTCTAGGAATGTTGGGCAAGGATCATTGCCAACGCACATGCATTCACCTAGTAAAAATAAAATATTATAAATGTTTGGACACATATCTATATTATCTGGCCCATAATTAAGTGCCATTAGTGTCTAATCTAGTCCAATGTTTTAAGTTTTCCCAAGTTACATCTTTCTTTGCTCCAAACACGTCTTCTTATATTTTTCATGTGTTTTTCCTATTCTATTCATACGTTTCTTTCTATTCCTCTGTTTTATAGTCCTGTATTTTAAATAGGACCTAATTTTGTAATCTCTATGCCACTACCGTCTAGTGTAGCTAACGAATGGATGAAAGACTATTTTGTCATTGGTCAATGGTAGTCAACGGCCTCTTCTCTCCTGTCCTCCTCTAATTTAATTACTTATATTGGGGACGGAGGGCGTAGTGTATGTCGTCGGACAGGCGTCGCGTATCGCTGGAACTTGGAAGCACCCACCACTCACGCCAGGCGTAGTGTGGGTGACGACGAGGGAGTGGCGCAGCGCGGGCGGGCCGGCGCATGTGAGTGAGGCAGTGAGAGACATGCAAAATCGTTTTTTAAAAGATGAGAAGTCTGGTCCGGCAAGCATAATATTTTATGCATGCCTGCAACAGCTTTATCTTGCACTCAGTTTTATTCTTACCATGTTCCTGGTAGATGCCAATTCCTTAGATAGTGCGCCCGGACATCCGGACGCTTGCCCCCATTTGGACGCCCGTGCCCGCCTGGTTCGCTGCGTCCATCCTACCTGCTACGCATGCTGCTAGGCATGCCCTGCCTTTTTTTTTTTCTTCCAAAAAAAGCCTGGCCCGCATGCAACTCTGCACCTACACGTCCTGCATGCAACTCTGCGTCTACACATCCGCTCCTGCATGCTAGTGCGCCTACGCATGCAGTTGTGCGCCTCGTGCCTGATGATGCCCGCCTCGTGCTTGGTGATGTGCATGCATGGGGACCGCTACGCCCGCAGGGACCGCATCTGCATGCGCCCGCTTCCTACGCTTATTAATGTTGCAACATGAAAGTACTTCTGCAATATACGTCTGAAACAGGTGAAACATTTACAAACATAAGTTTGCAACATATGTGTATAGCAACTACAACATCCAGATAAACACATTTGTAACATATGTCTGAAATAGATGAAATATTTTGAATAGACGCTTGCAACATATGTCTGAAACATATGCAACATTGCAACGTATGCAACATCTAGATGAAACACTTACAAATAGGTTTGAAATAGGTAAAATATTTGGAACATACACTTCCAACATATAGTATAGCCACTCCATCATATGCAACATCCAGAAAAAAACACTTGCAACATATATATGAAATATTTGAAACATACACTTACAACATACGTGTATATCCACCGCAACATATGCAACACCAGATCTACTTTTACAACATCCAGATGAAACATAATAACATACATTTAAAACACATAAAACATCCGTTGTAACATGTGCTCATCTACTTGTTGCCACCCAATGGAGGCTAGTTGTCGCGGCGCGGGGGAGCGTAGCGCGAAGCACGAGTGGGGGCACGAGGCATGGACGGCACGAGGCACGGGCGGGGCACGCGACATGAGGCACGAGGCATAGGGCGCACACGACGCAAGGTGGATCTGGTGCGACCGTGCGAGGCGCGAGGTGCAGGGGCGCACGTCACGAGGCGGAGGCATGATGTTTTTTTAGAAAAGGTGCGAGGCGCGAGGTGGAGGGGCGCACGGCGTAAGGCGCGAGGCATAGGTGCACGTGGCGTGAGGCGGGTCTGTCCCGTCAGACAGACGGAAGTCATGATAGGGGCTAGCGCCCGGACGTCCGGACGCTAGCCCCCGTTTCGACGCCTGCTCCTGCCCCACCTGCTGTGCCCCATCCCACCTGCCACATATGCTGTTAAGCCGGCCTCACCTGCAACTCTACGCCTGCACGTCCCGCATGCAACTGCTGAGCCTACACACCCGCCCCTGTATGCTAATGCGCCTACGCATGCAGTTGTGCGCCTCGTGCCTATTGATGCCTGCCTCGTGCCTGCTGATAGGCATGTAGGTGGGGACCGCTATTCCTGTAGGGACTGTATCTGCATGTGCCTGCTTCCTACTCCTGCTAATATTGCAACACGAAAGTACTTCTGCAACATACGTCTGAAACATGTGAAACATTTACAAACATACCTTTACAACATAAGTGTATAGCAACTACAATATCCAAATAAACATATTTGCAACATACGTCTGAACCAGATGAAACATTTCGAATAGACGCTTGCAGCATATGTCTAAAACATATGCAACATCCAGATGAAACACTTGCAACAAAGGTCTGAAAAAGGTGAAACATTTGGAACATACACTTACAACATACATCTATAGCCACTGCAACATATGCAATATCCAGATAAAACACTTGCAACATACAGATGAAACATTTGAAACATACACTTCTAGCATACTTTTATAGCTATTGCAACATAGACAAAACTAGATCATTTTGCAACATCTAGATGAAACATATATCTGAAATGCATGAAACATACGGTTGCAACATATGTTTATTTATTTGCTGCCGCCCAATGGAGGCTAGTTGACGCAGCGCGAGGCGCGGGTGGAGCGCGACATGAGACGCGAGCAGGGGCGCGAGGCACGGGTGGGGTGCGTGGCACGAGGCGCGAGGCGCGGGGCGTACGCGGCGCGTGGCGGATTGACGTTTCATCTTTTAGCAAATTGGTAAACTTCATATCTTTCACAAGCAAAATCATGGCTTGACGTTGCAGTAACTAATTGCATCACACTATCACCGCAGCAACATAAACATAGATGGATTACAAGTAAAACAGTCTGGACTTAGGCAGAACATGAGTTAACCAATTGCCCGAACAGGGGATGGACAAGCCATCTATACCAGCAGGGTAAGCTAGACACTAACCTAAAATCACTTCTACCACCATATTGCAAAAGCTAAGCTGGAACCAACAGCAGCAGCTGCTTGCCAAATTTCATTTTGCGCGAATGACATGCACTTTCATCGTGTACTTTGTGTTTTCATGTAGCTCAAAGAGGCAGAGATCTCCCAGCTGCAACTTGGTGTCAGAAGCAAACTGTTTCCGCCCTTCAAAAAACCTTTTTGTTCCGGGGTTTCCCTTCTGAATTAGACACCGCACTTCCCAACTCTTGCCACAGCATTGAAGCATCAGTGTTTGGTCCTCAAATGGTAGATATACCTCAGCATATACTCTTGGCATGTCCTGATTGCAGTAGGTAAGTGTTAAAAGTTAACTGAAAATAGCTAAAGATGCTTGTAGATTGTAAATTTCTTCAAGGCACTTTGTTTAGAACTAGTAGTACTTCAAGGATTCAAAATTTGCTTGTAGATTGTAAATTTCTTCAAGGCACTTTGTTTAGAACTAGTAGTACTTCAAGGATTCAAAATTTGATCTTTCAGAAAAAATCTAAAATTCTTTTAGGTTTTCTGATTTTATTCTATTGACTTGGCCAAGAAAAAAGGCGAGATGGATTATGTGGTTTAATTTGCTAGTAATGGATTTGCTGGGCCGTGGCTTAGTAGAAAAAAAGATGGTGATTGGCTGATTGGTAAGAAGTCCAGTTCTATTCCCACTGGTACTTTAGTTACCCTATCCTGTTTCTGAAGTTGTAGCTCGCTCCCTCATAAAGCAGAGAAATGCCTGTTCTCAACAACATACATTCAAATTGAAGCATAACGCAATCGAATATCAATCCAAGAACAAAGTTCCAAGCTCACCATAGTCTGAGCTCTTCCTTGAACATTGCTCTTCTTCATGATGCATCCGTAGATGGGGATTGTAGAAGTACTAGCTCGGACTTTCTCTTTCAGTTTCTTCATCTGCACACAGTTAAGATATGTTCCCCGTGGAAGGATGTAACCTGTGTCATAACATGAATTCTGATCTCCTACACACAAAAAAAGAGAAAGCAATGTGAAGTCAAAAGTCATGCAGCCTGTTCGGGAGGCCGTATCGTATCGTGGATTATTTACTGCTGGCTGGTTTGGTGTGAGAGAAAAACACTGTTCCCGGCTGGAAATTTACGATCGTTTACGAGCAAGCGAACATGCTGCATAATCCAAGTAAATCCTACTCAAGTTAGTTCAACATGGTGACTCATAACCTGATGTGTCGGATGGGGAGGTTGATGGACTAGTCTTAACATTCATACTTCCCTTCCTTTCCTTCCAAGCTTTCCTTTTACTTCCATGGGATTCCATGGGAAGATCTTCAGAACTGCTTGAAATTTCAATATGCTCTTCCCTTCTTTCTCTGCCACGGATATGGTTCCTCTTCACAAGGCATGATGGCACTTTCTCGCAACAACTAAGATCAAATATCAAAACCTTCAATCGAGAAGTCCCGTCGTACTTGAATACCAAGAAGTCCCCCATGTTCAAGTCATGGGCAGTAACAAACTCCTTCCATCCTGTTTTAAGGACTACTTTGCCCAGATTCTTAGCTACTTCAACATCAAAAGTGTGTCCACAGCGTGATTCTAGCTTAACACTGTTTGGTATTAGCCCTCTGAAACATTGCACGAATTTACCAGGTATGGCCTGCAGCAATAATACGCAGCAAGCTCTTATACATGTTGGGGGAGCCCATACGGAGTATGGGTCAACTCCCCCTCGAAGAGGCCTGATGAAGGAATAATGGCAGAGGCCTAGCCGACGAAGGCTCTCCCCAACACGGCGGAGGCCTAGCAGGCGGAGGCTCTCCCCAAAACGGCGGAGGCCTAGTAGGCGGAGGCTCTCCCCAAAATGGAGGAGGCCTAGCAGGCGGAGGCTCTCCCCAAGACCGCGGAGGCCCGGCCGGCGGAGGCTCTCCCCAAGACGGCGGAGGCCCGGCCGACGGAGGCTCTCCCCTAGATGGCGGAGGCCCGGCGGCGGAGGCTCTCCCCAAGACGGTGGAGGCCCGGCCGGCGGAGGCTCTCCCCAAGACGGCAGAGGCTCGGCCGGCGGTGGAGGCTCTCCCCAAGACGGCGGAGGCCTAGCTGGCGGAGGCTTCCCCCCAAGACGGCGGAGGCCTAGTACAAGAATGACGGTGGAGTTTCTCCCCGGGACGGTGGAGGCTCTCTCCGGGACAGTGGAGGCCAAGCGCAGTAATCATGGCGAAGGTGTTCCCCAGGGCGGCGGAGACCCATCAAGGAACGATCAGGTCAGCAAGGCATACGTGAGGACAGTTGATGGGCCTCTAGTGGGCATCGGCTTAGGCCCAAGATGAAGACATCGCGAGATGGTGTGATAAGAACACCCCTGAGGTTAGACACTAGGGCTGAAATATTCCTGGAATGTACTGTAGCAGTTGAGGGGCACTATTGTAAACTCTGTAAAGTGGTAGTTGAGCCCTATAAATAGGGAACACTTGTAACTGTGAGAAGGAGGTTGGTGAAGCAATTATGAAACCCTAGTTCTTATGAGTCGGTACTTGATCCTCACTCTCTTCTTCAGGCAAGCCTGAGCCAAAGCCAGAGACTGGAGCCTCGGCCAAAGCCGGAGGCCTCCGCCCCTTTCTCTTATTCCCACTTAGCAAAACCCTTCTAAGTCCCTCGTTTAGCAACGATTTACCTGGAACCTCCGTCGAGGGATCTTGTCCGACAGGCGTGCGTTCGGGGGCCTCCGCCCGTCTTAGGCGGAGGTAGACCTCCGCCCATTTCGGGTGGAGACCCCGACCAAAGACGAAGGCCTCCGCCCATCTCTCGCTCTTGTTAGAAACTGATGTTTCAACAGTGGCGCCCACCATGCTCGGCACGAAAATTTTTGCAGAGCTAGAAGTTGGAGCCCTCATCGGCACGCCTTCTCCGGACCGTCCTTCGCCAGTCGCCACTGGCCTTCATTGCCGACATTCTCTGGCTAGACCTTCATCAGAGGACCTTCTCCGACCTGCCTTCGTTGATGCACCTTCTTTGGCTTAGCCTTTGTAGCGACGACTTCATTAGCAGACTGGCAGTGAACCTCAAGGGATGGTAAGAACCTTTGGGCGAAGGTATGAGTGTACGACATACTTACACCTCCGTAAAGAATTTTTAGCCGAAATCCTAAAGCCTTCGGCCGCTACTACTTAAAAAAGTTTCTACAAAGATTAGAAAGCCTCAAGAAATAAAAGCAGCACTACACTCTGATTTCATCTTTGCTCACATTTTTATATTTTGATAACTCCGCACTCTGCTCTTATTTGTATTTTTGCTAGTAACTTCTTGAGTGACGTGAAGGCAAGGTTGTTTTTTCATCTGCTCGACCATGCATGAAGTGTGCAATGCATCGACTGCTGGGCAAAGGCCACAACAATCATCGCTGTCAGCCTGACTGGTTAATTGGAATTCTGTTTGTCTCTAGAGTCTGACAGAGCTATCACATCAGGCTTTACCTCTCGCCATTTGTGTTTTTATATTCGGATCTTGGTGTATGTGTGTCTCCAACTCTCCATTCTCCTAGCAGTATATGGAGCTGTACACGAAGACATCTTTTGGCAGCCTATGACTCTAGCCAGTTTTTGCCTTTGGCTCGTATCATGTTTGGCCCATCTATTTTGAGCATGAGCCTTCGAATGACCATGCAAAACTCCAATCAATGCTGCTGCCCAAAGATAAGTATGCTGCCCACCTTAATATAAGCCTTTGTACAAAAAACTTCATATGCATACACATGAGCTAACCTTCTTGAATTGAGATCGTCGTGTCCTTCGCGGCCACATGGGTCTTAAATGAGCAGCCCCACCTATGGAACCTCCGCACGCTAACCAGATTACCTTGCAAGCTTTTGTGCTCTGTGTGCATGTGCAGCTTGTTCCTTGGCACTGCATTGGTCGAAGGCTGAACACACGCAGAAGGGCGAAGGTACAGCCAGGCGGGCCTCCGCCACGGACCTCCGCTCCCAGACTCCACACCAACCATGCCCCCGCGGAAGCTGTATCCTTCGCCACAACTCTGGAACAACTCCAACCACGTCAAGAAGTGAAGGGGGCCAACAAATTTTTATCCGCAGCTGCCGGCCCAACATGTTGACAACGAAGGATTTGACCTCCGACACAAACCGCAGCTAAGTTGCTTAACTTTACGCAACTTTGAATTCTTGGACCACAACACCAGAGGTATCAAAATAGCATAAGAGAATACTTTTCTTCAGCTTATAATCCTAACAAATTTCGACCTTGACATTTATTTTTACACATTCTTGGTCTAACCTCTGCCTCTCGAGGCAAATTTCGTAAACCAATCTTCATGTACAACTTGTCACCAATGTGACCAAAAAACTTGTTGTGGCCTTCGCCGCATCGAAAGCATGGCCTGAGTGGCTATACATGCTTGGCCCCGACCCGGCTAACTTAAAATAATTTTCAACTGTTGTCGAATCTCTTTTTCAATAACATGCAGGTCACTAGCGCTGTAAGTATCTCTACAGCCTCCGCCAATTATGGGTCTTCATTATATGTCAGTGCACCTTATCATTGGTTCTCAGCAGCCTCCATCATCAGTCAGTGGGCAGCCTTCGATCAGTGCAGCCTCCGTCATCAGTCAGTGGGCAGCCTTCGATCAGTCAGTAGCCTCCGACATCAGTCAGTGGGCAGCCTTCGACCAGTCAGCAGCCTCCGACATCAGTCAGTGGGCAGCCTTCGATCAGTCAGCAGCCTCCATCATCAGTCAGTGGGCAGCCTTCGATCAGTCAGCAGCCTCCGTCATCAGTCAGTGGGCAGCCTTTGATCAGTCAGCAGCCTCCGACATCAGTCAGTGGGCAGCCTTTGATCAGTCAGCAGCCTTCGACATCAGTCAGTGGGCAGCCTTCGATCAGTCAGCAGCCTCCGTCATTAGTCAGTGGGCAGCCTTCGATCAGTGCAGCCTCTGTCATCAGTCAGTGGGCAGCCTTCGATCAGTCAGCAGCCTCCGTCATCAGTCAGTGGGCAGCCTTCGATCAGAGTAGCCTCCGTCATCAGTCAATGGGCAACCTTCGACCAGTGCAGCCTCCATCATCAGTCAGTGGGTAGCCTTCGATCAGTGCAGCCTCCGTCATCAGTCAGTGGGTAGCCTTCGATCAGTCAGCTGATCAGCCTTCGATCAGTTAACAACCTTCGTCAGTCTTTGGCCTTCGTCGGTTTGGGCCTTCGACAGTCATGGTCTTCATGAGTTAGTGGACTTCACCTATTATTGGTTTTTAGCAACCTCCATCAGTCATAGGCCTTCGACAGTTAGCAAACTTTGTCAGTTACTAGCCTTCATCAGTCAGTTGGTTTCCATCAGCAATAGACCTTCGGCAGTGACTAAACCTTTGAGCCATCTAACGCTAACACTTTCTCTTATTTTTGCAAGTTGTGTTATTCAATCTCTTTCTCAAGTATTTATAATATGCATCAACACAATGTTATTGTGTATAACCTTCGTAGGGAACTGATTACTTATATATTCAATACTAGTTACATCCATACCCATGCAGGTCCTCAAATGACAGCCTTCGCAAGCTATCTGAACTATAACCCTCTCATATAATGCAGAGCTTATCTTTTATTCAAACTTTACCATCATTTTTGCAGGATGCATAATAACTTTACACCTTTTAAATACTTTTGCGCAAATGATATCATTCTCATCATCGCATACATATATTGCGTAAGTACATTGCAATGCATGGCCCGGGCCACCCGGAAGAAGTCCCGAGAATACACGGGCGCCATGACTCTATGCATCAAAATCCTGGAAGAAGTCCTAAAACAACACGGGCACCAGGTCACGAAGCTAAGGCTGTCGTGCCGAGACATCAAAATCCTGGAAGAAGTCCTGAAACAACACGGGCACCAGGTCACGAAGCTAAGGCTGTCGTGCTGAGACATCAAATCCTGGAAGAAGTCCTAAACCAACACGGGCACCAGGTCACGGAGCTAAGGCTCTCGTGCTACCTTCACGTATCATATAAATGACTAACTATCTTTTGCAGCTAGCGGGAAAGCCAGTGCCTTTCCAGGTGTCGAAAGACTTGCAAAGCAAGTCGATATTCGACGAAGCTATAATGCCCAACCTAAGTCCCTAAAAATGCAGGAGATCAACTCAGTTGCATTTTTACGACTTCTCCGGCCTTCGACACGCGGCATCGGCGTCTATGTAGGCATCGCCTTCGTCAAGCTCTTCGGCATGAGGGGCTCCGCAACCATCTTCGATAACTTCACCAACATCGCCTCCACCAAAAACACCTTTTGGCCTTCGCCAAGCAGCTTTGCGGGAGGACCTTCGGCAAAACCATGATAACTAGCCTCCGCCAACGCGACAGCATGAGGGGCTTCATCGACACCTTCATCGTGTGCAACAACATCGCCTCTGTCAAACAACTTTTGCAACATGGCTCATGAACCTCCGTCGACACCTTCGACACCAAGTTCTACAACACCTTCGTCGACGTCTACATCGGCAAACTTGGTTCTGAACACCTACTTCCACTACTACGACTACGTCGACTACACCAATCATGGCTAAAAACTCGGCCACAAACGCCAGCCAAGAGGGGCTAGGGGAGTGCACCGGAGGACCAACCACTCAGGAGCGTGAGGCTTTTTGTCTGGCGCTCATGAACGAAGATTTATTTGAAGACCTCCACCCAAAGAAGGATCAGAGGTGGAGATCTTCGCCTGAAGAAAAGACAAAGACCTCCACCCAAAGAAGGATCGGAGATGAAGGCCTCTGCCTAAAGAAAAGATGAAGACCTCCGCCCAAAGAAGGATAGGAGATGAAGACCTCCGCCCGAAGAAAAGACGAAGACCTCTACCCAAAGAAGGATCGGAGATGAAGGCCTCCGCCTGAAGAAAAGATGAAGACCTCCGCCCGAAGAAAAGTCAGAGACCTCTGCCTAAAGAAGGATCGGAGATGAAGACCTCCGCCCGAAGAAGGATCGGAGATGAAGACCTCCGCCCGAAGAAAAGTCGAAGACCTCCGCCTAAAGAAGGATCGGAGATGAAGATCTCCGCCCAAAGAAGGATCGGAGATGAAGACCTCCGCCCGAAGAAAAGTCGAAGGCCTACGGAGGCCAGCACGCCAAGACGATACTAGACTCGGAGGTGAAGACCTCGGAGATGAACACCTGCGAAGGCTTTGGAAGCAAAGACCTGAGCATCGTGAAGGTACTAGAGGCAAGGACCCCGAAGATGAAGACCTAGGAAGGCCTCGGAGGCGGAGACCCGCACGCCGAGGTGATACCAGAGGTGGAAGACCCGAAGGCGATTGAAAACCCCTACACCGAGAAGACATGGAGATGAAGGCCCACACATCGGGCCTTGGAGACACACCTGCGCGCCAAAAAGACATCAGAAGCAAAGGCCTCAAGGATACAGGCCTACGCATCGTGAAGGTCCCAGAAATAAAGATCAGAGCACCGAGCGAAGCCGATGAACCATGCCATAGAAGTAGCAGAAGGAGCCGAAGGCCATAGATGAAGAAATCTGGAAGATAAAGGCACCCAGAGCTGAAAGCCTAAGGAATTAGTGCATGTATAGGTTAGAGTCATGCACGTGCTCTTTTCTCCATGTCCTTTTTTTCCCACAGGGTTTTTGGGATGGAGTTTTTAGCGAGGCGTGCATGAACGGGTTGCGGAGGGCAATCCTCGCAACCAAGATCTGGGTTGTATAGTGCCTCTTCTTGTATGAACATCTACCAGGTCATGTAGTACCGTCCATAACCTAGTAGCTGAGGGGCTACTATTGGGGGAGCCCATACGGAGTATGGGTCAACTCCCCCTCGAAGAGGCCTGATGAAGGAATAATGGCGAAGGCCTAGCCGGCGGAGGCTCTCCCCAACACGACAGAGGCCTAGCAGGCGGAGGCTCTCCCCAAAACGGCGGAGGCCTAGTAGGCGGAGGCTCTCCCCAAAATGGCGGAGGCCTAGCAGGCAGAGGCTCTCCCCAAGACGGCAGAGGCCCGGCCGGCGGAGGCTCTCCCCAAGACGGCGGAGGCCCGGCCGACGGAGGCTCTCCCCTAGATGGCGGAGGCCCGGCGGCGGAGGCTCTCCCCAAGATGGTGGAGGCCCGGCCGGCGGAGGCTCTCCCCAAGACGGCGGAGGCTCGGCCGGCGGCGGAGGCTCTCCCCAAGACGGCGGAGGCCTAGCCGGCGGAGGCTTCCCCCCAAGACGGCGGAGGCCTAGTACAAGAATGACGGTGGAGGCTCTCTCCGGGACAGCGGAGGCCAAGCGCAGTAATCATGGCGAAGGTGTTCCCCAGGGCGACGGAGACCCATCAAGGAATGATCAGGTCAGCAAGGCATACGTGAGGACAGTTGATGGGCCTCTAGTGGGCGTCGGCTTAGGCCCAAGATGAAGACATCGCGAGATGGTGTGATGAGAACACCCCTGAGGTTAGACACTAGGGCTGAAATATTCCTGGAATGTACTGTAGCAGTTGAGAGGCACTGTTGTAAACTCTGTAAAGTGGTAGTTGAGTCCTATAAATAGGGAACACTTGTAACTGTGAGAAGGAGGTTGGTGAAGCAATTATGAAACCCTAGTTCTTATGAGTCGGTACTTGATCCTCACTCTCTTCTTCAGGCAAGCCTGAGCCAAAGCCAGAGACTGGAGCCTCGGCCAAAGCCGGAGGCCTCCGCCCCTTTCTCTTATTCCCACTTAGCAAAACCCTTCTAAGTCCCTCGTTTAGCAACGATTTACTTGGAACCTCCGTCGAGGGATCTTGTCCGACAGGCGTGCGTTCGGGGGCCTCCGCCCGTCTTAAGCGGAGGCAGACCTCCGCCCATCTCGGGCGGAGACCCCGACCAAAGACGAAGGCCTCCGCCCATCTCTCGCTCTTGTTAGAAACCGATGTTTCAACAATACATATCTTCAATTGAAGATACAGAGTAGTACATAGTTGCCCACATCTAAGGATCAAGTTTTATAAACTGATTATAACTATATTAATACGTCCAACATGTTAAAGAACCAATAAACGTTCTCAGGTTGCACAAGCATTCCTGTCAAAATCTGCATATATAGCTTCAGAAGTTCAGAACAATAATACAGCAGATATATCTTGGGTTTCAATCTGCGTCTACAACTACATGAGGCCAAATCTTTCCATTCAGGTTTCTTCTGGGACTTAGTTTTGGTAGCACATATAATTGCTAGCGCAATATCTGCACTTCTGAGCACGCAGAGATGGTGGTGACAGCAAAAGTTAAAAAAAGAACACTTTCCAAGAACATAGTGGACTTGTAAACTTACCAATCGTTCACGAAAATCACCAACCAGAACCTTGAAGAAATACTTGTCCTTCTCATCCTTGTGATTCGAACAGAAATATGCATGCCTCTCCCTGCTTCTCTTACCCGGCTTTCTCATCTTTACCACGCCTACATCAAAGACAGTTGCATTCCGAGGGCACTTAATACTAATCGCAAAAAAAAAAGAATAAAAGTTCGTGAGTGATATTTGATCATTTGGGAAGCCCAAGCTTCGTAAGAAATATGGAGACTACATACCTGCAGGTAGTTGATGCCAAGCCCAAGCTTGATGATAGCACGCGTCTGTCAACCGTGGTAAAACTGACCAGCCTTGAATCACCTGATGGAAGAATGGAGACGCCAATGGGTGTTTATGTCTCTTTTAGAAGGTGTGGAACCGAGCGAACCCTAAATCCCTGTTCGCTTCGCTGAAAAGCCAGACTGAAAAGTACGGTTCGCTAATTTGTTGTCAGAGGAAAAAAACTATACTATGGCTGATAAGCCAGTCCGATAAGTTCAAACGAACAGGGCACATTGCCAAGTCCCAACTCCCCGTTGTTTTAACTCGCAAACGGGTAACGCTCTGCGTTCACATCGTCTCAACTCTCAAGGGGTGCATTATAGGTACAGCCTTGAGTCTTGGCGCATGAGCTAGTGGCAAGCAATTCAAGCGTCGCCATTATTAGACATACATACTCCACTAATCATCGGGACCATTAGCAATTCAAGCGTCGCCATTCTAACAGCATATATGGAGCTAGCATTGAAGCACATTAATCGACGGTACTGCACCTTTTGCATGAGGATGTATTGATCACCGGTATTGTTGCACGTATTCTTTTTCCCCTTTCATCCATCCGAATTCTGGAGGAACCATGCAGCATGGCATTTTCCAAGCCCATATTCACAATGCTCTAGTGTACTATTCTCTAATTTTTTGAGTGGCAGGATCTCTTTATTTTTTTCCCGGAGACCAAACATGTTGGAGTAAACGCCCCAATTCCATTTCGACTGTCGTTCACCCGTTTCCAATTAGGCAAATGATCCAACCGAACGAGTCCACCATGGTCCCACGCGCACACGTTGCTCCTTGCCTTTTTCTGTTACATATTGCTCCTTGCCTTGCACGCAAACTACAGGTGCGTCCATCTTTCTCTTTTTTTTCTACTTTTTTCCTTTACCTTTTTTCTTTTTCACTATTTTCTCTCTCTTTCACTTTTCTCTTCTTCCAATCTAATTGAATTTTATGATCACAAATCTATAAAAAGAGAAATTTGTGATATAATTTGTCATGTAAAAGTTATGTACATAAGATGTGGGTATAAGTTATGATGATAAGTCGTTCTATATAATACGTTATGAACATAATTTATTTGTACAACTTGGAACTTTACAACAATGAAAAGATGGAATATTTTTCCTTTTATTTTTTTATTTCTACTTTTTCTTTGCCTTTTTTAACATTAATTAATCTATCTATTTTACATGATTGTATATGATTCATATGCTAGTTGTACACATATAATATAATGTTGTGCACCATTTTTTTTTCTTTTTCGCTATTTTTTCTCTCTTTTTTCACTTTTTCTCTTCTTCCATTCTAATTGAATCTTATGACCACAAATCTGTAATGCGTAATGTGTGCATGAGACGAGTTCTTTCTCACACAAGATGGTGCACGTTCAATCTCTCTGGAAAACATAATTTAAGCTGCAAATCTCGTCCTTGCAGAGAAAAGAGTATGGGACCGGAGATGAATGCGCTCAAGTTAACTTTTAGTGATTTGGAGAAATTTCATATCTTTCACAAGCAAGGTCATGTCTTGACGTTGCAGTAGCTAATTGCATCAAAGCAGAAAGAAAAACTTAGATGGATTACAAGTGAAACAGTCTGAACTTAAGAAGAACATGATCAGGGGATGGACAAGCCATGGATATCAGCGGGGTAAGCGAGACACTCAAACCTAAAATCACTGTTACCACCATATTACAAAAGTGCACGAATGATATGCACATTCATCGTGTGCTTCATATTTTCAAGTAGCTCAAAGAGGCAGAGATCTCCCAGCTGCAACTTGTTGTCACGAGCAAACTGTTTCCACCCTTTCACAAGCCTTTTGGTTCTGCGTTTATTCCGAACTACACACCGCACTTCCCAACTCTTGCCACAGCATTGAAGCATCAGTGTTTGGTCCTCAAATGGTAGATATACATCAGCATATACTCTTGGTATGTCCTGATTGCTGTAGGAAAGTGTCAAAGTCCACTGAAAATAGCTCAAGCTGCAAGTACTTGCATCAAGATTGTAAATTTCTTCAAGGCAATTTGTTTAGAGCCAGCAGTACTTCAAGATTAAAAAATTCAATCTTAAAAAATATTTTTTTCTACTTGGTTTTCTGACTTTATTCAATGTGATATTGACCTGGCCAAGAAAAAAAATGGGAGACAGATTGTGTGGTTTAATTTTGCTTGTAAGGGATTTGCTTGGCTGTGGAGTGGAAAAAAGATAGTGATTACTAAAAGGTCTCAGTTCTCAACCCACTGTTTCAGTTCCCCTATCCCTGTTTCTGAAGTTGTAGCTCGCTCCCTCATAAAGCTGGGAAATGCCTGTTCTTCAACAACATACTTTCAAAATGAAACATAACTGCAATAGAAGACCAATCCAAAAACAAAGTTTCCAAGCTCACCATAGCCATTTTTCCATGAATATTGCTCTTCGTTATGATGCATCCATAGATGGGAATTGTAGAACTATTAGCTCGGACTCTCTCTTTCAGTTTCTTCATCTGCACACAGGTGAGACGGGTTTCCCGTGGGAGGATGTAACCTTGACAATGTAATTTCTGATCTTCTGGATATATAGAGTCTCCTACGCAGAAAAAGTGAAAGAAATGTGTAGTCAATAATCATGATCAGTAATGTAAAATCCTACTCAAGTTGGTTCAACATGGTGACTCATAACCTGATGTGTCGGATGGGGAGGTTGATGAACTAGGAATGACATTCATATTTCCCTCCCTTTGCTTCCATGCTTCCCTTTTACTACCAGGGGATTTCACGGGAAGCTCTTCCCTTCTTTCTCTCCCACGGATATGGTTTCTCTTGACATGGCATGGCGGCATTTTCTCGCGACAACTAAGATCAAATATCAAAACCTTGAATCGAGAAGTCCCGTCGTACTTGAATACCAATAAGTCCCCCATGTTCAGTAACAAACTCCTTCCATCCCGTTTGAAGGACTACTTTGCCCAAACTCTTGGCTACTTCAACATCAAAAGTGTATCCACAGCGCGATTCTAGCTTAGCACTGTTTGCTATTAGCCCTCTGAAATGTTGCTCGAATTTATCAGGTATGACCTGCAGCAATATCCTCAAGAAGTTGGCTGATAGTGCAACGATTTCCATGTCAGACGTCATAACAAACAAGGAGTAGTTTTAGTACTTAGTTTGTCCATCTAAGGACCGAGTTTATCTCTAGGAACTCTTAAACTATATTAATACGATAACATATTAAAGAATCAATAAATATTCTCAGGTTGCACAAGCATTCATCACAAATGAAAAATATTCAGCATATATAGCTTCAGAACAATTATATGGCACATGTATCTTGGGTTTCAAGTTCTATCACCAGATGTCCAGGTCTGGCTAAATCTGCATCTATAAGAGCCCAAATCCTTGTATTCAGGTTTCTTCTGGGACTTGGTTTTGGAGCAAATATAATGAACAGAGACGGGAGATGATGGAATTGCTAACAGAATACCTCCACTTCTGAGAAGACAGAGTTGGTGCTCACAGCAAAAATTAAAAGAGAACACCTCCCAAGAACAAGAACAAAGTTGACTAGTAAACTTACCAATCGTTCACGAAAATCACCAACCAGAACCTTGAAGAAATACTTGTCCTCGTCATCATTGTGATTCGAACAGAAATCTGCATTCCTCTCCCTGCTACTCTTACCAGGCTTTCTCATCCTTAGCACACCTACATCAAAGACAGGACATGCCAGAACAGAACGAAGGAAGTTGGAGAAGTACTAGACAGAAGGGTACATAATAATCGCAATGAAAAAAAAAACTAGAGATAAAGTTCATGAATGAATGATAATCTTTGATCATTTTGGGAAAGCCCAAGCTACGGAAGAAATATGGAGCACGGAGTACCTGCAGGTTGTTGATGATGATGCCAAGCCCAAGCTTGATGATCGATAACACGACGAGCCTGTCAGGCGTCAGAGACTGACCAAGCCTTGGACCACCTCACCTGGTGGAATAATGGAGACGCATAGAGGCAGGGACAGTTAAACTCAGTAAATATATTTGCCGTGTCTAAATCTCTGCACTTTCTTCTCATTATGTATATTATTATAGTATTAATACAGCATGAGTAGTGGTGATACTACACGTTCCATCTTCTAGAATTAGGCTCTATCATTGACATGACACACGAGTAAATGTAATGATAGCACTAGGCTATGTCATTAACGTATCGCTAAAAAGCCAGACTGAAAAGTACGGTTCGCTAATTTGTTGTGAGAGAAAAAAACTATATTATGGCTGATAAGCCAGACCGATAAGTTCAAGCGAACTGGTCACATTGCCAAGTCCCAACTACCGGTTGTTTTAACTCGCAAATGGGTAACGCTCTGCGTTCACATCGTCTCAACTCTCAAGGGGTGCAATATAGGTACAGCCTTGAGTCTTGGCGCATGAGCTAGTGGCAAGCAATTCAAGCGTCGCCATTATTAGACATACATACTCCACTAATCATCGGGACCATTAGCAATTCAAGCGTCGCCATTCTAATAGCATATATGGAGCTAGCATTGAAGCACATTGATTGACGGTACTGCACCTTTTGCATGAGGATGTATTGATCACCGGTATTGTTGCACGTATTCTTTTTCCCCTTTCATCCATCCGAGTTCTGGAGGAACCATGCAGCATGGCATTTTCCAAGCCCATATTCACAATGCTCTAGTGTACTATTCTCTAATTTTGTGAGTGGCAGGATCTCTTTAATTTTTTCCCGGAGACCAAACATGTTGGAGTAAACGCCCCAATTCCATTTCGACGGTCGTTCACCCATTTCCAATTAGGCAAATGATCCAACCGAACGAGTCCACCACGGTCCCACGCGCACATGTCTCGGCACCCCTGAGCTTGCCGCTAGTTACGGCAGCGACTTAGCGGGCACCGTGTTGAAATTAATATTATCATCGCAGGATCTTAAACCAGTCTAAACATGATCACTAACTCAACTTAGTGTGGAAATTAGATTTTAGATACTGACCAGAGCACGTAGATGCCATCTGAGGTAGCAGGGTTGATGCAGATGAAGTAGTCGTACTTCCAAACCCCTCGCAGCGAGTCGAGCTTGTAAACCCCTCACAACGTATAATAGATCGGTTTGATAGATTTAGGTGTTTGAATTCAGCTTTGGTCTTATTGTTTATATACAAATGGTGGGGGTGGAATGGAATCCAGATAACACACCGAAGCGCCGAACTAAGGCCTTGTTCGGCTGGTCTATAAGCCGCTTGTGTTTAGTTGTTGGGAGAGAAAAATACTGTACCATGGCTGATAAGCCGGTTTATATGAGAAGCCGAACATGGCCTACGACGTCCGGAACGGACGGGTGGACACTTTTTTTTACGTTGAACAGGAGGGGCGCACCCCTACTGGTATTTATTGAAAATAAGAGTACAGTATGGAAAATAACAAAACAGGGTACAATATGGGATATAGAAGAGCCTAACAAAATGGGCTCAAGAAACAAAAAAGGAAATGAAGAAGATGAGCTCTAAAACACAGATTAAGGGCCTGTTTGGTTCCATAGACTAAACTAAAATGTGGACTAAAATGCCCACTTTTAGTCCCTAAAATGCCAAACACATGGACTAAAATTTAGACTAAAGGGTTTAGTCCTCTAGTCTATGAGGGGGTGACTAAACTGGACTAAAGTGTTCTGGAGACAATCCTGCCCCTCGTTACTCCCCATCCCACCCGTGGCCAGCAGCTGTAATATCTTCATCTCAACAGGGGTAATATTGTCTTTATACAACTGCATTAATGGACTTTAGTCCCTGGAACCAAATAGGGTCCGGACTAAACTTTAGTCCAGGGACTAAACTTTAGTCCGTGGACTAAAGGAACCAAACAGGCCCTAAACAAGGTTGTTTAACCATGATTCCACTCCTGGAAAGTAACTTCGTTTTGCGCGGAACAAAAGCAGCGCAAACTCTGATTTGAATGCCCCTTTTGCCTGTTGCAATGATGGGGCCTGTTATTGAAAATGAGCCCCTTTCTCATTTGCCATATTGTCCAACACATTATTATAATGATCTCCATGAAGAAAGTGTCCCCTTGATGAGTTATCTATAAACCGAGCCAATTCCAACAAGCTGTTGCAAAAGGGCATCCCACTTCGTTGGCTTCTGCATCCAGTCCCTCGCTTCCTCCTTCCTTCCGCGCTCGTGTCCTGCGCCTACCTCGACGCGTGGCCATGGCTATCTCCCTAGCCAGCAGCGGCACACTCCCCTACCCCGACGTCCTCCTCGCCCACCCCGACTGGCCCTTTACCCCACCACGGCGGCGCCCCTCCCACCACCCCAACGTCCTCACCCACCGAAAGCACCCAACGCCCGTGGATCCGGTGGCCCTCTCCCCCACCCCGGTGAGATCCATGGAGCATGAGCAAGATCCATGGAGGTGGCGTGGTGGTGTTGCAGGGGAGTGAGTGACTGTTGACGGTCGTTAATATCAATTATAAACCATCAATATATCTTATATATACTTAATTCCATCACCAAATATAGGTATAGGGGTTTAAACTAATAAATTTCATGAGTTTTGGTAAATCTATAAATGTAGGAGGGTTTATCCAGAATACCATCAAGGAGGATCTAATCATTGTATTTAGTCACATTTATCTGCGACAAAAACAACTCCAGAAGACTCTAGAAGCCACCAGAAGGCAACCCACAGAAGCAGACCCTGAGAGCATGACATGTTGGGCCGGCTGGCCTAGTGGCCCCACCTGTCAGCCTCTCTTTGCTACGACGGTTCTCCACTGCCTTAAGGATTAAATCTACGCCGTTGCTTTAAGTCGGTTCATCCAACGGTGATCGAGGGAGTTGACGCGGATCAATGACGTGGCAATGCCTTGCCCCCTACTCCATCTCCTCTATATATAGCAGCCCCTACCCCCTCCCTGAGGCATAAGTCAGAGCAGAAGACAGAGACCAAACCCTAATCCTCAAAGCTCCACAATAATCTAGGGCATAGCTAGCTAGGTTAGATCTAGAGAGAGGCATGCTTCGCTTGGATTTCTGATCATGTCAAGAGCGTGGCTTGGTATAACCTTTGTACCCCCCTCTTTTGTATCTCTCATTACTTTATATGTTTGCTACAATTGTTATGATATTGTTCTTAATATCATTCATGTTCCTAGTTATTATGTTTATCGTCTACTTTGATTATATACTTAGTATAGCTAGATTATCATCATATTCAAACATAAGTTCGTATAGTGTTCATTCTAATGATCACGGGGTGAGTGGTCGACATTGTGTAAGCATGGTGCTTATACATTGTTTACCTGTGGATACATCCTATATTCCGGGCCATGTGGTAGATCATGGATGTGACACTCCCGTTGAATCCTTTGTAGACCACTTCCCGAATATAGGTCAGCAAGTAGGATTTAGTTACGAAGGAAGACATGCTCTATTCTTAATTTTCCTTAGTAATATCCCTTATGTGTAGATATAAAGTTGATCTTAGCCATGATTACTAATTGTAATTGCACTAATCATCATATGCTTTGACTTGTAATTAAGAATGACTTAGGAATTATCTCTTTAATATCTACTTAGTCATGCTAATGTCATAGAAAGGAGTACTCTGAGTGATTAGCTATTCATTATCAACGGTCAATTATCATGTACTTATCATATATATCTTATCGTGACTTACCCATACTTAAGTTAGATTGTAGTTAAACTCATACGTTTCCCTCAGCGGTATCTGTGCGCTTGTGAATTTATCTATGTGCGTCTAAAATATACCAACAAACTTTCTGATGCCGTTGCTGAGGAAACGGTTGCTGAGTTAACTATGAACCTAGCTTAACTATTTATCTTTTGTTTTATTTTGTTTTAATTTTTCCTTTAGCATGGATAACACATCTATGTATCAATATGCTAAACCCACAAGTGCAAGCCTAAAGCCACCAAAACCTTCAGAGCTTATTATAACACCTGGTATGAGCTATGCTCGTGTTTAATAAAATTAATTCGGGAACAATCCTTTTCAGGAGAAGGTGATGAAAACCCATACTCACACCTATGGGAGTTTGGACAGAACTGTGTATGCTTGCATATTGCTGGCATGTCTGACGAGACCTTAAGATGGAAGTTGTTTCCGTTCTCTTTGACAGGAAGAGTTAAACAATGGTATAGTTGAACTGTAGGAAGTATGCAAGAAGATTAGAAAACATTATGCTCTAAATTTTGTTTATGTTTCTTTCCTATCTCTAGAGTGGTTATACTTCGAAAAGAGGTTCTAAATTTTAGACAACTAGAAGAAAAATCTCTTGGCACATTATGTGAACGTATTAATAGTCTTATCACCACTGGCCCAAACCTTGCTATTTCAGACCCAATGCTCCTTCAACATTTTTATGGGTCTTAGCAAGGATTCTACGCAATCCCTTGATCAAGCCTCTAGAGGAGCTTTCCTTTGTTTGTCTGTTAGTGAAGCAAGGACTATCCTTGATAGAATTATTGGAAAGACTCTCTACACTAGCATTCATGATGAGCTCCCCAAGGATGAGAAGGAATCTCCTGAACAAATAGAGGAAGTTTTGATAGCCAAATCACAACCACTCCAATCCCAAGATTTAGCTATCAATTTCGAACCATCAATACCCCAAAATCCTTCAAGAGAAGAAGAAATTCCACCTTTAGAAATCCCTGTTGAAATTAAGGAAGATCTTTTTATGCTGATATTGGGAAAATCTTAAACTCTTTGCTACATAAAAGACCTTCGAGCGAATATAATTTAAATCCCCTCAAGAAGGGATCTCTTAGAAAACCTCCTTATTCTCATATAGGACATTGGGAAGGACTCAAGGGTGGCATGTCAAGTGACACCATAGAAGGAGAGCCAAGCCATCTAGAAGCCATTCCTATCTTCTCCCCTTTTGTGCCCACAACTGATATAAGTTTTGAACCCATCTCTAAACCCATCCTTGACCTCAATGATCCCTCTTATGCTCTTTCTCCTAAGTATTATGATGATCCTAGAAATCCACTAAGACACCCAAAGCATAGGAACCATAAAGACAAGGATGACCAAGAAGAGCAACGACAACGACTAGAGCATTCATGTGTCATTGCAAGTATTGAATGGTTGGATGAGGCCGAAGCTCTAAGGATAGAACCCAAACCTGTTTTAGATCCAAACAGTGAGTTTAAGTCAATCTCCTTAATAAACATCACTCATCCAAGTTTAGAGGAGGCCTTAGACAAGATCAACCCGAGAGTCACCAATCCAAGAGAAATCTTGGATAATAAAATATCCAATGAATGGCATAGGCATGAAATGATGGAGACAATGTTTTTGCCCATAGACATTCATGAAGAAACAACCTTGGAGCCTGAAAAGGAAGATGACATAGACGAGCATGGAAGTTATTTCATGAACACCTCATCAATTCCATGCTCATATGAGAAATCTCCTGAATCAATTGGTCTCTCCAACATGAGATCTTCAACCCCCTCATACTCCCTATTCATAAAGACTTTAAAAGGGTGGTTGTAGATGAATATGTTTATCATAAATATTGTAAATTTTGTTGGCATGAATCTTGAGATAGGCACCCAAAGGTTGGTGTTGGAGGGAAAACCACTTCACCAATTAGAAACGCAATTCAAAGGTTTTCCAAGGACGAGCTTCTGTCCTAAAACAAGCACTTTTAGGTGATAACATGAGCTTTCACCTTTTGCTATGATACCTTTATGAAATGAGCATATTCCTTTGGGTATTTTTATCACTAACCATTCTAGGTTTAAAGCAAAAAGAATGAAGGATGACGACACAAGGTATGTCCAACCAATTATCATGCAACATTGAATCACATTCATACATGAGAAGTTCTATCATCCAAACTTGATTTTGTTAAAAAATTCAAGTTGGGGGGTGGACTTCTCTAAAAAATCCTATGCCATGTTGCTAATTCATCTTGGTTGTCTCTACCTTTAAGTCATGCTCAATAACAATCATGCCTTTTCATCTTCAATTGAATAAATCTCTATAATGCTTTCATGCTACCTTTGCCTGCTATAGTAAGTTTTGGTTTGGAAGTACTGCACATACTTCCATAGGCATTTCAATTAAGCATGGTGCTTAGGTTAAATATCCTCCCTTAGTCAAATTAGACATGGAGTCTAGTCTGGTTATTGAACTAAAAATTACTTGTGTAGACACTGGATATTTTATTGGACCAACCCATGTAGGAAACTCTCAAATCCAATCTAGGGTAAGTCAAGAGATGAATTCATATCGAAGATGAATCATGCTGAGGAAGTGGACGAACAAATCGATAGGCTATGAGCAACATCAAAGACAACATAGCATTGAGTCTTCCTAAGACTTATGCTAGGATGCTGATGAGAAGTAGGATGCAACCCACCTCGTATTAGACATAATATGCCTGCTTTCATTATCTTCAAAAGGACCAGCTCGCACGTTGGCAACAAGGACCAAGATGTCAAGATCAAAGAGCAAAAAGATGACATAACAAAAGGATGAGAAAGAAATGGTGCAATCTAGAAAACAAGAAGCTCATGAATAGTTTAAACTATGAGGCTAGCCGAACAAGGAAAACTTCAAGCAAAAAGAGAGGGACCATCATGAGTCATCTACCCTTTGTCATAGGTGTCATCACGCTCTAATGACAAAGGTAACATCCTAAGGTAAATGGTCATTATTAAAAAAAGATTTTTCCTTGATTCTGGTAGGCACATAAATAAGAAACAAACATGTTTGGGTTACAACTCCATTACTTGATCTAACCTGACTAACTCAACATGGTCTTTAAGCTTGTTCCTAGAACCACTTTCTTAATCTCATAGTTTTAACCAAATAAGCTAAAAAGTTATACACCTTATCTCTGAAAAATGATAGTCATAATCGTGTAAAGATTAATACCTTATGGACAATCGTTTCATAGGTTAAGAAACTCAACCCTTTTGACCAAATGTACTTAAATGCTACATTCATGCTCAATCTTCTGATCTTATCACCCATGATATAAATGAACAAAGCACATAACATCAACTTCATCTTGTTCAATGTGCCTAGGGATAGAGAAGGATAAATAAAGTTTTGGTTCTGTTGGTGTTTTCCCACTAATAGAGCTCATGCACTTGATCTCTACCTTGTCTTTATGAGCAGAACACACTTCAATCAAAGTGTGGAAAGAGTTCGTCGATTCCCCAAATTTTTACAAGTGAAGGTTCTGAACCTGCCAAACCAAAATCCAAACTCAAAACCAAGACGGGTTTGGTGGAAGAAGGTGACATCACCATTAGAGGCGCCACCGCAAGAATCTTCATCTTTAGAGTGAACCATGGTACTTGATCAATGAACTTCACAAGAAGAAGTCTGGTTCGAAGAACTTACAACATGAACCCTCATCGAAAGAGCTAGCTTGTGGGAGAAGCACTCTCATGTATCTAGGTAAGTATTCTTTCCCCTTTTGTTTTAGTTTTAGTTTCTTTTAAATAGTAAAAAAATGATGAATGAAAAACACAATAAAAATTTATCTTTGCATTTATAGTAATAATATATGATCTAGTAAAATTGAAAACAAAATAAAAAGGTTTGTCTAGTTTGCTTTAATTTCTATTTTAAGAGTTGTTAACAAATAAAGAGGACTCTGAATAATCTCTTAAATGGAAATGATGAATAGTTGCTCTATTGTAATTCCTTTCAAGTACCTAGTTTTCAGCCTTAAATTCTCCTGAGTTTTGGATAAGATTATTTTGATATAAGGATTTACTCTGAACTTGAAACTCATGGGTAGCATATGCTTGATCTAAGTCTAGGTAATTGTCGGATATGATATGAAAAGGTCTGAGCTACTGTTTATCTTGTTTCAAGTGACACTAAAGTTCTAGAAATTTATCTTTTGAAAAATATAAAAATTCTACATGATGAGTTCCTGTATGACAAAGCTTGAATTCCCCCCAGAGCCATACATGTTATTTAGGCTAGGAAAACTTTCACATATATATTGCTTACTTTTGCATTGAGCTTTGTCAAGCTTTGTTGACCCTTATGAGAGATTTGTCATGCTCTTAAAATCAAGATCATGTACACACCATATATACCTGCTGCTCCTACACTGGGAGTATGCAAAAACATGCCTTCCATCTAGATCCACCCAAAAATGTTTTACTCCTACACTGGGAGTGAACACAAAAACATGCTTGATAGGTTTTCCATCCACCAAATAAATGCTCTAAGTTCTTGTTGCTATCTCTCAAAAGTTTTGTTGTAGAAAAGAGATACGGGGCTATGCAAAAGTTATTCAAAAAGAGAGAAAAAAAGAAAGAGTTGAGAAAAAAATGGACACAAAAGTGTCCGAGATATTTAAAGCAATGGGTACTTAGATGCCCTCCTAAAAAAAGAGAGATGAATAAGATAGCCCTTGCTCTCTAGCATATGTTTCCAAGTTTCAAAAGGGAGATAAATTTTTAAGGAGCAAAGTAGAATTAGGTTATCCACCATATATATCCACCATACACATGCACATCTTGATTTGATTGTATGACTCAACTCTCTTTGGATCCAAGGGTTGACTTTACAATATATGCATTACAAGTATGCTCTAGTTTTCTCTCTACCTATGAACTCCACATAAGCCTTAGTGGTAGGAAGAGAGAAAGGCATAACATCTTTGTTTCCTTAGTGAGGATACACAAATACCACATATATTGAGAGACTTGAGAGTGTCATACAGTGGAATCTCTAAGTTTTATTTTGAAAACTTATAAAAACTCTGGAACAATGGTGGAACGAAGAACTTGAGAAATAGTGCTTGACTTGATCGTTTTGTCTTTAAATTGCTCAAGACACAAGTGAAAGATAAGAAGCCCCATGGTTGAAGGTAATATGGGTAAGTTTGAAAGTTAGAACAGTTTATTCTAAGCTGGAGGAGAATTTTTTATTGAACTTATGTGTACTTTTGAGGCATAAAAACATTGTAACAACTCCTAATCCATTACGGAGTTTAGCTTTGCTTAGGGTCTGGCAAAGGTTAAGCTTGGTAGAGCTTGTTGACAGTCGCTAACATCAATTATAAACCATCAACATATCCTACATATGTACTTAATTCCATCACCAAACATAGGTATAGGGGTTTAAACTAATAAATTCCATGAGTTTTGGTAAATCTGTGAATGGAGGAGGGTTTATCCAGAAAACCATCAAGGAGGATCTCATCATCATATTTAATCATGTTTATTCACCACGAAAACAACTTTAGAAGACACTAGAAGGCAACCCACGAAAGCAGACCCCGAGAGCATGACATGTGGGGTCGGCTAGCCCCACTTGCAGGCCAACCAGCCTAATGGCCCCCACATCTTAGCCTCTCTTTGCTGCAACGGTTCTCCACTACCTTAAGGATTAAATCTACACCGTTGCTTTAAGTCGGTTCATATCTACATCATTGCTTTAAGTCGGTTCATCCAACAGTGATCAAGGGAGTTGACGCGAATCATTGACGTGGCAATGCCTTGCCCCCTACTCCATCTCCCCTATATATAGCAGCCCCTCCCCCCTTCCTGAGGCATAAATACGCTTACGAATTTATCTATGTGCATCTAAAATATACCAACAGTGGCTCTGCCCCACCCCGGCGCGATGCCCTCCCCTCCCCTGACGGTGCCCTCTCACACTGTTGATCGAGCTCCCCCCAACCTCGGCGGCCAGAATCGATCGGCCAGCCTTCCTCTCCCCTATGTTGCATATGTATGTTTCAAGCGTTTCAGGCGTTTTAGATGTATGTTGCATTTGTTTGTTACAAAAGTAGATCGGGGATGTTGCACATGTTGCAATTATTTTAGAGGCATGTTGCAAGCGTATGTTTAGAGTGTTTCAGACGTTTCAAAGGTATGTTTCATCTGTGTTTTCCAAACACATGTTGCAAGTGTGTTTATTTGTATGTTGCATATGTTTTACACATATGTTGCATGTGCTTTATTTGGATGTTTGTGTTTGGTTGCAATGGTTCCAAATGTTTTTCAGGTGTTTTTTCAAGTGTTTCAGAATCATGTTTCAAGTGTTTCAACTCTTTTTAGACGTATGTTGCAACTGTTGTATTCGGATATTTCAAAAGTAGATCAGAAGTTGCATCTCTCCTCCCCCACCTTATGCTGCATCGTCTCTCTCGGCGTCGGTAGAGCATCCATATGATGCCGCGGTTGGGTTGTTCTGAATTAGAGGCACTGTGTGCCCTTCCCCTCTTGTCGCTTAGGTGGCGCGGGCCCTATGTGGAGCATGAAATAGAGTGTAGCGCGCGGGCGTCCAGATGCGGAGGTCCATCCTGACGTCCAGACACTAACACTTCCACACAAAAAAACTATGGCGCCGTGCGTTGCGTCGACGAGTGGTGGAGCCAACACAATGCCTCCTGTGTGGGGCTGATAGGTGACGTACGGCAGTTGACATCACGAAGCATGCATAGCCATCCAAACAACACATCTCAAGTTGCTATTGCTAATTCCAAAAAGCCAAAAACACACATGGACGATACAAACGAAACAGTCTCAACTCTCAACTTTAGCACTAGAACTAGATCAGGGGATGGATAGATAATAGATTGTTCCGTCAACAAAGAGCGCATATCTAGCATGTATATACACTTAGCTCTGAGCAGAGTAAGTTGGACCCTTGCCAAAGCATATAAAAGCGTTAATATCACTACTACAAAAGGTGGCACCAATAAGGGCTCACATGACCATAAGCATCTCTTATCAAACCCAAAATCACTACTGCCACTGGCCCACCACTGCAAAAGTAAAAAACAACAGTGGAATGCAATTCTTGAATCTTACTCTTTGTGAATGATATGCACATTCATGGTGTACTTCTTAGTCTTTAGTGGCTCAAAGAGGCAGATATCTCCCAGCTACAAATTGTTGTCATGTGCAAACTGTGCCCACCCGTTGTAAAGCCTTTTGAATTTGCCTCGATCTTTCGGAGCCTGAACGCGACACATCACTTCCCAGCTGTTGCCATGACACTGAATAATCCATCTTCTGCTATTGGATGGAAGACATACACTAGAGTATTTTCTAGAGAAGTCCTGATTATAGAGGGAAAGGGAAATGCTTTTCAGAGTTGGAAAGTCAAAACAATTGAAGTTTTCCATCGAACTTAGTTTGTAAATAAATTTCTTCTATGCATCTAGAAAGCTAAATCAACCTACTCGCTGAAGGATGTGCAATTGAAATCTAGTATCGAAAAAGGAAGAGAAAAAACCTAGCTAACTCACCATAGCTTGAGATCTTCCAGAAATGTTTGTCTTCTTCACGACACACACATAGATGGGGATTTCAAAACAAATAGCTCAGAGTCTCTCTCACTACTACAGAAAAGGTTTGTAGCAATGGCTCAATTTTTTTGTTGGGGCGGCTAGGGATGGAGGCGCCCCTACAGTGGGCGTGCTTGGGACCCACGAGACCAACCACCCCTACAAATGGCATAGTAGGGGTGGCTGGTGAAACGAGCCGCCCCTACAAATGGGTCGATTTGTAGAGCCGACTCACTCACCAGCCGCCCCCGGTGTTGCGATTTGTAAGGGCAGCTCAATCACCAGCCGCCCCTACAAATGCTGCACGTACAAAAGGCTACAACCCCCTTCTTCCTCCGTGGGTCACTAACTCTTACTCGAGAAAAAGGCTTGGGAGGCCTTGGGCATGTAACACCTCTGGTGTTACGAGCTCGCTTAGCACTTAGATTATGGCTAGAGAAATAGATCTATAAATATAGTGAGTTAGATACTTAAATGTGCTAATGAAATCTTAACAAGAAAATAGGAAAAATAGTTTTAATTGTTTGGCACGAGAAGCAATTTTTATAAACAAAAATAAAAATATAACTTGAAATTGGTACA
Source organism: Miscanthus floridulus (assembly GCF_019320115.1). Lineage (NCBI taxonomy): Eukaryota > Viridiplantae > Streptophyta > Magnoliopsida > Poales > Poaceae > Miscanthus > Miscanthus floridulus. The sequence goes on along the minus strand of NC_089581.1, from coordinate 27,400,838 downwards.
CACATAAAATTTGAAGTACAAGTCAAGTAGATAAAAACACAACTTGGGTTTTAGAAAACAAATGTTGTTGACTAGGGCTTTTACCAGCTCAAAAATCAAATAAAAAATTAAAATTAGTCCTTTTCTTTGAATCGGCAAAAAATTGAAGTTGTGTTGAAAGTACACTTTTTGGTGATTTTTAAAATGCAAAATAGTTAAATAACGCCCTGATGTTTTGGTTCTATTGTTTGGTATAAAGTGTGTGCTATGTCGTGAAATGGTTGTTGGTGAAGTTTGGTAAAGTTTTGACTATTTAAAAATTCAACCAAATTCAACTCAAGGCTAATTTTCAAGTTTGAAAATAGTGTGACAATGCTAAATTGGAATTTAAATTCTGATTAAAATTTCTTAAACACTAGTGCCATGTTTTTATTTAGTGATTTGCACCAAGGCGAGCACTCGAGAACGGTGTAGGTCAGGGTGGAAATGGGTGTCATGGTACTCTCATAGAAATTGCCTAACTTCGTTAGAACGCGTTGCGAATTCAATCTGGTGCTCGTTCATGAACCAGCGCTCAGCATCGTTCACAACCATTCATTTCACCTACCATGGCCTGCTCTGTCCTTTCCACGAGGCTTGTTTGCTGTCTCGTGCGCCTTAAGGACAATGCCGAGCTGCTACCACATACTGCTTTCGCCCCTGCCCTTGCTTTCTTGAGGACACCGAGCCCCTACGATGCTCCCCTCCCTCTCTCGCGCTGCTCCGGCTTAGCTTCGATCTCTCTCCTTTTAGTTCTCTCATGTGCAGCCGCTAGGGCCACCGCGAGGCTCAAGCTTGCCACCGCTTGGCCCTTTCTCGCACTCGACCACACCAGGGACCGACTCAAGGCTGTGCCTTCCTCTCTGGCCAAGCCTCCTCTACCACACCACGCTCCGCTTCGCCGATGTAGGAGCCACATTGTGCCTCCTCTGCTTGCCTCGCGCTAAGTCGCCTGGCTGCCTTGGCTAGTGCTGGGCCACGACCGCCACTGCCCTGATCCACATCCTAAGGCTACCCTAGTCACGCATGGCCTTAGCCAGGCTGCCCTGACTGCCGCTGCCGCCGTTCCTATCCACTGCAGCACCCACTGTGGCCACGCCTGTCTACTGCCGGCCCCTCACGAGCGCGCGCGAATTCCCATGGTCCCACACTAGAGTTATAGCCCCACAACGCTGCCCCTTCTGAGCACCTCCTCCGTAGTCCGCAGCGTCACTCCGTGCGTGACTCCGCGCCGCTCCATCTCCCCCACCACGCCCCTCAGCGCTGCCTCCTATGCTCCTCCCCGGTCCCACCATAGCAGCAATGGCAGGCGCCCGTGGCCAGGCTTTAGCGGGCCCTCCCCAATGAGGATGAGTGCTCCCTTGGGTCCGCATGGGTCCTGGCCTGCACCCGCACCACCACCTCGCCACCGGCGTGCCCTCACCATGGAGCTGCCCAGTGCCGAGCGCCGACGCACGTGGCTAGGGCTCCATCGGCGTGGTCCACCAGCAGGTGCGCCCAGCAGCGGGCAAGCCATGCCAATTCCTCCCCACCAGCGTCGGCGAACTCACGGTCGGATTGGACCACTAGCCGCCCCGCCCCCTGCTCATGCTCTACTTGTGAGGAGGGAGAGAAGGTGAGAAAGTGTAAATAGAAGCTTTTCCGGGGGCTAGGTGAGAAAACTGTGACTCATATGAATAGTAGCACATAGTGTTGTTTACCTCGAGTTAGTTTAAGGTAAATGTAGGGTCTTTTTTTTCAAAACCGCCAGGTTAGTTTGGGCAGGCCGCGCTAGCCGGCCTGCCGTCGCGCCTGCGCCGCGCGTGGGCCGGCTTGCTGGGCCGCCGCTTGCCCCGTCTGGGCTGCTCATGCCCGCGCTGCATTGGGCCATGCTCGCCGCATCGTGGGCCATGGCCTATGGCTGTGCGCGTGCCCCGTCCCCACCTAGGCTGCTTTGCCCGCTGGACCACGCCGATCTGGGCCACTTCGGGCCCAAGGAACATTTTTCCTTTTTCGATGTCTTGTTAATTCCAGTAAGCAGCTGAATGTTTGGAAATTGATAATAAAATGTAGAAAAATCACAAAAATACCAAACTAATTTTGTTATGTTTCTAAAATCATGATCTATCTGATAGGGTATTTCATTCGCATAGGTTCTATATGTTTTTAGGGTTGCTCTAATTATTTTAACATGCTTAATATTGTTAAGACAAACTTGTAGGAATTTCTGTGATAAATCGGTGATAGTGTTAGCTCTAAAAATTTTACAGTAAATTCCTAATATTATTAGCTGCTCACTGTAATTTTTATAGCTCTAGAATAATTAGTTTGCTAGATAGATAATGATGCCCTATTTCGAATAAAGATTAAATCGATAGAATAGAATAAAGAAACATCTTGGAATTGTATAACTAAAACACTTGTTGGTAAATGTCACCTTTCTCGATGATATTGATACGTAGATTAGTACGTTAGTCATTAGAGCTATCTTGTTAGTTCATAGTATGTACTCTGTTTTAAGAGTTGTTGCCTTGTTAATTTACTGCTGCATCATCTCTGCATCGCACTACATACCATAATAGGGACGATGATGGATCGTGGAATCAACTGGAGTAGCGGAAAAGATGGTGCCAAGAATCATGTCACAAAGATGGAATGCTAACTTTTGGTTATATTTTACCCCGGCAAGCCCCAGTGCATAACCCCTATTTTTCTGCACTTTACATTATGTTTGTGCATTAAGTTTTAAGGAGTTGAATGAAACCCACTTGCATATATGTATCTTTATCCTATGAGTCTTACTAGTATGATAGGATCGTGTAGATTGCTATGGTACATGACTCCAGTAGAAGTCGAGTGATTGTCTGTCACTCGTGAGAGATAGGAAATATATTATTGTTGTTACTATATTATTATCATCTAGGATATATACATATGAATGATAATTGGAGACCGGATAGAATGGTACTTTAGATCTGGACTTAGTTTGGCATTCGAGCGAGGCTCGAATTGCATTTGTTCCGCCTGTGTCAGTTAAGGACCGGGCGTTGCATTAGGTTCTAGACAGGTCACAGACTTATTATCCTGAACACATACTTAGGTATTGGCGCAGGAAGACACATTGCTCTCTTGTCATGGGTTTTGGCTCTTTCTAGACCGACTAATTGGAGGCGGGGATAGTGGAGGTCTAAGCACCACACTGAGTCCGGGACTCAGGAGCGGGGGCTTAGAGTCCAAGTTTGGACGGGAACCTAAACCCCGTGATAGGAGGGTAGTGGGTTGGTCTTGCTTATGCCTAGGGTACAAGCGGGGTATGGTTTTAGGGTATCTAGCTGGGCACATTGATTCATGAATCGCCGACGATCCAGTATGACTTGTCTATAGTCTAGCAACATAGTAAGAACTGAAAGATGAAAGATACTAAAATGGTTCTGATTGCTTACCACCTACTTAAAGGTAGCACATGTGCTTACATAGAATGGTTAGTTAATGAACTAATGATGATTGCTAATAAAATTGAATATAAGGACACACATTTAGTAATGCTCCTACAGATGCAATAAACCCACAAGCCAGATAGCCTTGCATATCCTTGGAGTCTTTTCTTTCCTCCTGCCGGGTAAGTCTTGCTGAGTACAATTGAGTACTCAGAGTTTTATTTCCCCCTGTTGCAGGTGACAGGCAGATGCTAGAGCTGACTCTTGTGTGTGGATTCCTCCTGGTGGGCTCAGAGGGGATTTCTTTACGCTGCGATCATAGTTTTTATTTATAACTATCGCTAAATGTTTTATAAATAGAAGTTTTATAATCTGTTATCACAGTTTATATATCAATGCTTCATCATGTCATGAATAGATATTATTTTCGCTGTAACTCTGATCACATGCTTAAATTTCGCTGTTAAATTAAATTGTTCATAACTCTGATAACATGGGTATACTCCGCTATTATAATTCATAAATATTATACTCTAATGCTGCATATAAAGTGATATAAGAAATGATTTAAGAATGTTGTAAGCTTTATTCTCTCATTTGCGATCCTGATGGAAAAATATGGATTTTTGGGTTCTCCCTTAGGGTGTGCTCGATGGAACCGCGTAATTTGGTGTCCTCCCTTGAGTACTTAGTGTCTAATGGAAGACAAGTACTCCTGGGAGACATTAGATTAGGCGGTTCTACCATAGGGCACCACCCAAAAATTGCTCTACCAAGGGGGGAAGGTTTTGGTCTCAAATCCTTTGGTGGAGAGGTTGTAGAAGGTAAGAAAATGCTATTCCACACTTATTTTTTAAGTTTTAATGGTTGGTTAGTGAGTAATTAGAGTTTTACTTTTCTCTCTCTTCTATGGTGCTTGAGCTACTTATGAAGCAAATTAGACCCAAATTTTGAATGTCCTAGGGTAAATTAGGTAGGGGAACAAGATCATACCCTTATTTGATCCATGTTTCTTGATTTTAGTGAACAATTAATTAGTTTTATGGATGTTTCATGTGCCTGTAGATCTAGATCTAGGGTTTGGTTTTTTTATTAATTTTATTTTTGTAAATTTATGTTTGATGAAATTGGACTAGGGTTTGCATGAAAGATATTGGGTAAAATATAATTGTTGCTAATTGTTGTCTTTGAAATTATTTATAGTAATCAACAAATATGTATTTTAATTATTTATGGATAAATATGTCATTAATTAGAAGTAGATTTTTAAGCTGCCTAATTCACCCCTCCTATTAGGCACCACGGTCCCTTGCACGTCGCATTTCGTTAGCGGCGGCAGCGGTGCCGCGGGCGATGGTGCCCCTTTTTGGCCTGGGGCATGGTTGTGGAGTGGCTCGTGTCACTCCAGCTGCCTCGCCACCCCCTTGCCAGGATCCCTGCAGACTTCTGCGACCCCATCGCTTCTGAACCTCGTCCGAGCCTACCCAAGAGCGATGGGATCCCATGCGCTCAGATGGGCTGGCCGTCCCCAAGAAGTCTCCGGGAGTGGGGGCCTCGGTCAGTGCTAACTAGTTGTCAACTTCTCTGGTCACTCGTGCTCCCCGCCCGGCCCTTCACTTGGCTTGTTGGGATCACTTCTAGGGAGTGATCAAGGACTGTTCAACGGTGGTGGCCGATGCAAGCCGCGACGCTCGCCATCTCCTTCGGTTCGCTGAGCAGTCTGGCTGGTGTTTGGGTCTCGATGAGATGGACGGGTCCTCTAAGGCCGTCGTGCTTGTGCGTCGCAAGGCGCGGCACCAGGCACGGACTCAGACTCGGCAGGCCCAGGAACAGATGCCCAGGATGTCGTCGGAGGTCACGCTTCTAGGTTCCCCTTCATCCCTCGCCCAGGAGTTTGCAAGGCACGTCACAACACTGTTGCAAACCCCGGTCCTCAAGGCCCCGCCTCGACGTCGGTCTCGTCGCTCGCCATCATCTGCTTCACTTTGTCGCATCAGCCGTCTCGCGGCCAAATGCCACTTGCGTGCTGCGAACGCCACCCTCCAAACCCAGAAGGTGCTCTTGTTGAAGTGGGATCCCGCAACGCCCAAGCAGCAACCGGCTACGCAGGTGTTGAACGCTTTCCGGCAGGCTTTCCAGGAGCCGCTTGACTCGTCCAAGAGGCAAGCACTGCAGATGCTGTTCAAAGTCGACCTGAAAAATGTCGACCCGACAATCGATGGCCTGCTCGAGGATGCTTGCTAGCTTGGTCAGCCTCTTTGCTCATCGCCATTTGTGTGTGATGATGGCAATTATGGCTGTTGTCGTCAACTCGTCGCAAACTTTTCTTATAAATTAGGCCTTAGTCTGTTTGTTGTGGTGGGTCACTTCCCTACATGGTAATCCCTAGATTACCTAGGATGGTTGTAACCACTTAAACTTTACTTCTACTTGATTCCACACATGATTCCACTTAAACTCTGCTTTTACTTAATGAAATACATGTCACAAAGACAAGTTCGCAAAAAAAAAAAAAACGATCTACCAACGAGACAATTTATGTGCACGCCTTTAATTTAACTCCTTGATTCCACACATGATTCTTGTCGATCTTGACCTATGAGTTATTAGTATCCCAAGTAATGTAACCACGAAACTGCATCCAGTGACAGAGCCTTGAATTTCCAGGGAGCGGAGCTACGCAAATTCTTACACCACATAGCTCAGCAAATTCTAGTTGGAAATTTCACAATTGCGACGAAACTCGTACAAAGACATGAATATACACATTACAAAGGGTAAATTATAGTTGGAAGCTACACAACTACTACCGTACAAAATAAGGCATGACACGTTCGTATAACACACTGCACAGGATAGACCCAAGCACATCTGCGTCCTGTGCAGGGTCGGATTATTCAGATATCCGCGGTCCGGTACTGATCACAGCACAGCAACAGAGACAGGTGACGATAAGCAAGTAGCCATGGATCACATGACAGAGCAGGAGTTCTCATCGGTGAGGACATTGCAGCCGGCCCACGGGGGCGGCCAGACCGGCGGCTGCGGTGGCCAGGCCGGTGGTGTCTGGCCGCAGCCACAGTTGGCGTGGCTCGAACAGCTGCACGTTGGCCGCTGCGGCGGCGGCCGAGGAGGAGGAGGAGGCTGCTGCTTCTCGCAGCACTGGCACTGCTGGTGAGGACGGCACTGCCATGGCCAGCTCTGGCACATCACGGGGTTTGGCACCGGGTACGGGTACGGCACGAACTTGTACTCTGTCTTGGGCGGCTCCGGCTTAGGCTTTTCCTCAGGCTTAGGCTTTTCCTCAGGCTTAGGCTTGGGCTTGCAGTGGTCACAGACACAGCATTTCTCAGGCTTGGGCTTGCAGTGCTCACAGACACAACATTTCTTCTCAGGCTTGGGATCCTCAGCCTTGGGCTTGGATTCCTCTGGCTTTGGTTTGCAAGGAGTGCATGGCTTGGGTGGCGGTGGCATTGGCCACACCTCCGCGATGACGATGTCCTTCACGACCTTCCCGGCCTTGCACCAGACCTTCTTGCAGAGCTTCTCGGCGTCAAATTTCCCACGCACCACCACCACCTTCTTCTCCTTCTTGTCCTCGAACTCCACCTTCTCGATGCAGAACTCCTCTGCGTCAATTAAGAAAAAATGATAATTGACCGGTTTATTGTTGCAAGCACGCAGATCAGAATTCAGCCTCGTAAACTAGTAGTTGCTCTCTTAATTATGATTATTTATTTTATTAACGGCAGGATTATTAGGTGATTTTCACGTATCATATTATGCCTAGACGGTGTTTGCTAAAACGTTTTCAGATTCAGATCGATCATGTGGTTTTAGAACAATCTTGCAAACCTGGTCAAGATTAAATTTGTGTTACCGTCTAACTTCTCCTGTGCAAAATTGGTAACCCCCAACGTTCTTTCTTTCTTTCTTTGTTTGGCGAAAAATGCATTGCACTACCCCTTGGATGATATCAGTCTCTTAGAACAACGATTGTTCATACTCGTACCCTGCTTTCAGCGGAAAATTAGTTTGCAGTGCAACTATTTTATTGATCTTTCCATATATAAGAATTGTTGTATTATACATATCTATCTGCAATTGCATCATGGAAGTATTCCCATCTTTATATATACATAGTAAAAAAAATGTACCTTTGAGGCAGTCCAGGACCTTGGTGATCTTGGCTCTGCAGCGACAGCATTCTAGGTCCACCGTAATCACCAGTATACCCATCTGCAAATAAACGTGTGAAACAAATAGTGGCGTATTGCCGAACAGAAAGTAGCAGAGCATCAGCACATCTCCAGCCATCCTTTCAAGTGAAAAACTAAGTATGTTTTAACGACGAAAAAGAAACACCCCCAAAAAAACATGTGCCATGAATCTCTTCTTCTCAGTCATCCTTAGTTTACTCTCCGCTGTTTGGTAACGAGCTAGCTGAACGAAATGCTTCTTTTTCTGGGTAACGAACACGAGTGCTACAACATAACTTCTATATATCAAACTATAGTAGAGAAACTAGAATTCAATGTTGGTCCACTCGAGTAATATGCGTCGAATTGAATGCAGCAGCTATCTAGCAGCAGTGAAAGGAAAGTTGAAGGATTTGAGCTTACCTTTCAGCTATGGGAGCTGGCGATGAGCAAGAGAGATGAGGAGTGAGTACCTCTGCCGAGGATGGGGGACGGCTATATATACAATATAACGAAGCAGAGTTAAGTCGTCTCGTGTGATGCCTGTTGGATCATACCTTGATAACTAGTCCATCACGCGCGCCTTTGCGCGCGCCGGCAATTAAACGGAAATCAAACCGTGCAGGTAACGGCGTTTATACTTTGAAATTGTTGGGATGCTAAAATCTAGATTTTCCCATCTTCCACAAATAAGGTAGGCTACAGCTATACTTATCATCCCGAGACATGAACTTTCTCAAGGTGCCCTCAATGAAGCGGCACAGAGAGGGAAAACCAAAGCTATATTAGATTAAAATATTATTTTTCCAGACCATAAATATCTTGCAAACATACCTTCAATCACATTTAGGATAGTCAAAGGTATTGCCTACTGACCAGACTATGTTTTAGTTTGATGCTATCTAATTAGTGGGGGGGGGGGGGGGGGGGGGGGTCTAATGGAAAAATAGCTCAGTGCAACAGAACTAATTCTATATGCAAGAAATGTATAAAATTCACAGGAATTTCTGTATAACGTATAGGTAAACTAAACTGGAAATGGGGGAAAAATGAAGAAGCATTTCAGAGTTAAGCTGTTCACCTGTCCATCCTTTTTGACCTTTTGCTTGCTATCTGATTGAATGCACCTAAACACAATAGAGGGGCAGTCGATAGGGTTTATGATATGTACGCACAACAATAATAACAGAGAAGCATCGAAAGAGAAAATGCGTTAATGGGATACCTGGCATATACAGAGTAGTTGGCCTTAAGGCCAAAAAAAAAAGATCAAGATGAGTAAACGGATGTTACACTCTGAGATAACTTGAACAAACTATGTCATTTTTTTAACCTGATAGCAGTACTTGTATTTCTGGTTAGAAAACGATAAACCTAATTTTGATAGCTAATGAGCGAACCCTGGCAAATTTGCAATATTATTTTAAAAAATTTCACAAAGTAGAGCTTCTGCGCGAGAAGCCGTCACAATTTGTAGTGTTAAACAGTGGAAAGCGCCGTGGGAAAACGCAATTGCAAAACCGTAATGGAACGGCCAAAACTTTCCGCACTAACGTTGCCACGCTGAGCTCACGACAACTGCAGCCGAAGTGTAGAAAGCAATATCCATGAAAACATATGAAGATGCCCAAGAATAAAAAGATCATAAAACACAAACAGTGATAATCATGACTGCATATTCTCAAATGGTATAGCTGAGAAGAAGATATTTGGTGTCAGGCAACATTGGCACTGACATGTGCGGGAAAAAATTGCAAAATATCAATGGCATGTAAATATTTTCAGGTTTGACATATATGAATACCTCACTCGCAATGACAAAGCAAAAAATCATAAAAGAGTGATAATCATGACCGCTTCTTGCAGGCCATCCATGTTAGCAAAAATCACATCGTATATTTCCGATAAAGATATTTGTTTGCAACATCATTGGCAATGACATATGGTCAACCAAAAAAAATGCAAAATAGCAAAGGCACAAAAATATGTTCAGGTATATTAAAAGCACCTCACAGTCATCATCACATCATCAGCAATGGCATATGCTTAGACTTAAATAAATAAAACAACACCATAGTCACACACTTATAATCTAGAAGAGGCACATAGAGGAGATTGCAATGGGATCAATACAAAGGAGAGGGATGGTCTTGCTTCACCTGGGAGACGCCAAGAAACGAATGCAACAGAGGGGGCACCACGGTCACAACCGTCGGAGGCATTCGTGAGTAGAAGATGAAATTAGAGAGGTAAATAAAATTAATTTGTACTGCCAAAACATATATCCAATATTAGTCTGAACTGGCTGCTATAGCAGAAACATATATCCAATATTCCTTCATGAGACGAGGCACCATTATCTTAAAAAATGAGGGAAGAGCCATGTTCACGTAAGTACATAGATTTATGAAAGTAACAGGGAGGTAAGAGGGTACTGGAAAATCCATTTGACATACATGTAATGATGGCAAGGTAAACGCTTTGCATTTGGCTACGTATCTTGAGTTGCTGCATAAGTGTAGGGATTTAAATTACCTTGGAAAACATACTTTACTGATTTTGAGGACCGAACTGTTTCTAAATTCTGCTAATACATGGAGATGGTTGTCCTAAAGTTGACTATGTACTGTGGGCAATGTTTAGTCATCTTGTGAAAAGTACTGAAGTAGATGTTCAAGTGGAACATGGAGGCATATGTAAACTGAGAGTCTGAGACAATGGATGAGATGGACCAAAGAAAAACTTCTAGAGTTACATAATTCACCGTCATATGATTGGATAAAACCAAATAATTGACCTGTTGCACACTGGAACAGGAGTCCAGTGACATTTATATGAGAGTATGAGTCTTGCACGGCATCACAAAATTATGGGGGGCACAGCAATGGCATACGCTTAATCAAGCATGGGTACAATGATAATTTCCTTAGAAATTGACATATGAAAGATGCACTATAATTCTATTTCCGTCACATAACGCAGTTTCAGTAAAGCACCAAGGGGGGAGCATCACCAAGATAGCAGATAACTCAAGTAGAAGGGGTGTGAGGTGTTTTAGATGAGAGCACTTACGTATAAGCTATGGACTCTGAATTAGCCTCACCAGTTTACATCGCGAGCTTGGGATACTGAAAGCAGGGAATTAACAAAGAAAGTCAGTAAAGCCTAAGATGCAGAACTGTAGACACATTAGAGAAGAAACAAATACATGCATTTGGTCTATTGTTCTGCAGCACAATAACACAGCCATAAGGTGATGGGCATAGTGATGCCTATCTATTATGTCTGCATTGTGTTAGAAGACTGAATCATTTTCATAGAGAGAGATGGCTAAAAAGATATGCACATAAGTACTTAGCGTGGAGGGTGTTACTGTGCACATCCTGGAGAACTAGGGAGGTTGCTTTGGTTGTCATCTTGATACTGCACACTGCACTGTAGGGTTTGGAATATGGAGGCTCTGTCATTTTTTATATCACAATGAAAAATCCATTATTTAATTGTTGAGTTTGCACATAGCTTATTTCTGTAAATCAGCTCAATCTGACATAAATAAACTAACTGAAGTACAGGAATGCATAAAAATCACTATTGCACATACACTGTAAAATTAGAATTCTGAACCATAGTGAAGTAATGAAAGTTTATCCTAGGACAAAACAGAATACAATCTGTGGATGCTTTGCTATTGAGCTAATATATCTGTAGTCAACGGTAGATGAATCACGCATATGGGAAATGAGGAAGGCCCATGGATCTCAACCAAAATATCATACCTGCAATGCAACAGTGCCACAAACTATGACTGAGCTGCAAATGTTCAAATGTGCAATGCAGGCTTGCAACTGGATTGATCCATGGAAGAAGTATATCAAGAATCGAAGACTCAGAAAAAATATATTGGATCCTTTACTCATGCATGACTATATAGGCACAACAAATCACCAGCTGATGTAGCATCAACTGTTGCTGACTATACAGCCAGTGTAAATCAGAAGCATATGTAGGAAGGAACGTCACCATGGAGGTAAATTGATTAATGCATCTCTTTTTTGTTGCATCTAATGCTTTGAAGCCCAAGAGGGCCTACGCAGGACCATTTTTTTTTCACGATTAGGCCTACAAAGAAACTTTTTTTTTCTACAAATACAGGCAGCAAGGCGCAGGCCTAAATCGTTAAGATCATCGCTGCTGAAAAGTTACAATAAAAACAGGAGCCCTCAAAACACATTAGAACAATTCTTCACGGACCCATCCGCGCACACATGCAGGCAATTTCTTTGAATTAAACTTGAAGTTACTGATATCATGATGAACATAGATATGAAGAAGCGGTGAACCATACCTGAGAAATGAACTGCCTAACATTTTTTTAGAAAACAACCATATACCAATAAAACATTAAAAATAACTTGGAATTGTATGGTTTTGTTGACTGAACCCAGTACTCCGTAGGGCAAAAGTATTTTAAATTGATTTGTGGATCACTCCCAAGGACAAAAAAATGGAATTGTACTAAGTTAAGAATGTAGATTGAACAAATCACCTTCTGGCCACCTACGGGAGCCCAGGACTGGTTAAGGGCCACCTGGTGCAACATGTAAGGTGAGGTCAACTTTAAAATTGGGTTTTGGTCGACCATATGATGGGACCTATGATGACTAAAAACGCTCACATAGAACATACAGCTCTGTAATATTGACGGGAACCATTAATAAAAAAGGACAACGTGAACCATCTCCAAAAAATTCGCAGCACCATTCACCAGGTAGAATTTAAGGAAGGAAAGTGTAAACCATTAATCTAGATACAGAATAAAAATTACATGGTATTATGTTAGAGCATTACCCCTCTTGGTGGTGCAACCAACTGTGCATTCAACACATGGTGCAAAATCTCTGTCAAGAAACCACAATGATCTAGGATAGTGAGAAGCCCCCATAAAAAACCTGCATGGTAAACATCATCAACATAAAGCATGAGGTGCAAAGCACTTTGAAGTTACATTTTCAACAGAAAACACTTTCAAGTTACGTCTTCCTGTATTTTCATAAACTAAGGCAACTAAGTTTATTCCAATAACTCAGTCAACAGGTGTACTCGCATACATTGGGCGGAAATGGATTAGGTGATTACCTAATGAAATGTTTTGCACTCCTGATGGAAAATTCTAATTTTGTAGCTAGATGAAAAAAAAGGTAGCATAGCCGTTTAAGTAATCGCTGAAATATTTAGTTTCTATATTAGAAGAAAGGTTTTTCCATGCTTCTTCTCAGCTATAGGAGGAAAAGATATCCGCTGCATTCGTTGAACCAACATTGCAAACAAATCTAAGTGAACATTGTACATGCATCAAAGAACTGCAAGGAGCATATTACTATAATAACAAATTTACACATGTATGGATACAGGCAATACATCGAGCACCTTCCATGCGCTGAGGTAGTCCTTCCCAGCAATCGCTCAGTTGTTTGCGAAAAAAGGAACGGATCTCGTGGCCAACATCTTGTTCGTGTGGAACTCCAACCTTCATAGGCAACAGATTAGCCAATAAGAAATCAAACATAGCCCAAATTTTTAATTGCTCTAAAAGACCCATATATAAAGACAAACTGAATACTCTGTGATAACATGTTAGCTTCCAAAACAACCGACATGTACTAATTAAGTTATGTGGCCACAGATTAGGAGAAACTAAAACAAACTCAGCAAGACTACTTGAGGAGTAATCAGTTATAAAGTAAACAGCTCTATTTACCTATGCTACACATAATGAGTAACAGGTAGGGAAAAACGCGGAGTATGCACAAAAAGAATTTTAATTCGATGCTGGCTCTGAATCTTTTTGCTAGTCACAACAAAGATATATAATGCTAACACTAACATGTCTTGCCTTTGACACCAGCGTGTAAATAAAACTTTTTTCTCAAAAGCAATACATCCCTGTCAATGAACTTGCAAAAAACAATGAGTATGCACGTCCACCATAATCCACAATGCATCGTGGTGTCTCTGGACATAATCAGGAAAGGGGAAAAAATGAATAAATGGATAAAGCAGCAATTACCAATACGACAATTTGTAGAGAAGGAAGGGGGAGCCAGCATCGTTGGCACACCAAAAAAAAAAAAAAAAATAGACAACACATCTCCACTAGATCCCTGGAAACAAAACTCAATAGTGAAAACCAAAGCTGAATCAATACGAAAGGAAAAGATCCTGGACATCTAGAATCGTTAATCAGGAGCAGGCACACACATGGCACAGTTTGCTCGGAGACGACGACATGTGCCAGCGACTTGTCGGGATCGTCGTGGTGGCGGCGCAGGTGAGGGCGGCCAACCCTAGGGCATGTGACAGCGACTCAGGCAAGGGCGGCCAGCCCTACACGACATCACGGCGGCCGGGGTGACGGCAGGCAGCCCTAGGGCATGGCGACGAGGCAGCGCGGATCAGCGCCGCTACGACCGCCGGCTGGTGCGCCACCACATGGGGAGAGGAGAGACAGGACGCACGCACGGCGCGGGGGAGGGGACGCGGGCTGCGGCAACGGCTGGGCTCTGGCCGCGCCGGTGCGCCGCCGAGCTGAGCCGCTGGCAGCTAGGGTTTCGCGAACCGCACACGGAACGACTGGAGGAGGCAGCGCCGGGGAAGCTGCGGAGCACGGCAACTAAAGGAGAAGAAAAGGAACCTGAGTTAGAACCTGTGAACGCAGGAGGCCGGGACCTAGGTAAGCAGCAACGACGGCGACGGCAGAGGCAACGATGGCGACGGCGAAGAACGCTGAGCGGGCGAGGACTGCGGAGGCACGGAAAGGGAGAGGGCGACTGGAAGGGCCGAAGGCGTCGTGGCAGTGGGAGGGCAACTAGAAAGACCGAGAGGAGTCCCAGGGGTGCGGCGGCGGCGGCACAGTAGGGTGGACGAGCATCAGGCGTTGACGCGAGGATCGGACGACCGAAAATAGGTGTGCTACCGTGGCCACCCTGAGGAGCGGCCAAACCTCCCTGCTTTGATAGTAAGAGATTGGTGCTCGTACAGCACTTGAGAATGAGTAGGGAGATATCTTCGGTATCTTGTATCTACTCCCTGATGAGATGGGGAGAGGACTGGAGCTGCTGTACAGTAGAGTTTGGCTGGTTAGTTGTCCTCAACGACATGTCTAGCTACTCTCACTCTCCCGTCATTTCTTAACGAAACTTTCCAATATGGAACGGTCTCTTTCAAGAGTTTTGCAGTGGGGGTACGATACAAATGACCGTCTCTCTCTTTCTCCTCGAGTTCCACCAATGGAAGGAACGCCGATGCGGTGACTGGGTCACTGTGGCCAAGGTCGGCAAGCAGCTGAGGACGGCGAGCTCTGACGAGTGACGACGGCGGCGCAGCCGCGCGGCCACGAAACTGCCCAGGCGTAACGCGTCGACGTCGCCATGGGCTGCAGGAAACGTCGACTTGCGTGCTATGCGAGTTCGACAGTGAAGAGATCGTCACATCTTGCTCTTTTAATTTGCCCCTTCATTCGGCAGGTGTGGAGTAAAGCCCTCGCCATCCTTGACGTGGCGGATTTGATGCTAACGAACAGCTATATAACATGACAATGTCTTTAAGAAGAAGTGAAAAAATGAGTTTTACTTAGACGAAACACCTCTCGGCTTGGTTTCCAGTTCTAGATAAGTCTTAAAATTAAATATCTATTAAATAAAAAATTATATATTAAAAGTGATTTTTTTTATCTATGTTTCTATGTTCTTTTAGAATAACGCTATGGAACTTTTCAATGAGAAATGGCCTAACGTCTTAAAACAAAAACTCAGGCTATGGAGTAGACACCCCTGAGCTATTTTAGTCGCCCGCACACAGGGTCTATTATCTGGTGAGAGGGCCAATCCATTTTATCTATGCTTTGGGAACGTGAGACAGATGAGGATGTTTTTTTTCCACACTGCCGACCAAAAATTTGTCTGACCATGGATTCAAACTCTAGTCACGGGGAACGCCACCCAGAGGCTTACTTGTGCTGTAAGCAAGCGATCTGCTGCTTGGTCATTCCCTTGCAGCTGCCTCCATAGACCTGCCACCTTATAAAGTCATCACCTGATGTTAACGCCCGATCTTACCTTGCTTCCCCCATCATTAGCACGAGTAGTATTGTGTCAAAAATTAAACAAGGGCTCTCCACCTACTGGCTACTAGTCACTGACCAGTCACCTTTTATGCTTCTTCTCGCCATCGTCCACACCCTCTTTTTATCTACTGTACATGACGAGCGAGATGGGAAAAGGACCGGAGCTGCGTAGGAGAGTTTGGTTGCTCCTCAACGAAATGTCTAGCCTCTCTCTCTCCCCCCATCTATTTGCTCGCTTTTCTCAACTTATGATCATGATATCTTCTTTTCACTATGTAGAAAATGATTTTTAGCAACGATACGTTTTTTTTTAGGGGCGGCTGATGATGGAGCCGTCCCTACAGTGGCGTACTCGGGTGCCCAGACATCAGCCGTCCCTACAAATGGAACAGCAGGAACGGCTGGTGTTACGAACCGCTCCTACAAATAGGGTCTGATTTGTAGAGGCGGCTCAATCACCAGCCGCCCATGAAAATGGTATTTGTAGGGGCGGCTGGTGATTGAGCCGCCCCTACAAATGGCCCCATATTTATAGCTCCGATTTGTAGGGGCGGCTCAATCACCAGCCGCCCCTACAAATGTCCCCTATATAAAATAGATGTAGCACCTTCTTTCTCCTCGGGTCACTCACTTCAACCCGTGAAAGAAAGATGAGGAGGCCTTGGGCACCTCCCAAAAATTGCTCTAATAAGGGGGAAGGTTTTGGTCTCAAATCCTTTGGTGGAGAGGTTGTAGAAGGTAAGAAAATGCTATTCCACACTTTTTTTTTGAAGTTTTAATGGTTGGTTAGTGAGTAATTAGAGTTTTGTTTTTCTCTCTCTTCTATGGTGCTTGAGCTATTTATGAGCAAATTAGACCCAACTTTTAAATGTACTAGGATAAATTATGGAGGGAAACATGATCATACCCTTATTTGGTCCATGTTTCTTGATTTTAGTGAACAATTAGTTAGTTTTATGGATGTTTCATGTGCATGTGATCTAGATCTAGGGTTTGGTTTTTTTATTAATTTCGTTTTTGTAAATTTATGTTTGATGAAATTGGACTAGGGTTTGTATGAAAGATATTGGGTAAAGTATAATTATTGCTAATTGTTGTCTTTGAAATTGTTTATTATAATCAATAAATATGTATTTTAATTATTTATGGATAAATGGGCCATTAATTAATTTTCCTCTACCATGGTATGTTTGTATGCTTCATGTAATTATATTTGATTTATATTCATATATATCTGAAGTATATACAATTATTCTCAAGTAATTATTAATTTGATTCATTTTTATATATATCTGAATAAGTAGTCCTTTAATGTTTTTTTTGTTGTTGTTGTAAAAGATGGAGTATAGGAACTCTTGGATGTATGGTTCATTAAGGTTCAAGGCAGGTTTCTGTGAAGAGGTGGATAAATTTATTGAAGCCATAGAGAAGCATGCAACGACGTTGACAGAGAATAAGGATACAATTATTTGTCCCTGTAAAGATTGCAAGAACCGTATGGCATGGACAGATGTGACTATCATCAGATCATATTTGATTATGGAAGGATTTGTTGAGGACTACACAGTGTGGATTCATCATTGTGAAACGGTTACTGTTAACGACGAGGATGAGGAGGAATACGACGACAAAACCCTAGAATCCCTGTCTCAATATTCAGCAGAGCTTGATGCACGAATGAATCCCGAGTTTGGCAATGAACAAGATGGTGATACTGGTGGTTGGGATGGTAACGACGAAGGTGGTGCCAATAATGATGGTGGAGCACGTGTCGGGGATAAAGATGATTTGGAGGACATGATTCAAGCCCTTGGACCAGAGATTTTATTAAAGAGCCCAAAAGATCTAGAAAATTTTGAAAGGGTGAAAAAACATTGAAGGAGGCTGTGTATGGTGTTGCAAAGGGTTGTTCGACACACTGGACATTGCTATATTTTGTTCTTGAGCTACTCATCCTGAAGGCTAAGTACGGCTGGTCAGGCTGTAGTTTCAATGATCTATTGCATCTCCTATCATGGGTGCTGCCATAACCAAACTCAGTTCCCGCCAACACATACCAAGCGAAGAAGGTCATAAGTCCATTGACAATGGGGGTTAAAAAAAATCCATGCATGCCCAACCGCTGTATCCTTTTTCGTGGTGAAACGTTCAAGTCACTGGATAAATGTCCTCGGTGTGGGGCCAGCCAGTACAAGAGCAATGACCTTTACGGTGGGGATGAAGCCTCCACGGGAAAAAAGAGGAATAAGAAGGGTACAAAAAAGGTGATACAAGAATCTCAGCCCCCAGAGGACACTCTATTAGGCAACGATACAAAGCAGAGAAGAATTCCTACCTTAGTAATGTGGTACCTGCCAATGACCGACCGCTTGAGATATATCTTCCTAAACCCTAAAGAAGCCTCACTCATGACATAGTGGGATAATGAGCGCAAGGTGGATGATGATAAGATTGCACACTCGGTTCATTGTAGTCAGTGACAAAGGATCGATGAGAAGCACAAAGAATTCAGCGATGACCCAAGGAATATACGATTTGGCTTGAGCACCGATGGAATGAGTCCCTTCAATGAGAGGATGAGCGACCACAACACTTAGCTAGTGATCTTGGCCATGTACAACATCCTAACATGGTTGTGTCAGAAGAGAAAGTTCCTTCTCCTCACTATTCTTATTTCTAGCCCTAAACAACCAGGTATTAATATAGACGTGTTCCTTGAGCCTTTGATGCAAGAAATGGAGAGGCTATGGAGGCATGGGGAGCCGATGTATGATGTGTTCCAAAAGGAGGACTTCATATGTAGAGCAATAATATTTGTTACTACCAATAATTACCCCACGCTGTTTGCTTTGTCTGGACAGATCAAAGGGAAGACATGATGCTTAGTTTGCTTGGATAGTATTATATGGGTGTTCCTGGATGCATCCAAGAAGATAGTTTACCTAAGGAACTTGTTCGGACTACTATTACTATTGAAACATGTTCGGACTACTATTGAAACACTTAAAACAAGCACTTAACACTTTATGAAATGAAGAAATGACCCAAATAAAAGTTGGAGATCTTGATGAGTTATACAACTTTTATATTCATCACCTTTATAGCTGAAATCATTTAGTGGTTGAAAATCAGGTTTGAAGTTATCATTTTCTGAAATTCAAAATTTGAATTGTCCAAAATTAGTGATAAAGATAGATGACTAGACTAAAATGATAGAGCATGATTTTAGAAAATTTTAGAAAAAAAAACCATCACATTTGGTGTTAGTATGAGGGAGAAAAATTAGTTATAAGTTTCAGCCACAAATTAAAAAGAGAAATCACACTTGTTCATCATTGATCATGATGAACAGTGTGATTCTTCTTTTTAATCTCTGGGTAAAATTTGTAACTAGTCTTTCTCCCTCATACTAACTCCAAATGTGATGATTTTTTCCCTAAATTTTTTTAAAATCATGCCCTATCAAGTTATTGTGTTGATTTAGTCATTCTTTTTGTTTGACAAAGTTTGAGCAATTCAAATTTTCAAACTAAAAAAAATGACAAGTTCTAACGAGATTTTGAAACACCAAATGATTTTAACTGGAAAAGTGATGAATACCAAAGATGTATAACTCATCAATATCTACAACTTTTATTTTGGTTATTTCTTCATCTAACAAAGTGATAGTAAACATTGAACACAAATCAACATGTCTTTCATATAGTTCATGAAACTATGAGTGATATGTGAATTTATGAGCAATGTTTACTAATACTTTGTCAAATGAAGAATTGACCAAAATAAAAGTTGTATATAGTGATGAGTTCAACAACTTTTATGTTCACGACTTTTGTAGTTGAAATCATTTAAGGTTTTAAAATCTTGTTTGAAGTTGTCATTTATTAAAATTCAAAATTTGAACTATTCAAATTTTGTCAAATGAAAAGATGACCAAAATAAAAGTTGTAGATAGTGATGTGTTCAACAACTTTTATTTTGGTCATTTCTTCATTTGCCAAAGTGTTAGCAAACATTGGTCACAAATTCATGAATCTACTACATAGTTTATGAAACTAGATGAGAGATGTGTCAATTTATGAACAATGTATGCTATCACTTTCTCAAATGAAGAAATGATCAAAACAAAAGTTGTAGAACTTGATGAGTTCAACATATTTTATATTCATGACTTTTACATTTAAAATCATATACTCTTCCAAAATGTTGTTTGAAGTTGTCCTTTTTTAAAATTCAAATTTTGAATCATTCAAAAAAGTCACATGAAAATATGACCAAAATGAAAGTTGCAGATTTTGATGTGTTCTACAACTTTGATGTGTACAATATTTTCATTTTCGATCATTTAATGTCCTAAAATACTATTCCAAGTTTTGAATTTGAATTTTTAATTTTTTCAAATATTGTATTTATTTGTAGGGGCGGCTGACTCAGGAACCGTCCCTACAAATGTATTTGTAGGGGCGGCTGGAGTTTCAAGCCGCCACCACAAATCAGCCACGATATATAAACAGCACCTCGCGTGTGACCAAAAAATTCTAAGTCTTGGGCGCGTTTTTCTCCTCCACGACGCTGGTAGGCTGCCGCCATCGCCGCCTCTGTGCCCTACCTCCCCCGATCCGCCTCCAACCCCCGGTCCGTCTCCTACCCTACGCGCCGCCGTTCCCCCCGACGACTAGGGTTTCCGCTGCCAGAGCCTGTGCTCCCTCCCCCCGATGGCCCTGGTGCCCTAGTGCTCGTGCGCTCTCCCTCCGCCGGTGGCCCTAGTGTCGGTGCGCCCTAGCATCGCTGCTCCCTCCCAGGTGGCTCTGGTACCCGCAGTGCACTCTGGTGTCCGCGCTCCCTCCACCGGTGGCCCCGGTGCTGGTGCGCCCTGGCGTCCCTGCTCCCTCCCCTGGTGGCTCTGGTACCCATGCGCTCTGGTGTCCACGCTCCCACCCCTAGATGGCCCTAGTGCCCTGGTGCCCGTGCGCTCTCCCTCCGTCGACGGCCTCGGTGCCGGTGCGCCCCGGCGTACTTGCTCCCTCCCCCAGCGGGCTTGCCCTGGTGGTTGTGTGTCCAGCGTGCGCGCGTGCTCCACCACCACCCTTTTTTGGCTTGTTCTTATGCAGGTAAGCTCCAACCCCTTCTCCCACCGAAGATCTTGCCTGTGATCCTAGGTTTGCTTGTGATTTTGCTTGTCCCCGAACGGAATTGTCTGTACTGGAATTGTCTGTTAATTAAGATATGGCTAGCTAGATGTGCTATGCACCGGTCTCTGGATTAGGTTTGCTGATCTTGATGATTCACTGTCTATGATTGTGTAACACCCTAAAATTTGCATTCTTTTAAAATAGTTAAATTTGATTTATTTATGTTATTATGTGTGCATTCAAATATAGGAAAATAATATTTTTTGTGAAATTAAAATCGATCATAAGGATATCTAAATGTTGATGCACTCATGCTGTAGCATTGTATTTAATATGTTGAGTGGTTTTGATTTAAACTCAAAAGGATTCAAAAATCATTTGGAAATTTGATTTGGAAAAAGAAAAGGAAATTAATTTCTATCCCCTCCCTTCTTCATTTTTGGCCTACTGGCCCAACTCCCCGTCGGCCCGCTCGCCCCCTTCCCCTTCTCCTTTCCTCTTCTTCCATTTTCTTCTTGGGCCGGCCCAATCTGGGTAGGCAACCGTAGCCGTCGTGCCCTCCCTCCTTCTCTGCTGCTGACCGCCTGGGCCCACTCATCAGTGTCGTCGCCCACCTCTCGTGTCCCACACCCGGTCAAGGCGGAACCGCCGCCGCGCCACCTCACGTCATGGGAGCATCTCCCCCCGAGCCTCGGCCTCTATAAAGGAGCCGAGCCCATCGCCGCCCTCCCTACTACCTCCCCCACTCCACTCTTGAACTGGCCCGAGTGCACGAAAGCCGCAACCGCTGCACAGACGCGTCGGAATCCACCGACGTCCGTTCCTCCGCGCGGTGCGCCGTCCCCGAGCCACCTTCATCGTCGTTTTCATCCACGGCGAGACCCCCTTGTTCCCCTCCTTCTCCCCGTGCCTTTACTTTCATAAATCATGGCCTCTAGGGCCCTATCCGTGTGCACCTGGGAGCTTCACGTCGCCGACCATGGCCACCACTGCGTCGGCCATGTCCTCCAACCATGTTCTCGGCCTGGGCGAGGTCGCCTTCACCTTCCCTCTTCCTCGGTGCTCTCGGATGGGCAAACCGTGGCCTGTAGGGCCCGTATCGATCGCGCCGGCGACCTCCTCGCCGCCGGCCATGGCAGTGCCACCGTGCTGGCACTGTTCTGGCCGCCGGCCTTCTCTCTCTCCCCCAACTCTAATATGAGCCGTCCATCACTTGATCAATGACTACGAATGGCCGATACCCCTTCATGGGTCTTTTTGCTAAAGAGACCCCCAAGTTTTGCCTAATTGAACCCGTAGTACTCGGTCGGTTTAAATATTCCAGATTTGATTTTATTTAAATTCAAAAATAGTTCATTCTATTTACAGAAATGCCATTGTATTGTTTTGCTTATAAAATCGTCGTTTTAGCTCCAAATCAAACCATTCAAATTGCGTTAGGTTCATAATTAAGTTCTCTACATGTTAATGTCACTGTCAAACATGTTTGCAACATTTAATTTTTGAGGTTAGATTTAATTAAAAAAATTGCTATAGGAAACCCTGTTTAATTCATAACTTTCACGTTTTAGCTCCGTTTTTCGTGAACTTCGCTTCTATGTGATTGTAGAAAGACATAGATTCTTTTCATAAACATTTTATCTTATTTTCTAAATTGCTGGTGTACTATTCTAACTATAGGTTTGCTTGCTTTGCAAGAATGTTCCTGTAATGTTGTATGTTGCCGTGTTGGTCGAGTTCAGACGGTGAGGAGAACGTTGGAGACCAAGAGTTCTTTGACTACCAGTAGGACCAGCAGGAGTTTGTTAACCAAGGCAAGTATAGCATGGGATCTACCTTGATGTCCTATTCACCATTTATTAATTACTCATTTGCATGTGTCTAATTTTGATACCTTGTCACACCCAATTTTAAGGATAAAATTGAATGCATGAAACTCATGTGTGCCCAGGGATTAGTCACACACATAAGTTGACAAATTACAGAAAGTATCATCATGGTGTATCTTACATCATGATTTTTACCATCACAAAGTCATACACATCACAGTGGAAAATAAAAAGGTAGCTCTCTCATGGTAGCTCCAACATAGGGACGATCAACGGGTTGACCACAAGCCTAAAAGTCCTCTAGAAACTCATACTCATTGACATCTATTACCCATCTGGGATTTTTATCCAAATATTGAAAGTAAACAAGCGTAAGTACTTCCCGTACTCAACAAGATAACATGGGGTTATGAAAGCTCAAAAAGGATGACTCTGGTTTACTACGGTTAACACTTTTAGTAAGTCAAGATTTTATCATCAACTATTATCAAGTTATGCTTAAGCCCCAAACAAACCCACATGATCAGATATTAGAATCAATTGTATCATATTATCATCGTAGAACATCATAAATAAACAACAACAAATAACCAGTTATTCTGTGAGTTTTCTGGGACGCTCGTGACCATGAGCACGGCTGTTATAACAGTTTGTAATACTCTGCAGAGGTTGTGCACATTCACTATGAGTCATGATTCCCATATGCCCAGGTTAATTACTCCCATATCACTGCCAAGGTGAGAGGGCGGGGTACACTATGAAGCCATTTCATAGGTTTCTCTAACAAGTTAGGGCCGCTAGGTTTCCTCAGCAGGCAGATGTAGGAACCCCCCATTCCTAGGGCACAAATCCTTCATGGCTATACACATAAGAACAGGGGCAGTCCTATACCCAATGTGGCAGGCCCCTTTTATGCCATAAAGGTAACCTCTAACAAGCTAGAAAAGGTCCTATTACTGAGCTAAAGTCAGAGCCATGTGACCCTCACGGTTGCACTGTCAGTCCTAGCTTTTGCCGACAGATAAGTCCTTATGGAGGGCCGAGAGCATCATGATCAAAAGTCATTTGCTCCTTCGCCCTATAATTCAGTTGTTTAAAAGCAACTTTTACCTTTTCTTTCCATAGAATCATTGTTCAATATGTAGATCATGTACAGTTACGTTGAGCGCTAGCAACTACCAATATGCATATAACCCGTAGGAGACAAGGAAAACATGATATTCAGCCACTAGGATGTCCTTACGGGTATCAAAATTAGACACATGCAAATGAGTAATTAATAAATGGTGAATAGGACATCAAGGTAGATCCAATGCTATACTTGCCTTGGTTAACAAACTCCTGCTAGTCCTGCTGGTAGTCAAATAACTCTTGGTCTCCAACGTTCTCCTCACCGTCTGAACTCGACCAACACGACAACATACAACAATACAGGAACATTCATGCAAAGCAAACAAACCTATAGTTAGAACAATACACCAGTAGTTTAGAAAACAAGATAAAATGTTTATGAAAAGAATATATGTCTTTCTACGATCACATAGAAGCGAAGTTCACGAAAAACAGAGCTAAAACATGAAAGTTATGAATTAAACAGGGTTTCCTATAGCAATTTATTTAATTAAATCTAACCTCAAAATTTAAATGTTGCAAACATGTTTGACAGTGACATTAACATGTAGAGAACTTAATTACGAACCTAACACAATTTGAACGAATCGATTCAGAGCTAAAACGATGATTTTATAAGCAAAACAATATAGTGGCATTTCTATAAATAGAATGAACTATTTTTGAATTTAAATAAAATCAAATCTGGAATATTTAAACCGGCCGAGGATTGCGGGTTCAATTAGGCAAAACTTGGGGGTCTCTTTAGCAAAATGACCCGTGAAGGGGTATCGGCCATCCGTAGTCGTTGATCAAGCGATGGACGGCTCAGATTAGAGCTGGGGGGAGAGAAAAAGGCCGGCGGCTAGAACAGTGCCGGCACGGCGGCGCTGCCATGGCCAGCGGCGAGGAGGTCGCTGACACGATCGATACGGCCCTATTGGCCGTGGTTTACCCATCTGAGAGCACCGGGGAAGAGGGAAGGTGAAGGCGACCTCGCCCAGGCCGAGAACGCGATAGGAGGACATGGCCGATGCGGTGGTGGCCATGGCCGGCGACGTGAAGCTCCTAGGCGCACGTGGATAGGGCCCTAGAGGCCATGATTTATGAAAGTAAAGGCACAGGGAGAAGGAGGGGAACAAAGGGGTCTCACCGTGGATGAAAACGAGGTCGAAGGTGGCTCGGGCACGGCAGATCGCGCGGAGGAACGAACGTCGATGGATTCCGAAGCGTCTGTGTGGCGGTTGTAGCTTCCGCACACTCAGGCGAGTTCAAGAGTGGAGCGGGGGAGGCAGCAGGGAGGGCGGCGACAGGCTTAGCTCCTTTATAGAGGCTGGGGCATGGGGGAAGATGCTCCCACTACGCGAGGTGGGCGTGGCGGCGGTTCCGCCTTGATCGGGCATGAGACGCGGGAGGTGGGCGACGACGCTGATGAGCGGGCCCAGGCGGTTAGCGGCAGAGAAGGAGGGAGGGCGCGACAGCAACGATTGCCTACCCCGATTGGGCCGGCCCAAGAAGAAAATGGAAGAAGAGGAAAGGAGAAGGGGAAGGGGGCAAGCAGGCCGGCGGGGAGTTGGGTCAGCAGGCCGAAAATGAAGAAGGGAGGGGAGAGAAATTAATTTCCTTTTCTTTTTCCAAATCAAATTTCCAAATTCATTTCCAAATGATTTTTGAATCCTTTTGAGTTTAAATCAAAACCACTCAACATATTAAATACAATGCTACAACATGAGTGCATCAACATGTAGATATCCTGATGATTGATTTTAATTTCACAAAAAATATTATTTTCCTATATTTGAATGCACACATAATAACATAAATAAATCAAATTTAACTATTTTAAAAGAATGCAAATTTTAGGGTGTTACAATTCTACCCCCTTAAGATGAATCTCGTCCTCGAGATTCGGATGATTGCTTACTCAAACAGTTGTGGATAAGTCTTTCGCAAATCCTCTTCTCTTTCCCAAGTAGCCTCATCCTCTGTATACCGATTCCACTGTACCTTGCACATTTTTATAACTCGGCTCCTTGTAACTCTTTCTGCCATCTGCAAGATCTTTATCGGATACTCTTCATATGTGAGATCTTCCTTAATAGCAAGTTCTTCTAAAGGAATCTCGCAAACACTTCTTTAATTGAGAAACATGAAACACATCGTGCACACCTGACAAACTCTCAGGCAGTTCCAACTGATAGGCTACTTCTCCATGTCTCTCTAGGATCTTGAAAGGTCCAATATACCTCGATGCCAACTTTCCCTTCATATTGAATCTTTTCACACTTCTCATTGGTGACACCTTCAAGTACACATAATCTCCAACTTTGAAAGTCAGCTCTCTTCTGCGAGTATCAGCGTAACTCTTCTATTGGGACTGAGCCACTCTCAAGTTGTCTCTAATCATTCTCACTTGTTCTTCTGCATCTTTAAGGACATCAGGTCCAAACACTTGAGTTTCACTAGTCTGATTCCAGAACAAAGGCGTTCTACATTTACGCCCATACAACACCTCAAAAGGTGACATCTTGAGACTCTTTTGGTAACTGTTGTTGTACGAGAACTCAGCATATGGCAAACTCTTGTCCCAACTAGTACCATATTGCAGTGCACAAGCTCTCAACATATCTTCCAAAATCTGGTTGATCCTTTCAGTCTGTCCATCCGTTTGTGGGTGGTAAGCAGAACTGAAATTCAACTTTGTCCCCAAAGATCTATGTACTTTCTACCAGAATTGCGACGTAAACTGAGTGCCTCTACCAGACACAATTTTCTTGGGAACACCATGTAAGCACACTATCCTTTCCATGTACAACTCTGCTAGCCTTGCACCTATATAGGTAGTCTTGACTGGTAGAAAGTTAGCAACCTTGGTGAGTCGATCCACTATTACCCATATTGAATCATAACCTCTTTGAGTACGGGGCAAACCTATGATAAAATCCATATCAACTTCTTCCCATTTCCATTCAGGAATCTTCATTGGTTGTAACAACCCTATAGGTCTTTGATGCTCAGCTTTCACCCTTTGACAAGTGTCACACAAAGCCACATACTCTACCACATCTCTCTTCAAACCATACCACCAATACTTCTCTTTGAGATCCAAATACATCTTGGTACTTCCGGGATGTATAGAATAAGCAGACTCATGTTCCTCTTACAGAACTGCATCACGAATAGCCTTCACTTCAGGTACACATATCCTTTTCTCAAACCAAAGAGTACCATTCTAATCAATTCTGAATCCTGGTGCCTTTCCAAGCATTATATTCTCCGCTATCTCCTTAAGTTTCTCATCCTCCAATCGTCCTTTGCGTATTTCTTGCTCCAAGGTAGGCTCTATCACCAATTCCATTGCATTAGTGACAAAGCTCAAGTTGAGATGGTCCATTTCAGCACACAACTCTGCTGGCATAAATGTCATCTGAAGTCCATTGACATAACTCTTCCTGCTAAGTGCATCGGCTACGACATTTACTTTTCTCAGATGATAATGCACTTCCAAATCATAGTCTTTGATCAATTCTAACCAACGACGTTGTCTCAGATTTAGGTCTGACTAGGTAAAGATATACTTCAAACTCTTGTGATCTGTATAGATATCACTCTTATGCCTAATTAGATAATGTCTTTAGATCTTCAAAGCATGAACCACAGCTGCCAATTTCAAGTCATGAGTTGGGTAGTTCAACTCATGCTTCATTAATTGTCTAGATGCATATGCCACCACTCTTCCTTCTTGCATAAGAACACATCCAAGGCCCAAATGAGATGCATCACAATATATAGAGAAGTTCTTGCTTAAATCTGGCAAAATCAACACTGGAGCTGAGTCAATCTCTTCTTTAGCTCATCAAAGTTTGCCTGGCATTTATCAGACCATACAAATTTAGCATTCTTTTCCAATAGAGTTGTCATAGGCTTAGCAAGCTTGGAAAAACCTTCAATGAACCTCCTGTAGTATCTAGCCAATCCCAAAAAGTTATGAATCTCACTTACATTGGTTGGTGGTTTCCAATTCAATACATCTTGCACCTTGCCTGGATCCACTGCTATTCCACCATTGGAGACAACATGACCTAGAAAATAGACCTCCTTCAACCAAAACTCACACTTCCTCCGCTTAGCGTACAACTTATGTTCTCTAAGCTTTTGCAAGACCGACCTTATATGTTCAGCATGTTGTTCTTCAGTCTTGGAGAATATCAGTATGTCATCAATGAATACCACCATAAATTTATCAAGAAACTCCATGAACACCTTATTCATCAGATACATAAAGTATGTAGGTGCATTGGTCAATCCAAAAGACATAACGGTATACTCATACAAGCCATACCGTGTAGTGAATGTTGTCTTGGGTATGTCCGAGTTTTGAATCTTTAGCTGATGGTAACCTGAGCGGAGATCAATCTTGGAGAACACATAGGCTCCTCTCAACTGATCAAACAAATCATCAATCCTTGGCAAAGGGTATTTATTCTTGATAGTAACATCATTAAGTGAATGGTAATCCACACGCATCCGTTGGGTACCATCCTTCTTATCCACAAAGATCACAGGTGCCCCTATGGGGAAGAACTGGGGTGTATGAACCTTTTTCTTACAACTCTTTTAGTTGTTTCTTAAGCTCTTCTAATTCATTAACCCCCATTCTATATGGATGTTTAGCTATTGGTGAAGTTCCAGGTAATAATTCAATAATGAATTCAATGTCACGGTCAGGTGACATACCTAACAAGTCATCGGGGAAAACATCCGGGAACTCCTCCACAACACGATCTTGTTTATTGGCATCACCATCTAGCTGGTTCGCAGTGGCCATTGGCTGAGCTTGCACTACCACTTCTACATAGATTCTATCTCCATTGGGTGATGTCACAACAACAGATCTCTCCTAACACTGAATCACTGCTCGGTGTTGTTTCATCCAATCCATACCTAGAATAAGATCAATTCTCGCTGTTCTCAACACAATAGGTTTCACTTTGAAGTCTACCCCCTTAAGGAAATACTAGCGGAGGGACTCCAATAAGAAGCTAACATGCTACCTCCCAGTGAATTTACTAGTATGGGGTTTTTTCATGGCACATAAAGGTATGCTATGCATTCTAACAAAAGCTTGGGAAATAAATAAATGCGAAGCACCTGAATCAAAAAGTATTGTAGCAGAGATAGAGTTAACACTAAATATACCCAACATGACCTCGGGTGTCTCCTGAGCTGCATCAAATGACACATAGTTCACTTTAGCAGTGTGAGGTGGTCGGGCGTTGAACTTCGGATTGCCATTCTGGTTCTGTGGAGCTTGCTGGTTCTGCTTCTTTGGACACTGATGAGCATAGTGACCTACTTCTCCACAATGGTAGCATGCATTGGGGTTATTGGGTACACCACTCTTCATAGGAGCATTGTTGGGCATTCCCTGGCGTGATGCTGGATTGCCGGTCTATTGCTGGGGACGCTGATTACAAAACTGTTGCTAGTACTGAGGGCGTTGCTGGAACTGGTTACGCTGAGGATACTGACCATGGTTTCCCTGGTTAGATGGTCCTTGATTCCTCTGCTGAAAACCCTGCTGGGGATAGGCACGCGGATGGGTGTTGCTTCCAGAAGCTTGCCCTTGAAGCCTCCTCTTCTTGGCTTCCATCTCTTTACGCTTATTGTCAATCACAATAGAGCAGTTCACCAATGACTAAAAGTTAGGGTATGTGTTGGACATAAGCTAGAGCTGTAGGCCATCATAAAGTCCCTTGAGGAAGTGGCGTTGCTTCTCCCTATCCTCAGCTACATCATTTGGAGCATAGCATGATAGTTGAGCGAACTTGTCATGATACTCCGCCACATACATGGATCCTTGCTTAAGGGACCTGAATTCCTCCTGCTTTAACTCCACTAGTCCATCGGGGGTATGATATGACCAGAAATTGTCTTTGAATTCCCGCCAGGTGATAACAGGAGCATCGTTGGGGCATCCATACTGGAAAGAATCCCACCAATCCTGAGCTGCTCCCTAGAGTTGACCAGAAACATACAACACCTTCTCAAGCTCATTGCATTGTGCTATGTTAAGTTGTTTTTCCACAGCACACAACCAATCGTCTGCCTCCAACCAGTCCATGGCCGGTGGTGAGGAGGTTGCTGGCGCGATCGATACGGGCCCTATAGGCCGTGGTTTGCCCATCTGAGAGCATCGGGGAAGAGGGAAGGTGAAGGCGACCTCGCCCAGGCTGAGAACACGGTCGGAGGATGTGGCCAACGTGGTGGTGGCCATGGCCAGCGACGTGAAGTCCCAGGCGCACGCGGATAGGGCCCTAGAGGCCATGATTTACGAAAGTAAAGGAACGGGGAGAAGGAGGGGAACAAGGGGGTTTCACCACGGATGAAAACAAGGATGAAGGTGGCTCAGGGACGACGGACAGCGCGGAGGAATGGACATCGGTGGATTCCAACATGTCTGTGTGGCGGTTGCGGCTTTCGCGCGCTCGGGCTAGTTCAAGAGTGGAGCAGGGGAGGCAGCAGGGAGGGCAGTGATGGGCTCGGCTCCTTTATAGAGGCCGGGGCATGGGGGAAGATGCTCCCACGACGCGAGGAGGGCGCGGCGGTGGTTCCACCTTGACTAGGAGTGGGACGTGGGAGGTGGGCGACGGCGCTGACGAGCGGGCCCAGGCGGTCAGCGGCAGAGAAGGAGGGAGGGCACGACGGGAATGGTTGCTTGCTCGGATTGGGCCGGCCCAAGAAGAAAATAGAAGAAGAGGAAAGGAGAAGGGGAAGGGGCAAGCGGGCCAGCGGGGAGTTGGGCCAGCAGGCCAAAAATGAAGAAGGGAGGGGA
The DNA here is from genome assembly GCF_019320115.1 of Miscanthus floridulus. Taxonomy (NCBI): domain Eukaryota; kingdom Viridiplantae; phylum Streptophyta; class Magnoliopsida; order Poales; family Poaceae; genus Miscanthus; species Miscanthus floridulus. The sequence continues at coordinate 27,370,177 of NC_089581.1, read as the reverse complement.
GAGAAATTAATTTCCTTTTCTTTGTCTAAATCAAATTTCCAAATTCATTTCCAAATGATTTTTGAATCCTTTTGAGTTTAAATCAAAACCACTCAACATATTAAATACAATGCTACAACATGAGTGCATCAACATGTAGATATCCTTATGATTGATTTTAATTTCATAAAAATTATTATTTTCCTATATTTGAATGCACACATAATAACATAAATAAATCAAATTTAACTATTTTAAAAGAATGCAAATTTTAGGGTGTTACAGATTGTTCCCTTCAAAGCATGCTACTATGCTGCTAGTTGATTACATTTTATATGCAATATATATTCTTGGTTGGTTGAAATGTAGTCAAATGTATGCATTTTACCTATAGTCAAATGTATGCATTTTACATGCGTGTGATTTCTGATTAGTTTATTACCAAACGTATGCATTGAGGGATGGCATTTTACCTATAGTCAAATGTATGCATTTTACCTGTAGTCAAATGTATGGCTACTGGAAAGACCCTTCAGGAGAAAGAGGACATCCGTGGGAAGAAACTAAGGCAAGAGTCCCTTATGGTTTTGGCATACATTGCCCTGGCTTTTAAAAATCTCCAACAACACTCTACTATATGGCTACCATACAACTTCGAGTAAGTTCAACTCTATACTTAAAGTTTTGTTCGATATATTTTATTCTATGCAAAATAGCTTATCTAGTTCTATAATTAAATTCATGCAGCAACCACTGGATTTGTATAGGCGTCGATGTTGGGAGGAGCATGGCATGGGTCTTTGATTCAATAGATAGGGACCCGATGACATACAAAAACTTCATATCAATTCTCAAGACGTATATATATCGACAATCCTCATTAGCTTATATGTTTATATACATACTTGTAACGTTCACTTTTGGATACTAAGAAGTTGCATTTGCTAAAATAATTCAAATAGGACATTCAGGTTCTATGTCAATAAACATCACAGAAGGCATGATCCAGTAAGGAAGGAAAGGCTGGCTATAAAAACACTATGTGCGGTAAGTGTAACTTACTTTAGTACTCCATTACATGGCTGTCAAAAGCATTACTTAACATTTTCATATGCAAAACATACAGTGCCCCAAGCAGAAGTCTAGGAGTGTACATTGTGGATACTATGTATGTTCTATGGTGAGTAACACCGGTGCCTACAGGAGGCACCCCTTAAGGGTAAGTTTGAACCTCTTCACCCGTAGTATAAAAACTTCGCACATGATATGAAATACTAAACCAAAACTTGTTCTCTTGTAGTGGAAAGAAGAGAAAGAAATAAAAAGAGACCCATACAAGGATGACAAACTCTTAGAACTCGTCGGCGACCTTTGCAACTTCGTATTGGACCAGATTGTACACGTCAAAGGCACCTACCATGACCGAGATTCTAACTTGGGTAGAAATCCTCAATACCAACACCTTCATGAGACTGAAAGGCTAGCTCTAGGCCATTGATAACAATGTGTATGGAATTTGACATTGGTCTTACCTTGTGGGATGGTTTGGACTTGTGGAACGAATTAGACTTGTGAATTATGTCTATTTAATGATGGATTGTATATATTCTTATGAATTGGACTTGTAATGGCAGTTTATATAATGCTCTTGTGCTTATGGTCAGATTTGAATTATATATATATATATATATATATATATATGTGTGTGTGTGTGTGTGTGTGTGTGTGTGTGTGTGTGTGTGTGTGTTGGTCGAATTTGAATTGTAAATTTGAATTTTTTTGGCGGAAAAATGTGCTGTAGGGGCGGTTCTAGACTGAACCGCCCCTACAAACAGGTATTATAGGGGCGGCTGGTACTACGGCAGCCCCTACAAATTGATTTTGTACAGGTGGCTAGTGTTACCAGTCGCCCCTACAAATCGATTTGTAAGGGCGGTCTAGGAACCACCCCTACAAATGTATGATTTGTAGAGACGGTATGGTAGGGGCGGCTGGCCGAGCTGCCTCTACAAAGCCTCACCAGCCGCCCCTAGAAATCATTCCTGTAGTAGTGTCTTCCACTTTCTTCTTTTGCATACTATCAAGGATGGTGCGTTGTGGGAGCATGTAACTTGGAATAGAATATGCTTCATCATCTTCTGAAGATGTCATACCGCCTATAACCAAACAAAGTAATGATGTCATGATCTTGTAGATGTACATAGATGCTACTAGGTTTGACATTGTGATTCAACCTGATGAGTTGAATAGGGAGCTTGATGCATTCATACTGATCTTACTCCTGTCTGTTTGCTTCCATGATTTATTTTTAGTTTCTGATGTTTTCACAAACTCACAACTAATAGCATTTTTTGTGACAAAACATGGTGGTACTTTCTCGCAACCACTAGGATCAAATGTCAGAACCTTCATCTGAGACATCCCATCGTACATGAATACCAAGAAGTGCATCATTTTTAAGTCATGGGCAGTAACAAACGATTCCCACCCAGATTGATGCACTATACTGCTCAAATTCTTTGCAACTTGAACATTAAAAGTATAACCACCAAGTGTTTCAAGGGTAATACTTCCTTCTATTTTGTCTCTGAAATGTTTAGCAAATTTACCCGGTATGACCTGCGGCGACAAGATTAACGCAGAACAAAGTTCAGATGAGGTAAGGGAGCTGTATAAAATCTGCATTGCTGTATTGCAAGTTTGGTTGATATAATCACAGCCAACTTGATTAATTCAATTTCATTACTTGAAGCTGTTTGATATTAATGCTGCCAATATCTTGTAAAATCAGTAAATATATATATTTTGTCCCAAAATAACAGAAAGATGCAGTGCGGAATGATTGCTGAAAAATAACATTGCCAAAGTAGTCTTGTAAGTGATGTTATTCCATTCACGGCTACCAAAATGATCTTTGCATTGATCAGTAGTTTAGGGACAACATGCCAATAAAAATTGGAAACACTACCACAGTCCATAGTATTGAATTAGTAACACAAGTTACTCCACTTCTGAGAAGGTAATGACCACATTCCGGTATTCCACAAGCTGAATACCTGGAAACATAGTGTGCAAGAAAATTGCTCACCAATCTTTTATGGAAATCACCAATCAAAACCTTGAAGAAATGCTTGCCATGGTCATCTATGTGATCATTCCGGTGGTAATTCGCATCCCTCTTATTGCATCCCTTTGAAGGTTTTCTCATCTTGGTACCATGCCTGCATAAAAAAACTCTGCTTTTTACCCTTTCTTTGTTAGCTATGACCTGTCCAATTTCCTCCAATCCTCCCCCTTTTAACAATTTGATGTTCTATTCTTTAAGGAACTTAAATGCATTATAGAGGGAGAAACAAACTACATGAACGATCATCTCAGAGAGAGAGAGAGAGAGAGAGAGAGTAGAAAAAAATGGAACTAACAAGGGGGACAGCTAGGCTATGGAAGAAATAACAGAAAGCATGAAACTCTAATGATGTATAGTTTAAAGGAATTTCCTCGACTATCTAAATAAAGAAATCGATAGTACTCACCGATCAAGGAAATACTATCTAAATAATAAAGGAAATCGATAGAAGGCGCCAAAGGACGAGGAGAGCTTATAGTGATTTGCGCAGAAACATTTTCTACAGGGACACGAGAAGAACAGGATGACCTTGTACCCGTTCCTCTTTGGAGACAGAGATGGAAGAATGGGAGAGCTTTTATTGGATATATATGACCTATATAGATGGAATGTGTCATTAACTGCTATTTCTCTCTTCTCTGGTGAAGCCACGCCATCACTAATATTTCAGCCATCCGATCTTAAGTAACTGTGTTGATCCTAGCCATCCGTCCTCTCAATCCCACTAACACTCTGTTTAATTGCTTTTGCCGTACCATATAAAACTTGCTCTCATTAAACATGCAAGGTTTGTGTTTCATCTCCCAATAATCAGTGTATTTGAAAGCACGCTTTCTATCATATTTACTTATGTCCTTTCTCATTCCACTACATAATACTATATATGCATCTGACGCTGACAGATCCAACAATTAGCTTTTAAGTTAGCTCTAAGCATTTTTCTCATATTTTAATAGAAGAGAGAGAAAAGCTAGCTCTTAATCAAGAGCTAAGCTCTTAGCACACATTTTAAGGTTACGTGAGAGTGTCATATGAGTCTATCCATGCTAAAAGCTATGTGCTAAAAGTTAGCACTATTAGAGAGGTTAGCTTAAAACTAGTAACTAGCCCTAACCATTGCGGGTGCCCTCATGTCCTTTTCCATTCCACTACATATGCATGCATACATGCAACATGCAATGGCCTTAATTTGTTAACTAATTTTCATCATCACCTTCCTATACAGCCTCCATTCCTCCACTCACGTTGGGGCCGTTGATTTCACAATTTTCATCAACATTGCGTAGGGCATGGTGTCTTTTAGTTTCTACTATAATATCCTATTCAGGTTCTCTCTCTATATAAACTAGAAGACTACTTCGCGCGTTGCTGCGGAATTTTCTTAAAATTAAATATATTACATACGTAGCATTACTATATGGTAATTTGTATACTGTGTATATATATGAATTTGACTTGTATGTTATTTTATTGTATCATATTTGGTAAAAAATTGATAAGCTAATAGAAAAAACCAATAGAATATTTGATTAATTATAGAGAAATAGATGATGAAAAAAGTATTGCACATGATAGAGATGACTTGGACATTTTTTGTAATTAATAAGGAATGATATGGGTTTAATGGGAATTATGTCATCTTCCATGAAGAGATAGAACATTTAGTGAGTGACTTAGTGGTAAATGACATGGACACTTGCATGAAGAGAAAAATTATCTAGTGAGGTTTAGCTTTATATAAGAGAAAAATTATCTAGTGACTTAGCTTTATATACAGTACTCCACACCAAAGGAATGGGCACAAGCCTTATTAATGTTGATTTATGAATTTTGGCGGTGTGAGATCGATCAATCTACTTTTGTGCTTAATAATGAATTTTTTATCCACCGTTGTTTCTCATGACCAAACCTACTATATAAATTGTAACATTTAGGGAGGAAGTCCCATTTGTATTTTCTATAAATTTCTAGAGAAGCTACATGTATGTTTCTTTGTATCATTGACCTTCATTTACTGCTTTGTTCGAGGGAAGAACAACTCACCTTTAATACTAATTTTTTATTTCATTTTTGTGCAGGTTTATAATAGCATTCAAGATTTCACTCCCATGCATTTAAAACAAAATAATTAAAAACACTCCCGCGGCAACGCGCGGGAAAATCAACTAGTTATATAGATGAGACCTACCAGTTACCAAAGCCCCCACGTCCGCATTTAATATCAGTATATGACCTACTGAGGAGTACTCCCTCTATAAAAAAAATACAACCATGGTTGCGTGTGTTCACGCTTGACCAAGTTTCTATTTTTTGCGAAGGGAAGGGATTATATTAAAACTCGGCACAATACATCCCTAAATTACATATGAAAAAATTTGAAAAAAAATACACAATATTCTACCCAGATTCTTCCATCTTCTTCTTCCCCAATGGCATCCCTCGAACGTTGGAGCCAAAGTGCAGTCCTTTTTATCGAAGCCAATGACCAACCCCGAAACATTGGACACGCCTCCATCCAACGCTTCGGAACTAGTCCAAAACGCATCTGACTCGATGAAAGAATACCGACAGTTGCATCGACGAGAGCAACATAGGATGCAGAGTCATCACCTTCAAACATTGATGTCCTCTCGCGACCAATGACGATGAGATCGATGACCCTGGAGTACCCGTCTTTGTTGGGGTAAACAAGAAGCACCCTCCCCTTGCAGATAATGGGCACAACTTGGGCGTCTACCGATGAAATCAGCGCTTGCAACGACGATCTCGTCATGGCAATCATCGAAGTCATCGCAGGAAACGTTGAAAATCATCTGATTTCACCGTAAGATTTATTTGGACTAAATCCTAAGCAACTGAAAAAAATCAAGAAATTAAAGAGATGGGTCCCCTCACCTTCTTATCCCCGGTAGACGCGCCGGAGAGAAAGGAGAGGGGCCCTAGGTGGAGGTACGGCGACGGCGAGAACGAGCAAGGGCGGCGGCGGCGTTTTCATGTGACCTAGGCGGCCGCTCGTTCACATTTATAGTTTCAAATTAATTTATTATAAATATATATTTTTATAATTAATCTAATGGTGTTTATTTAATGTCATAGATATTGATATTTTTATATTTATATAGTTGGTCAAACTTATAAGATACTAAAATATGATAATGTGCTAGAATTGTATTATTTATGGAGGGAGTACTGCTACAGCCCAGCTACGCGCGGCCTCAACTACGGATGGAAATGAACGGACAAAAATCTGCCTATTTTCTACTTTTGTTTCATTAGCTTCTTTTCTACTTTTGTTTGATCCGTTTTCATAAGAGAGGGGTTTCCTTCTATTTAGGATCCTATTTTCATCCAGAATGAATCTGTATTTACTATGAGTTTCAATATATACGAATATACGTGACAACTACATGTTCTTGTGTTATGTTTATACACCCACTAACCATTAATTATGAATGTTAGCGTGTCAACATACACAACATGCAAGTGAATATTAGATCTATCTCCGTACGTGTATATTGTTGTGACTTTACACATGTATACTCAAGAATATGAGATTATGCGATTTAACCTAAATGTTTCAACTACCCAGAGGTGTTGTGTGACTTATACATATACATGACATCTCTTTTTTGTTTCTCCTTGTCGATTTTTTTTATCCTCAAACTTTGCATGAGGATAGTTGCTTTCATATCTATCCGCTATTTTTGGTTGAATTTTTCAAGCACTTTTTGATGGGTTTCTTGAAGAGGAACATAGGAGCACCTAAGGTCATTCTCATTTGAGAGTTTCATGGTATTGTTTACAAATAATGTCACGACCCAAAGGTTGTTCCAACTTAAACTTTTCAAAAACGCCCTTGGAAGCTCGAGAATCTAACCAACTTCTCCTTGGAACCTGAACCGAAACCCTGCTACACCTCGCAATGTGCTCGGGTCACGACTCACGAGTCTTCATCAATCGTGGCATGAGCCATAGTCTCCTTTTAACTCCTTTCTAGCAAAGAACAACGTTATCAACTCAATGGGAACCTTTGGATCTAGCTCTTGAAAGACAAGGACCCCAAATTCAAGTCCTAAACCTCATAACCTTCTGTAGTGAAACAAAGTAACCTCAGGTCAACCTGATGTTTGACTAATCTAATATTCTTAAGGTTATCACCCAAGAAGTGATCTCTGAACCTCAAATGATTTCTACAATCCATATGAGATGTATTAAAGGCCTTAATTCCAATATCTCCTCTCCAAATAAAAAATTCCTAATTTTAATGTTCTGCATGACGGACTATCCGCCAGATCACTTATCTAGCAAAATAGGTTTAGGTGAGCTATCATCCTGTCGATCCATTTGGCCCCACCTGTCAGTTCGAAGTGGAGTCTCCAAACTACCTGGTTCAGATCCCCTCACATCTCCACTCACTCACTCTCACCTCCTCTTCCTCTCTCCTCATAGTGAAGAAAGCAAGAACAAGATGTGCATCACGGATGCATATAATTTTTTTTTGCATGTATACACACCAACTGGGGCACGTCATAGGAATCGTGGTCAGTGTACTAGAAAAACCATTAACAATTATAGAAAAAAATACATTACATATATGATTTAAAAATTATGTTAGATGCATTGATCTAAAGTTTAGTTGTCTAAAATTAAGGACTACTCCCTCCATTCTCTTTTGTTGGACATAAGGTGATTTCACAGTTTTAACTATATATAAGTCTTGAGGTACATAAGAGCGTCTCTAATGGTCTAGGTTAGAGCTAGCTCATGAATTTTTAATCATTAAATAGTACAAATTAAAAGATAAGAGACTGGCATGAACTCAAGAGATAGTCTCGCACACTTTACGATACATTCCACTCTGCAGCACGATGTTCAGAACAATCCCCTCTCTACTATATTTATTAGCTTAGAGCTTGTGCTAGTTCATACTGTTCGAGATGCCCTAAGTTGAAGGGTTAGCGTCGGCAATTTACTCACGTAGAACAAATACCTTTTGTCGTCATGGAGAGCAGGGATTTTGGGCGTTGCGGTGGGCAGACCTCGCGCTTGTTGGTTGAGCAAGATTTTTCGGACTGCATGCATGCATGCTTGCGTGAATACATCACGGGCACTCAAATGCTTCGTTAATCCTAGACCTCATTCTCCAAGGCCAATCTTAACGAGAGTTTCATAAGAATTTTATAGACATTAAATATGTTGACATCGCACTGTGTTGATGAAAAAAGATAATAAAAGTTTCATATAGTAAAGAGAATTTTACGAGGATGAAACTCTTTTGTACTGTTTTCAAGACACAGGTGCATTGGAAACAAAGACATAAAACCCCCCACTGAGATTGGACTAAAAATACTTGGTATAAAAAAACTGTTCTCCACGCCTAAAATGTAGAATGGAAGAAGTAAACTTTAGACTACTTTAGTTTACTTGTAGGTCTAAAGTATTTTGAGGCTGGCTAAATTTTAGACAACACTTTAGGTCTGCTTGGATTGTCAAGAGTTATTAAAGTGGTCTATAGTTTAGTGGCTAAACAATAGAGTTTAGACTATAAAATTCAAATAGTGAAACATAGCTTTAGTGGATCAAGTTTGAGTTCCGTGACGATTGAAACCCGCTTTGAACGAGCACGCGGAAGAAACACACGGATGGACACAGGTCTTGTTGTCTCGCGCACGTGTCGGGAAGGGAAGGACCTACAGAGACGCCATGGAACGCTGCAGTCTTACGGGTCGGGCCACCGGTGCTGATTAAAGATACTGGCGGACGTCTAAAGCGAGCGTCCGGATGCCTGCGCCGCGCCCACTGCTCACAAGAGCATTATCGTTGCCTAGCGCATGATCATCTGTGTAGCCCACACGGCGCACTCATCCCTGCACACTCGTGGACATGTGGCCGAACAGCCAGCGGAGCGCACCTCGCTCGGCTGTAAGCTGGGCCGTTAGCAGCCGAAACGAATCGGTAGAAAATAGTAACGCTCCAACGTCTCACGCCGGGTGGCTGTCTCCCATGTGCTTCCTCTGGTTCCCCCCACTTGCGGACGTGCATGCAGGCTCACCCTGTTGCTCGCCATGCCCTGTTGCTGCTCGCCCACGCCTGCACACCCTGCTGCTCGCCCGTGCCTACTCACCCGCCCATGCTTGCCCGCCTTGTGGGGACCGCCTGCACCCCACTTCTCCCACGTCTACTCATGAAACAATTGCAACATAGATGACTCACTGCCAGGGCCGTCCCAAAGAGATCCAAGGCCTTGTATGAAACTAAAAAATGAGGCCTACTAGTCTAGAAAAAAATAGGATCATTCCCAACATTACTGTCAAATGCTTGCCCCTGGTCAAGTGTCCACTACTAGAGAACAGACTTTAGAACGATGTCCCAATTTGGCATTAGCCTCGGCATTTTTTGCCCCCGGGACTAGAAGGCCTTTAGTCTCGGTTGGTGTCTCCAACCGAGACTAAAGGTCCCTGCCCAACGGCTAAACCGGGACTAAAAGTCCTCCAACCTTTAGTCCCGGTTGGTAATACCAACCCAGACTAAAGGTAGACCCTTTAGTCCCGGTTGGTAACACCAACCCGGACTAAAGGACCCTTTAGCCCCGGTTGGTAACACCAACCGGGACTAAAGGTCCCCGGATGGGTTAGTTCAAAAGAAAAGCACCCCATCCATTGTTAGATGTGTTGTGTAGGTGGGGTGGTAAGCTACGCGCGAGGCAGTGCATGAGGTCTTGGGTTCAAATCTCACAAGGCACAGCGGTGGGAGGCATTATTTTTTTTTAAAGCTGGGAGGATCTTTAGTCCCGGTTGTGGCAAACCGGGACTAAAGAACAACACCTTTAGCCCCGGATTGCTAGTCCCGGTTGGGAAACCGGGAGTAGAGCTAGTTCCCAACCGGGACTAGATCTCATTTCTGTAGTAGTGGTCGGATTATCAGACTTGTGATTCATTTGTAATAAACCTATCCATAGCTCTTACTGAGATTGGATTTAGTCCGGATTTGGAGCTGTTCGGCTGATGGCTTCTACCACTGATAAGTCGACTGATGTTGTTTTATTGTAAGAAAAAAGTATTGTACCATGGCTAATAAGCCGAGCTGATATGTTTAAGCGAACACGACTTAATCCTCTATTCTTTGTTTTTTTCTTACGTTTTTGCCAAACCGATTCAAATTTTCTAGACCGATTTGCAGAATGACATGATATGGCTTCGATCTTTAAACACTATTCCACTAGGCGAGTAGGTGTCTAAATAAAAAGAACAAAATTTAGAGATCGATCCGCTACTCGCTTTAGTTCGCTATAAATGAATTGAAAAAAAGAAATATGAATGATTAAAATTACCTACAGCCTTGAGGGCCTTGTCTCGGTGCCTCGCCGTTGCCATAACTCGTGATACGCGGCCCATAGGAGACGAACAGTTTGGGATCGCAGGAGTCGTGAGACAAAACGATGACGTGCGTTGGGCCAGAAAATCATTTTTTATTGGGCTTGCTAGTGGATGATTCTGTTATGGACCAACGAAACAAAACCTGCTTAGCTAGTATGGGTTATGGTAATTGGAGGGCTAACAGGATTGGAGGCCCTACGTCGTCGCCCTGGCTGCACGCCCCGAGTGACGGCCCTCGTCGCTGAAACAGATAAAACATTTGAAATATACGTTTACAACATATATACGTTTACACATATGACCATAAGCGACTCTTATCAAACCCAAAAGCACAAGTCAAAAACAGCAGCAGAAAGCACTTCCCAAATCTCACTCTTTGCGAATGATATGCACATTCATCCTGTACTTCTTGGTCTTCAGTGGCTCAAAGAGGCAGATATCTCCCAGCTGCAAATTGTTATCACGTGCAAACCGTGCCCACCCTTTGGAAAGCCTTTTAACTTTGCGTTGTGCTTTTGGAACCTGAATGCGGCAAATCACTTCCCAACTCTTGCCATGACACTGAAGAATCAACACTCTGCTCTTCAATGGAAGACATACATCAGAGTATTTTCTGGAGAATTCCTGGTTATAGAGGGAAAGGGTTTTCAGTGTTCGAAAGTCAAAACAGTTGAAGTTTTCCATCGAACTTAGCTTGTAAATTTCTTCAAGGAGTCTAGGAAGCTAAACAACCTGCTTGCCGAAGGACGTGCAATTGAAATGCAATATTAATGTCAATCTGGACCAAAAAAGAGAGAAAAACATAACTCACCATAGCTTGAGATCTTCCAGAAATATTTGACTTCTTCACGATACACACATAGATGGGGATTTCAGAACAAATAGCTATGAGTCTTTCTTTCAGTTTCTTCTTTTGCATACTATCAAGGCTGGTGCGTTGTGGGAGCATGTAACTCGTAACAGAATGTGCTTCATCGCCCTCTGAAGATATCATTCCTCCTATGACCAAACAAAACAGTGATGTCATGATCTTGTAAAATCCTACTCAAGTTGGTTCAACATGGTGACTCATAACCTGATGTGTCGGATGGGGAGGTTGATGAACTAGGAATGACATTCATATTTCCCTCCCTTTGCTTCCATGCTTCCCTTTTACTTCCAGGGGATTTCACGGGAAGCTCTTCCCTTCTTTCTCTCCCACGGATATGATTTCTCTTGACATGGCATGGCGGCAATTTCTCACAACAACTAAGATCAAATATCAAAACCTTGAATTGAGAAGTCCCGTCGTACTTGAATACCAATAAGTCCCCCATGTTCAAGCCATGGGCAGTAACAAACTCCTTCCATCCCGTTTGAAGGACTACTTTGCCCAAATTCTTGGCTACTTCAACATCAAAAGTGTATCCACAGCGCGATTCTAGCTTAGCACTGTTTGCTATTAGCCCTCTGAAATGTTGCTCGAATTTATCAGGTATGACCTGCAGCAATATCCTCAAGAAGTTGGCTGATAGTGCAACGATTTCCATGTCAGACGTCATAACAAACAAGGAGTAGTTTTAGTACTTAGTTTGTCCATCTAAGGACCGAGTTTATCTCTAGGAACTCTTAAACTATATTAATACGATAACATATTAAAGAATCAATAAATATTCTCAGGTTGCACAAGCATTCATCACAAATGAAAAATATTCAGCATATATAGCTTCAGAACAATTATATGGCACATGTATCTTGGGTTTCAAGTTCTATCACCAGATGTCCAGGTCTGGCTAAATCTGCATCTATAAGAGCCCAAATCCTTGTATTCAGGTTTCTTCTGGGACTTGGTTTTGGAGCAAATATAATGAACAGAGACGGGAGATGATGGAATTGCTAACAGAATACCTCCACTTCTGAGAAGACAGAGTTGGTGCTCACAGCAAAAATTAAAAGAGAACACCTCCCAAGAACAAGAACAAAGTTGACTAGTAAACTTACCAATCGTTCACGAAAATCACCAACCAGAACCTTGAAGAAATACTTGTCCTCGTCATCATTGTGATTCGAACAGAAATCTGCATTCCTCTCCCTGCTACTCTTACCAGGCTTTCTCATCCTTAGCACACCTACATCAAAGACAGGACATGCCAGAACAGAACGAAGGAAGTTGGAGAAGTACTAGACAGAAGGGTACATAATAATCGCAATGAAAAAAAAAACTAGAGATAAAGTTCATGAATGAATGATAATCTTTGATCATTTTGGGAAAGCCCAAGCTACGGAAGAAATATGGAGCACGGAGTACCTGCAGGTTGTTGATGATGATGCCAAGCCCAAGCTTGATGATCGATAACACGACGAGCCTGTCAGGCGTCAGAGACTGACCAAGCCTTGGACCACCTCACCTGGTGGAATAATGGAGACGCATAGAGGCAGGGACAGTTAAACTCAGTAAATATATTTGCCGTGTCTAAATCTCTGCACTTTCTTCTCATTATGTATATTATTATAGTATTAATACAGCATGAGTAGTGGTGATACTACACGTTCCATCTTCTAGAATTAGGCTCTATCATTGACATGACACACGAGTAAATGTAATGATAGCACTAGGCTATGTCATTAACGTATCGCTAAAAAGCCAGACTGAAAAGTACGGTTCGCTAATTTGTTGTGAGAGAAAAAAACTATATTATGGCTGATAAGCCAGACCGATAAGTTCAAGCGAACTGGTCACATTGCCAAGTCCCAACTACCGGTTGTTTTAACTCGCAAATGGGTAACGCTCTGCGTTCACATCGTCTCAACTCTCAAGGGGTGCAATATAGGTACAGCCTTGAGTCTTGGCGCATGAGCTAGTGGCAAGCAATTCAAGCGTCGCCATTATTAGACATACATACTCCACTAATCATCGGGACCATTAGCAATTCAAGCGTCGCCATTCTAATAGCATATATGGAGCTAGCATTGAAGCACATTGATTGACGGTACTGCACTGCACCTTTTGCATGAGGATGTATTGATCACCGGTATTGTTGCACGTATTCTTTTTCCCCTTTCATCCATCCGAGTTCTGGAGGAACCATGCAGCATGGCATTTTCCAAGCCCATATTCACAATGCTCTAGTGTACTATTCTCTAATTTTGTGAGTGGCAGGATCTCTTTAATTTTTTCCCGGAGACCAAACATGTTGGAGTAAACGCCCCAATTCCATTTCGACGGTCGTTCACCCATTTCCAATTAGGCAAATGATCCAACCGAACGAGTCCACCACGGTCCCACGCGCACATGTCTCGGCACCCCTGAGCTTGCCGCTAGTTACGGCAGCGACTTAGCGGGCACCGTGTTGAAATTAATATTATCATCGCAGGATCTTAAACCAGTCTAAACATGATCACTAACTCAACTTAGTGTGGAAATTAGATTTTAGATACTGACCAGAGCACGTAGATGCCATCTGAGGTAGCAGGGTTGATGCAGATGAAGTAGTCGTACTTCCAAACCCCTCGCAGCGAGTCGAGCTTGTAAACCCCTCACAACGTATAATAGATCGGTTTGATAGATTTAGGTGTTTGAATTCAGCTTTGGTCTTATTGTTTATATACAAATGGTGGGGGTGGAATGGAATCCAGATAACACACTGCAGCGCCGAACTAAGGCCTTGTTCGGCTGGTCTATAAGCCGCTTGTGTTGAGTTGTTGGGAGAGAAAAATACTGTACCATGGCTGATAAGCCGGCTTATATGAGAAGCCGAACATGGCCTAAGACGTCCGGAACGGACGGGTGGACACTTTTTTTTACGTTGAACAGGAGGGGCGCACCCCTACTGGTATTTATTGAAAATAAGAGTACAGTATGGAAAATAACAAAACAGGGTACAATATGGGATATAGAAGAGCCTAACAAAATGGGCTCAAGAAACAAAAAAGGAAATGAAGAAGATGAGCTCTAAAACACAGATTAAACAAGGTTGTTTAACCATGATTCCAGTCCTGGAAAGTAACTTCGTTTTGCGCAGAACAAAAGCAGCGCAAACTCTGATTTGAATGCCCCTTTTGCCTGTTGCAATGAAGGGGCCTGTTATTGAAAATGAGCCCATTTCTCATTTGCCATATTGTCCAACACATTATTATAATGATCTCCATGAAGAAAGTGTCCCCTTGATGAGTTATCTGTAAACCGAGCCAATTCCAACAAGCTGTTGCAAAAGGGCATCCCACTTCGCTGGCTTCTGCATCCAGTCCCTCGCTTCCTCCTTCCTTCCACGCTCATGTCCTGCGCCTACCTCGACGCGTGGCCATGGCTTCCTCCTTCCTAGCCAGCAGCGGCACACTCCCCTACCCCGACGTCCTCCTCGCCCACCCCGGCTGGCCCTTTACCCCACCACGACGGCGCCCCTCCCACCACCCCAACGTCCTCACCCACCGGAAGCGCCCAACGCCCGTGGATCCGGTGGCCCTCTCCCCCACCCTGGCGAGATCCGTGGAGCACGAGCAAGATCCATGGAGGTGGCGCGGGTGGTGTTGCAGGGGAGTGAGCAGCTGTTGACGGTCGTTAATATCAATTATAAACCATCAATATATCCTATATATACTTAATTCCATCACCAAATATAGGTATAGGGGTTTAAACTAATAAATTCCATGAGTTTTGGTAAATTTGTGAATATAGGAGGGTTTATCCAGAATACCGTCAAGGAGGATCTAATCGTCATATTTAGTCATGTTTACCTGCAACAAAAACAACTCCAGAAGACTCTAGAAGCCACCAGAAGGCAACCCACAGAAGCAGACCCCGAGAGCATGACATGTGGGGCCGGCTGGCCTAGTGGCCCCACCTGTTAGCCTCTCTTTGCTACGACGGTTCTCCACTGCCTTAAGGATTAAATCTACGCCGTTGCTTTAAGTCGGTTCATCCAACGGTGATCGAGGGAGTTGACGTGGATCAATGACGTGGCAATGCCTTGCCCCCTACTCCATCTCCTCTATATATAGCAGCCCCTACCCCCCTCCCAGAGGCATAAGTCAGAGCAGAAGACAGAGACCAAACCCTAATCCTCAAAGCTCCACAATAATTTAGGTCATAGCTAGCTAGGTTAGATCTAGAGAGAGGCAAGCTTCGCTTGGATTCCCGATCGTGTCAAGAGCGTGGCTTGGTATAACCTTTGTATCCCCTCTTTTGTATCTCTCATTACTTTTTATGTTTGCGACAATTGTTATGACATCGTTCTTAATATCATTCATGTTCCTAGTTATTATGTTTATCGTCTACTTTGATTATATACTTAGTATAGCTAGATTATCATCATATTCGAACATAAGTTCGTATAGCGTTCACTCTAAGGATCACGGGGTGAGTGGTCGACATTGTGTAAGCATGGTGCTTATACGTTGTTTATCTGCGGATACATCCTATATTTCAGGCCATGTGGTAGATCACGGATGTGACACTCACGTTGAATCCTTTGTAGACCACTCCCCGAATATAGGTCAGCAAGTAGGATCTAGTTATGAAGGAAGACATGCTCTGTTCTTAATTTTCCTTAGTAATATCCCTTAGGTGTAGATATAAAGTTGATCTTAGCCATGATTACTAAGTGTAATTGCACTAATCATCGTATGCTTTGACATGTAATTAAGAATGACTTAGGAATTATCTCTTTAATATCTACTTAGTCATGCTAATGTCAAAGAAAGGAGTACTCTAAGTGATTAACTATTCATTATCAATGGTCAATTATCATGTACTTATCATATATATCTTATCGTGACTTACCCATACTTAAGTTAGATTGTAGTTAATCTCACACGTTTCCCTGCGGATACGATACTTGGAATACTTCTGGGTGAAAGCTACAACGGTATCTGTGTGCTTGCGAATTTATCTGTGTGCATCTAAAATATATCAACAAGCTTTATGACGCCGTTGCCGGGGAAACGGTTGCTGAGTTAACTACGAACCTAGCTTAACTATTTATCTTTTGTTTTATTTTGTTTTAATTTTTCCTTTAGCATGGATAACACACCTATGTATCAATATGCTAAACCCATGAGTGCAAGCCTAAAGCCACCAAAATCTTCAGAGCTTATTATAACACCTGGTATGAGCTGTGCCCGTGTTTAATAAAATTAATTTAGGAACAATCCTTCTTGGAATAAGGCGATGAAAACCCATACTCACACCTATGGGAGTTTGGACAGAACTGTGTATGCTTGCATATTGCTGGCATGTCTGACGAGACCTTAAGATAGAAGTTGTTTCCGTTCTCTTTGACGGGAAGAGTTAAACAATGGTATAGTCAAACCATAGGAAGTATGCAAGAAGATTGGGAAACGTTATGCTCTAAATTTTGTTTACATTTCATTCCTATCTCTAGAGTGGTTATACTTTGGAAAGTGGTTCTAAATTTTAGACAACTAGAAGAAAAATCTCTTGGCGCATTATGGGAACGTATTAATAGTCTTATCACCAATGGCCCAAACCTTGCTATTTCAGACCTGATGCTCCTTCAACATTTTTATGGGTCTTAGCAAGGATTCTGCGTAATCCCTTGATCAAGCCTCTAGAGGTGCTTTCCTTTGTTTGTCTTTTAGTGAAGCAAGGACTATCCTTGATAGAATTATTGGAAAGACTCGCTACACTAGCATTCATGATGAGCTCCCCAAGGACGAGAAGGAATCTCCCGAATAAATAGAGGAAGTTTTGATAGCCAAATCACAACTACTCCAATCCCAAGATTTAGCTATCAATTGCGAACCATCAATACCCCCAAAATCTTCAAGAGAAGAAGAAATTCCACCTTTAGAAATCCCTGTTGAAATTAAGGATGATCTTTTTTATGCTGATATTGGGAAAATCGTATTAGACATAATATGTCTGCTTTCATTATCTTCAAAAGGACCAGCTCATACGTCGACAACAAGGACCAAGATGCCAAGATCGAAGAGCAAAAAGATGACATGACAAAAGGATGAGAAAGAAATAGTGCAATCTAGAAAACAAGAAGCTCATGAATAGTTTAAACTACGAGGCTAGCCGAACAAGGAAAACTTTAAGCAAAAAGAGAGGGACCATCACGAGTCATCAACCCTTCGTCATAGGGTATCATCATGCTCCAATGACAAAGGTAACAACCTAAGGTAAATGGTCATTATTAAAAAAATATTTTCCTTGATTCTAAGTAGGCACATAAATAAGAAACAAACATGTTTGGGTTACAACTCCATTACTTGATCTAACCTGACTAACTCAACATGGTCTTTAAGCTTGTTCCTAGCACCACTTTCTTAAGCTCATAGTTTTAACCAAATAAGCTAAAAAGTTATACACCTTATCTCTGAAAAATGATAGTCATATTCATGTAAAGATTAATACCTTATGGACAATATTTTCATAGGTTAAGAAACTCAACCCTTTTGACCAAATGTACTTAAATGCTACATTCATGCTCAATCTTCTGATCTTATCACCCATGATATAAATGAACGAAGCACATAACATCAACTTCATCTTGTTCAATGTGCCTAAGGATAGAGAAGGATAAATAAAGTTTTGGTTCTGTTGGTGTTTTCCCACCAACAGAGCCCATGCACTTGATCTCTACCTTGTCTTTATGAGCAGGACACACTTCAATCAAACTGTGGAAAGAGTTCATCAATTCCCCAAATTTTTACAAGTGAAGGTTCTGAACCTACCAAACCAAAATCCAAAATCAAAACCAAGACAGGTTTGGTGGAAGAAGGTGACATCACCATTAGAGGCGTCACCGCAAGAATCTTCATCTTCAGAGTGAACCATGGCACTTGATCAATGAACCTCACAAGAAGAAGTTTGGTTCGAAGAACTTACAACACGAACCCTCACCGAAAGAGCTAGCTTGTGGGAGAAGCACTCCCATGTATCTAGGTAAGTATTCTTTCCCCTTTTGTTTTAGTTTTAGTTTCATTTAAATAGTAAAAAATGATGAATGAAAAACAAAACAAAAAATTTATCTTTGCATTTATAGTAATAATGTGTGATCTAGTAAAATTGAAAACAAAATAAAAAGGTGTGTCTAGTTTGCTTTAATTTCTATTTTAAGAGTTGTTAACATATAAAGAGGACTCTGAATAATCTCTTAAATGGAAATGATGAATAGTTGCTCTGTTGTAATTCCTTTCAAGTACCTAGTTTTCAGCCTTGAATTCTCCTGAGTTTTGGATAAGATTATTTTGATATAAGGATTTACTCTGAACTTGAAACTCATGGGTAGCATATGCTTGAACTAAGTCTAGGTAATTGACAGATATGATATGAAAAGGTTTGAGCTATAGTTTATCTTGTTTCAAGTGACACTAAAGTTCTGGAGATTTATCTTTTGAAAAATATAAAAATTCTACATGATGAGTTCCTATATGACAAAGCTTGAATTCCCACTAGAGCCATACATGTTATTTAGGCTAGGAAAACTTTCACATATATATTGCTTACTTTTGCATTGAGTTTTGTCAAGCTTTGTTGACCCTTATGAGAGATTTGTCATGCTCTTAAAATCAAGATCACGTACACACCATATATACCTGCCGCTCCTACATTGGGAGTACACAAAAACATGCCTTCCATCTAGATCCACCCAAAAATGTTTTACTCCTACACTGGGAGTGAACACAAAAACATGCTTGATAGATTTTCCATCCATCAAATAAATGCTCCAAGTTCTTGTTGCTATCTCTCAAAAGTTTTGTTGCAGAAAAGAGATACGGGGCTATGCAAAAGTTATTCAAAAAAAGAGAAAAAAAGAAAGAGTTGAGAAAAAATGGACACGAAAGTGTCCGAGATATTTAAAGCAATGGGTAGTTAGATGCCCGCCTAAAAAAAGAGAAATGAATAAGATAGCCCTTGCTCTCTAGCATATGTTTCCAAGTTTCAAAAGGGAGATAAATCTTCAAGGAGCAAAGTAGAATTAGGTTAGCCACCATATATATCCACCATACACATGCACATCTTGATTTGATTATATGACTTAACTCTCTTTGAATTTGAGGTTTGACTTTACAATATATGCATTGCAAGTATACTCTAGTTTTCTCACTACCTATGAACTCCACATAAGCCTTAGTGGTAGGAAGAGAGAAAGGCATAACATCTTTGTTGCCTTGGTGAGGATACACAAATACCACATATATTGAGAGACTTGAGAGTGTCATATAGTGGAATCTCTGAGTTTTATTTTGAAAACTTATAAAAACTCTGGAACAATGGTGGAATGAAGACGGTCGCTAACATCAATTATAAACCATCAACATATCCTACATATATACTTAATTACATCACCAAACATAGGTATAGGTGTTTAAACTAATAAATTCCACGAGTTTTGGTAAATCTATGAATGGAGGAGGGTTTATCCAGAAAACCATCAAGGAGGATCTCATCATCATATTTAATCACGTTTATTCATGGTGAAAACAACTTCAGAAGACTCTAGAAGACACTAGAAGGCAACCCATGGAGGCAGACCCCGAGAGCATGACATGTGGGGTCGGCTAGCCCCACTTGCAGGTCGGCTAGCCTAGTGGCCCCACATGTTAGCCTCTCTTTGCTACGATGGTTCTCCACTGCCTTAAGGATTAAATCTATGCCGTTGCTTTAAGTCGGTTCATCCAACGGTGATCGAGGGAGTTGACGTGAATCACTGATGTGGCAATGCCTTGCCCCCTACTCCATCTCCCCTATATAGAGCAGCCCCTACCCCCCCTCCCTGAGGCATAAGTACGCTTATGAATTCATCTATGTGCGTCTAAAATATACCAACAATGGCTCTGCCCCACCCCAGTGCGACGCCCTACCCTCCCCTGACGGTGCCCTCTCACACTAGTGATCGAGCTCCCCCCAACCCCGATGGCCGGAATCGACCGGCTAGCCTTCCCCTCCCCTATGTTGCATATGTATGTTTCAAGTGTTTCAGGCATTTCAGATGTATGTTGCATTTGTTTGTTGCAAAAGTAGATCAGGGATGTTGCAATTATTTTAGAGGCATGTTGCAAGCGTATGTTTATAGTGTTTTAGATGTTTCAGAGGTATGTTTTATCTATGTTTTCCGAACACATGTTGCAAGTGTGTTTATTTGTATGTTGCATATGTTTCACGCATACATTGCATGTGCTTTATTTAGATGTTTGTGTTTGGTTGCAATGGTTCCAAGTGTTTTTCAGGTGTTTTTTCAAGTGTTTTAGAAGCATGTTTCAAGTGTTTCAACTATTTTCAGACATATGTTGCAACTGTCGTATTTAGATATTTTAAAAGTAGATCGGAAGTTGCATCTCTCCTCCCCACCTTCTACTGCATCGTCTCTCCCAGCGCTGGCAGAGCATCCATACGATGCCGCGGTTGGGTCCTTCCGAATTAGAGGCACCGCGTGCCCTTCCCCTCTTGTCGTTTAGGTGGCGTGGGCCCTATGTGGAGCGTGAAACAGATTGTAGCATGTGGGCATCTAGACATGGATGTCCATCCAGGCACTAACACTTCCACACAAAAAAACTACGGCGCCGTGCGTTGTGCCAACAAGCGGTGGAGCCAACACGGCGCCTCCTGCGCGGGGCTGATAGGTGAGGTACAACAGTCAACATCACGAAGCATGCATAGCCATCCAAACAACACATCTCAAGTTGCTATTGCTAATTCCAAAAAGCCAAAAACACACATGGACAACACAAACGAAACAGTCTCAGCTCTCAACTTTAGCACTAGAACTGGATCAGGGGATGGATAGATAATAGATTGTTCCATCAACAAAGAGCGCATATATGGTGTATATATACACTCAGCTCTGAGCAGAGTAAGCTGGACCCTTGCCAAAGCATATAAAAGCGTTAATATCACTACTATAAAAGTTGGCACCAATAATGGCTCACATGACCATAAGCATCTCTTATCAAACCCAAAAGCACTACTGCCACCGGCCCACCGCTGCAAAAGTCGAAAACAACAGCGGAAGGCAATTCCTGAATGTTACTCTTTGCGAATGATATGCACATTCATGGTGTACTTCTTGGTCTTTAGTGGCTCAAAGGGGTAGATATCTCCAGCTGCAAATTGTTGTCATGTGCAAACCGTGCCCACCCGTTGTAAAGCCTTTTGAATTCGCCTCGATCTTTCAGAGCCTGAACGCGGCATGTCACTTCCCAGCTCTTGCCATGACACTAAAGAATCCATCTTCTGCTCTTGGATGGAAGACATACACCAGAGTATTTTTTGGAGAAGTCCTGATTACAGATGGAAAGGGAAAGGCTTTTCAGAGTTCGAAAGTCAAAACAGTTAAAGTTTTCCATCAAACTTAGCTTGTAAATAAATTTCTTCTATGCATCTAGAAACTAAATCAACCTACTCGCTAAGGATGTGCAATTGAAATCCAATATCGAAAAAGGAAGAGAAAAAACCTAGCTAACTCACCACAACTTGAGCTCTTCCAGAAATGTTTGTCTTCTCACGACACACACATAGATGGGGATTTCAAAACAAATAGCTTAGAGTCTCTCTCACTACTACAGAAAAGGTTTGTAGCAATGGCTCAATTTTTTTGTCGGGGTGGCTAGGGATGGAGGCGCCCCTACAGTGGGAGTGCTCGAGACCCATGAGACCAGCCGCCCCTACAAATGGCACAGTAGGGGCGGCTAGTGATATGAGCCACCCCTACAAATGGGACAATTTGTAGGGCCAACTCACTCACCAGCCAACCCTGGTGTTGCGATTTGTAGGGGCGGCTCAATCACCAGCCGCCCCTACAAATGTTGCACGTACAAAAGGATGCAACCCCATTCTTCCTCATCAGGTCGCTCACTCTTACCCGAGAAAAAAGACTAGGGAGGCCTTGGGCATGTAACACCTCTGGTGTTACGAGCTCGCTTAGCACTGAGATTATGGCTGGAGAAATAGATCTATAAATATAGTGAGTCGGATACTTAAATGTGCTAATGAAATCTTAACAAGAAAATAGGAAAAGTAATTTTAATTGTTTGGCATGAGAAGCAATTTTTATAAACAAAAATAAAATATAACTTATAATTGGTACACAGATAAAATTTGAAGTACAAGTCAAGTAGATGAAAATGTAACTTGGGTTTTAGAAAACAAATGTTGTTGACTAGGGTTTTTGCCAGCTCAAAAATCAAATCAGAAATTAAAATTAGTCTTTTTCGTTGAATCGGCAAAAATTTGAAGTTGTGTTGAAAGTACACTTTTTGGCGATTTTTAAAATGCAAAATAGTTAAATAACGCCCTGATGTTTTGGTTCTATTGTTTGGTGTAAAGTGTGTGCTATGCCATGAAATGGTTGTTGGTGAAGTTTGGTAAAGTTTTGACCATTTAAAAATTCAACCAAATTCAACTCAAGGCCAATTTTCAAGTTTGAAAATAGTGTGACAATGCTAAATTGGAATTTAAATTCTGATTAAAATTCTTAAAAACTAGTGCCTTGTTTTTATTTAGTGATTTGCACCAAGGCGAGCACTCCAGAATGGTGTAGGTCAGGGTGGAAATGGGTGTCACGGTACTCTCATAGAAATTGCCTAACTTTGTTAGAACGCGCTGTGAATTCAATCTGGTGCTCGTTCACGAACTAGCGCTCAGCATCGTTCACAGCCATTCATTTCACCTACCACAGCCTGCTCTGTCCTTTCCATGAGGCCTGTCTGCTGTCTTATGCACCTTTAGGCCAAGGCCGAGCTGCTGCCGCGTACTGCGTTCGCCCCTGCCCTTGCTTTCTTGAGGACGCTGAGCCCCTATGACGCTCCCCTCCCTCTCTCGCGCTGCTCTGACTTAGCTCCGCTCTCTCCCCTTTTAGTTCTCTCACCATCGCTCGACACCTTCTCGCGCTTGACCACGTCGGGGACTGATACAAGGCCACGCCTTCCTCTTCAGCTGAGCCTCCTCTACCACGCCATGCTCTGCTTCGCCGACATAGGAGCCACGTTGTGCCTCCTCTGCTTGCCTCATGCCGAGCCACCTGGCTGCCTTGGCCAGCGCTGGGCCATGGCCACCACCGCCCCGACCCATGTCCTAAGGCTACCCTAGTTGCGCACGGCCCTGGCCAGGCCACCCTGACTGCCGCTGTCATCGTACCTGTCCACCACAGCACCCACCGTGGCCACGCTTGTCCGCCGCCGGCCCCTCACGAACATGCGCAAATTCCCATGTTCCCGCGCTAGAGCTGCAGCCCCATAGTGCTGCCCCTTCCGAGCGCCTCCTCCGTAGTCCACAGCACTGCTGCCATGCTGGCATGTCACCACGCCACTCTAGCTCTGTGGCCGCGCCCCTCAGCGCTACCTCTCGTGCTCCTCCTCGGTCCCACCGTAGCAGCAACCACGGGCGCCCGTGGCTAAGCTTTAGCGGGCCCTCTCCAGCAAGGATGAGCGCTCCCTTAGGTTCGCATGGGTCCTAGCCCATCCCCGCACCACCACCTCACCACCGGCGTGCCCTCACCATGGAGCCGCCCAGTCCCAAACGCCGACACACGTGGCTGGGGCTCCACGCTCTAGCTCTGGCCGAGTCGCGTCCACCATCAGCTGCGCCCGGCAGTGGGCAAGCCATGATGCCAACTCCCCAATGCCATCAGTGAACTCATGGCTGGATTGGACCACTGGTCGCCCCACCCCCTGCTCATGCTCTGCTTGTGAGGGGGGAGAGAAGGTGAGAAAGTGTAAATAGAAGCTTTTCCGAGGGGCTAGGTGTGAAAACTGTGACTCATATGAATAGTAACACATAGTGTTGTTTACCTCAAGTTAGTTTAAGGTAAATACAGGGTCCTTTTTTGCAAAACTGCCAGGTCAGTTTGGGCAGGCCGCGCTGGCTGGCCTACCATCGCGCCTAAGCCACGCGTGGGCCGGCTTGCTAGGCCACCGCCTGTCCCATCTGGGCCACTCACGCTCGCGCCGCATTGGGTCGTGCTCGCCACATTGTGGGCCATGTTCTATGGCCACACGCGCGCCCCGCCTGGGCTGCTTTGCCCGCTGGACTAGGCCGATCTGGGCCGCTTCGGGCCAAAGGAACCTTTTTCCTTTTTCGGTGTCTTGTTTATTTCAGTAAGCGGCTGAATGCTTGGAAATTGATAATAAAATGTAGAAAAATCACAAAAATGCCAAACCAATTTTGGTAAGTTTCTAAAATCATGATCTATCTGATAGGGTATTTTTTTCGCATAGGTTCTGTATGTTTTTAGGGTTGCTCTAATTATTTTAGCATGCTTAATATTGTTAAGACATAAACTTGTAGGAATTTCCGTGATAAATTGGTGATAGTGTTAGCTCTAAAAGTTTACAACAAATTCCTAATATTATTAGCTGCTCGCTGTAATTTTGTAGCTCCAGAATAATTAGTTTGCTAGATAGATAATGATGCCCTATTTTGAATAAAGATTAAATCGATAGAATAGAATAAAGAAACACCTTAGAATTATATACCTAAAACACTTGTTGGGAAATGACACTTTTCTCGACGATGTTGATACATAGATTAGTACATTAGTCATTAGAGCTATCTTGTTAATTCGTAGTATGTACTCTGTTTTAAGAGTTGTTGTTGCCTTGTTAATTAACTATTGCATCATCTCTGCATCGCATTGCATACCATAATAGGGACGATGATGGATCATTGAATCAACTAGAGTAGCAGAAAAGATGGTGCTAGGAATCATGTCACGAAGATGGAATGCTAACTTTTGGTTATATTTTACCCAAGCAAGCCTCAGTGCATAACCCCTACTTTTCTACACTTTACATTATGTTTGTGCATTAAGTTTTAAGGAGTTGAATGAAACCCACTTGAATATATATATATATATATATATATATATATATATATATATATATATATATATATATATATATATATATATATATATATATATCATATGAGTCTTACTAGTATGACAGGATTGTGTAGATTACTATGCTATAAGGCTCCAGTAGAAGTCGAGTGATTGTCTGTCACTCGCGAGAGATAGGAAATATATTATTGTTGTTACTATATTATTATCACCTGGAATATATACATATGAATGATAATTAGAGACCGAGCGGAATGGTACTTTGGATCTGGACTTGGTTTGGCATTCGAGCGAGGCTCGGATTGCATTTGTTTCGCCTGTGTCGGTTAAGGACTGGCCATTGCATTGGGTTCTAGGTAGGTCACAGACTTATTATCCTGAACACATACTTGTGTATGGGCACGAGAAGACTCATTGCTCTCTTGTCATGGATTCTGGCTCTTTCTAGACCGACTGATTGGAGGCGGGGATGGTGGAGGTCTAAGCACCGCACTAAGTCAGGGACTCAGGAGCAGGGGCTTGGAGACAAGTTTGGACGGAGACCTAGACCCCGTGACTAGAGGGTAGTGGGTTGGTCTTGCTTGTGCCTAGGGTACAAGCGGGGCGTATGTTTTAGGGTACCTAGCTAGGCACATTGATTTGTGAATCGCCGGTGATCCGGTATGACTTGTGTACAGTCTAGCAACGTAGTAAGAACTGGAAGATGAAAGATAGTAAAATAGTTCTAATTGTTTACCACCTGCCTTAAGGTAGCACAGGTGCTTACATAGAATGGTTAGTTAATGAACTAATGATGACTGCTAATAAAATTGAATATAAGGACACACGTTTAGTAATGCTCCTGCAGATGCAATAAACCCACAAGACAGATAGCCTTGCATATCCTTGGAATCTTTTCTTATTTTGCTATTAAATTAAACTATTCATAACTCTGATAACATGTTTATATTTTGCTGTTAAATTAAATTGTTCATAACTCTAATTACATGTTCACAAGCCAGACAAGCCAGATTCGCTGTAACTCTAATCACATGTTTATATTTTGCTGTTAAATTAAATTGTTCATAATTATGATAACATGGGTATACTCCGCTATTATATTCATAAATATTATACTCTGATGCTGCATGTAAAGTGATGTAAGAAATGATTTAAGAATGTTGTAAGCTTTATTCTCTCATTTGTGATCCTGATGGAAAAATATGGATTTTTGGGTTCTCCCTTGGGGTGTGCTCGATGGAACCGCATAATTTTGTGTTCTCCCTTAAGTACTTAGTGTCTAATGGAAGACAAGTACACCTAGGAGCCATTAGATTAGGCGGTTCTGCCATAGGGCACCTCCCAAAAAAATGCTCTACTAAGGGGGGAAGGTTTTGGTCTCAAATCCTTAGGTGGAGAGGTTGTAGAAGGTAAAAAAAATGCTATTTCACACTTTTTTGAAGTTTTAATGGTTGGTTAGTGAGTAATTAGAGTTTTGCTTTTCTCTCTCTTCTATGGTGCTTGAGCTACTTATGAAGCAAATTAGATCCAAATTTTGAATGTACTAGGATAAATTAGGTAGAGGAATAAGATCATATCCTTATTTGGTCCATGTTTCTTGATTTTAGTGAACAATTAGTAAGTTTTATAGATGTTTCATGTGCATGTAGATCTAGACCTAGATCTAGGGTTTGGTTTTTTTATTAATTTCGTTTTTTGTAAATTTATGTTTGATGAAATTGGACTAGGGTTTGCATGAAAGATATTGGGTAAAATATAATTATTGCTAATTGTTGTCTTTGAAATTGTTTATAGTAATCAACAAATATGTATTTTAATTATTTATGGATAAATAGGCCATTAATTAATTTTCCTCTATCGTGGTGTGCTTGTATGCTTCATGTAATTATATTTGATTTATATTCATATATATCTAAAGTATATACAATTATTCTCAAGTAATTATTAATTTGATTCATTTTTATATATATCTGAATAAGTAGTCCTTTAATGTTTGTTTTGTTGTTGTTGTAAAAGATGGAGTATAGGAACTCTGGGATGTATGGTTCGTTAAGGTTCAAGGCAGGTTTCTGTGAAGAGGTGGATAAATTTATTGAAGCCGCAGAGAAGCATGCAACGACATTGACAGAGAATAAGGATACAATTATTTGTCCCTATAAAGATTGCAAGAACCGTATAGCATGGAAAGATGTAATTATCATCAGATCACATTTGATTATACGAGGATTTATTGAGAACTACACAGTGTGGATTCATCATGGTGAAACAGTTACTGTTAACGATAAGGATGAGGAGGAATACGATGACGAAACCCTAGAATCCCTGTCCCAATATTCAGTAGAGCTTGATGCACGAATGGATCCCGAGTTTAGCAATGAACAAGGTGGTGATGTTGGTGGTTGGGATGGTAACGACGAAGGTGGTGCCAATAATGACGGCGGAGCATGTGTCGGGGATGAAGATGATTTAGAGGACATGATTCAAGCCCTTGGACCAGAGATTTTACTAAAGAGCCCAAAAGGTCTAGAAAATTTTGAAAGGGTGAAAAAAGCATCAAAGGAGGTTGTGTATGGTGTTGCAAAGGGTTGTCCGACACACTGGACATTGCTATGTTTTGTGCTTGAGCTACTCATCATGAAGGCTAAGTATGGCTGGTCAGACTGTAGTTTTAATGATCTGTTACGTCTACTGTCATGGGTGCTGCCACAACCAAACTCAGTTCCCACCAACACATAACAAGCGAAGAAGGTTATAAGTCCATTGACAATGGGGGTTGAAAAAATCCATGCATGCCCCAACCACTGTATCCTTTTTCATAGCGAAATGTTCAAGTCACTGGATAAATGCCCCCGGTGTGGGGCCAGCCGGTACAAGAATAATGACCTCCACGGGGAAAAAGAGGAATAAGAAGGGTATGAAAATGGTGATACAAGAATCTCAACCCCCAGAGGACACTCCATTAGGCAACGATACAAAGCAGAGAAGAATCCCTGCCTTGGTAATGTGGTACCTGCCAGTGACTGACCACTTGAGATGTATCTTCCAAAACCCTAAAGAAGCCTCACTCATGACATGGTGGGATGATGAGCGCAAGGTGGATGATGATAAGATTGCACACCTGGTTGATTGTAGTAAGTGGCAAAGGATCGATGAGAAGCACAAAGAATTCAGCGATGACCCAAGGAATGTACGGTTTGGCTTGAGCACCGATGGAATGAATCCCTTCAATAAGAGGATGAGCCACCACAGCACTTAGCTAGTGATCTTGACCATGTACAACATCCTAACGTGGTTGTATCAGAAGAGAAAGTTCCTTCTCCTCACTATTTTTATTTCTGACCCTAAACAACCAGGCATTGATATAGACGTGTTTCTTGAGCCTTTGATGCAAGAAATAGAGAGGCTATAGAGACATGGGGAGCTGATGTATGATGCATTCTGATAGGAGGACTTCATATGTAGAGCAATAATATTTGTTACTACCAATGATTACCCCGTGTTGTTTACTTTGTTTAGATAGATCAAAGGGAAGACATGATGCTTAGTTTGCTTGGATGATACTACATGGGTGTTCCTGGATGCATCCATGAAGATAGTTTACCTAAGAAACCTGTTCGGACTACTATTACTATTGAAATATGTTCGGACTACTATTGAAACACTTAAAACAAGCACTTAACACTTTATGAAATGAAGAAATGACCAAAATAAAAGTTGGAGATCATTTAGTGGTTGAAAATCAGGTTTGAAGTTATCATTTTCTGAAATTCAAAATTTGAATTATCCAAAATTAGTGACAAAGATAGATGACTAGACTAAAATAATAGAGCATGATTTTAGAAAATTTTAGAAAAAAAAAACCATCACATTTAGAGTTAGTATGAGGGAGAAAAACTAGTCACAAGTTTTAGCCACAAATTAAAAAGAGAAATCACACTTGTTCATCACGAACAGTTGTGATTTTTCTTTTTAATCTCTGGGTAAATTTTGTAACTAGTCTTTCTCTCTCATACTAACTCCAAATGTGATGATTTTTTTTCCTAAAATTTTCTAAAATCATGCCCTATCAAGTTAATGTGTTGATTTAGTCATTCTTTTTGTTTGACAAAGTTTGAGCAATTCAAATTTTTAAATTTAAAAAAATGACAAGTTCTAACGAGATTTTGAAACACCAAATGATTTCAGCTAAAAAAGTGATGAATACCAAAGACGTATAACTCATCAAGATCTACAACTTTTATTTTGGTTATTTCTTCATCTGACAAAGTGATAGTAAACATTGTTCACAAATCAACATGTCTCTCATATAGTTCATGAAACTATGAGTGATATGTGAATTTATGAACAATGTTTACTAATACTTTGTCAAATGAAGAAGTAACCAAAATAAAAGTTGTAGATAGTGATGAGTTCAACAACTTTTATGTTCACGACTTGGTTGAAATCATTTAAGGTTTTAAAATCTTGTTTGAACTTGTCATTTATTGAAATTCAAAATTTGAATTGTTCAAATTTTGTCAAATGAAAAGATGACCAAAATAAAAGTTGTAGATAGTGATGTGTTCAACAACTTTTATTTTGGTCATTTCTTCATTTGCCAAAGTGTTAGCAAACATTGGTCACAAATTCATGAATCTCATACATAGTTTATAAAACTAGATGTGAGATGTGTCAATTTATGAACAATGTTTGCTATCACTTTCTCAAATGAAGATATGACCAAAACAAAAGTTCTAGAACTTGATGAGTTTAACATATTTTATATTCATGACTTTTACATGTGAAATCATATACTCTTCCAAAATGTTGTTTGAAGTTGTTCTTTTTTAAAATTCAAATTTTGAATCATTCAAAAAAGTCACATGAAAATATGACCAAAATAAAAGTTGCAGATTCTGATGAGTTCTACAACTTTGATGTTTACAATATTTTCATTTTTTATCATTTAATGTCCTAAAATACTATTCTAAGTTTTGAATTTCAATTTTTAATTTTTTAAAATATTTTATTTATTTGTAGGGGTGGCTGACTCAGGAACCGCCCCCGGCTGGAGTTTCAAGCCGCCCCCACAAATCAGCCACGGTATATAAACAACACCTCGTGTGTGACCGAAAAATTCTAAGTCTTGGGCGCATTTTTCTCCACCACGACACCGGTAGGCTGCCGCCGCCGCCGCCTCTGTGCCCCACCTCCTCCGCCTCCGTGTCCTACCTCCGCCGCACCCTACCTCCTCCGATCCACCTCCAACCCCTGGTCCATCTCCTACCCTAAGCACCGTCGTTCCCCCCGACGGCTAGGGTTTTCGCTACCGGTGCCCATGCTCCCTCCCCCCGATGGCCCTGGTGCCCTATTGCTCATGCGCTCTCACTCCACCGGCAGCCCTAGTGCCGGTGCGCCCTGGCATCCCTGCTCCCTCCCCAGCGTCTCTGGTACCCGCTGTGCGCTCCTTTCGCCGGTGGCCCCAGTGCTGGTGCGCCCCGGCATCCCTGCTCCCTCCCCCGATGGCTCTGGTACCCATGTGCTCTGGTGTCCACGCTCCCACCCCTAGGTGGCCCTGGTGCCCTGGTGCCCGTGCGCTCTCCCTCTGCCGATGGCCTCGGTGCCGGTGCACCCCGACATACTTGCTCCCTCCCCCAGTGGGCTTGCCCTGGTGGCCATGCGTCTAGCGTGCGCGCGTGCTCCACCACCACCCTTTTTTGGCTTGTTCTTATGCAGGTAAGCTCCAACCCCTTCTCCCACCAAAGATCTTGCCTGTGATCCTAGGTTTGCTTGTGATTTTGCTGGTCCCTGAACGCAATTGTCTGTACTAGAATTGTCTGTTAATTAAGATATGGCTAACTAGATGTGCTATGCGCTAGTCTCTGGATTAGGTTTGTTGATCTTGATGATTCATTGTCTATGATTGTTCCCTTCAAAGCATGCTACTATGCTGCTAGTTGATTACAATTTATATGCAATATATATTCTTGGTTGGTTGAAATGTAGTCAAATGTATGCTTTTACCTATAGTCAAATGTATGCATTTTACCTACGTGTGATTTCTAATTAGTTTATTACCAAACGTATGCATTGAGGGATGTCATTTTACCTATAGTCAAATATATGCATTTTACCTGTAGTCAAATGTATGGCTACAGGAAAGACCCTTCAGGAGAAAGAGGACATCCGTGGGAAGAAACTAAAGCAAGAGTCCCTTAAGGTTTTGGCATACATTGCCCTAGCTTTTAAAAATCTCCAACAACACTCTACTATATGGCTACCATACAACTTCGAGTAAGTTCAACTCTATACTTAAAGTTTTGTTCGATATATTTTATTCTATGCAAAATAGCTTATCTAGTTCTATGATTAAATTCATGCAGCAACCACTGGATTTGTATAGGCGTCGATGTTGGGAGGAGCATGGCATGGGTCTTTGATTCAATAGATAGGGACCCAGTGACATACAAAAACTTCATATCAATTCTCAAGACGTATATATATCGACAATCCTCATTAGCTTATATGTTTGTATACATACTTGTAACGTTCACTTTTGGATACTAAGAAGTTGCATTTGCTAAAATAATTCAAATAGGACATTCAGGTTCTATGTCAATAAACATCACAGAAGGCATGATCCAGTAAAGAAGGAAAGGCTGGCTATAAAAACACTATGTGCGGTAAGTGTAACTTACTTTAGTACTCCATTACATGGCTGTCAAAAGCATTACTTAATATTTTCATATGCAAAACATACAGTGCCCCAAGCAGAAGCCTAGGAGTGTACATTGTGGATACTATGTATATTCTATGATGAGTAACACCGGTGCCTATAGGAGGCACCCCTTAAGGGTAAGTTTGAACCTCTTCACCCGTAGTATAAAAACTTCGCACATGATATGAAATACTAAACCAAAACTTGTTCTCTTGTACTGGAAAGAAGAGAAAGAAATAAAAAGAGACCCATACAAGGATGACAAACTCTTAGAACTCATCGGCGACCTTTGCAACTTCGTATTGGACCAGATTGTACACGTCAAAGGCACCTACCATGACCGAGATTCTGACTTAGGTAGAAATCCTCAATACCAACACCTTCGTGAGACTGAAAGGCTAGCTCTAGGCCATTGATAACAATGTGTATGGAATTTAACATTGGTCTTACCTTGTGGGATGGTTTGGACTTGTGGAACGAATTAGACTTGTGAATTATGTCTATTTAATGATGGATTGTATATATTCTTATGAATTGGACTTGTAATGGCATTTTATATAATGCTCTTGTGCTTATGGTTAGATTTGAATTATATATATATATATATATATATGTGTGTGTGTGTGTGTGTGTGTGTTGGTCGAATTTGAATTGTAAATTTGAATTTTTTTGGCAGAAAAATGTGCTGTAGGGGCGGTTCTAGACTGAACCGCCCCTACAAACAGGTATTATAGGGGCGGCTGGTACTACGGCAGCCCCTACAAATCGATTTTGTACAGGTGGCTGGTGTTACCAGTCGCCCCTACAAATCGATTTGTAAGGGCGGTCTAGGAACCACCCCTACAAATGTATGATTTGTAGAGACAGTATGGTAGGGGCGGCTGGCCGAGCCGCCTCTACAAAGCCTCACCAGCCGCCCCTAGAAACCATTCCTGTAGTAGTGTCTTCCACTTTCTTCTTTTGCATACTATCAAGGATGGTGCGTTGTGGGAGCATGTAACTTGGAATAGAATATGCTTCATCATCTTCTGAAGATGTCATACCGCCTATAACCAAACAAAGTAATGATGTCATGATCTTGTAGATGTACATAGATGCTACTAGGTTTGACATTGTGATTCAACCTGATGAGTTGAATAGGGAGCTTGATGCATTCATACTGATCTTACTCCTGTCCGTTTGCTTCCATGATTTATTTTTAGTTTCTGATGTTTTCACTAACTCACAACTAATAGCATTTTTTGTGACAAAACATGGTGGTACTTTCTCGCAACCACTAGGATCAAATGTCAGAACCTTCATCCGAGACATCCCATCATACTTGAATACCAAGAAGTCCATCATTTTAAGTCATGGGCAGTAACAAACGATTCCCACCCAGATTGAAGCACTATACTGCTCAAATTCTTTGCAACTTGAACATTAAAAGTATAATCACCAAGTGTTTTAAGGGTAATACTTCCTTCTATTTTGTCTTCGAAATGTTTAGCAAATTTACCTGGTATGACCTGCGGCGACAAGATTAACGCAGAACAAAGTTCAGATGAGGTAAGGGAGCAGTATAAAATCTGCATCGCTGTATTGCAAGTTTGGTTGATATAATCATAGCTAACTTGATTAATTCAATTTCATTACTTGAAGTTGTTTGATATTAATGCTGCCAATATCTTGTAAAATCAGTAAATATATATATTTTGTCCCAAAATAACAGAAAGATGCAGTGCAGAATGATTGCTGTAAAATAACATTGCCAAAGTAGTCTTGTAAGTGATGTTATTCCATTCACGGCTACCAAAATGATCTTTGCATTGATCAGTAGTTTAGGGACAACATGCCAATAAAAATTGGAAACACTACCACAGTCCATAGTATTGAATTAGTAACAGAAGTTACTCCACTTCTAAGAAGGTAATGACCACATTCCGGTATTCCACAAGCTGAATACCTAGAAACATAGTGTGCAAGAAAATTGCTCACCAATCTTTTATGGAAATCACCAATCAAAACCTTGAAGAAATGCTTGCCATGGTCATCTATGTGATCATTCCGGTGGTAATTCGCATCCCTCTTATTGCATCCCTTTGAAGGCTTTCTCATCTTGGTACCATGCCTGCATAAAAAACTCTGCTTTTTACCCTTTCTTTGTTAGCTATGACCTGTCCAATTTCCTCCAATCATCCACCTTTTAACAATTTGATGTTCTATTCTTTAAGGAACTTAAATGCATTATAGAGGGAGAAACAAACTACATGAACGATCATCTCAGAGAGAGAGAGAGAGAGTAGAAAAAATGGAACTAACAAGGGGGACAGCTAGGCTATGGAAGAAATAACAGAAAGCATGAAACTCTAATGATGTATAGTTTAAAGGAATTTCCTCGACTATCTAAATAAAGAAATCGATAGTACTCACCGATCAAGGAAATACTATCTAAATTATAAAGGAAATCGATAGAAGGCGACAAAGGACGAGGAGAGCTTACAGTGATTTGCGCAGAAACATTTTCTACAGGGACACGAGAAGAACAGGATGACCTTGTACCCGTTCCTCTTTGGAGACAGAGATGGAAGAATGGGAGAGCTTTTATTGGATATATATGACCTATATAGATGGAATGTGTCATTAACTGCTATTTCTCTCTTCTCTAGTGAAGCCACGCCATCACTAATATTTCAGCCATCCGATCTTAAGTAACTGTGTTGATCCTGGCCATCTGTCCTCTCAATCCCACTAACACTCTGTTTAATTGCTTTTGTCGTACCATATAAAACTTGCTCTCATTAAACATGCAAGGTTTGTGTTTCATCTCCCAATAATCAGTGTATTTGAATGCACGCTTTCTATCATATTTACTTATGTCCTTTCTCATTCCACTACATAATACTATATATGCATCTAACGCTGACAGATCCAACAATTGGCTTTTAAGTTAGCTCTAAGCATTTTTCTCATATTTTAATAGAAGAGAGAGAAAAGCTAGCTCTTAATCAAGAGCTAAGCTCTTGCACATATTTTAAGGTTACGTGAGAGTGTCATATGGGTCCATCCATGCTAAAAGCTATGTGCTAAAAGTTAGCACTATTAGAGAGGTTAGCTTAAAACTAGTAACTAGCCCTAGCCATTGCGGGTGCCCTCATGTCCTTTTCCATTCCACTACATATGCATGCATACATGCAACATGCAATGGCCTTAATTTGTTAACTAATTTTCATCATCACCTTCCTATACAGCCTCCATTCACTACTACAGAAATTAACTGTAGGGGCGACTCTAGAGCCTTTGTAGGGGCGGCTTCGCCAGCCGCCCCTCCTAGGGTGTTCCTACAGAGAGTGCCTCTGTAGGGGCGGTTTCCTGTCCGCCCCTGCAGTGCCCTTTGTAGGGGCGGCTGGTGTTTTCAGCCGCCCCTACAGTGCCCTCTGTAGGGGCGGCTGGTAATATCAGCCGCCCCTGTAGTGGACTTCTATAAGGGTGGTTGTATCACCAGTCGCCCCTGCTGTGTGTATTTGTAAGGGCGGTTCAATCAAGAACCGCCCCTACAGTGGATTTTCCAGCAAAAAAAATAAATAATTCAAATTCAAATCTGACCACATATATATATATATATATATATATATATATATATATATATATATAATTCAAATTCGAATCTGACCGCCACAAATATACATATATACATCCACAAACACAAGACCATTATTTAGAACATCATCACAAGTCATAATTCATAAAAGTCCATCATTACAACATAGTCCATTATGAAGTCCATCATTATAACATAGACTGCATATGAACTTATGGATTCTTTTCAAATATGAACTTATCGATTCTTTTCAAATTTGAACTTATGGATACAGTTTTCATAATCTGTGAGTCAAGTATCAATGTCAAAGCTTGGATTTGTAGGGTTACCTAAGTTCCTATTTACACACTGAAAATTCACTAATAGAACACTAGCAATATACTAGTAAAGATCTTTTACCCTTCCCGGCAAACGCTATGATAACTGTTACTGTAGCTTACTTGAGCTGCATCTGCATATCCTCTGATCCTTGCAAGGACTTGTAGGCCAAGCTCTTGAACCTTCTGCCCACTCACCAAAACTAATGCAGCAGCCCCATCACTGATCCATATAAAAGCAAATTAGATATGATCAATTGTAGCTACACAAGCGGATAGTAGGCAGTACACAATGGACAGTACCAATCAATGGAAAAAATAGCAAGTGCAAAGTGAGATCAAAGAATTTTGAAGACAACCAAGAAGAAATTATACACATAGACTGATTTTGCTTTGAATGGGCATAAGACATTACAAACACTTCTTTACTTTCTTATGTGATAATAAATCATTTACAAGAAGAAAAGATACAATCTATTTAACAAATTAGAGCATATCAAGCCCCTAAAACATAATAGGAGTGCTAATTCATAAGAACAAACACAAGTCAAATATGGTATGCACAGGACAGCAACAAAAATAACAAAATGCAAGCATAATGTAAAGAAAGAAGTTAACTATCATCATAGCTACATGCAAGCAGCTGCTGTGATCAGTGATTTCGCTGGGATGAGATGATTGGTTTTGGGGTATAAAAACATCACATGTGCTACAGCTGCTCTCTAATCGTAGGCCGAGCTGTTATTGTAGACTGATCGTAGAGGGCTTCAAAGAAATCTGAAACAAATCTGCCAAAAATGATTAAAGGAGGAGATCACAGATCTGAAATAAGGATAAAAGAGAACCATGAGCACCAATCACATGATGGGGATCAGAAAAAAAAATCAAGAACTACACCTCATCTTCCTTACCAGGCGAGGGCATGAAAACGAAGGAGAAACAGGATCTACACAGGTTCCTTCAAGAAATGTTGCCTTGCTCTTTTGTGATCTACAGGTGCCTCCTTCCTACAGGGCACGAATCAACAATATGAAAGCCTGTATGAAACAAAACCAGTATGTACAAGCACTGTATAATTTTATTTAGTAAGTAAGCAACTTTGCTTACAAAATCTAGGTTATTGAGTTGGTATTCTAATCAGTCTTACTAGACCAAAAATAAGTTTAGTAGAATCGGTAGCATGGAAGAATTTGTTCTGTTATGGAATACCATTATTTTAGGGCTTGTTAGATAATTTCTCTTCCTGAGTTGTTTGGAAAGTTATTTGGACTGTGAGATATGTGAAAGATTCAATGTCCTCTCTATTGCAGATAAAGCAAGTCACCATGAATCCAGTGAGGCAAAAAGGGAGCACTGATGACCATGGTATGCACAGCAGCACCATCGAAACAGATAAGTTTACTTTTGGGATACATCTAGGTTTTGGCCCCCTTCCCTCTGGAAACATGCCCTTAGTATGATATGTATATTTTGAAAAGGAGAAAAAGGAATTTCAATGAGCTGCATATATACAATCATATCCTCAGCTACACAATATATGAGATGCTCAGCTACACAATATATGAGATGCAAGACTAGAAGCTGATTGATTAAGGCAGAAGACAATCATCTGGGAATAGTTTAGCAACTAACTTTATCTTGCTGTTGAACAGTACAGCATGAGACATGGGATTAAGATCAAGTACAGAATGTAACAAAACATAAAGGGTGCTGGGGTTGGAGATGGAGAACACTTATCTGTGAAGCTGGAACAGCTAACTGGAGGCGTAGACGAACGGAAAACAGTAACAACGCAGGAACCCTAACGAAGCTAGGGTTTCATGGAGGAGCGAAGCACGCGTGTAGAGGATGGGGAAGAGGTAGGGTAGCCGCCGAGGCCCACCCGAGCAGGAGCGCCGGCCGTAGGGGGCGTGGGCGCGCCCGCGTGTCACGTCGCCACCGCATCGGGAGGGAAGAGGAGAGAGAGGGGAGGGGTCGCGCTGAATCCGGCTGCTCGGCGTAGATCCACCGCCTCCGTTGGCTGCGCGAGGTCGACGGCGTGCTCCAGCCTCAGACGGAGGGGCAAAACCCTAGGCCGCGCGACCCTCCGCGTGGCGTCGCGAGGAGGAAGCGGCGTGGTGGTGGGGGTGGTGGAGGAAGAGGAGGAGGAGAAGGAGGAGGGAGGCCGCCGCCGCGCGGAGGGCGGGCCACCGCCGAGGCCATCCCGCGCCGTCGCCTGAGGCGCGCCGCGAGCCGGTAGCGAGGGAGAGAGAGAGAGAGAGCGAGAGCGGAGAATTGGAGAGCCGCCGAGGGCTTCATTGCGGGCGGGCACGGGCTGTAGCGAGCGATGGAACCAATACGGGCCGTCGATCGGAGAATCGGATGGGGAGGCGAATTTCGGGCGACGTGGCCAAAGCTAAAACAGTTTAAAATTGCAAAATTGCAATAACTAAAATTACAAAATTTTATAATTATTTTTTTATAGATATATTTACATATACAATAACTAAAACAACTACAACAGTTTAAAATTGCAAAATTGAACCTTTAAAAATGGGAAAAAAAATAAATTTTAAAAAATTAAAATCAAAACTACTAAAATAATTTTGAGACACCAACCAATCTCAAATGAAAATTTGATAAACATCAAAGTTGTAGAGGTCATGAAGATCTACAACTTTTATTTTGGTCATCTTGTCATTTGATAAAATTTGAACCTTTCAAATTTGAAATTTTAAAAAATGACAAGTTCGAACCAAAATTTGAGACCCAAAATGATTTCAACATAAAAAGTGATGAATACCAAAGTTGTTCAACTCATTAATATATACAACTTTTTTTAGTCATCTTGTCATTTGACAAAATTTGAACCTTTCAAATTTGAAATTTTGAAAAACGACAAGTTCGAACAAACATTTGAGACCCAAATTGATTTCAACATAAAAAGTGATGAATACCAAAGTTGTTCAACTCATGAATATCTACAACTTTTATTTTGGTCATTTCTTCATTTGACAAATTCTTAGCACACATTGTTCACTAATCTTACATATGTCTCATATAGTTTATAAAACCATATGAGAGATGTGTCACATTTGTGAACAATGTCATTACCACTTTGTCATATGAAAAAAATGACCAATACAAAAGTTGTAGATCTTGATGAGTTATTCAACTTTGGTATTTATCACTTTTTCAGCTGAAATCATTTGGGGTACCAAAATCTTGTCTGAAGTTGCATTTTTTTTAAATTCAAAATTTAAATTGCTCAAACTTTTCATATGTATATATTGACAAAACCAACAAAATAAATTGATAGAGAATGATTTTAGAAAATTTTAGGAAAAAAAATCATCAGATTTGGAGTTAGTATGAGAAAGAAAAACTAGTTACAAAGTTGACCCACATATTAAAAAAAGAAATCACACTGTTCACTATGATCCTGTAAGGATCATCTAGAACAGTGTGATTTCTCTTTTTAATCTGTGGGTAAACTTTGTAACTAGTTATTCTCCCTTATACTAACTCCAAATATGATGGTTTTTTTTCTAAAAATTTCTAAAATCATGCTTCAGCATTTAAGTTTGATCAAACTTGGATATGACAATGTTTTACACATTTTAAAATTTGAAATTTGACAAGTTCAAACCAAATTTTAAAACCCTAAATGATTTCAGATGTAAAAGTGATGAATACAAAAGTTCAACTCATCAATATCTACAACTTTTATTTTGGTTATCTTACCATTTAACTAAATTTGAACATTTCAAATTTTGAAATTTGAAAAAAGACAAATGGGAACTGCAGGGGCGGCTGGTGATTGAGCCGCCCCTATAGATCAACCCTAACTGTAGGGGCGGCTCAGGTTACCAGCCGCCCCTACAGTGTCATCTGTAGGGACGGCTGGGCTGCTGGGGCCCGAGGACGCCCACTATAGGGGTGCCCTCAACCCCAGCCGCCCCTACAGTAAGAATACCCCCGTTCCTACAGTAAGAATCTAGCGTAGTGATTCCACCACTCACGTAGTGCATGGTGTCTTTTAGTTTCTACTATAATATCTTATTCAGGTTCTCTCTCTATATAAACTAGAAGACAACCTCGCGCGTTGCTGCGGGATTTTCCTAAAATTAAATATATTACATACGTAGCATTAGCATATGGTATTTTGTATACTGTGTATATATATGAATTTTACTTGTATGTTATTTTATTGTATCATATTTGGTAAAAAATTGATAAGCTAATAGAAAAAATGAATAGAATATTTGATTAATTATAGAGAAATAGGTGATGAAAAAAGTATTGCACATGATAGAGATGACGTCGACATTTTTTGTAATTAATATGGGTTTAGTGGGAATGATGTCATCTTGTATGAAGAGATAGAACTGTACGGGACCATGACGTCTAAGAGGGAGAGGGGTGAATTAGGCAACTTAAAAATCTAACTCTAAACTATGACCTGTTTTTCTAACCTTAGCAAAACATATGCAAAAGATAAACTATCTAAATGTGCAACTATGGTTTTGCTAGTGTGTTGCTATTTCTACCACAAAAGGAGTAATATAATCAATGTAAATGCGGAAGCTAAAGAGCAAGGTAGAGATATGCAAACTCCCGTCGATGACTCTAGTATTTTTACTGAGGTATCGAGAAGCGCGCAAGCTTCCCCCTAGTCCTCGTTGGAGCCCCTCACAAGAAATCCCTCGCAAGGGCCAAGCTCCCGGTCAGGTAAATCCGTGGATAGCCTCAGGCCTTCCCCACGTGCAAGTGGGTCTCCGACGTGCCTTCTGGCAAGCCTCTCTCGGATGTTGCCCGCCGTCTTTACTATCAAGCTTCCGGCCGAAACGCCGCGGGCCTTGTTCCCTTCGGTACACGGTGGCGGCCACACCACAATCGCAGTTGGTGTGATCTCGCAAGACTACAAGCCCCTCCGATGTACAACAATGGTGCGCGCAAGCACCGAGTGGTAAGAGGTATGCAAACCTCACTAAACACTAGACCTAAACCTAGAGCAAGCGCATAAGCGGTGGTCTAATCTACCTAAGCACTTCGCAAAGCACGTACGCTAATCACCTAATGAATCACTAAGCACTATGCAAGTGGAGATCACTAAAATGGTGTATCAACACCTTTGATATGTTTCCTCAGCTCCACACACCTCAAATGGCCGGTTGGGGGTTCTATTTATAAGCCCCACTTAGAAAGTAGCCGTTGGGTACGAAATCCCGCTTTTTTGCAACTGAACGGACGCTGATCACGTCCTAACCGGACACGTCTGGTCATCCTGACCATTGGAGCCATGATCAACTGATCAGACGCTGCCAGCGTCCGGTCGTAATTTCACCGCTCTGGAACCTTTCTGTACTTGATCAGACGCTGTCAATTTGCCGCCAGCATTCAGTCGCTGCTAACACCTGCTATTGCCGAGCCTCTTGATTGGAGCGTCCGGTCCAACGTGTTGTCACCTCTGTGAGCTCGTTTCTTCATGATCTTACGTTCGGCTTGGTTCCTATCTTCGTACTTAGACTTTGCTTGATATCTTGGGTCTTCTCTTGTGCTTCTAAGGTCTTGCTTTTAGTGTTGATCATCGGATCATCACGTCGCCTTTGTCCAAGTCACGTCTTGCATCCTTATTAAACTACAAAACAATCACTTACAAATTTATTAGTCCAATTTGGTTGTGTTGGTCATCAAACACCAAAATCCAAAGTAAATGGGCCTAGGGTCCATTTCCCTTACAATCTCCCCCTTTTTGGTGATTGATGACAACACAACCAAAGCAAGCAAATAATAAGAATTTGAAATTTAAAAACTATCTACTTTCTAGGATGCAATACAAGGGGCAAGGTTATATGATGCTAAAAGATACTACTTGTAAGACTAAAAGATATCACATAAAAACTTATCTTGCCCTTGCAAATGTCCCCATGTGGCATTATGGATTTAAGCCTTGCTTCCTACAAATTCTCCACATTACATAGACTAATCCATAATCCACTGTGCTCCCTTTTTTGGACCATTACCACTTGTAGACCATTACTATTTGTAAATTATTATGATCTAGCTTTTGGTCTTACAAATTAATGCTTGCTTTTGGTCCTTTAAATTCTTCCCCTTTGGAATCAAACACCAAAAAGGAAGACATTAGTAGCACAAGAGAGGGTCAAACTTTATGATCCTTTGTATGTAGAGTGGAATAGGTCACAAAATTTGACTCTCACATTATATAGACTAAGCTCCCCCTAAATATATGCATACATATGGTAGAAGGAAAAGCATATGCATAATTGGCAAATTTTTGCTCAAGAAAATTTAATCTATATAATGCATGGAGAAAGCATATAAATATCAAAATAAAATCAACATGATGATATTGGTTTAGAAATACCACATGTGGAACCCAATTTGATTTCTACCACTTGCAGTAGGTGGTGGAAATTCGAAGTATGATGCTTAACTCCGGGGACTCTATTTTCCTTGCAATGAGACTACTACACACATGATAAGCTTGAAAAGGTGTTAGTCTCAAGGCATCCAACTTGTAGAGTAACCTCCCCCTAAATTTGTGCACACAAGTATGGAATACTTGTAGGAAACTTGCACATTGATTTTTAGAATCAAGAATACCACTTGAAAGATGGCATCATACGGATGTGAGTCATTTTTGAAGGCGATATTCGGGAGAAATTATCTACAATTTGGACTTTGGCACATATTAGATGAATAATTGTAAGACAAGCTATGTGCTGTACTCCTAAACAATTTAAAACCATGTTGGTTTGCTCCAAGGGTTAAGAATGAAATCGAGCAAGCCTACCATAAGATATACCTAGTGTATGCATGACAAAACATATAAGCATGCAAATGCAAACCTAGTCATGAAGAGTAACTAGATGCTTAAAGATGTCACTTGTAGGAAATTAAATCTAGTACCACTTGAAGAAAATTGAATCTAGTTACCTAACATGGGAAGGGGAATTTGGGTCCATAGTATTCACTAACCCACTTGGCAATGATCTTGTCCATCATGATGCACCCCATGAAATGCACCCATACTTTGCCAAGTCTCCAAATTCCCCAAAATCCATTAGACTTCTCACTTCCCTTTCGGGATCCAAACCTTCTTGGTGCTCTTCATGTTGGAAATGATTTCCTTTGGCACCCAAAAGTGTTTGACCCCATTGTTGGCTTGCTTGTTCACCTTGATGGCCACCACCTTGTTGTTTTTCTTCTTCTTTAACAAGTATGGTGTGGAGGCCTTCTTGTCCACCTTGTTGGTGTAGGTGTTGGAGAGCTTGCTTGTTTGCTTTTTCCAATTCTTCTTTGCTCCTCTCCCATTCTTCACCTTGCACTCATAGGACTTGTGACCTTCCTTGTGGCACACGTAGCAAATCACGGTTTGTCCTTCATCAAGCTTCTGCACTCCCTTGACGGTGTTATCTTGATGAAGTTGGGCTTGCTTTGCCTTGCCTTTCACTTAAGTCAAGTCCTTGGTGAGGCGAGCTACTTCTTGCTTGAGTTGCTCATTCTCCTTTGCAACCTCTTGTATGCATGTATCTACAACAACTTTCTTAACACAAACTTAGTTGCTCAAAGATGAGTCTAAACATAAATCATTACAACAAGTAGAGGCATCCTTTTTAGACATGTTAAAGATAGAACTTTTCCTTTTAGATGCCTTAGTGGGGCTTGTGCTTGGACTTTGCTTGATATCTTGGGTCTTCTCTTGTGCTTCTAAGGTCTTGCTTATGGTGTTGTTCATCATATCATCATGTCGCCTTCGTCCAAGTCATGTCTTGCACCCTATTGAACTACAAAACAATCACTTGCAAATTCATTAGTCCAATTTGGTTATGTTGGTCACCAAACACCAAAATCCAAAGTAAATGGGCCTAGGGTCCATTTTCCTTACAATCTCCCCCTTTTTGGTGATTGATGACAACACGACCAAAGCAAGCAAATAATAAAAATTTGGAATTTAAAAACTATCTACTTGCTAGGATGCAATGCAAGGGGCAAGATTATATGATGCTAAAAGATACTACTTGTAAGACTAGAAGATACCACTTGAACACTTATCT
Source organism: Miscanthus floridulus (assembly GCF_019320115.1). Lineage (NCBI taxonomy): Eukaryota > Viridiplantae > Streptophyta > Magnoliopsida > Poales > Poaceae > Miscanthus > Miscanthus floridulus. The sequence continues at coordinate 27,326,255 of NC_089581.1, read as the reverse complement.
TGCCCTTGCAAAAATCCCTATGTGGTATTATGGATTTAAGCCACAAATTCTCCCCATTACATAGGCTAATCTATAATCCACTATCCTCCCTTTTTTGGACCATTACTACTTGTAGATCATTACTACTTGTAAATTATTATGATCTAGCTTTTGTTCCCTGCAAAATAATGCTTGCTTTTGGTCCTCTAAATTCTCTCCCTTTGGAATCAAACACTGAAAAAAAAGACATTAGTAGCACAAGGGAGGGTCAAACTTTATGATCCTTTGTATGTGGAGTGGAGTAGGTCATAAAATTTGACTCTCACGTTATATAGATTAAGCTCCCCCTAAATATATGCATATATATGGTAGAAGGCAAAGCACATACATAATTGGTAAATTATCGTTCAAGGGAATTTAATCTATATAATGCATGGAGAAAGCATATAAATATCAAAATGAAATCAACATGATAATATCAGTTTAGAAATACCACATGTGGAAATCAATTTGATTTCTACCACTTGCAATTGGTGATGGATATTTGAAGTATGATGCTTAACTCCGGGGACTCCATTTTCCTTGCAATGAGACTACTACACACATGATAAGCTTGAAAATGTGTTAGTCTCAAAGCATCCAACTTGTAGAGTAACCTCCCCCTAAATTTGTGCACACAAGTATGGAATACTTGTAGGAAACATGCACATTGATTTTAGAATCAAAAATACCACTTGAAGGATGACATCACATGAATGTGAGTCATTTTCGAAGGCGATATTCGAGAGAAATTATCTACAATTTGGACTTTGGCACATATTAGATGAACAATCAAAAGACAAGCTATGTGCCATGCTCCTAAACAATTTCAAACCATGTAGGTTTGCTCCAAGGGTTAAGAATGAAACCGAGCAAGCCTACCATAAGGTATACCTTGTGTATGCATGACAAAAGATATAAGCATGCAAATGCAAACCTAGGCATGAAGAGTAACTAGATGCTTAAAGATGCCACTTGTAGGAAATTAAATCTAGTACCATTTGAAGCAAAATTGAATCTAGTTACCTAACATGGAAAGGGGAATTTGGGTCCAAAGTATTCACTAACCCACTTGGCAATGATTTTATCCATCATGATGCACCCCATGAAATGCACCCATACTTTGCTAAGTCTCCAAATTCCCCAAAGTTCATTGGACCTCTCACTTCCCTTTCGGGATCCAAACCTTCTTGGTGTTCTTCATGTTGGAGATGATTTCCTTTGGCACCCAAAAGCGTTTGACCCCCATTGTTGGCTTGCTTGTTCACCTTGATGGCCACCACCTTGTCATTTTCCTTCTTCTTCAAGAGATAAGGTGTGGAGGCCTTCTTGTCCACCTTGTTGGTGTAGGTGTTGGAGAGCTTGCTTGTTTCCTTTTTCTCTTTCTTCTTCGCTCCTCCCCCATTCTTCACCTTGCACTCATAGGACTTGTGACCTTCCTTGTGACACATGTAGCAAACCATGGTTTGTCCTTCATCAAGCTTCTTCACTCCCTTGATGGTGCTATCATGATGAAGTTGGGCTTGCTTCGCCTTGCCTTTCTCTTGAGTCAAGTCCTTAGTGAGGCGAGCTACTTCTTGCTTGAGTTGCTCATTCTCCTCTGCAACCTCTTGTGTGCTTATATCTACAACAACTTTCTCAACACAAACTTGGTTGCACAAGGGTGAGTCTAAACATAAATCATTACAAGAAGTAGAAGTATCCTTTTTAGGCATGTTAAAGATATAACTTTTCTTTTTAGATGCCTTGGTGGGGGTTGTACCAATGGCTTCGAGATTAGCAACTTTAATAGTTAGATCATCACAATGTTTGCACATGGTTTCCATTTTAGCAAGCAAACTTTTATAAGCATCTTGTGATCTAACTAACTTTTCTTTTAATTTTTCATTTTTCTTTACAAGTTGCTCATCATTGATTGTGCATGCATTCGTTGTTGCACTAGCCTCAAGTTGCTCAATTTTAGTAGATAGTTCAACATTAAGATTAGCAAAGTTCTCATATTGTTCAAGCAAAGTTTTGTATGCTTCTTGTAAACTATCTAGCTTTTCTTTTAATTTTTCGAGCTTCTTTTGTTGACTAGTGCAAACTTTAGCATAATTAAGATTTTGTTGCACAATTTCATCATAAGAAGGCATTTCATCATCACTATTACTCTCACTAGAGGATGAACTTTCATTACCTCATGCCATAAGGCACATATGAGAAGAGCTTGATGATGAGTGCTTGCGGCCTCGCCTCTTGTGATGGTGTTCTTCTTCACTTGAAGAATTATCCCATGACCTTGTTGATGTGAGGGCTTGGTTCTTGCATGCCTTCTTCTTTGTCTGGTGTGGGCTTGTTTGGACAAACTTCCACAAAGTGCCCCAACTCACCACATCCATAGCATCCTCTCTTTCTTTGCTCATTTCTTTGATTGGTGAAAAATGAGATCTTGAATTTGGATGGGCACACCCTTGACATTGAACCTTTGGATCATCTTCTCCACCTTATTGATTAGTTTGATTGATTCTTCATCAAGGTCGGAGGTGGAGGAAGATTGATCATCATCACTTGAATCTTCATCATCATCATTATCATCCTCATCTTCTTCTTCACCTTCACTTGAGGAGCTTGAGCTTTAGCTTGTCTCAACTTGCTTGCCCTTCATCTTCTTTTTCTCGCTACATGCAAGAGCTTTACATTTGCTTGATGAAGAGACTTCTTCTTGACCCATCTTGTGTGACATTTCAAATGCCACTATCTTGCCGATGACTATGGCCGGGGTCATGGTGCTCAAGTCCTCCATGTTGTGAAGGATGGTGATGATGCTTGCATATTTCTTTTGTGGTAGCACGGAGATGATCTTCCTCACGATGTCTGCATCATCTAGCTTTGTTAGTCCTATTGAATGGAGCTCATTGATAATTAGATTCAAACGAGAATACATATCACGTACAAGCTCATCACCATTCATTGTAAAGGAATCAAAATTTTGTTTAGCTAGATAATGTTTTTGCTCACGGACATTAGATGTGCCGTCATGGAGCTCTTGGAGTTTTAACCAAATTTCATGAACCATATTTAAAGTGAACACTTGGTTAAACACATCTATGCTAAAAGATTTAAACATGCAATTCTTAGCTCTAGCATTAAAATATATTTCCTTTTCTTCACTCTTTGTGGGTTTATCAAGATTCTTAATGGGTTTCATCCCGTCACGAGTGACTCTCCAAACTCCCAAATCAACCACCTCAAGGTAGTAAGCCATTCTAGCTTTATAATAGGAGAAGTTAGTGCCATCAAACTATGGAGGCCTAGAAGTATCCATCCCAATCACTTTAAATAGCGTCAGCTCAACGGCGGTTAAGCCAAAGGTCCAAATTGAGCCAACCCGCTCTGATACCACTTGTAGGGGACCGTAACGCCTAAGAGGGGGGTGGATTAGGCAACTTAAAATCTAACTCTAAACTATGGCCTATTTTTCTAACCTTAGCAAAACCTATGTAAAAGATAAACTATCTAAATGTGAAACTACGGTTTTGCTAGTGTGTTACTATCTCTACCACAAAAGGAGTAATACAATCAATGTAAATGCGAAAGCTAAAGAGCAAGGTAGAGATATGCAAACTCCCATCGACGACTCTGGTATTTTTATCAAGGTATCGAGAAGTGCGCAAGCTTCCTCCTAGTCCTCGTTGGAGCCCCTCACAAGGAAACCCTCGCAAGGGCCAAGCTCCCGGTCGGGTAACTCCGTGGATAGCCTCGGGCCTTCCCCATGCACAAGTGGGTCTTCGACGTGCCTTCCAGCAAGCCTCTCCCAGATGCTCTCTGCCGTCTTCACTGTCAAGCTTCCGGCCAAAACGTCGCGGACCTTGTTCCCTCTGGTACACGGTGGTGGACACACCACAACCACGGTTGGTGTGATCTCACAAGACTACAAACCCCTCCGATGTACAACAATGGTGCGCGCAAGCACCGAGTGGTAAGAGATATGCAAACCTCACTAAACACTAGACCTAAACCTAGAGCAAGCGCATAAGCGGTGGTCTAATCAACCTAAGCACTTCGTAAAGCATCTACATTAATCATCTAATGAATCACTAAGCACTATGCAAGTGGAGATCACTAAAATGGTGTATCAACACCCTTGATATGTTTCCTCAGCTCCACACACCTCAAATGGTCGGTTGGGGGTTCTATTTATAAGCCCCACTGAGAAAGTAGTCATTGGGAATGAAATCCCGTTTTTATGCTACTAACCAGACGTTGATCACGTCCTGATCGGACGCGTCCGGTTATCCTGACCGTTGGAGCCGCGATCAACTAATCGGACACTGCCAGCGTCCGGTCACATGCCACCGGACGCGTCATGTCACAATTTCGCCGCTCTAGAACCTTTATGTACTTGATTAGACGCTGCAGTTCTGCGTCCGGTCGATTTGCCGCCAGCGTCCAGTCGCTGCTAACGTCTGCTATTACCGAGCCTCTTGATCAGAGTGTCCGATCACTTTCCGCCAGCGTCCGGTCACCTCTGTGAGCTTGTTTTTTCGTGATCTTGCGTCCGGCTTGGTTCCTATCTTCGTGCTTGGACTTTGCTTGATATCTTGGGTCTTCTCTTGTGCTTCTAAGGTCTTGCTTTTCGTGTTGATCATCGGATCATCACGTAGCCTTTGTCCAAGTCACGTCTTGCACCCTTATTGAACTACAAAACAATCACTTGCAAATTCATTAGTCCAATTTAGTTGTGTTGGTCATCAAACATCAAAATCCAAAGTAAATAGGCCTAGGGTCCATTTTCCTTACAAGAACATTCAGCGAGTGACTTAGTGGGAAATGACGTGGACACCTTGCGTGAAGAGAAAAATTATCTAGTGAGGTTTAACTTTATATAAGAATATTATAGAAACAGTACTCCACACCAAAGGAATGGGCACAAGCCTTATTAATGTTGGTTTATGAATTTTGGCGGTGTGAGATCGATCAATCTACTTTTGTGCTTAATAATGAATTTTTTATCCACCGTTGTTTCTCACGACCAAACCTACTATATAAATTGTAACATTTAGGAAGTCCCATTTGTATTTTCTATAAATTTCTAGAGAAGCTACATGTATGTTTCTTTGTATCATTGGCCTTCATTTACTGCTTTGTTCGATGGAAGAACAACTCACCTTTAATACTATTTTTTTATTTCATTTTTGTGCAGGTTTATAATAGCATTCAAGATTTCACTCCCATGCATTTAAAACAAAATAATTAAAAACACTCCCGCGGCAACGCGCGGGAAAATCAACTAGTTATATAGATGAGACCTACCAGTTACCAAAGCCCCCACGTCCGCATTTAATATCAGTATATGACCTACTGAGGAGTACCCCCTCTATAAAAAAAATACAACCATGGTTGCGTGTGTTCACGCTTGACCAAGTTTCTATTTTTTGCAAAGGGAAGGGATTATATTAAAACTCGGCACAATACATCCCTAAATTACATATGAAAAAATTTGAAAAAAATACACAATATTCTATCCAGATTCTTCCATCTTCTTCTTCCCCAATGGCATCCCTCGAACGTCGGAGCCAAAGTGCAGTCCTTTTTGTCGAAGCCAATGACCAACCCCGAAACATTGGACACACCGCCATCCAACGCTTCGGAACTAGTCCAAAACGCATCTGACTCGATGAAAGAATACCGACAGTTGCATCGGTGAGAACAACATAGGATGCAGAGTCATCACCTTCAAACATTGGTGTCCTCTCGCGACCAATGACGATGAGATCGATGACCCGGAGTACCTGTCTTTGTTGGGGTAAACAAGAAGCACCCTCCCCTTGCAGATAATGGGCACAACTTGGGCGTCTACCGATGAAATCAGCGCTTGCAACGACGATCTCGTCATGGCAATCATCGAAGTCATCGCAGGAAACGTTGAAAATCATCTGATTTCGCCGGAATATTTATTTGGACTAAATCCTAAGCAACTGAAAAAAAAAATCAAGAAATTAAAGAGATGGGTCCCCTCACCTTCTTATCCCCGGTAGACGCGCCAGAGAGAAAGGAGAGGGGCCCTAGGTGGAGGCGCGGCGACGGCGAGAACGAGCAAGGGCGGCGGCGGCGTTTTCATGTGACCTAGGCGGCCGCTCGTTCACATTTATAGTTTCAAATTAATTTATTATAAATATATATTTTTATAATTAATCTAATGGTGTTTATTTAATGTCATAGATATTGATATTTTCTATATTTATATAGTTGGTCAAACGTATAAGATACTAAAATATGATAATGTGCTAGAATTGTATTATTTATGGAGGGAGTACTGCTACAGCCCAGCTACGCGCGGCCTCAACTACGGATGGAAATGAACGGACAAAAATCTGCCTATTTTCTACTTTTGTTTCATTAGTTTCTTTTCTACTTTTGTTTGATCCGTTTTCATAAGAGGGGTTTCCTTCTATTTTTACAGGATCCTATTTTCATCCAGAATGAATCTGTATTTACTATGAGTTTCAATATATACGAATATACGTGACAACTACATGTTCTTGTGTTATGTTTATACACCCACTAACCATTAATTATGAATGTTAGCATATCAACATACACAACATGCAAGTGAATATTTGATCTATCTCCGTACGTGTATATTGTTGTGACTTTACACATGTATACTCAAGAATATGAGATTATGCGATTTAACCAAAATGTTTCAACTACCCAGAGGTGTTGTGTGACTTTACATATACATGACATCTCTTTTTTGTTTCTCCTTGTCAAATTTTTTTTTTATCCTCAAACTTTGCATGAGGATAGTTGCTTTCATCATCTATCCGCTATTTTTGGTTGAATTTTTCAAGCACTTTTTGATGGGTTTCTTGAAGAGGAACATAGGAGCACCTAAGGTCATTCTCATTTGAGAGTTTCATGGTGTTGTTTACAAATAATGTCACGACCCAAAGGTTGTTCCAACTTAAACTTTTCAAAAATGCCCTTGGAAGCTCGAGAATCTAACCAACTTCTTCTTGGACCCTGAACCGAAACCCTGCTACACCTCGCAATGTGTTTGGGTCACGACTCACAAGTCTTCATCAATCGTGGCATGAGCCATAGTCTCCTTTTAACTCCTTTCAAGCAAAGAACAACGTTATCAACTCAATGGAAACCTTTGGATCTAGCTCTTGAAAGACAAGGACCCCAAATTCAAGTCCTAAACCTCATAACCTTCTGTAGTGAAACAAAGTAACCTCAGGTCAACCTGATGTTTGACTAATCTAATATTCTTAAGGTCATCACCCAAGAAGTGATCTCTGAACCTCAAATGATTTCTACAATCCATATGAGATGTATTAAAGGCCTCAATTCCAATATCTCCTCTTCAAATAAAAAATTCCTAATTTTAATGTTCTGCCTGATGGACTATCCGCCAAATCACTTATCGAGCAAAATCGGTTTAGGTGAGCTATCATCCTGTCGATCCATTTGGCCCCACCTGTCAGTCCAAAGTGGAGTCTCCAAACTACCTGGTTCAGATCCCCTCACATCTCCACTCACTCACTCTCACCTCCTCTTCCTCTCTCCTCATAGTGAAGAAAGCAAGAACAAGATGTGCATCACGGATGCATATAATTTTTTTTTTGCATGTATACACACCAACTGGGGCACGTCATAGGAATCGTGGTCAGTGTACTAGAAAAAACATTAACAATTATAGAAAAAAATACATTACATATATGATTTAAAAATTATGTTAGATGCATTGATCTAAAGTTTAGTTGTCTAAAATTAAGGACTACTCCCTCCATTCTCTTTTGTTGGACATAAGGTGATTTCATAGTTTTAACTATATATAAGTCTTGAGGTACATAAGAGCGTCTCTAATCGCCTAGGTTAGAGCTAGCTCATGGATTTTTAATCATTAAATAGTACAAATTAAAAGATAAGAGACTGGCGTGAACTCAAGAGATAGTCTCGCACACTTTACGATGCATTCCACTCTGCAGCACGATGTTCAGAACAGTCCCCCTCTCTACTATCACTACCGGAGACGGTTTCTTTGCCGAGTGTCCCAGACTTTGCCGAGTGCTTTTTATCGGGTGCTCGGCAAAGAGGCTATTTGCCGAGTGCTAGAGCAAAAGCACTCGGAAAAAAAACTGGCACTCGGCAAAGAGGTGGTTTGCCGAGTGCCGAGCACTCGGCAAACAATAACACTTGGCAAAGACCAGGTTTGCCGAGTGTCGGGCACTCGGCAAACCAGAACACTCAGCAAAGGGCCGCCGCCGTCAACCCTTTGCCGAGTGTCTTCTCCTGACACTCGGCAACGCGGTGATTTGTCGAGTGTCATTTTTTGACATTCGGCAAACCATATTTTTTTTCACTTTTGACCTCCAAACTTTTTCTACGGTCCTCATACAATACCTGGTACTCTATGTTCTAATTTGGCACATTTCTCGGACTTTTTCTATATTTCTTTAATTTATTTTATTTAATTAAATTTTCTTGGATAATTCAAATTATAACTACTAGTCATTCGAATAATGAAAAAAATGAATGGAAAATGATATTCATGTTATTTAGTATAATGTGAGGCCGTATCCAAGAACAGACCACCAATTTCGAACATCTTGTTCATGAAACGTGACCACAAACTTGGGTCGAGTTGTTTTTAAATTCTATAGAAAACAAACGAAGTCCAAAAATCATGAAACTTGTCAAGATGTCATGATATCATATGTGGAGGCTGTGATAAAAATTTGAGAAGGTTTCGCTCAAGTTGTCACGTACGATGCTTGCAAACCGAAGAATCTCCGAAGAAGTTTTATGATTTCGGGAAGAGGCCGACGAGGTGGTAAGCATCGTACATGACAAACTTGTGTGAAACCTCCTCAATTTTTTATCACAGCCTCCACATATGATATCATGACATCTCGACAAGTTTCAAGATTTTCGGTCTTCATTTGCTTTTTATAGAATTTAAAAACAACTCGATCGTAAGTTCGTGGTCATGTTTCATGAACAAGATGTTCGAAATTGATGGTCTATTCCTGGATACGGCCTCACATTATACTAAATAACATGAATATCATTTTCCCATTCATTTTTTCATTATTTGAATGACTAGCGGTTATAATTTGAATTATCCAAGAAAATTCAATTAAATGAAATAAATTAAAGAAATATAGAAAAAGTCCGAGAAATGTGCCACATTGGAATATGGAGTACTAGGTATTATATGAGGACTACAGAAAAAGTTTGGGGGCAGGAAGAAAAAAATAAAAACGGTTTGCCGAGTGTCTGCGTTTAGCGCTCGGCAAGAGAGCCTCTTTGCCGAGTGCCAGGACGGCTGGCACTCGGCAAAGAATTTTAATTTTTTTTTAAAAAAAACCCTCTTTGCCGAGTGCTAGGCCGGGTGGCACTCGGCAAAGAATTTTTTTAAAAAAAAACTCTTTGCCGAGTGCTAGATCAGGGGCACTCGGCAAAGGGGGGATTTAACCCCGCCGGCCCACACACACCGCACACACGCACGCAGGCAGCTGACCGTGCCAGCACCGCCGCCGCCACCCATGCCACCCCCCGCGCCACGCCACCGGAGGAGGAGGAGAAAGAGAGGAGGAGGAGAGGAGGAGAGGAGGAAGAAGGAGGAAGAGAAGGAGGAGGAAGAAGGAGGAAGGAGGAGGAGGAGGCACCCCGACCATCGTTGCCATGTCCCCGGTGCTTCCCCAACCGCCGCCTTGTCCATTGGCGCCCTAGCCCCTTCACCACCGCCGCCCTACGACACCCACTAGGTATGCCCTACCGTCGTCATCATAGTATTACTAGTAGTTGCGGTAGTAGTAGTGGTAGAGTAGCAGTGGTGGTAGTCATAGGAGTCGTAGGAGTGGTTGTGACATTGTTATATATGTGTGGTTGGATATAATCTTGTGCATGTCAGCCATCGTGTCGTTCATATATATGTGCATGTCGGCCATCGTGTCGTTGGTTTTCTTACAGGTTTTGGAAACCTCACCGTGTAGGGAAGGTGCTGCCAAAATTTTGTATTAATAGTTTTATGTTTCTTTTTTTGCAGAGAAGAGCTCGTCGGAGCAGAGCCTGAGTACCTCGGCGACCCTGATCGCCTTCCTCGCGCGCTGCGGGTCTGCATGCACCGTGTCGCCTCGCCACTACACCGACCTGCCATGGCCCCGCTAGCCAGACTCCACCACCACCCTAGGTTTAACCCCTCTTTCTATATCATGGTCATAGATCACGTAACCCAGTTAGGCGTCTCCCGTTCGAAAGAGGTACGGTTGGAAATATGCAGATATTTCCATATCTAAAACCATATCTGTTTCGAATTGTCCACGTTTTTTGGACAGCCCACGGATGCGTAGGTGGGGTTAGTTTCCATGGTCTGCTCTGATCCGAGATAGAGTTTTGGCATCATCTCCCTGTTGTTCTCTGGATACACACTCTCCCTGGCAGGACGTGTATTTGGAGAACAGCGGGGAGGTGCTGCCAAAATTCTATCTCGGATAGGAGTAGAGCATGGAAACTAACCTCAACTATGGATCCTCGCGTGGGATTAGGACCTATCCTCACCTATTAGATAGTAGGAACGTCATGTAGATGCAATTGATGTTTATATTACTCACCGCTATATATGTTAGAGGATGGAGGACCGTGAGTGGATGTACATGGGCCGCGCAAGTCAGGGTCAGGCCTACTCGTTTGACCACTATGCCCCCCCCCCCCGATGCTGCACATTGGGCCCGCAAGGTATTTAACAACAAGGCAGAGTGGGTAAAGCAAGAGCTGTGGGTAAGTCTTCCTCGCACTACATTGCTCAATACATTGCATTCATTGGACATTCTTGAAATAATGAATGGATACATCGTGTTTGTATGCAGGATTTCTTTAGATGCTAGGATGGACATGAGGCCAGGGTGGATGCGGAGGCTACCAAATGCTGCAAAAAAACTCGTCGTGGACATGCATTACAAGGCGCGCATCCAGGCCGTCGTAACTTACCACGGGACCGTCCTTGGAACGAAGGTCACCAAAAGGGACGCAAGAACCATGATGCTGACCCAGGACCAGTACCTGCAGGTAAATAAAGAACATTAATACTAATTCTTTTTGACATTAAGTAGGCTTAATTTCATCTTCTGATATGTCATGTACTTGATGGCCTATAGATGATTCCTTATTGGTGCGCCGCGCATCCCCAGTGTTAGGTATAGATGGTGGACAAGTGGTGCTCATGCGAGTGGGAGGAGATGCACAACTTGTGCCAAGAGCGGCATTTGATGATGCCAGGTGTAGCACACCATCAAGGCAGTCGTAGCCTCAGCGGATACACAGAAACATGGGTACGCGAATTCATTTATTTATTCTAATGCTCAATTCTGTATGATTTCTAATCATCTTGCTGTTTTTCTCGCAGTCGGCGTCACATGGTGGCCAGCCTTGCTCCATCTTCAAGGCATTTGCTATGGCCCACAAGGGCAAGGCGATGTCCGACGTCGACTACAACCCAGAGGACGGGCCCGAGGCGTACAACAATGCGACCATCCACAACTGCCTCAGTGAGTACACATCGTGGCAAGGGAGGTCCATGGGCTAGAGTACGATCCGAGCACCGAGGACCTTGATGGAGAAGTCATCATGAGGGTGGGAGGAGGCAAGAAGCATGGGCGGTACTGGATTGGCGACGGCGCAATCGACTCGGCTGCTACTCCCAGTCTCTCCCAGATTCGAGCAAGCAGCATGAGCACGAGCCCGACCATACGACCTCGGCAGGACACTTCACACCACCGGGTGGAGGCATTCGAGGTTATTCTTGGTTTATTCGTCGTTCATTGGTTTTTTCATACCTTTCTTTTGCATTATTGTAACATTGGGGTGAATATATTGTAGGCCCAGCTAGAATAAGAGAGGAGGATACGGGAGCAGATGCAGGCGAAGATGGAGAGGGTGGAGGCCGAGCGGGAGGCCGAGCAGCGGAGGATGGCGGAGATTCTTCAGTACATGCAAAGTCTTGGCTCCGCTACGGGTGTAGTTACACCACCTTCGCTATTCGCTCCACCTCCAACTTCACCTCCTCACTACTCTACTCCTATGAGTATAAATGTTTTAGTTTGTATGTTCATGCTTACGGTCAAACCTAGTGGAGTATGAAAGTTTTATTCATGTATGGTATATATTTATCTTGTCTCACACATGCAATCTCTTCTCCTTTGTGCAAAATTAATCGGCGGCATCGAACGATCCTCATGCTTCAGCGAATCCTTCACCAAATCAATCTCATTGGCCATCTTGGTGATGATACTTGTGGTTGTTAATGGTACTTCTATTTGCAATTGTGGTTGTAGATGATGGAGCACTTGGATTACTTGTGAACTTATTTGTGATATATTGTGAGACATGTGACGTTTGTGATATATATGTGACGTTTGTGATATATATGGGGTGTTGGTGATATATATATGATGTTGATGATATATATGTGATGTTGGTGATGTTTGTTATATATATCTTCTGTTTGTTTGGATGTGATGTAAAAAACAAAAAAAGGTTGTTTTCAGTCACTTTGCCGAGTGCAATGGCCATGATACTCGGCAAAGTGACTATCTGGGAACATGCTTTGCCGAGTGCAAAGGCCATTGCACTCGGCAAACATCACAGATTTGCCGAGTGCCACGGGCCAGGCACTCGGCAAAGGTCGCCTATTTGCCGACTGTCTTGACAGGACACTCGGCAAATAGGCTACCTTTGCCGAGTGTCTTGTCGGTGGCACTCGGCACAGTGGCCACCTTTGCCGAGTGTCTGAGTCAACGGCGCTCGGCAAAGCGGCGACCTTTGCCGAGTGCTTGACCTTGGCACTCGGCAAAGCCGCCGTCACGGCGTCTTTTCTTTGCCGAGTGTCAGATTAGCACTCGGCAACCGAGTGTCCAATAAAGTGCACTCGGTAAAGAGGTCTTTGTCGATAAACTATTTACCGAGCGCCCTTTGCCGAGTGTAACACTCGACAAAGGCTTTGCCGAGTGTATATCGGCCTTTGCCGAGTGCCCGAGGCACTCGGCAAAGAAGCTGAATCCGGTAGTGTATATTTATTAGCTTAGAGCTGGTGATAGTTCATACTGTTTGAGATGCCCTAAGTTGAAGGGTTAGCGTCGGCAATTTACTCACGCAGAACAAATACCTTTTGTCGTCATGGAGAGCAGGATTTTTGGGCGTTGCGGTGGGCAGACCTCGCGCTTGTTGGTTGAGCAAGATTTTTCGGACTGCATGCATGCATGCTTGCGTGAATACATCACGGGCACTCAAATGCTTCGTTAATCCTAGACCTCGTTCTCCAAGGCCAATCTTAACGAGAGTTTCATAAGAATTTTATAAACATTAAATATGCTAACATCGTACTTTGTTGATAAAAAAAGATAATAAAAGTTTCATAGAGTAAAGAGAATTTTACGAGGATGGAACTCTTTTGTACTATTTTCAAGACACAGGTGCATTGCAAACTGAGACATAAAACCCCGACTAAGATTGGACTAAAAATACTTGGTATCAAAAAACTATTCTCCACGCCTAAAACGTAGAATGGAAGAAGTAAACTTTAGGCTACTTTAGTTTACTTGTAGATCTAAAGTATTTTGAGGCTGGCTAAATTTTAGACAACACTTTAGACTATAAAGTGGTCTACAGTTTAGTGGCTAAACTTTAGAGTTTAGACTATAAAATTCAAATAGTGAAACATAGCTTTAGTGGATCAAGTTTGAGTTCCGTGACGACTGAAACCCGCTTTGAACGAGCACGCGGAAGAAACACGCGGATGGACACAGGCCTTGTTGTCTCGCGCACGTGTCGGGAAGGGAAGGACCTACAGAGACGCCATGGAACGCTGCAGTCTTATGGGTCGGGCCACCGGTGCTGATTAAAGATATTGGCAGCCGGACGTCCAGACAGAAGCGAGGGTCCGGACGCCTGCGTCACGTCCACCCCTTAGAGCAAGTATAATAGTAGGCTGTAAGCCGACTAAATACTGAGGTGGAGGAGAGAGGGGATAAGAGAGAGTAGAAGTGGGCTGTAAGCTTACAGCCGGCTTGGGCACAAAAACCAAAAAAGTCTGTGAGAAAGACAAGTGGGCCATGTATTAACTGTAAAGAGCTAACTACTATATGAGTGGGCTGAGAGAAGGCTGTAAGGAACCTTACAGCCAGCAAGCCGGCTGTATTATTAGCCTTGCTCTTACAAGAGCATTATTGTTACCTAGCGCATGATCATCCGTGTAGCCCACACGGCCGACATGTGGCCGAACAGCCAGAAGACTGGGAACCACCGAGAGCTTTTATCGGATTATATAGATGAGACTTATCAGTTACCAAAGCACCACGTCTGCATTTAATATCAGAATATCACCTACCCCTCCATCCACCAAACAATGCAATTCTCGTTTTCCAAGAATTCAAACGGTAATGGCTTAAACTTTGACTAAATTTATATAGAAACAGGCAATGAGCGCTCGGATGTGCGGCCACAGGACCGTCCGGACGCTGCTCCCGGTCCCACCCCACGCATACGTAGGATTCGCTCGCATGGACGCAGACCGCCCCGCGCTGCTCCGTTTCCCACACCACTAACGCCGCTCCGTTTCCCCGTGCTGCACCTACTCCGCTTCCCGCATGTACATAGGGCCCACCCACGCCTGCTCCATTTCGCGCACACAGGAATCCACGCGCCCGCCTCTAGGTGCGCGCCACAGATGCATCGGTGACACACGACGGTGCCCCAGCACAGGTGGGTTCTATTGCAACATGTGCAACATCATATCTACTTTTACAACATTCAGATAAAACACTTCCAACATACGTCTGAAATACTTACAAAACACCTAAAAAAGTCATTGCAAGTATATGCAGCATCCAGATAAAACACTTCCAACATATGAAACTCCTGAAACACTTAAAAACATACGTTTGCAATATGCATGTTATGTAACATCCAGATTAAAGACTTGAAACATACGTTTGAAAATATTTGAAACATATGCTTGTAACATTAAATATACGCTTGAAACATGCGTATATAGCCACTGCAACATACGCAACATCCAGATAAAACAAATAAAAACATAAACACTTGAAACACGACATCACCGACGGCCACGGCCTACCTGGTGGGGAACCGCGGTAGCCAGCAAACGGCGCTCGGGTGTGGTGGAGAGGGAGGATGGCGGCAGGTGGGCAGCTAGGTGCAGTGGAGAACGCTGCCCCAGAGCAGTCGTCGTGGACCACGCCGCGTCAGCGTGGAGAACTCGGTGGCAGGAGCGGGAGCACCACTAGGTGAACGGAGATGGTGGTGGCAATTGCGGGAGCGCCACACGCACATGACGTGCCCACGGGTCTAGGAGCCATGGCATGAACAACATGGTGGTCGAACCGGCCAGCGTGGCACCGGGGTGCATCGAGTGGAACTCCAGTGCATACGACCATGGGTTGGGTGGAGCGGAGCTCACTCAGCCACACCAGTTGCGGAAGGCAACCACAGCTCGCTGCACGGGAAGCCAAGAAACCGCTTAGCAGCCTCCAAAGCGGAGCTCACTCAGCCACACCGGTGTGCATGCCTTGGCCATCAGCGACGTCGTACAGTGAGGATGGGCGGTGGTGGTAAAGTGAGATGAGAGAATAAGGTATGAGAGAAATAATAAAGTGAGCCTGAGGACGGAGGCATCCGAGCTTGCTTGTGAGAGCATTGCTTGTGGGTCCGCTGAGCGTCCAATGCGTCCGAATGCATGGACACAAGGATTACTGATATAGAAAAGTACTAACATTCATGATATAAAGTAAGAGCATCTCCAAGAGTACCCTATTTCCATTTCTAATCCTTGGTTTTTGGTAAGATGAGAAAAAAAAATTCTCTCCAACAACTTCTAATCCATCCTTCAAATCTTTTAGCACTTAATAAAAACTGCCCCAATCGCGCGTAACTTTACGTGGAGTCGGCATCGCGCGGAAAAAGGTTCCCGCGCCTTCTCTTCCATTGCGCTCGTATCTTCACCGCCGCAGGATTCGCACGCGCTTCGGGCTCGGGTGACATGGCGTCGCTGAGCCCTACCGCACGCACGGAGAGGCGCTTGAGAGGAGTCGGAGACAGACTCTCTCGTCTTTACATGGCGCCGATCTATCAACGAGAGAGGTCCCAGCGGCCAACTCTCGCGCCGCCAACGGACGAAGGCAGCCGCACGGCACCCACGGAAGATACTCTACGCATCGCCGGAGATGACCAGCTGCCAGGCATAAGCATGCAAATGCGTGCATACACGTCGGTTGCGCCAGCAGCCCCACCATGCATCGTCCACATGCACACACCACACCGCCACAGTTCTAGCTGGAAGGAGGCGGCGCGGCGTAGGTTTCCGCGACCGCGAAGAATTTCACGCGGAAAAAAATACCGTAAATAAAAAAAACACAAGTGGGACCAAATTTTGATTTTTTTTTAAGTGAAATATTGGAAACTATTGGAGAGGACCTTCTTTTTTTCTCCCAATATATTTTTAGGAGTTGGAAAACATAGAGTTTTTAGAGTAAAATTTAGGACACTCTTGGAGATGCTCTAAGCACCATTAGCTTAGTTATAAAATATATTTTCATAATAAATTTATTTGAAGACATAAGTGCTAATACCATTTACTATATATAGACTTGGTCAAAGTTAAACTAGTTTGACCGGCATAGATTCCATAATTGCATTTTTTTGTGGACGGCTCTATCAAAAAATGCAACTATAGGTTGTGTGCCGATTAAAATGATTTATGTTTGATCAAGTTTCTGGTGAACAAGCTTCTAGTAAATAATGGTATGCGCATCTATGGTTTCAAAATCAATTTATTATAAAAATATATTTCACAATTAATCTAATGGTATTTATTGATATCATAAATATTGATATTTTTTATTTATAGTTAATCAAACTTATAATATACTAAAATATGATACTGTGCTAGAATTGTTTTTTCTCGAACCTAGGAAGTACTCCTACAGCCCAGCTACGCGAGGCCACAACTTTGGATGAAAATGAAGGGACAAAAATCCATCCGGTTTTCTACTTTTGTTTCGTCAGTTTCCTTTTCTATTTTTGTTTGATCCGTTTCCATAAGAGAGGGGTTTCCGTCTATGTTTACAGGATCCTATTTTCATTCAGAATGAATCTATATTTATTCTCAGTTTCAATATATACCAATATACATGACAACTACATGTTCTTGTGTTATGTTAATACACTGACTAATTATTAATTACGAATGTTAGCGTGTTCACATACTACATAACATGCAAGTGAATATTAGATCTATCCATACGTATATATTGTTGTGTGACTTCACACATGTATACTTATATAAGAATACTCTCCCTGGATAAATAGATTCCTGGAGTTGTTTTAAGTCAAACTTTTTAAACTTTGACCGAATTTCTAGAAAAAACGTTAAGATTTATGGTATCAAATTAGTATCTTTAGATTTACTATAGAATACATTTTCATAAGGTACTCATTTTATGTCATAGATGTTGCTATTCTTTTCTATAAAGTTAGTCAAACTTAAAAAAGTTTGACCGGCATGGATTCCAGGAATTGATTTATTTGGGGACGCAGGGAGTATTAGATTATGCGATGTAACCTAAAATTTTCAACTCCCCATAGGAGTTGTGTGACTTTACACATACATGACATATCTTTTTTGTTTCTCCTTGTAGAATATTTTGTTCATCCTCAAACTTTGCATGAAGATGGATGCTTTCATCATCTATCCATAACTTGATGGGTTTCTTAAATGGGAGCATAGGAGCACCTAAGGCCATTCTCAATAGAGAGTTTCATTGTGTTGTTTATAAATAATGTCATGACCCAAAGGTCATTCCAACTTAGACTTTTCAAAAACGCCCTTCGAAGCTCGAGAACCTAACCAACTTCTCCTTGGACCCTTACTCGAAACCCTGCTACACCTTGCAATGTGCTTGGGTCAGAGTCTTCTTCAATCATGGCACGAGCCATAGTCTCCTTTTAACTCCTTTCTGGCAAAGAACAACATTATCAACTCAATGGAAACCTTTGGATCTAGCTCTTGAAGGACAAGGACCCCAAATTCAACTCCTAAACCTCGTAACCTTCTCTAGTCAAATAAAATCAACTCAGGTCAAACTTTGGTCACCTGATGTTTGGCTAATCTAATATTCTCAAGGTTATCACCCAAGAAGTGATCTCTGGACCTCAAGTGATTTCTACAACCCATATGAGGTGAGCTGTCATCCCCTCCATCCCTTTGGCACCACCTGTTAGTTCAAAGTGGAGTAACCAAACTGCCTGTTTTAGATCCCTCCCCATCTCCACTCACTCACTCTCATCTCCTCTCCCTCTCTCCTCATAGTGAAGAAAGCAAGAACAAGAGAGAGAGAGAAAGGAAGAGACAGTCCGGGAGCACACCAGACTATTAGAAAATATTTATGAATATTTATTTTTGCAGAACCTTTACAAACCCTCGACCCCTGAGTCCAACCACCCTAGCACATGTTTATATACCTCCTAGTACAACACTAATTCTCTCCTTGATTCATCCAGTGAGATCCCAAATAGATCACAAGTTTATATCTCCTATCTCTCAAGTCCATCGATTTTCATGAGCAATCTCAACTCTAATTCCTCCAATGATCTCTTGCAGGTTAGGCACTGATGTGAGGTACGAGTATGAGTCATCATGATCACCCTTGATCATCGGGACTTCGAGGCAAGCAGACACCACTACTAATAGCCCCTACATTGGATACTCATGTCATATATATTCATCAAACGCTGCATTTCATTTCAATGTTGCTTAACCAACTAAGTATGACTTAACTAAAGGTAGTCCAAACCACTTAAGTATAGTTGGCCTTTTCTATCAATTGGGTTTAGGACTTTTAATATGCTTAGTTGGCTAGAAGCAGTCGAAGTCGAGTGTACGTGAGCGGGAACTCACTCTCACTCGTGTAGCTAGATCACTAGCATAACCAACACTAAAACATACAAATGGGTTTAACTTCGTTCGGTCTAGTTGCTTAAGGATCAACCCTTAGCTGGACTTAATTGTGAACTTGATGTGGGCTTCAACTCAACAAGGGGTAAGGTCACTGCGAGCGTTGGATCTCGAGTGATGTAGCTCATGGAGAGTTAAGGATTGTCCTCTGGGATAGTAACTTTGAGTACCCCCGTACATACCACATGTCATGTATATATGGGAGCGGCAAGCTGCATGGATTCAGTTCAGGATGTACCACGGGGTAGCTCACGAAAATGTACCTCGGCTCATTGCCGTTTCGTTCACGGGCTAGAGAGCCACATCAAGGAAAATTGTTGGAACCTCGAGGCAACCCTTACTTGGTCACGAGTATGGAGGTTCGTCCTTGGTCTCTGTGTGGGTATAGTTGTACACCTCTTGTAGAGTTTTCTTTGAATGCCTGAAAGTCTTCGGATGAATTTTTGGTTGTTCTCTCTTCTATACTCAAAGTAGTGAGAGTGTGATGTACTTATTCATGAGATAAGGAGATATGTTTATCACTAGATTTCATGTATAATTTAGTTGCTTAAGAATTGTTAAACTAATTAAAAGTTCATAACATGGCATCTTAACAAACACCATGCTTTTTACAAACTTTACAAATTCCTATTAAGATCCCCTTTTATCCACCAAATGTTTATGTTGGAATAAGTCCTCTGAGTACAATTGTAACACCCCAAAATTTTCCACTTTTGAAAATAGAGTTAAAATGATTTATTTTTGAATTTTTGAGCACATGAAAACATAGGTAAATAAAATTTTCATTAATTTAAAATTTATCATAAGGTAGAAACGTGTTTGTTGCATTCATGCCAGTCGCACCTCGTGTTTCTATGTGCAAAATGTGTGTTTTTTGATACGTTTAGGAGACGAATATCTATCTTTAGGAATTTTCTAGCTTCTTTCTAGAATTTAATTCCTACCTCCTTCACCTTAATCTTTATGTTCCAAGTTCTCAACAATATTTTTATGAGCTCCAAATACTTTATTTGGGTTCATCATGTTCCAAAGTGTCTCTGGAAATTTTCCCCAAATTTTCGGAGGTCCCGGAGTATTTTTCGTGGCTTAAATATCAATTCTGGACTTTTCTAGAATTATTTTATCCACAAAATTAATTAATTCCGAAAATAATAAATCTCTCATTTATCCCAACGCTCAAAGCCCATGTGTAATAATCCTAATAAATCCTAAAGGCTCATGCATTTATTTACTAATGGGCTTTAATGTTTATTTAGTCCCATTAGTAAATGTGGAGGGGGTAACATCAATTAGTACCATATTGCTAGTTGACGTGGATGTGGAGAGTTTTTCTTCCTATATATATCAACCAACCCCTTGGGCAAAGCACACCAAAACTACCATATGGAGAGCCCCTAGTTTGGGAAATCCCTCGTGTAGTAAATTATATTTTTCTCCTCTTTCTCTCGCCGTTGCTGTCGCCGTCGTCGTCGTCGTTGCCGTTGTCGTCTTGCTCCTCCTACGCCGCCGAGGTACCCCTGGGTAAGACCGCCATCCAAAATGTTTTCCCAGACTTCGTCTTCTTCTTTTAAAAGCGTAGTTTCGTTGGTTTAGATCCAAAATACGTTTTCAACTATTTACAGAATTGCCACATATTTTGTTTTAGCCATAACTTCTCTGTTTTAACTCCGATTTGATCCGTTCAACTTGCGTTAGGTTCGTAATTTCATAATATACGTGTTTATACTACTCTTCAGTATGTTTTTAACTTTTAAAATTCGTGATTAGATTTAATATAATATTTGACTAAAAGAAATCTTGTTTAAATCATATCTTCTGCGTCCTAGATCCGTTTTAGTCCATTAAGTTGCGTTAGATTCATAGCATCAAGATCTACATGTTAGTAACAGTGTTTATCATGTCACTAATACCAGAATTTCATGGTTTGAATCATATCTTAAATAACAATTATGCAACTGGATTTTATAAACAGAATATGATTTGTTTCACTTTAGTTTTATAAATCAAATCTAAATTTGACTTAAATTATAATCTCTATGAAATATCTTATATATGTTTTTATATATTTAAAACACATGAAGCTAATAGTTTTATATTTTCTCCTATGAGCGAATCTTTCGGTAGATGTATCTTTTTCACCGTAGCTTCGATTAGCGTGTTTTTCGTGTCTATGTGTTCGTAGCGAGACATAGATTCGTTTTATAAACTTTTCATCTTGATTTTATGTTTGGTGTACTATTTTAATTTAGATCTATTGTTTGCTTCATGTATGATTGTATGGATTCTTGTGTGGTGCTTTATGATTAAGTCTAGTCGGTGAGATATACGTGGTAATCAAGAAGAAAAAGAAGAAGAACATTGAAGATTAAAGCTTACCGAAGGATCGGTGTTTAAGGCAAGTATAGCATGGGATCTTCCTTGTTGTCCTATATACCTTTAATCATTTAATTCATGCTGCATGTGTCTACCTTGACTACCACTAAGGATATCCTAGTCTTTTGCACTGGTACCTTGATACCTTTGGGTTATTGCATTGGGTAGCTTTGCTAGTGCTCAACTACAACCATGATCTTGTAACTTGACTAATGGTATATGCAATAAACACTAAAAGATGTTTTTAGCAACATGGAACAAGGGGGCTAGAGCATTGGGCTATTTATGATGCTCTAGATTCCTCTCCCTAAGGACTTATCTATAAGTGATCATCCGGGACTTACAGTACAGCTGTGAGGGCTACATAGCTCTGGCTTTAGCTCAGTATGAGGATCTTTTCTAGCTTGTTAGTGGTTACCTTTATTGGCATAAGAATGGCTTGACAAATCGGGTATAGGACAGCCTCTACTCTTATGTGTATAGCCGTGATGGAATTGTGCCATTCGATAGGGGGGTTCCTACATCTGTTTGCCAAGTGAATCTAATAGCCCTAACTTGTTAGACAAACCTTTGAAAGGCTTCATAGTGAACCCTGCCGACCTTCCTTGGTAGTGGGTCAAGAGGCTGATCACCTTGGGCGAAAGGGTAAATCATGATTCACTGTGAAAGTGTACAACCTCTGCAGAGTGTAAAACTGGTATATCAGCCGTGCTCACGGTCATGAGTGGCCTTGGAACCCTTATGGAATAGATGATGAACACTTATGATACTAATGATAAAGATGCTCACTAATGATTACTGTTTATGCTATTCATTATTCATGTTTACCTGATCATGTGTTTACATGGGCTTGTGGATAAACTTGTTGCTACTCCTATGCTAAAATCATGACTCATTAAAAGCTAATCGCAGTTAAACCAGTGTCAGCCTTTTGAGCCTCATGAACCCCATGTTATATTTGTTGAGTACGACATGTACTTACGCTTGCTTTATTTTCAATTATTTGGATGAAAATCTCGGATGGGTACCAGATTGTTAGTCTGGAGGAGTTAGGCTTGTGATCAACCAGTCAGTTGTCCCTGTGGATTTGGAGTCTTCGCCTGAAGATCGGAGTTATCTTTCCGATGTCTATACTCTGAGGTTATAATCTTTATACTATTACGCTATGTATTTAAGCATTATCTTTTGATATTACCTTTATTTGTAGCTATATGTGAGATTTGACTTCCTGGGCTCACATATGGTGTGTATCTGGTTTTATTCTCAAAACCGGGTGCTACAACATTCGTACTCGTGGCACCTCCGTTATGCTTTTACAAGTCCCTTAGACTTGGTGACCACCCGAGCCTAGCTTGGGTGAAGTCAAAGGTTTAGCGGATGATGGGATGGGTGACCTCCTAAGCTGTAGTTACTCTGATGATTAAGTGATTATGTGTAAGAGTGAAACTAGAACGGTGGGATAATAATAGACATACTTGGTTGCACAACTACCTTGTAATTTATAATACCTATTTTATCTCATGTCATTACAATGGTAATGTAAACACTCTTTAATTAATTATGATGTATGATTATTGAGCTACGTAAATCTTGATGGTTGGTTCATGGAGTGAAATCCTACAACTTGATCTTGCGGGTACAACTCACGCGAGTGGAGGTTTGCGAGTAGTGACTCCAAGGACCTCTGCCTAACCCAGGGGAGCATCTCCAAGAGTTTGCTATCTCAACTTGGCATCCATATAATTTTGGCAAAACAAGAAAAAATAGCCTCCAACAGTTTGGCAAAACAACTTGGCATCAATAGCAACTTGGCAAATCTTCCCTCCGCGTGCGCAAATATGCGCGCGCGTATACGGCTTGGCATCAGGGGCTCTTCGTTTCTTAGCGGGGCTCTTCGTTCGCTTAGCGGGGCTCTTCGTTCGCTTAGCGGGCCTCTTCGTTCGCTTAGCGGGTTTTTTTATTTTACCAAGTCAAAAATGCCAAACTCTTGGAGATGTATTGTTTTTTTACTTGGCATATAATTTTGGGAGTTGGCAAATCACAAGATTTGCCAAGTAAAATTTGACAAACTCTTGGAGATGCTCTTAGCACCCAATCCGTTGGGAGGACAACCCGAGGTGCTAGTAGGCCTAGGCAAATATTAATGTTGAAACTTGCGGTTTCTAACTACGTGGAAGTGGCCAAGGCCTCCGCCTGACGGACAGTCGGCCTCGGGCAGAGGCTTGGGAAGGAAAATGACAAAGGGGGAGAGTGTTGAGTAAGGGAATGGCTCAAAAAACTAGGGTTTCATTAATTCATTCACCAACCAACCATCTCAGTTACAAGTGTCCCATATTTATAGGGCTCAACTACTACCTAACATAATTTATTACAATGCCCCTCAACTCCTATAGTACATTCCTAGAATATTCCGTCGCTAGCCTCTTGTTCGCGGGGCAATCATGCCATACCGTCTTTGAGTGATGGGCTTCCACCAGCATCCGGCCCACTGTAGCTCGATCTTCGGCCCAAAGGCCTGAGTTCCTCAGCGCCGACCTTCGTCTCCAGTGGCGCGCCGCCGCCCTGGCGGGTCTCCGCCGGACGGTCAGAGGTGTTACCCGTGGGTCACCGCCCGGCCGCGCGGGCCACGGTTCTTGCCGCTGTCCCCCGCCTCCAGGGGCGCACAGTCGCCTTGGAGGACCTCCATCGGTCTAGGCAGAGGCGTCATCCACTGTTCTCCGCCCGTCCGCGCGGGGCCACGGTTCTTGCCGCAGCCCTCCGCCTTCAGGGGCGCGCGGTCACCTTGGAGGACCTCCGCTAGTCCAGGCAGAGGCATCATCTGCAGGTCTCCGCCCGGCCGGGCAGGGGTCATGCTGGCATGTTTGCGCGGACTGCGAGCGCCTGCGCTTGAGTACCTGCGCACACTTAGGCAAGATCGTCTATTTGATTAGTTTGGAGATAAGGCGGCCTCTGCACGTGATACCGGAGACACCCGCCTGAGCGGAGTCCATGACGAGAAGGAGATTCGGCACCCTTCGAGCATAGCCAGGAAAACTCCTTTGGTCAGTGCCGAGTCTCCGTCATAAGACGGTCGAAGACGTCTTAGCGACACCTCGCTGTCAGGGGCCTTCGCCACCTGCCAAAGCCATGTTACAACAGTTCCCCCCTTTTGAGGCCATGGTTTGTCGGAGCGTGCCGTGAGCTCAAAACGCCTTGGCCGAAAGTGCCCGCGGGGGCGGAGGCCACCTTTGGTGTCTTCGACTGAGGCCCCGCTACTTCTATTCCCCCCTTTTGAGGCCATGGTTCGCCAGAGCATGCCGTGAGCTCAAAACGCCTTGGCCGAAAGCGCCCGCGGGGGCGGAGGCCGCCTTTGGTGTCTTCGACTGAGGCCCCGCTACTTCCCCCCTAGCCCGCTCTGGCGTAGCTGTTGGTCTCGTCGAGAATAGCCGTTGGGTGGCAAATGTAGCCGTTGCCCCACATCGCGGCCGTTTCCGCTGTGTCAGTGTCCGTTATGTTCTCCGCGATTTTTTCGGAGGTGATCGTCGTGCAGCAGGCGAAACTTCCGGAGATGACCATTGTGCCCGCTGCCTATATAAGGGTGCTCTTGGTGGCAGGGTCCCCCCACACACCACTCACTCGCTTTCATTGCGTCCGAGAAAACGTTCTCTGCCCTCTTCGCTTTCGCCTCTCGCTGCCCTTGCTTGCTCCGTCTTTCTGTTTGTGTCTCGCACTTAGGTTGCTGTCACAGTGGCTCTCCTTTCCACTTCTACCCAAACTCACTGGCCCGCCTTCTCCAGACCCTACCGCCACCTTCTCGGTGTTAGGGCCATCGGCTGGGGTGCACGCTTTGAGTAGTGCATGCTTGCCTCTGCCTCCACGTTGGAGTTGGAAAAGCTGGTGGAGGAGGATTTGGGGAGCATCTCTGCGTCCATCGAAGACCTAGTCGCTGCGGACTCTGGGGACATGGCGATAAAATCTTGGGACTTTGGCCCGTCCTCTATTATTGAGGAGGCAATCACAGAGATGCTGAAGGAGTCATGTTTTCCTTCTTCCCGAGTGAAGATCCCTCCGCCGAGTTAGACTGTTCCGGAGTCAGAGGAAGGATACACGGTGGTCTTCCAGGACTTCTTCACCTGCGGCCTCTGATTTCCTTACATTCCCTTCGTCCGCCGAGTGTTGGAGACCTTCAACGTTTAGCTCCATCATCTGACTCCCACTGCTTTCCTAACTCTTAGCAAGTTTTGCTGGGCGTGCGTCTCTTATGGTGCCGAGCCGGATGTGGACACCTTTTGCACGTACTATGAACTGTAGAAGTAGCCGAAGAGGAAGAAGGAGGTGCGAGATGGCAAGAAGGTGGAAGTGACCTATCAGTACGGTAGTTGCACTTTCATGTCCAAGAGGAACCAAGGTGTGGATCGTCTAGAGATATCTTTTTGCCAGAAGGGCAAGTGGGACCGCGGCTGGCTCGAGCAATGGTTCTACGTGAAGACTTATGGGGTCCGCAGCACAACTGAGGATGGCGAGGAAGTCTCAGAGTATCCACTGACTTCTCGGATGGAGGAGATGGCACCACACACGTGCGTGGATCCACCGAAGGAGGTGTCTCCGACGCGGGAGGCCTGTGATCGGGCTTTTGCGGCTGCGTGCCGCTACTCTGGTGGTCACGATCTGGTGGAGGAGATCATGGCCTCCAACTACTGGCCCTTGGGCAAAAACAACCTAGCTTTTCAGCTGGAACAGGTCAAGGTTCCCATTTTCGGGCCGGAGGCCGGGATTCCGTTCCCTCGCTTTGGTCAATCTTTGGGGGAGGGAGTAATGGAGGACGGTTTCATCTCCGAAGTCGAGGAGGCCGCGATAGGGTTGGTTGGCAAGATTTCCAAGCGTGAGTACATGTCTTGGATGGCTGTGGCAGGCACCATGCCGCGGCTTAATCGAGTTTTTGAGGAGGTCGGGATTATCTACTGGGAGCGTGAGGTTCCCACTGAGGTCCTGGCCTCGATTGAGAAGAAAAAGAAGAAGACCTACGCAAAGAATGTTATGGTGGAGGCTGAGTCTAAAAAGAGGAAAGGTGTTGTCGGCTCTCGGGCGCCTGTGAAAAAGAGGAAGAAAAGCGGAGGTCCGTTGATCGCGCCGGCCTTTTCTTCTGCTGGCAGCGCGGGCGCTGCCTTCGCCGGCAGCGAAGACATCGAGAGCTCCTCTGCCCCATCAGCGGATGCTCGAGTTGTGAGCGGAGAGGATCGTGGCGCTCCCGCAGCTCTGGTGTGCCCAGCGGGTGGAGCCATGAGCGGTGTCGGGCGGCCAAAAACCGGCGTTGCCCCGGCGCGCTCCTCGCATGGCGCTACGAGCGTCGGCGAACAGCCGGAAGGTAGCGCCATCGAGCCTATGCCCGACATTCTTGGCGGGCTGTGCTCGAGCTCTGAAGAGGACACGGAGGCCATCCCACGGCATGCTCCTTCATCCCCTACCGCTGTCGTGCCTTTGCCCATGCCTGTGGCCGACGTCGAGCGGCTGGATGCCGCTCCTGCCGAGGAGGCCCCGGCAGCTCGGGCTTCCTTGAGTCCTCCGTCCTCCGGGCCACCGGCTGATGATGTCCAGCACCTTGGGCCTTCGCCGCACGATACGGCAGAGACTTCTGCTCAGAGGGCGCAGGAAGCTGCCCTTCTAGGGCTTTATATGTGTAGGTCTATCTGGCGCACACCTTTTTGTTTATTGTCTTCGCCCGTCTGATTCCTTTGCTGTTTGGCTAAGTACCACTACTGTGCGTCTGCTGCTTTGCAGATGATGTCATGGCCGGGCTTCTCACCCTGGAGGAGCGGGCGGCCGCTAGGGGTGCTAGGTTTGGTCCGGGGCAACCGGGGCCGATGGAGCCAGGTCCGAGTAAGTAGAAAATGTTTTTACTTTGGTCATCATCTGGCTTGTTTTTTATCTATTCTCTGGCCTGAGCTGTTGTTGTTGTGTATTTTTTGTGTAGGTTCCTCCGACACTTCTATCTCAGGTTGGGAGGAGTGTTATCTTGCCGTTCTTGGAGACATCGGAGGTGGTCTTTGGTTGTTGGTGCGTTTATCATGAGATCTGCTTCTCACCTTATCGTTTTCTTTTTGTTTCTTCTTGTTTGGACAGATCGCTTTAAACGGCGTCTGAGGGATATGGATTTCTTCCAGCTTCTCCGCGTTCACCTCGAACACCAGTGCCTGGTTCGTCTCCAGCGGTTTTGCCCCTTTCCTTCTTTTACTATTTTTCGTGTATGTTCGCTTGTAGACTTGTTCTTGATTTCACCGTTGTTTGCTTTGGTTTTTTTTCTGGCCGCAGGGGTATCACACGGGTGTTGTTATGGAGGAACGCTGTACCTGCGAGGTCTGTGACCGTGACGTCGCGATCAAGGTGCTCAAGGCAGAAGTCGAGCGCCTCAAAGGTGAAAAAGGGGGTTTGTCGGACTCTGTCGCGGCTCTCCGCCTGTCTCTTATGGAGAAAGAGCGAGAAAAGGATGGCTTAAGGGCCGATGCCATGAAGGCCCGAGAGGCGGAGGCATTGTCCACCGAGCAGGCCCATAGGGCGAGTGAGCTGACCAAGGGTCTCCGCCGAGAGCTTGCCTCCGAGAAGGAATCCACAGCGGCGGTGAGGGAGCAGCTTTCTCTGACGACGAGGCATCTGGACTCGATCAAGGGGGTCCTCACTGCGACCGTTGGTCATTACCAGGCCACCGTCGCTGAGGTCGGAGACAAAACCTCTACTCCTCTGGAGGAAGACAGCGTGTACGCCCTCGCCTCCTGGCTAAAACGTCATCTTGCAAAGCTCCCCGGTCTGATCAACGGTTGCACGGACTACGGGGCGCTGGCGGGAGTGACGAACTATGCCAAACTTTTGGCACGCGGCGGGTGTATGCACACCAAAGGTATTCCGAAGGGGGCGCTGCCTGGTCCAGAGGAACTCGGTGAGACTTCTCTTGGTTTGCGAAAAACCTTGAGAAATTTCATCGGGCACTTTTGGGCTCCATTTGGGAGATCAGCAGCCCGGAAACTGGCGGAGGACAAGAGGGCCAAGGTATTTATAGTTTGTGTAGTCGGCCTTCTTCTTTTTTTTTGACATTCTGGCCTGTGTTGCAGGATGCGTAGAAAGGTCTTGCGGACAGGCCTCCGTCGATTCCGCACTCGACGACTGCGGTTGTGGCCTTCGCCGCCGGTGGTGTTCCGGGGGGATCTACGATCGGTGGGGTCAGTGGTCGGAGGCCGTAGGCTCCGTCTCCGCCCACCGCTGATGCGAGCTCTGCTCCAGGGACTTCCGCCGCCGCCGATGCGCCGGAGGTCTAGGCTCTTTGTAGCATTTAGCTGTTCTAGCATGTACCTCGTAGTCCAACTGTGCTTTTGTGAATCAAGTTTATTTTGTTCTGAATGGTTTTGTGCAAAATTTTAATCTTGCGCAGGTTCCGAATCGGGAGCCTGCGTAAGACGTTGCTCCTTTGGCTCTCTACAACGATGGTATTTACGTGAGCGGAGAGCTTTGGGAGTATTGCCGTTCGGCCTTCCCCCGCAACATTGCGCATGACGTATTTGAGTCGGTTAGGTTTGACATAGACGATGAGCGCGCTGGGTTTACTCGCACGCTCGCTTGGCGCGGACCTCCGCCACAATAGTTAGGATTTTATTTCAAGTTGGTGTTCTATAAGAATGTTTGTCGACACCTTATGGAATACAAGACAGGTTCACTTTCTTGATTGTTTGTGCGGTATCTTGATCCCATCATGGTGGTTTACATATCTCGTCTAGTCCCGAGCTCGCGCACTGTTGTCCTTCGCCTTGGCGATCGAGCGCGATACAGAGGTGGTGGCTAGGACCTTCACCCCATTTTTTCTCCTTCTCTATGCTTGCTTGATGGCCAGGGTAGAAGTCTCCGCCATTTTTCGACCGGCGGAGGCATACTTGAAGTCCACCTGGCGAGGCTTGCCGGATCGTTGTTTGATCTGACTGGAGGTTTGGCGCAGCTTGTGCAGACGGCGGAGACTTTTGATGTTTCTTTAGCTGGGTGTTTTAGCTGTCTGGAGGCATGGGTCTCTGATGCCATACTCCCGTGGGACATGGTTGATCTTTGGAGATGGCAGGTTAGGTCTCCGGAGTCGGGGGGATGTTACGAGTTTTCGTGCGATATCCCCCTGCTTCCGTAGGCCTTCGTCGGTCATCACCGTGCCGTAGGCTCTCTCTCTTTTCCCATTGTCTCTGACTATCTACCGTTGCTTCCGCCCTTATGAGTTTTCATACAATATCTACAGTCGACTTGGATATTTAAGGAGACCCCTGCCTCCATGGCTATCGCTATGGCTTTTGCCTGTGCTGCGCCTTGCTCCCCCCTTGCGCCCTTGCGCCTTATGCCGACTGAGTTCCTTTGGGGTATGGGGGGAATCCATTTTTATAGTGTGGTGGTTGCCTTCGTGGGTTAATATTTTTGTACGTTGTTAGTTGGAACATATCTTGACTTTGATGGCCTGTATCTTGCCTTATTTATTTGTTCCCCTTGAGATCTTTTTGAAGTAAAGAGGTCTGGCGCCGCATTGGCGGCAGTGTTTTGTCGGGCATTTATTGGTTTTCCTGTTTTGGATGGCGGAGACGTTTTTCCTGGGTTGGATGCCTGTTTTGCCAAAAGAGAATTTTGCCTTGATGCCTGACTTTTGTCAGGTCTTTGTCAAGGGTCGGAGGCCTGTTTGACCAAAAGAAATTTTGCCCTGATGCTTGTCTTTGGTCAGGTCTTTGTCAAGGGTCGAAGGCCTTTTTGGCCAAAGGAAAATTTTGCCCTGATGCCTGACTTTGGTCAGGTCTTTGTCAAGGGTCGGAGGCCTTTTTGGCCAAAGGAAAATTTTGCCCTGATGCCTAACTTTGGTCAGGTCTTTGTCAAGGGTCGGAGGCCTTATTGGCCAAAGGACAATTTCGCCCTGATGCCTGACTTTGGTCAGGTCTTTGTCAAGAGCGAAGGCCTGTTTGGCTGTAGAGGTCGTTTCAAATTGCCCTTGCCTATGGCTGGCGCTTTGAAAGGACCTGTTGTTTTTGTTTACCGAATATTGCGGCGCCATAGCTGGCCACTTTCGGTTTTGTGTTATTTGAGGTGTTATTTTGGGGAATTACCTCTTTATACTTGTAGAGGATTTTTACACTAAGCCTGCCTCGTTAAAACCTCACCTCCGTTTGGAGTTCCCCTATGAGGAAAAGAGTGCAGGCTCTTTTACATTTTGTTTCGAATGAAGTAAGAAAAAACTTAGGTAATTACATATAGGGGCCTCCGCTTATATTTTGCGGAGGTTGCCCTTTGGTACATTGCCTAGATGTAGTATCTCTGAAGGCTGTCGATATTCCATGTGTGGGTTGTTGTGACACCTTCGCTGTCGGTCAAGTGGAAAGAACTAGGTCGGCCTGCTGCCGTTGCTATGTATGGGCCTTCCTATTTCGGTTGCAACTTACCGACAAGTTGTGCGTTTGGTTTTCTCCTGAGTACGAGGTCTCCGTGTTTTATATCTTTCCTTACCACCTGAGAGTCTCTCCACTTCTTGGTCTATGACTAATATTTTGCAATGTTGTCGACTGCTTCCAGTCTAGTGGCTTCTATTGTTTCTTTTGCATACTCTTCATCTTGCAACATCAGCTGGCTTGTTGTGCGGAGGCTTTTGTGCTTTATTTCTTCTGGCATCATGGCTTCTTCTCCATAGAGCAGTTTGAATGGTGTGAATCCTATTGTTCTTGAGGTGGATGTGTTGTGTGACCAAATAACTCTAGGTAGTTCATCTATCCATCTTCCTTTGTGTAGGCCCAGTAGTGTCTTTGATATTGCTGAAAAGACTATTCTGTTTGCTCTTTCAACTGCTCCATTGGACTCTGGGTGGTATACAGAGGCGAAGGCTAATTTCGTCCCTATGCTTTTGCAGAATTCTTTGAAGTTCTCTAAATCGAATTGTTTTCCATTATCTACTGTCAAGATCCTTGGTACACCGAATCTGCAAACGATGTTCTGCCAGAAGAATTTTCTGATAGTTTCTGATGTTATCTTCGCCAGTGGCTTTGCCTCTATCCATCTTGTGAAGTATTCCACTGCTACTACTGCAAATCTGTTTCCTCCTTGGGATGGGGGTAAAGGGCCAACCAGGTCCATCCCCCATCTTTGCAGTGGCCATGTCGGAGGTATAAGCTGGGTCTCCGACGATGACTTCGACTGTCTTGGAGAGAATGTTTGGCATGCTTTGCATGTTCTGACTGTCTCCTCTGCGTCTTGTATGTGTGTTGGCCAATAGAAGCCTTGCCTTATTGCCTTTGCTGATAAAGCTCTGGAGCCAATGTGCGACCCGCAAATTCCTGAGTGTATTTCTTGAAGCAACTCTATGCCTTCGCTCTACGATATGCATTTGAGGAGAGGCTAGACTACTCCCTTCTTGTATAGTACGCCATTTATGATTGTGTAGTTTCTTGCCCTGGCCTACATTCTTGCTGCTTTTGCTTCATCTTCTTCGGTGCCTTTGCCTTCTAGGAATTCTGTTATCACCTTTCTCCAATCTTCATTATGCAGTTGAAGTATTGGTTTTAGTGCCTTGGATGTCTCCGCAGTTGTCGGAGACTTCAATGTCTAGTAAAAAGTGTTGGGAGGCAGTGGTAGGTTGTTTGTCGCCGCCTTTGCCAATTCATCTGCCTCTGCATTTTCTGATCTTGGGATGTGCTTCAGGGTGAAACCCTCGAATCTCCGCTCCAAATTTCTGACTATGGATAGGTATTTGATGAGTTCTGGCTCTCTTGCTGTATATTCTTTCTCTACTTGGCCAGTAACCACTTTAGAATCTATTTTGACTGTCAATGTTTTTGCCCCTAAGGCCTTTGCTTTGCTCAGCGCTAAGATCAGGGCTTCATATTCTGCTGTATTGTTTGTTGATTTGAACTCTAGCCTTGCTGCGTATTTCAGTTTGACGCCGAAGGGTGCCGTTAGGACAGCGGAGGCTCCTGCTCCGGCTTGGCCCTAGGCTCCATCCGTGAATGCTATCTAGCCTTGAGTTGGTGGTTGTATCTTGGGCTCTGTCGGAGGTGTCCAATCTGCTACAAAATCAGCTAATGCTTGTGATTTGATTGCTGTTCTGGGGACGTATGAGATTCCAAACTGTGATAGCTCTGTAGCCCATTTGCCTATTCTGTCGGAGGCTTCTTTGTTTCTGAGCAAGTCTTGTAGTGGCAGCGATGTTGGAACTGAGATTTTGTGGGCTTGAAAGTAATGCTTTAGTTTTCTTGATGCCATCAGCACCGCATAGGCAACTTTCTCTACCTCTGTATAGTTTAGTTTGGCTCCAGACAATGCTTCTGAGATGAAATAAACTAGTTTTTGGGTTTTGCCTGCTTCTTTTTCTAGCTCGTGGATTAAAACTATGCTGACTGCATGGTCGGAGGCCGCCACATACAACAATAGGTGGCTGTCCGCTTCTGGGACGGAGACCATCAATGAGTTTGCCAGATACTCTTTCAAGTTGTGAAATGCCTCCGACTGCTTGGGCCCCCATTCGAAGTTGTCTCCACCCCTCAGGGCTTGGAAGAAGGGTAGGCTGCGTTCTGCTGATTTTGAGATGAATCCGTTGAGCGCAGCTATTCTTCCCATTAGCTTTTGTACTTCCTTCTTGTTTTTGGGCTCTCCCATTGCCATTATTGCTCTGGTTTTGTCTGGGTTCGCTTTGATGCCTTCGCTGCTTATGATATAACCGAGCATCTTCCCTTTTGTGACTCCGAATATACATTTCTCTAGGTTGAGGTGGAGGCCAGCTGTCCTTAGGTTGGCGAAGGTCTCCTGTAAGTCGGAGACGTGGTCGTCCTTGTTCTTGCTCATGACCACTATGTCGTCGACATAGGCTACGATGTTTCTATCTAGTTGTGATCCCAAAACCTCCTTTGTCATTCTGGCAAAGATTGCTCCGGCAGTCTAGTGTAGCAGTATGTCCCGAATAGGGTGGTGAAACTTGTTTTGTCTTCATCTTCTTTTTTCATCCAGATTTGGTGATACCCAGAGAAACAGTCGAGAAGAGAGAACCTCTGGCATCTAGCTGCTTTGTCGACGGAGGCGTCTATTCTTGGCAATGGGAAAGGGTCTTTCTTGCAAGCTTTATTCAGATCTGTGAAATCTATGCACATTCTCATTTTGCCATTTTTCTTTGATACCAAGACTACGTTTGCAAGCCATTCTGAATACTTGACTTCTCTGATCACTTTTGCATCTAGCAGTCTTTGCACCTCCGCCTTTGCTGCCAGGATTCTATCCTCTGACATTTTTCTCTATTTCTGCTTTCTTGGTCTCATGTTTTCGTTGATGTCCAGTTCGTGTTGTATGATGTCCCTGCTGACTCCCTGGAGGTCGGAGGCTGACCAGGCGAAGATGTCCTTGTTTTTTACTAGGGTTGCCATGAGCTCTTCTTCTTCTGCCTTGCACAATTTTGAGCTGATTGTCACTTTTCTGTCTGATAACTCTTTTTGTAGAGGGATCGGCTTTATCTCTTCCTGTCCTGCCATATCTGTTTCTCCTTTGGGCATGTCCGGAGGCCATAGTTCTTTGTTCGCCGACTCAACTGCATTGATGTTTCTTTGGGCTCTGTAGATAGCTTTCTCTATGTTTCTTGCTTCTTTCTGGCTACCTCGGACTGTGATATACCGTGGAGTGCTGGTATTTTCATGCACAGGTAGGCCATATGCAGGGCTGCGTTGAATTTGGTTGTGAATCCTCTTCCCAAGATGGCATTGTATGGATAATATAGATCGACGACGTCGAACGTTATGTACTCGGTTCTGCCATTCACTTGAGTTCCAAACAACACTGGGAGTGAGATTTTTCCCAATGCTTGTATCTGCTTGCCTCCGAATCCTATTAAGGGGGATTCGAAGGGCTGTAGTTGATTTCTGCTGAGCTTCATTTGGTCAGAGGTATTTGTGAAGATTATATCTGTTGAACTGCCAGTGTCGATCAGTATTCTGCTTATCTCCCATGCTGCTATGTTTGTCCTGATCACCATTGCGTCTGTGTGAGGGTAGCTCTCTAGCTAGAGATCTTCTTCTGTGAAGGTGATTGAGACTCTGGACCAATCTGTGTGTTTCGCCGAGCCTTGGACTGCCACATTGTTTACCAGGCGAAGGTGATCCTTTTTCTGCTATTTCGTTTGAAACTCCATTGATGATCCTTCGGCGATTGGCAATATCATGCCAATTGTTGGCAGTGATCCATGAGGGTTGACTTGGTTTTCTGGGTTCGGCTTGTTTTTTTGTGTTTGGGGTTGGTTGTGCGGTGGTGGCGGAGGCAATTGTTGCATGTGGTGCTGTGGCTGCGAAGGCTCGAACCTTATTCGGTTTTGCTCCGGTGTGTTTGTTTCAAGGTAGGTTATATGGGGAGATTTTGGGTTTATGTAGGTCAAGCTTGC
Source organism: Miscanthus floridulus (assembly GCF_019320115.1). Taxonomy (NCBI): domain Eukaryota; kingdom Viridiplantae; phylum Streptophyta; class Magnoliopsida; order Poales; family Poaceae; genus Miscanthus; species Miscanthus floridulus. Next base: position 27,291,456 of record NC_089581.1, on the reverse strand, counting down.
GTCCAACCTGTAGTTGCCCGCCGGAGGCTGCTGCGAAGGTGATGACCGCCATGCTGGTAGGAAGTTTGGGTAATAGGCGGAGGCTAGTGTGAAGGGATGTATTTGGGTTGCGTTTAGCGCTGGGTACATTGGGCAGTACTGCTGGTGGCTAGTTGTGTATGTGGTGTTGACCTCTCTTGCGCTCTGCTGTGTCAGAGGTTGGGCAGTTTGCTTGTTCTTTATCCTTTCTTGTGTTTCTTTTGTCTCCGGACAATCTTTGGTGCTGTGCCCTGCGTTTTCACCGTGAAAAATGCAATATGGCCTGTGTTGTTTCTGGCTTTGGTTTCTGTTCTAGTTTTTGCCTTGGTAACCTTGCCGATCTTGGTTCCTTGTCTGGGTCTCCGGCCATGTTGGTGCTGTCTGTTGCCGTTGCTCAGTGTGGGGTTGACCCTTGATACTGAGCACTTGCCCCTGGCTTGGCTTCTGATTTGATACATTCTGGTTCGTATAGGTTTTCTGGGGATTTTTGCTGCTGTTTTGTTGTCTGTTTTGACCTTGCTCCTCAAGCCTCTTGCGCAGGTCATTGTCTGATCTGTAGTACTTCTCAAATTGGTCATACAACTGCTGTATGGAGGTTGGTTTCTCTCTTGCTAAGTGTGCTGCGAACATCCCAATTCGGAGGCCTTTGATTGCTGCTTCGATGGTGATCTCGTCTGGGACATCTGGTGCCTTCGCCTTTAGTTTCACGAATTTCCGGAAGTAGTCATGGAGTGTCTCTCCCTGCATTTGCTTACACTGAAATAGATCTATGGAAGTCAACGACTGTGCTGTTAGGCCTTTGAAGTTTGCCAATATCTTATCTTGGAGGTTCTCCCAAGAGTAGACTATACTTGGTTTGAGCATAGAATACCAAGCCAGTGCGTCACCTTCAGCTGCAATGACAAATGACTTTGCCAAGACGGCGTCGTCTCCGCCGACGGAGGCTACTGCTGCTTTGTAACTCATGATGAACTGATGGGGGTCAGTCTTTCCATTGAACTTGGGTAGTGTGATTGGCTTGTACGCTGTTGGCCATGGCGATTGTTGTATGCCTTCAGATAGTGGTGACTTGGGATCGATAGGCCTCCGCATCACTTGAGATGGTATTGTCGGCTGGCTGATCACTGGCGTAGAACCTTGAAGCATGGTTGCAGTTGGTGTTGCTACGGAGGCTGGGATTGTGGAGGTTGTTGCTGGTACTGCATGCTGCATACTTAGCATCTCAGCATGTAGGACTGCCAACTGTTGCCTTATTTCTGCTGCTTGTGCTGATGCTTGAATAGCTTGCTGATTAGCTGCAAATGCTGCTGCCATTCTGTCCCTTTCTTGTTGCGCTCTTTGCAACTGTGCTTGCAGCTGTTGCAGTTCTTGCTCGGGTGCCGTGGCTAAGTTTGGTTGGGCCTCCGGATCTTGAATCTCTCGGTCTTGGGGTTCTAGTGGTTGACCCTGGGCATCTGCTCTGGTGTCATCCTCCGCTAGCGAGGTTGCGTAGGCGCTACGAGTGTTGCGCCTAGGCCTTCCTCACTGACCTGTGGTCGCTGCTGCTCTGGTGGTGGTCTTTCTTTTCCCTGCCATCGTTGGTTTGCCTTGGCCTAACCACGGTGGGCGCCAATGTTGAAACTTGCGGTTTCTAACTACGTGGAAGTGGCCAAGGCCTCCGCCTGATAGACAGTTGGCCTCAGGCGGAGGCTTGGGAAGGAAAATGACAAAGGGGGAGAGTGTTGAGTAAGGGAATGGCTCGGAAAACTAGGGTTTCATTAATTCATTCACCAACCAACCGTCTCGGTTACAAGTGTCCCATATTTATAGGGCTCAACTACTACCTAACAGAATTTATTACAATGCCCCTCAACTGCTACAGTACATTCCTGGAATATTCCATCGCTAGCCTCTTGTTCGCGGGGCAATCATGCCATACCGTCTTCGAGTGATGGGCTTCCACCAGCATCCGACCCACTGTAGCTCGATCTTTGGCCCAAAGGCCTGAGTTCCTCAGCGCCGGCCTTCGTCTCTAGTGGCGCGCCGCCGCCCCGGCGGGTCTCCGCCGGACGGTCGGAGGCGTTACCCGCGGGTCTCCGCCCGGCCGCGCGGGCCACGGTTCTTGCCGCTGTCCCCCGCCTCCAGGGGCGCGCAGTCGCCTTGGAGGACCTCCGCCGGTCCGGGCAGAGGCGTCATCCGCTGTTCTCCGCCCGTCCGCGTGGGGCCACGGTTCTTGCCGCAGCCCTCCGCCTTCAGGGGCGCGCGGTTGCCTTGGAGGACCTCCGCCAGTCCGGGCGGAGGCGTCATCCGCAGGTCTCCGCCCGGCCGGGCAGGGGTCATGCTGGCGCGTTTGCGCGGACTGCGAGCGTCTGCACTTGAGTACCTGCGCACACTTAGGCAAGATCGTCTGTTTGATTAGTTTGGAGATAAGGCGGCCTCCGCACGTGATACCGGAGACACCCGCCTGAGCGGAGTCCATGACGAGAAGGAGATTCGGCACCCTTCGAGCATAGCCGGGAAAACTCCTTTGGTCAGTGCCTAGTCTCCGCCGTAAGACGGTCGAAGACGCCTTAGCGACACCTCGCTGTCGGGGGCCTTCGCCACCTGCCAAAGCCATGTTACAACAATTAATGACCCGTTACCCAATACCCAAACCCATACCCAAACCCAAATTAATTACCCGATCACAAATTTAGATAGCAACTGTAAGAACCCAAAAATATTTTGAGTAGTTCGGGTAATATTTCACGATACCCGAAGTACCCTCGGTGAGCTAGGACAGAACCCTCGCGGTTGCTATCGTCACATATACTATGCCAGAATGGCACAAAGAAGACACTATATTAGAGACAGACCAACAATCCGCATTATTGGCCCTGTTTGTGTGCCCTTAAACCCGGCTTGATCCGCTTCTTTTTTCATCCGGAACATTGTTTTTCTCTCACAAATTCCTCCAGATTCATCCAAATTCCTCTAGAATTCCTCCAAGCGAACAGGGCCAATGCGTGTATCAAATGTGACATCACATATGCGCATCAACAGTACTCATCTATGATATTTGCTCCCACGGGTTTAGGGTTGTGGTCATCAGTGATCAGGGGCGGAGCCAGCCCTGTTCATTGCTGTCAGATGATTTCCTGAGATTTTCATTGCAAATTGATGCTCATACGTGAACTTAAGCCATGACGTAGTACTTATGACATCAGTGGAATTTTGGCTGGATCCGCTACTGTCAGTGATCACAGATGGGTCGTAACTACAACCCGTCTATGATGGTAGCATAGACGGTTGTGAACAAGAGACACCTCTGATGTACTACTACACCACGGACAGGCGTCGACAAAATAGTTGTCTGTGATATATCAACGACACCCACAGTTTACACCCATCTCTGACGTTGACTTCAACACAAACGTATCATATGGTCTGTCTATGATATTACTTGTATCAGTCTCAGGCACAGGCGCTACGGGCACGCGGCGCGACGTGGCGCCAGCCGCGCGACTGACTTGCATGTCTATACGCTCCTCACCGCCCTGGCGCGTCGTCGGCCTGGTGGTGTGCATGAGGAGCTCCAACATATATGTTGTAGATCAATATATAAATGAGGAGCTCCGGTCTACTTTTATTTGGGCCTGATTTACTGTCTAGCTAGGTCCTGTCTAAGCCAGTATCAGTGGGGTTTAATTTGGAAATAATGCAAAATAAGTTCTATCCCTATAAAATTTATATCATCTCTCTTTATTTATACTATGTCATATCACCTTATTTATTATCCATAAAATGCTCATAAAATTCCCATTAAAACTGGCCTGATAAGTCATATGGCCTGAGCTTATTTTGCACAGGCCGGACTTGTTTTGCTCATGTCTAGCTGGTCGGTTGGGGCTGGCCGATGCTGAGTCGCTGACTGGTTGTGGCTGCACGTGGCTGTCAGCCTGTGACCCCTAGAAGCGATATGGGCATGCTTGATAGGGTCCACGATGACCTACCCAGTTGGGTCACTCTTAGGGCCGGGGAGGCTTCTTTTTCACCCAATAAATTTTGGAACCCCAAGTGTCTGTTTCTTGGAATTGTCTTTGGCATTTTGGAGATGATCTAAGGTACTAGTACATGATTATTGTGCTTAGGGGCCTGTTTAGTAGATATTCACCAGCTCCAGATTAACCAAGAGGAGCTTCGCTCAACTAAAATTTTCCAAACACGGTAGATCCATCCCATCTAGATTCACCAAAACAACAGATTTGAGGCCCAGATTGCAGCCGTTCTATGAACTTCATTCCGATTCGCGGAACGGGAACATGGTGGGACGCCGTCGCAACAAAGGATGGAACGTGACTTGCTGTCGCTGTGGTCGTTGGCTCGTCGCTTGTCGCTTGGCTCTCGCCGGCTGCCCGGCCGGATGCCGAGCCCGCGAGCGGTGGACCCGCTGTCCCGCTCCCGCAGCGCCGCAGCTTTGATGTCGTACAGTTTCGCAGTAGGAATGGACTTCTCAGGATGGGGCGATGGGCGGCGGCGTGCTCGTGCGTGGGAGGTGGCGGAGTGCCCGTGCGTGCTGCGCGCACGCCGTGCCCGTACGTGGGTGGCGGCGGGCCGGCGGCCGGCAGCTCTCAGGAAGTCAGGATGGTGAGTCTGGACCCTGGAACTGGAATGGGCTTTAGGGTTCATAACTGATGGATGGTTGCTATTTGCTACATGGACAATCCGACGGCCCAATAAAAGAACAAACGATTGGAAAAAAGAAGAGGCACAGGGATTCGAACTCGGCTTTGTTCAAAAAATACCACATCCTGCATCAACCTACCACCACGTTCCCAACGTGTTCCATTAGAATGTGGTACGCATTCCGGTATTTGAAGCAGCAAGTCGAAGCTGTATACCCCTTCCATTCCCCAGTAATCTGAGGGTGTCCTACTCAACTCAACTCAGTTCGGTAGAGTTGAGGAAAATTATTCGTCACTGGGTACACATCGTACCGGTTCAATCTGGGAATAAAAACCGAGAATCGAGAACCGAACCGAACTAATCGGAACTGGAACCGAAATATTCGGTTCTAGGTTCCCAGGAACCGAAATTATTACGATTAATTCGGTTTCAGCACTCGGTTAACCGAATTGACCTGAAATAACCGAACTATGTAAAGGCCCCTAGAAATAGAATACAACCCAGCCCAAACAGGTAAACCCTAAGCATCGATTCATATCACTCGTCAGTCTCCTCAGTCCTCAGTTCCTCACCGCCCCGGCCCCCGCCCCCGCCGTGCCGATCCGTCGTCCACCCCGCGGCGCGCGGCCTCGGCGCTCCCGACGCTGTGACCCTTCCCCTCCGGTCTCCAACCCTCCCCTCCCCTCCGTGACCCCGATAGGCCAACACGGGCAGCCCCCAGCCGGCTAGGCACAGGCGGCCAGCAGTCCAGCACCGGCGCAGGAGGCAGGACGCACCCTGCACCCACCCGGTCGCCGGCCCTAAGGCGTTGTCACCCGCCGCCACTTCTTGTGATCTACTCCACAACGGCTACATCAATTGCGTCCTGCAATGTAAGTGTTAAAGATCTGACTGTATTTGTGACTAATTTGTTGTGGGGATTTGTAGTTGATAACTTGACTGCATTTCTTCAGATGTCTGACGAGGACATGGACCAAGACTTGAGGGATTGGGAAGAGACCTATGGCAGGAGTGATGGGAATTTCAAGGATGATAGTGATGCAGGGAAGGATGGTGCTACTACTATTAGGGCTGATGGTGATGCAGAGAAGGATGGTGCTGCTACTGGGGCTGATGGTGATGCAGAGAAGGAGGTCATTGATGTAGAAGCTGAGGAGGAAAAGAAGAGAAAGCCGATGGCATCCAGATCTAGCATGTGGGATCACTTCACCAAAATCTACGATAAAGATCAGTTGGTCAAGGGAAAATGCAACTATTGCAGCAATGAAATTGCAGCACATCCAGTGCTCAATGGTACATCTGCTATGCGTAAGCATTTTAACACTTGCAAGCGTAATCCTCATAGAGTTAGTGATGATGCAAAACAAGGTGTTTTGTCAGTAAATCAAGGCACTAGTGTAGGTACTTGGAAGTTTGATCCTAAATTGCTTAGGTCTGCTTTTGCTGAAATGATCATAGAGGATGAGGAGCCATTTGGATTTGGTGAGAAGCCTGGTTTTAGAAAGTTCATGTCTCTTGCTTGCCCTAGGTTCATTATCCCTTCTAGAAGGACATGTACTAGGGACACTGTGCAGTTGTACTTTGAGCAAAAAGCAAAACTTAAAAATTTCTTTCAAGAACAATGCAATAGAGTTTGCCTCACAACCGATGGTTGGACATCACAGCAACAAGATAATTACATGACTGTGATAGCCCACTTTATAGACAAAGATTGGTGCCTGCATAAAAAGATAATTAGTTTTTTCAAGGAAAAGGTAAAAAGGGGTTGATATTGGAAAACACCTGGATAAAGTATTGCTTGATTGGGGGTTGGGCAAAGTAATGACAGTAACAGTTGATAATGCTAGTGCAAATGATAGTGGTGTTAGTTATTTGAGAAGACAAATGAAAAGTGTGAAAACTAGCATAGCAGGGGGCAAATACCTTCACATGAGATGTGCTGCAATTCAACCACACTTTAGTAAAGCAGTGGGTTTTACTGAAATTTGGTGAAGGTTCATGAAACCAAGCCCAGCCCTATTCATCAACCTGCTTAGTCTTCCTCTTTACTTTCTTTGAGCTCGCTCCACTGTTTTACCCTTGTCGTTGAGTAATTTTGGCTGGGTTTTGATCTGTTCCTGGTACTCCATTCGCATTCACTATTGGTGGTTAGTCATCTGATAGTCATGGTCAGACTTGTGATTAATCTTGTACTTTTTAATGTTGTGTATGTACTAAATCCCATGATGTTCATGATCATTATTCCAATTCCTCCCCCAACCAATAAGAATTTTGACAGTGCATAAGTTGATTTCAGAACATGATACAAACAATACATATTTATTCCACATCTTTGTACAGGTCAAGTATCTTGGAGGAGTGTGGACTGGTTCATGTGAAGGTGCAGCCGTACAGGGCTGCAGGCTCGTGGAGTTCTTGTTTCACTTGCTTGTTTTTTCATTGCTCTATATGCTTGAATATGTGTGTGTGTGTGTGGTGCTGGATGCCTGGAGCATTGCTATGCTGTTGGACCTCTTGTTTTTTTACTGCAGGCTTGAATATTGCTCTATGCTTGAATATTTGAGAGAAAAATAACATATATGTGTTGTATTGTTGTTTTATGTTGCATTGCTGTTTAAATTGTCCCTTTTGACTGCATGAAAATCAGGCAAAATGCTGCCGAAATTTGCAATTGAATGGGTTGTTTCTTGGTTCCTGAAAAATTCGGGTCCATCGGTTAGAACCGAAACCGAACCGAATTACCCGAAACCGAAATTACTCGGTTCCGCATTTTCAAAGTAACCGATCGGTCCCTTCTTCTCAGGTAACCGAATTAGCTGAAGAACCAAAGAACCGAACCGATCGGTTTCGGTTAACCGAACGCCCAGACTGGGGCCCTGTTTGTTTCCGCTTATAAGCGGCTTATCGGTGGAAATAAGCGAGAATCCCGCCAAACGCTTTGCTTATTTCCACCGATTCTCGCTTATGTGGTAAGCCGCTTCAAAGATTTGAACTACGAGAAGCGAAAAGCGAGAAGCGAGAAAATCTTCGCTTAGATTATAATCCAAGCGTGTCTGGGAGAAGCCGAAACAAATAGGGCCTGAGTACCGGTTCGTTCCAAATTTTTCCCTTCTCTTCTTTCCCGAAGCTTTTCCTCCCCAACCTCGCCTTTCTCTCTCCACCGCCAGGCCATGGCCAAGGAGCGGCTCCCCCGCTGGCCCGGCCGGTCCCACCCCGCGCTGCTCGTCCGTGGCTGCACCTTCTCGCCCAGGCCCGTGGCCGGCCCTGTGGCGGCTGCGCTCTGCTCCGGCCACGCCCCCGCACCCCCCTAGCCATGGCCGCGAGCCCTTGGACCAGCCATGCCCTAGGCCCGTGCGTACCCTGGCCGGCCACGCGGCGACAGCCGTGCTCTGGCCGCACCCCCCTCCCCGATCGGCCGCAAGCCTGGACCCAGCGCGCGTGCTCAAAGAAGCCAATGCTTTTTTCTCCTCACGCGTGGGTCCTAGTGTCAGTGAGACAGAGCAACGCTAGAGCCGAGGGCAAATCTGGCCATTCCGACGAAAATGTCGTTGCGTGGATCTGGAGCTGCTGCATTAGCCAAACAGTTTCCTGGTCGATCTACAGTGGATCTCAAATCCACGATGAATCCCAAATCCAGATTCACTTTTTCTAGTGGTGAATCTCTACCGAACAGGCCCTAATACTAGCAAATAGGCCCATGCTACGTATGGACCATTGCTCATGCTTTTGGGGGCTAGACGTGCGAGAATTTTCTTTTTTTCCCAATGTAATGCAACTGAACATTTGATATTCCATCCATTCTAAATTATAAGATGTTTTAGCTTTTCTAAATACATTGTTTTTATTATATATCTACACATAGTTTATATCTAAGTGCATAACAAACACTTTGTATCTAAAAATAAGTATAATTTGGAATGAAGGGAGTACTTGTTGCTTATAACTTATTTGAAAATAAGTATATTCACAGTGTCATGTCGCTGGAGTAATTCAGTTCATTGGTATTTTGCTCACCGGCTGATGATTAGGGGGCCAGAACCGATGAGCTGAAACAAGCATTTAGCTGCTTAATAGTAATGCTTGCTGACAACATACCAGAATTGTTCTTGCCAGACTTTCCCTCCAGAGTCACCATTCATACTACAAATCGAATGCAACTAAGTTTTAGAAAGAAATCGAGTACCCATTACAGCGATTCTTACCAATAATCTATTTTTCGTATGCACAAATGTAATTACTAGGTTACACTTGCACCTATTTTTCTTTCCCCCATCATTAGCATTACATTGGGGTCCCTAGAGGATTCATCATGCCATTTTCCAAGTTAATATCGAGAATGCTCTAATACTGCTCAATTTTCTTCTGTCATTTCCTAATTTTGAAAGTGGCAGGAACTCTGCATTTTAAGCCCTTAGGGTTCAGCAAAAGCTGCTGAAGGCAGAAGCCAGTGGCCCAAATATGTTGGGCTAACAAACTACTCAAGTCATTAAATTATTTGTTATCTCCCCTCAAAAAACATTTTATTTGTTATCTGTATTGCCGCCTTTTTGCACAACCCAAGTAAAATATGCAAGTGCCACAAACATCTCTGGAATGACCAAATTCACGATGCCTGAATAGAAAAGCAATCTTAAGGCCTAAAGTCAACCAGATCAATCTTTATGCTGGCTTCTCAATATTCCAAAATATTGCGACCAAACTCTGCATCACATAGCAACACATAAAAAGTATGCTGCTCTGAAAAATTTCACCATGCAATAGCAAAGATTGGTTCGAACCTGTATTTTACTGTACATATAAGGACTGGTATCATCGTATCTACATTCCATAGAGTAAAACAGGACTGCCAAGTAAGCACGAACACACTGCTATTGCAAAAACCTCCCAGTAACAGAACATATACGCCTATAAGAGCATTTTCTATTTCCGAATAATATGGATGTTCATCGTGGGCATCTTTTGGTTCTTCAGTAGCTCGGCATATATCACCTATCTGTAACTTGTTGTCACCTACAAATTCTTTCCATCCATGAGCAAGCCCTATTGAATTTCTCTTGGTAATACGAAATAGCACTTTCCACACCTTGCCATGTTGCTGAAGCCTTAGAATTTGGTTCTCACTTGGAAAATATTGACGGGCATATTTTCTATAGAAGCTCTGGTAACAGAGTTTGAGAAATGTTAAACCAATAGTTAACAAAAAGGAATTTAGTCTTCAAGACACAAATTTAATGAGGATTTGCTCATGGAACACCCTAATGCTCAACAATGGTCTCAAGCCACTGCAAAATTATGGTTTTGTTCATAGGACAGAGGAGAAGGGGAAAAGACCTTTGTACCCTCATCTTCACTTATAGTAAAACTTAAAACTTTCACTCCATGCATAGATTGTATATACTACCTTGGTCCCAAAAAGATGCAACTGTAGGTTTAGTCTAAGTCAAACTATCTTAAGATTGACTAAGTTTATATAAAATATTATCAACATTTATGACTCGAAATAAATATACTATAAAAAATTAATTTATGACTAGCTACTTATTTGGTACGATAAATATTTTAAGTTTTATTTAAATTTGGTTAAATTGGAAATAGTTTGGCTTAATTAGCATTGTGCTAGGGTTACATTCTTTTGGACACATCGGTCGTAATTTATCCTAATTTCTTGCAAAATGATACAATGCTGAGGTGCAATATTTTTTTCCAAATTTTCCAGACCTGAGCTGAGAGCCTAATGGTCTTTTCCCCTACACTGTCCTACAGATGAAACCACGATTTCCCCTACACTGTCCTATAGGCAAAGCCACGTCAAAACAATGTCTAGAAGATTCTATCTATAAAAAATATGGAAGAAAATTAAGATGGCCTCTGCTTCCATTTGATAATGGTAAGGCTCATGATGGTGATGAACTTAAATATCTTACACTACTAATAATCACAAACACATTCAAGCATGGAAAAAAAATCAAACTCACCAGATAGCAGGGGTTTCGAATAATGTTGCATTTGGTCATGACACACCCAAAGATGGGGGTGCTAGAACATACATCTTGGACTCTCTTTTCTACTTTCATCCTTTGCATTTGTGTGAGATGTGTACTAGGTGAGAAGATGTACTTAGTGGCAGATGAAATTTCTTGATCGTCCTCTGAGGAAGAAATACCTGCACACCCTGCTTCAGTGCACAAAAAAAAAAGAGTAAGCAGGATGTAGGAATTAACCAGAACTGCACATGAGTTATACACAGTTACACATAATAGTATTAGTCATGTTATTACCAGATGCATTGAGGTCACAGGTTGATGAACTTCTATTGATCTTGGTGTATTGGTTTGTGCCCTTCATTTTGTTTACAGTTGGCTCTTCACTTCCTGGTGATTGCATCGGCTTGTGGTCAGTATCAAAGTCGCTTGAATTGTCAATAAGATCTATGTGCCTTTGTGGGACATGATCGCAAATGTTCCCAGCAACATTTGAGGATTCTTTTACGCAGCAACTTGAATTGAAGATTAAAACCTCAAACTGAAAGTTTCCATTGTATCTGAATACAAGGAAGTCACACAGCCTTATATCATTAGTGCTGACAAATGCCTCCCAACCTGCTTCGAGGACTAACTCATTCGGATATCTGGTGACTGCAACCGTGGAAGTGCTTCCATTACATGCTTTCAATTCTATCTTTCCTGGGATCTTGTCCCCAAAACGCCGTGCAAATTTGTTTGGTATGATCTGCAAAGATATGGGGGCAAAACTCATGTAATGTCAGGAAATGGCACAGTGCAAGTACCATGCAAAAGAAAAAATCGAAATTTTTCCTCAGTGATGTATTGTCACACAAGGATTAAATTGCTTTTGGGCTTTTAAAAACGTTTAGTCAGAATTTACTGCTGCGCCTACAAGTCAAGGAGCAACATTACAGAGGAACAAAACATAGATGCTGAATCTAAATCTCACGCATACCAAACTGGGAGCATCTGGGAAGAGGAATAATACAAATAAAAGATCACTTCAGGTAATCTTTTATTACAATGTGGCAGTAAAATTTGAGAATGGCTTACCATTCGACTCTGAAAATCACCCGACATAACCTTGAAGAAATAGTTGCGTCGATCATCCATATCACAAAAGTGACACTCTCTGCTCATGTATATATATGGTCGAGATTCACCTAGCAGTGGATGAAACACTGAAATGTGATTATAAAAATACAATAGCACAGGTTATGTGGCGTTGACCCCGATTGGTGAAAAAAATCTATCTTTTTTCTTTCGTGGTATCTTTTGGTACGGTAAGGGCCTAGGATTCCTAAAATAGAGGGACAGACAAAACTCAGGAGCAGAGTGTCCTAGCAACTCGCATCATACTATGAAATATCGGAACATATAAAAGAATGATCTTTATAGGTCAAAAGAAAACAAAGAGAGAGAAAACCACAGGGTAATTTTCCTCAGAGATCCGACTTCATGTTAGAAATACACTGAAAATTTCTACAGTATGAAAGAAGCCACTTGATACGAATTTTTGAGGGATTTCTAGACCTCAATCCTTTCTTGCAAAGGACTGCCTAGGATTTTTTTCCAAGTGATTTCATCAGATCCTTTGAATCCTTAAACTTCTTCCACCACTTTAAAAGAGGCCTAAAACAAGATGATCAAAGTAGTACAAAGGCTAATCAAGAACAGTAAAACCACAAAAGTCGCGAATAAAGTAGTACAAAGGCTAATCAAGACCTTTTATGAGGTCGTCAGAGTTAAAGTGGCATGTAGGAATGGGAAGAAAATTCCTAGACAAAGGTTATACGAGATGGGGATGAAGCTGTATGTTATAGAGCTGATAGTGGAAAATGAAGCTGATGACGGTAAAGCTGCTGATGGCAAGGGCAATGATGATGGTGGGGGCGATGATAAAGGAAATCCTGATAATGATGATGAGGCAGATGACTTGTACAATTCTGATGACGAGATGAACCATTTGTCCAAGCCTGCTGAAGACACAAAACAACAGACGCCAAAAACTACTATGCCTAAGATTACAGGGAGCAAGACAATAAGTATGGAGTTGATGACAGAGGATGTAATGAATTAGGGATCTATTATGGTGCAGATGATGTCGGAACAAGCTAAGCAGTTGACTGCTCATGATGAACAAATGGTACTGTAGCCGAGTTATATTGATGTAACTCGGATGGAAGATTCATGTCTGAATCTAAAGGATGGACATACTTCTTTAAGGAAGAACAGTTTCCAGAAAGAATCGGATTATGTGAATACAACTCAGTCTTTTGGAGGAAAGTTTCAGAGCTCCCTTGAAGGATGCTCTGGTGTGAAGAGCTATGATAATGAAAAGGCTCAGGGTACCCTTGAGGGATGCACTGATGTGGATAACTATGGAACACCGGTAACTAACCAGGTGAGGGATTCAGATTGTAAGATAGTTGGCAACAAGCTTCTTAGTTTGCTGAATGAGGAATCACATCATTCCAAGTTGGGGGAATTCTGAAGAATGGCTAAGCAGGATATTGCTACTTAGGAATGCTCATCTCTGCTAAGAAGAATGGAACTGGAGGTTTCTGAGGAAGAAGTGGAAGCAAGTGATATACATATGGATGAAGATGAGGAATTATCCAGTCTACAAGAAGAGGGATTTATTCAGACAGAGTTGAACAGGGAAGCTCTAATCATTGAGGATCAGCTGATCAACAAGAACCAGAAAAGGAAAAACAAGTGGGGACCAACTCTTAGGTTCCCCAGACCCAGAAGACAGTTGGAGGACGGGCGCACCATGCTGGAGAAAGCTCAGCAATTAAAGAAAATTAAGAATCTGGAGACAGGTACTAAACACAAATCATCTTTTGCTTTTGAAAGCAGTACAAGTTTACTTGAAAAAGCTAATATTGCTAATATATCTTTGGGTACTAATACTTGTAATCAATTAGAAAAGATAGTTATTGAAGCAAAAAGAATTATCTAATAGAAGGGAGTTTGAGGAAAGTAATCCTGAGACTACTTTACCTACAAACCTCGATAGTGTTTTAAGTTGTGAGGATTTCCCTCCACTAAATTCTGATACTGACCCTCCTTTAAAGGATCAGTTAGAATTAGGGGAACAGTCTTGGGTGCAAGTAGCTTCTAAAAGCTGCGATAAGAATCAAGATATGTTGAACAATGATAGGAGCTCTATGGAATATTAGAGGCCTTAATAAAGAAGGCCGGTTGCAATGTATCACAGACTTTGTTAAAGAAAATCGTTTAGATTTTGTTGGCTTTCAAGAGACAAAAAAGAAAGTTTTTAAAATTCTTTCCTAAAATATGTTCAAAAAGACTTCAACTGGCAATACCTCCCTGCGGATGGTACGGCTGGTGGTATCCTTGTTGGTTTTAGTGAGAGAAAGTTTGAGGTCTTGGCCTAAAAAATAGGAGTTTACAGTGTAGCTGTAATAATTAGAAACTACCACGACAATTTTGTGTGGAGGTTGATTATGGTCTATGGTTCACCTTATGATGAAGGAAAACAAGAGTTCATTAATGAACTTGAAAATTTACTAGATAATTGGGATGGCCCTACTGTGATAGGTGGGGATTTCAATTTAGTCTGTAATGTTAAGGATAAAAGTAATGGAGTCATTAACCACAAAATGGGTAGATTTGTTCATGGACTGGATTAACAAGTTTGGTTTGATTGAGTTAAAACCTTCATCTAGAGCGTTCACCTGGACAAATAATCAAGAGCAGCCTATTTTGGCTGCTATTGACAAAAAATTTTGCACAACCAATTTCGAACATAAGTTCCCTTTGGCCTTTGTGTCCACTAGTTCTAGAGCAAGCAGTGATCATGTTCCTCTTCTCCTTAATTTTGACTTGGAGGAGAGAAGGAAACCAAGTATTTTTAGATTTGAGAAGTGGTGGTTACAACAACCTGATTTCAAGGAGCTTATTGCCAAATTATGGAATACTCCTTGTGCCTTCACGGACCCTTTAGACATTTGACAGTTTAAAGTTAGATTGGTTAGGAAGAAGGTTAAGGAGTGGGCCTTAAATATTAATGCCCAAGTTAGAAAACAAAAGTTAGAACTCCTTAAGGAGTATGACCTGCTAGACTTGAAGTACAAGAACTCTGTTATTGCTGAGATGGAAAGACGGAGGTGAAGGAGATTGTTAAAGACCTAGAATCTATCTGGAAGTTAGAGGAGATTAAAGCTAGACAGAGATCTAGGGATAGGAACATAAAAGAGGGTGATAGAAACACAACATATTTTCAAGTTGTGGCCAATCAAAGAAATAGGAAAAACACATTTCTGGGTTAGAAGGCCCTGATGGTTGGATAGATGATAACAAAGGCATCCTTGAGCATGTTGTTGACTTTTACAAAAAAATCGTTTGGTAAAGAAGAGAATAGTGGTGTTAATTTGGGACAAGATTTTTGGGAAGTGGATGAAAAAGTGACTGCCTTAGAAAATGAGCTGTTAGAGGCTCCTTTTACTGAAAATGAAGTTAGAGAGGCTGTCTTTAGCTCTTATGCTGAAGAAGCCCCAGGCCTTGATGGTTTCCCTTTTCTTTTTTATCAAGTCTTTTGGGATTTGATCAAGGAGGATCTTATGAATATAATAAGAGTGTTTGAACAAGGGGATTTGAATCTTGATAGGTTGAATTATGTCATGATATGTTTGGTAAAGAAGAGAATAGTGGTGTTAATTTGGGACAAGATTTTTGGGAAGTGGATGAAAAAGTGACTGCCTTAGAAAATGAGCTGTTAGAGGCTCCTTTTACTGAAAATAAAGTTAGAGAGGCTATCTTTAGCTCTTATGCTGAAGGCGCCCCAGGCCCTGATGGTTTCTCTTTTCTTTTTTATCAAGTCTTTTGGGATCTGATCAAGGAGGATCTTATGAATCTAATAAGAGTGTTCGAACAAGGGGATTTGAATCTTGATAGGTTGAATTATGCCATGATAATGTTGATCCCTAAAGAACCTGAGGCAAAGGTGCTAAAGAAATTCAGGCCGATTAGCCTAATAAACTGTAGTTTCAAAAATTTTTACGAGTTGTTGAATAATAGAATGGTGAAAGTGGCTGATAGGCTAATGACTTCCAACCAAACAGCCTTCATTAAAGGCAGATTTATTTTAGAGAGTGTTGTGGCTGCCCATGAAATTATTCATGAGGTCCATAAACAAAAACAGGAAGGCGTCGTGTTGAAATTAGATTATGAAAAGACATATGATAGAGTCAGTTGATCTTTCCTTGAGGAGATGCTTGAAACTAGGGTTTTTGGTGGAAGATGGAGAGGCTGGTTACAACAGGTTGTTAGAGGAGGTTCTATCTGTATTCGTATCAATGATGAGAATAGTACCTTTTTCAAAAACCTAGAAAGGGTCTGAGGCAAGGTGATCCTTTATCCCCTTTGTTGTTCAATTTAGTAGCAGACGTTTTCTCTAGAATGATTATGAAAGCAGCTAGGCATGGCCTTATTACTGGGTTGTTACCACAAGTGATAGAGGGTGGTATCATCAGCTTGCAATATGTTGATGATACACTGTTTTATTAGAAAATAATCTAAAAAAAGCTAGCAATTTGAAATGGCTTCTGGTTTGCTTTGAGCAAATGTCAGGCATGAAAATTAATTATAATAAGAGTGATTTGTTGATGATGGGCTTGGAGGAAGATCAGGCTAATGAGTTTGTTAGGCTTTTCTGTTGCAAGAAAGGTGAATTTCCTATTAAGTACCTGGGGGTTCCCCTTCATTATAATAAGCTGACAAGGAAAGACCTGTGGTGGACAAAGTTATCAAAAGGATAGCAGGTTGGAGGGATAGGCTTCTGTCTTATGCTGGTAGGCTTGTTTTACTCAAAGCTTGTTTGGCTAGTATTCCAATTTATTTGTTGTCCATTATAAAATTCCCTAAGTGGGCTATCAAAATTATGAACTCATGGGGCATTTCCTGTGGAACAATACTGAAGACAGACATAAATACCACTTAGCCAGCTGGCAGTTAGTAGCTCAAAAGAAGGAAGAAGAAGGGCTAGGTATCCCGAATTTGAGGAGCCTAAACTTAGCTCTGTTAGTTTCTTGGATCTTTAGATATCATCTTCATAAGAACGCTATTTGGGTTAAAATTATAGACTTTAAGTATAATACCAATGATCCTAACATCTTTTGCTGCCCAGATCTAGGATCATCTCCTTTTTGGAAAGGGGTCCTCTGGGCAGTTCAAGCAGCCCATAAGGTTTTGGGAAGACCAGTGGGTAGAAAATACAAGTTTGGCCATCATGTTCTGGCCGTTGTATGTCATTAATGAACATCATGGTAAGTCTATAAGCCAGGTCTGGGATGGGCATGAGCTTATGCTCACTTTTAGAAGAAATGTATCCGAGGCACTTATGAGCATGTGGTGGGACCTCTGTGGTTTAATAGAGGGAACCATCCTCAACGATGATGAGGATCGGATAATGTGGAGCTATACCTCCCATGGCACGTATGCAGTCCAATCTCTTTATGCTGTGATCAACTGTAGAGGTGTGTTTCCAATTTATACTCATGCCATATGGAAGCTTGTGATCCCACCTAGAGTACAGTTCTTCCTGTGGTTGCTCTCTCATAACAGAACTCTTACGAGGGACAATTTACAAAAAAGAAGGGATGTTTCGGATCCCACTTACCTTTTTTTTGCAATGAACCTAAATCCATTCCGCATTTATTTTTTGAATGTTGTGTAGTTGTGAATGTTTGGAAGTTGGTTGCTGAGGTGATAGGTGCGAACATCGGTTCTAACTATGAATCTGTAGCTAAGCTGTGGGTTGCGAATAAGAAACATTTGGTTACTAATGTGTTTTCATCTGCTGTTTTGTGGTCCTTATGGAAGTTAAGAAATGAAATTTACTTTCAGGGAGTGGTTTGGGGTACAAGGATGGTGCTGATCAGGATCACAAAGATGCTAAGAGGCTGGCTTTCGATGTTCAAGCAAGAGGTTGGAGTGTTGCTGGAAAGCAGAATCGTCAAGATGGAAGAATTGTCAAGGCGCCCGGCACAGATCGAGTGGAAGGAGGAGATGGCAACGGGGCCCCGATACCCGACGGGTATTTGATCTATTAGGGGACAGGGATGTGATCATATCTTTACCCACGGGCATCTAAATAGGCAAGAATCCATCCCCGACGGGTATAGCGGGTACGGGAACGTTCCCTATTTACCCATCCCCGTTACCCGTTGGGGAACCCGACTATTTAGCTGTCATGCGAGTATTAGGCCCAAAGAAGCTCAACATAGGTATTTTGGCCCAAATCTGAACAATCATATATATAGTTTGTGTGTTCTAGGAACCCTAGTTCAATTTTCCTGCCTCACGAGCGCTCATGCCCCTCGCTTCCTTAGTTCGGTCTCTCTGCCACCTTTGCTCGTCCTCCTCGCAACCTCGCTCCTTCTCCTCCTCGCAGCTCAAATCCATCCTCGGCATCTCCAAGACTCCGACACTTATACTCGGGGTGAAGAAGAAACGTCTCCGATTGCAAAGCTGCGACCCCCAAGTGTCCTTGTTTATCGGGTATGCAGTATCCGTTGGGTATTTGTTACCCGACCGATACCCGACGGGTACGGGGATGGGCAAGAATCTATACCCGAGACAGTTAACAGAGACGAGGACGGGATGAATTCTCCGTAGCGGGGAAGAGAACGTTCCGGCGATACCCGACGGGTACATCCCCGTTACCATCCGGTTCTATCGGAGTCTCGGTCTTCAACAGATGCCAGGAGCGATTTAGTTTTGCCGGTGTTTTGTAATAAGAAGATGGGCTAGACTGTGTGCTTCTGTGTGCTGCGCTTATGCGCCTAAACTTGTCTGAACTCGAACCATTATTTGCTTTTTGAAATATAAAAGCAGGGAAGACCTTTTGTCAAAAAAAAAGTAGTTTCAATCTCACCTGTAGGGCTGTGACTGTCTGACTGATGAGCGCTCCGCCTCCTCGGCCCCGCTCGCGGGAGAGACCCGAACTGACCACAGCGAAGGAGAGGAGGAGGCGGAAGCAAGCGACCGCGCACTCGGCCCCGTCCTCCTGCCACTGGACGGACAGTGCTATGCAACAAACTTTGGTGACCAAGGAAGCTTACTGATACTTGTTACGAAGTACTTACCACATGCATAATGGTAACTACCAAGAAGTAAGGGTGCATTAACTAATTCCTACCTAGTTGTTAGCCACATTGCTGATGCCCTGTACAGTGTATAAAAAGGGTATATTTGTGCGGATTTCGTAACATAATTTTTGATATAAAAACTTGACCACCTTTTAAAATAGTTAGGGTCAGCTACACTACATTGCACAGTAAGCCATCTTTGAAAAAGGATTTACTGCATCTAGCATAACCAAATACACTATAAGTTTATATAAAATAAAATAATATTAACATTTTTGCCTCTAAAGAGGTAAATTATAAAAATATAATAATACTTATTTGATATTATAAATAGGGTCCTACTATTGAGAGCCCAATAGCTAAACGGGAGCCTCTGCCCACCCCTGCCGTCATAAAACGGTCATAAAATGCAGGGTGGCAGGAGCACCACGCCACCACCCACCACTTCCGGCGCGCCATGTGACCCCTTAATAAGATTGTATCTTAACGCAGAAACTGGTACGCATAAACATAAATACATTAGGACCTCTCCACGAGATGGACATCTCACCGGACACAACCTAGAACCCTGCATGTATACAACCCAATTCAATCTTTTCCATTTTTTTACGATAATTCTTCAACGAAACATCAATTCAAAAACGGTTTTCACCGTTGGACTCCTGGCATTTTTATATACGATTCAAGATCCATTTTGAATATTTTTAAATGTTTAAAATTGATAAATTTGCGCTTTAAAATATAGAGTTTTATGCTTCCAACGAAGCAAAGAATCATGTGACCATAAGCATAAAACATGGAGACGATCTCTTCTTCTTTAAAATTTTAAATTTAAATCATGGCGCGAAGGTTCTCATCATTGAATGTCATACACCCGGGTATAAATATTGCATTGAAACCAACAACGACCTGCCACAACTGTGGAGTGGGGATTATTATAACAAACACTGTAACGGTCCCGATCCACACGTTGCTTCCTACAGGGGATGTGTAATTAATAGATGAACAATTCATAAAACCCACAAAAAAAACTTGTCCCAGGGGGGTTATTATAACGAACACGGTAACCGTCCCAACCCAAACATTGCTTCTCACTAGGGGATGCTAGCCCTGTTTGCCTGGCTGGAAAAACGGCTGATGCTGATGCTGATACTGATTCGTTGTGAGAGAGAAAATACTGTTATTTTGCTGAAAAGATATGGCTGATAAGTTTAAACGAACATGCCTAAAACATCGATGGAACAATGCACATAAACCTAAAAAAAACTTACCCACTAGGGAGGATTATTATAATGAACATCGTGGTGTCCCCAACCCACACCATCCTTCCCCCACATAGAACTAAAAAAACCACCCCTCCAGGGGGAATTATTATTCGAAAATCGTGACGACCCCCCAGCCGCATCATACTTCCCACTCGTTGATATATAATTAACAGATGAACCATGCAGCCACCACAAACCCTCACAGAGACGGAGGACGGTGGGCTGACTTCAGCTCCTTCCGCCCGCCTCCGACCTGACGGGGAGGGCGGCGGACCGTACCGCAGACAGCCCCGCCGCACTCGGCCACCATCTTAGCCCCAACATCGAGGCCTGCCGGACTCTCGTACCCGCACCCGAAATCCCAGCTTCAGCGCAGACCAGGGTAGCCGATTCCCTGCTCGCCGCTCCGGAGCACCATCTGCCACTTCCCACGACTATACGACGCTAACTGATCTGTCCAGGGAGAAGGAAGAAATGAAGGGCGAGCTCGAAAAGGTCCTGGGCGAGCTGAACCCCTATCGATCCGAAGCCGAGAGCGGGTCAAGAGGGAGATCAACCACAAGCCACAGCCCAAGCCGCAAGGGGGCTATGACTCGGACTCTTCTTCTAGCTGCTTATTTGGCCACGTTGTCGACCGTCTGGGGCTAGGCCCCTACAGTAATAATTTATTAAACATTGAAAAAGTTGCAGAAAAGTACAAAGATACAGAAAGAACAGAGGTAAATAACAGGGAGAGAGATAGATTTAAGAAAAAAAAAGACAAAGAAGATCAGCTTCAAAAGGCTGACTATTTCAGATTTTGTATCCGTGAAGAAAACTGCTCTTCTTCATTCTGTACCGAAGAAGCTTAAGCTCTTTAAAGAAGACACGCCTGCACTCTGGCAAGTTCATTTCGATTCCTTTGAAGATGATGTCATTTCTTGCTGTCCAAATAGCCTAGCATAAAAGAATTATGGCTGACAAAAGACTTAGGACTTACGAATAAAAGAATATATGATAATGCTGGGAAGCGAGCATCCGTCCACCCAGACGCTATGTTGGTGGCTCGCGTTGCCAGCCCAATAACCTCCCGCTCCTTCGTTTCTCAGATTTGCTCATTCACTCATTCCAATTCACTTGTTCCTATCGCTCTTATCCACTCGCCTGCTGCCTCTGAGCGTAGCACCCTGCTCATCCACTCATTCATATCCAATCCGTTCGCTTCTTTGCCCCCCTTTTTCTCTCTTCCTAATCTGCTCCCTTGTGCGCATCCAACACAGAGCAGTGAGCACTGATGGTCTGCGGCGTGCCGGTGAGCCGCAGCACGGTGGCGCAGGGGCAAGAAAGCCCCAGCGGCATGCGGTCTACGCAAAGGCGAGCTCGCGTCGATGCGGAGGTAGGCGAGCCCTGGCGGCAATCGCTCGTGCACGACGAAGCGAGGTCAGCGAGCCACGTGGGTGATGGTGTGGGGGCAGGAGAGCTCCACGGCACGCGCTCCGCTCGTTCCTATCGCTCCTATTCGCTCGTCTGCTGCCTCCGAGCGCAGCGCTCTGCTCATCCACTCATTCCTATCCAATTTGTTCGCTTCCTTGCCCCTCTTTTCTCTCTGCCCAATATGCTCACTTGTGCGCATCCAACACAGAGCAGCGAGCACCGATGGTCTGCGTCGTGCCGGTGAGCCACAGCGTGGTGGCGCAGAGGCAAGAAAGCCCCAACGACATGCGGTCTGCGCAGAGGCGAGCTCGCGTCGGCGTGGAGGCAGGCGAGCCCCAGCGGTAGTCGCTCATGCATGACAAAGCGAGACCAGCGAGCCACCGGGCGATGGCGTGGAGGCAGGAGAGCTCCGCGGCACGTGGTTCGAGCAGAGGCGAGCTCGCAGCGGCGTGGAGGCAGGCGAGCCCCAACGGCAGCCGCTCGTGTGCGTCGATGCTAGGCCAGTGAGCCGCTTTCGAGGTGCAGCGCTCGGCCGCAGGGCCTGCCGACACGACGCGCTCGGCCGCAGGCCCTGCCAGGCCTAGCGTGCTGCTGCCCTCTCCCAGTCATGCAGCCGCTGCCTCTCAGCCGCGTCGCGAGGCCGATGCCTCCCATCGCGTCGCGTGGCCGATGTCTCCCTTCCACGTCGTGCAACTGCCGTCGCTGGGCCGCCGCCGCCTCTAGCGAACTCCACACGCCGACGAGTCTCCATTCTCCCGAGCAGCAAGTAGATGTTGCACTGCGCTGAAAGCACATATGTTGCAACTAAATGCTTCAATTGTTTCAAATGTTTTAGAGGTATGTTACAAGTGCTTCATACGGATGTTGCAAAAGTATATTGAGATATTGCACATGTTGAAAGAGTATGTTCCAAATTTTTCATCTGTTTTTAGTCTTATGTTGCAGCAAGTGTTTCCATGTTGCAAGCTGTAAGTGTTTTATGTGGATGTTGCATATATTGTAGTGGCTATACACGTATGTTGCAAGTGTATTGCTCCAAATGTTTCAGATGTTCCAGCATATGTTGCACGTGTTTTATCTGGGTGTTGTATATGTTTCACGCATATGTTTGGAAATGTTTCATCCGGATGTTGCATAGATTTTCACACATATGTTGGAAGTGTTTTAACTGGATGTTGCATATGTTCTGCAATGGCTACACACGTATTTCCCTAGTGTTTCA
This sequence comes from Miscanthus floridulus, assembly GCF_019320115.1. Lineage (NCBI taxonomy): Eukaryota > Viridiplantae > Streptophyta > Magnoliopsida > Poales > Poaceae > Miscanthus > Miscanthus floridulus. Next base: position 27,268,772 of record NC_089581.1, on the reverse strand, counting down.
TACATATGTTGCAAGTGTTTCATACGTATGTTGCAGTGACCTACTGCAACTGCTAGGCCCGTCTATATGCGTGTGGGTGTAGAGGGGTCGCCACTGTGCGGGTGCGGGACACGAAGCAGCGTGGGACATGAAGCGTGCGTGGGCCACAGTGCGTGGCTCGAGACACGTTGCGGCCACGGGACACGGAGTGGCACGGACTTCCACATGAAGCAGGCACGACAGGTGTCCCGTCCGGACGCTAGCCCCCTCCGGACATCCGGGCGCTAGACATACTGAATAATATAATTTAGCATAAAGGAAGAAGCGAATGATACATATCTATCACTCATTTTTAGAGGGAGTGTCGGGCCATATTTGTGTATTAAGCCCAGCACAATAATATGTATATATATCAAGACAAGCAATAAAGTGATACTAGAGTTTTCCCCAAACTCCACGTGTTCCATCAAATCGGTCTTCATTTGTTGTTTGACAGATATCTTTATTGTTGGACGGTGCCATCAAACCAGGGTGACATAATACAGCATGCAACGTGGGACCTTGGAGGTTGAAGTTTAACCTGAATTATTTTTTTGAAAGTAAAAGTTTAGCCTGAAATCTCTGAAGAGACCTACAGATCCAAAGGTTGTTCAGTGCATCTTCAAATTAAGGTTCGTCCTTTTCTTATTTCACAGCGAAGGCAACACGAAGTAGCTACTACCAGCAGGAAGTTCTGCAAAGCCCAGCATCCTATCATCCTATGCTCGATCGAACCAGGTACGTAGAAACTAAACTAACAATGGTTGACATAGCGAATGATGTAGACCGTCATTGTAAGCATCTTGATGTCGTCCTTGGTCAGCTCGAAGAGGCAGATATCGTCGAGTTTGAGGCGGTTGTCGCGGACAAAGCCACGCCAGCCTTTACTGAACATCTGCGCATGCATCTTCACCTTCCATGCCGAGCTCTTGCCGTTCCTCACGAGCGTCACGGTGTGCTCCCCGTATGGAAGGTGCTTGCTGGCATATTGTTTGCCAAAGTACTGTTCCATGATATACATATATATATACAATGTTATTATGTTAATAAGTATTGTAGTAACTGAAATTGGCACCGGAGAAATAAAGGGTTTTTGAGCTGCTTACTAAGACGCAGCCGGTGGAAGCAACATTGGACTTGTTCATCACTGCCACGTAAATGGGAACTTGAGACTTGATGCTGCCAACTACGTCTTCCACTTTCTTCCTCTGCTCATCACCCAAATGAGCATGGGATGCCAGAATGTAGAGACCTGGTTTAGAAGGTCTACCAGAATCGCCTGACTCATCATCAGTCAAATGACAATTACAAGGTGAAGGCGCCTGATCGGCGTGTTCCTCCTTAACACGCGCTACCGGTGTCACCTTCGCCTTTGCTCTGCTGCCTTCACCTGAGTGCACAATCTTAGGCTCGTTTGCCTTTGCCCTCGTTGTTCTTCCTCTGCTGGAGCTTGTTCCTCCTCCTGATCCTGGACTAGGACTGTTTCCATGTTCATGTAATGCACCAACCTTTGACTGACGAATCAGATGAACCATCATAGTGAACCTTATGCCAGCAGTCTTCAATGGCTGAAAGATGCAGATGTCGCCTTCCTGCAAATGGTTGTCTTGCACGAAGTTTGACCAAGGCCCACTGAACACGTGGGAAACTCTGTCTTTCCTAACCTGAAGCTTGGTATGCCACTTCTTGTTCTTGCCTGGCCGCTGAAGCGTCACCACTTGACTTGTGTGTGGGAAGTGCGTGGCTGCATAGCGGTGAGGAATTACCTGATTCCAGATGGGAATGGGATGGATCAGCAAATAAATATGACTGCAATGCGCAGGACTAAATTAGAAAAGCTCGTACATAAAGTTAGAACAGCTCGGTTAGTTCTGACCAACAAAAGAGAAGACCAGTTTTTAATTGACAAAAGAGAAGAATTCAGTGTTCCTAGGCTTCTTTGTGTTCTGCTTTTCAAACTGGTAATCCCAGTATTGTACCGTATGTTGCTTTCTTAAAAGCAGAGTTTATTCTCTTTAAAAAAATTGACAAAAGAGAAGAGCGCAGCTTACGAGACTAGAGTATCGTTTGACATTGCTTGGTTTCATGACAGCCACAAATACAGTAGTTTCAGGCAGGATTTCCTTGATAAGTCCATCTACTTCCTCCTCTTGTTCTTCAGATAGAATAGTCATACATGATAAGACATAATCAGGTGCCGCATTTGTCTTAGGATCAACATCAAAACCTGAAGAGCATTCATATTCAGCAGTGCTCTCAGAATCTGGTCCTGTACATAACTAATAATTACTAAAAGCCGCTAGGAAAAAACAAACAAACAAATAAAAAGACCTTTTAGATAAATCAAACCAAAGCTCATTGCACACAGGCATATTTAACAAAAAGAAAATATCTTCATGCAGGTATAAGGCAGCCAACAATTATTATAACATAATAACCTGATTCCTCAGACGAAGAGGCTGATGTTGTGGTAATCCTTGCAGCTTTTCTACGTTGACTTGGACAATCCCTCTGACAGCTAGAGACTCTTTTCCGAACTCTTGATGATTTGTCGGCACGGTCATGGGACCTATCTGAAACATCAACACAATCTGTGTCTCGTTCTTGGATGTTACTAGAACTGATTCTGATCCCATCGCAGGGAAATACTTTCTCACATCCATCAGGATCGATTATCAGAACCTTAAAACGGGTCTTCTCAATGTGCTGGAACAGCAACGAGTCATTCTCCTCTATGCGATGGGCATCGACAAATGCTTTCCATCCACACTGGGGGAGCATCTTGTTCATGTACTTGGTGCCCTTGACAACATAAACACTACCGTCAGGGGATTCGATGTCGATGCTCTCCGAGATCTCTCCTCCAAATTGGTTCATGAACCTGGCAGGCATTATCTGCACCAAGAACAGTGAAACAAATATAATGTATATATCTTTATACAGAGCAATCCAAGCATCAGAGAGCAAGCGTTGTCTAATTATGTTTTCTGTTGCATTGTTTTGCAATTCACTGATGAAAAGTAGGTTTGAAATTCAGGAATGTTATTGATTTCACTTGCTCAATTAATCACGATGTATGGTTCTAGAATCTTTCAGTTCTGTGTAGCACACAGATTCAGTGAAATTTATGGAAAGGGTAGGCAACTATATACTACTACGAAGATTGAAATCTATCTCCAAATGAAACATGGTAGATAATGAAAATGCATCAGGGCAAAGATATTAAACTTATAGGAAGACTCACCATGCTGTGCCTATAACTAGCAGACATGAGCATGAGGAAAGACGTCATCTTTCCACGCAAATGATCCATGTAACTTTCGCAACAAGCACAAGATTTCTTCACCTGGGAGCCTTGTCCAGCCATGTTCACTGCAATTTGCAGGATGTCAGATAGAAATTAGAGTCAACAAATGAACAAATATTCAGTATAACTTGGCGACACCACATTCAAGTTAGAACAGGAGAGAAGATTTGTGTGAACACACGACAGGGGAAGGCGGCGCCGAAAAAGTACCCTGCTGTGGTACTGTAGCCGCTGGAGGGGCAGGCGCCGAACGGCTCACCTGCCGCACTGTAGCCACAGCAGGGGCAGGCGCTAAAGTCAGCCCTGCTATCTCATCTAGTCACTGTAGCAGCATGGCAGCTGTACTAGGACTATATGGATAGAGTTGTATATATAGTTTGCCACTGCAACTCAGTAAAGTGAGTTCAGATTTGCCATCTCCTATACAGAGCTCCGGCCAACGCTGGTGTCTCTGCTATGTGTGTATGCTCTGTCCCCCCTCACTTTTTCTACCTCGAGCCATAGTGTGTGGTCGGACAACGTTTGTCGTGGTCGACAAGACTGGTGAGTGGTCGACTCACCTGAGCCGTTGATCCTGTGGGCCAACAAGTGGTATCAGAGCCATACAAGTGCCATCGCCGGACTAACCGCTAGCGATGATGGACGGTTTGGAGATGGGCGACAGCATAGGCACTATTGTGGCTGCGCAACCACGACAGGAGGTCATTGTTCGCATGGTGCGGGAGGTCAATGGCACCAGTTGGCCGACGCTGACTCGCACCAACTATGAAGAGTGGTCGGTGACCATGATGGTCAAGCTTAGAGCCCGACGACTCTGGAATGCTGTTGACAAGGGCACCGACAATGAAGAAGATGACATGCCAGCGTTGGAATCTATCCTCGCTGTTGTACCGACGGAGTACAGGGAGCCGTTGGGGGCGAAAAGCTATGCTAAGGAGACGTGGGAGGCTATTACGGCGATGCGCGTCGGTTCCAACCGCACAAAGAAGGCGATGGCATAGCTTCTGAAGCAGGAGTATGACAACCTCAAGTTCAAGGATGGTGAATCGGTGGAGGATTTCTCCCTCCGCCTGCAGACGCTCATCAGCAAGCTAAAGAGCTACGACGTCACCATCGACGAAGAGGAGGCGGTCTCCAAGTACCTCCACTCTGTGCCGGCAAAGTACATCCAGATCGCTCTCTCTATAGAGACGATGCTGGACTTGTCCACCCTCACCATTGAGGATGTGACAGGCCGTCTGTGGACGGTGGACGAGCGCCTGGAGCAGGCGACGGCAATGAAGGATAGTGGCAAACTGCTATTGACAGAGGAGGGGTGGGCTGCTCGGAGGAACTCCGGGGTAGCCTTCTCCAGCCACGGTGGCGATTGCAAGCGCTGCGGCAAGGCTTCTTCGGAGATGAAGAAGCAGGTCGACCCCAATGCTTGTCGGTGCTGTGGAAAGATGGGCCATTGGGCAAGGGAGTGCCCAAATCATAAGCAGGGGAAGAAGGCTGAGGCTCATCTAGCACAAGCTGACGATGATGATGAGGCCACTATCCTGATGGCGATGTTCTGTGCACTGCACAACGCCGAGGCCGAGGAGAAGGGAGAGGTGATGCTGGTGAAAGGGCCTAGGAAGACCCTGAAGGCTGTCAACCTCGACGAACCGCGCGCCCAAGTCCACCTCGGATGTGTGGGCGATGAGTAGGAGCAGCGGTGGTATCTAAACTCCGGTGCTAGCAACCACATGACGGGCTCCACGGCAGCCTTCTTCGAGCTCGACGACGATGTGACCGGCACGGTGAAGTTCGGTGACATCTCAAGGGTGGCAATCCAAGGGCACGTCACCATCATCTTTAGGTGCTAGAACAGCGAGCACTACGCGCTAACGGATGTATATTACATCCCGCAGCTGCGTTCAAGTATCATCGGCATTGGCCAGCTGGATGAGCGCGGTAGTAAGGTACTGATCAAGGATGGAGTCCTCAAGATCAGAGATCGGGAGCAACGACTTCTTGCCAAGGTAAAGAGGTCCCAGAACCAGTTGTACCTGCTCGACTTGAAGGTGGAGCAGCCGGTATGCTTGACAGCAAGGAACACCGAGGAACCGTGGCTATGGCATGCCCGATTCGAACATCTCAGCTTTGACGCACTTGGTCGGCTGGAGAAGATGGTCTGAGGGCTACCCCACATCGAGCATGGAGGCGAGCTGTGTGATAGCTGCGTGGCCAGGAAGCAGAGGAGGCTGTCGTTCCTAAAGGCGGCCAAGTATTGCGCGGTGGACGCTCTCGAGCTCGTCCACGACGATCTCTGTGGGCCAATCACGCCAGCCACAAACGGTGGTCGGTGGTACTTTCTCCTGCTCGTGGATAATTGCAGCCGCTACATGTGGCCGCAACTCCTGACGAGCAAGAACGAAGCGGCAGCAGCGATCAAGAAGTTCAAGATGCGTGCGGAGGTCAAGAGCGGCAAGAAGCTTCGCGTGCTGAGAACTGATCGCGGCGGTGAATTCACTTTGGTGGAGTTCGTTGCGTACTACATGGATCAGGGTGTGGTGCAACACCACACTGCGCCATACTCGCCATAGCAGAATGGCGTGGTGGAGCGATGGGACCAGACGATGGTTGGCATGGCTCGATCCATGATGAAGGCCAAGGGCATACCGGCAAGGTTCTAGGGTGAGGCGGTGACCACGACGGTGTTCATCCTCAACCGCGCTCCCACCAAGGCCCTAAAGGGCAAGATGCCGTTCGAGGCTTGGCATGGACATAAGCCGAGCGTGTCCTTCCTCCGGACATTCGGCTGCATCGGCCATGTTAGAAGACGAAGCCGGTCCTAACCAAGCTGGAGGGCAGGAGCACACCGATGGTGTTCCTGGGCTACGCGGAGGGTAACAAGGCGTATCGGCTCTATGACCCACATGGAGACAAGGTGCTTGTCTCATGCGACGTAGTGTTCGATGAGAAGGCGGCCTAGGACTGGAACAATCCGAGCACAGGGGAAGCTGGCGGCTTCACCGGCACCTTCATCGTATAGCACTTGGTCATCCATGATGGTGGAGACGTTGGGGAAGGGGTGCCGAGCACTTCAGGAGGGGTGCCGAGCACTCTAGCGACAGAGCCGAGCACTCCTGGGGAGGTGCCGAGCACTCCAGGACAGGTGTCGAACACTCCCGTAGCGGAGCCGAGGGGTCTTGCATTGGTGCCGACCACTGCAAGACAGGTGCTGAGCACTCCGGGAGGGGCGTAGACCATTGTAGGAGTGGTGACGAGCGGTTCAGGAGTAGTGCTGAGCACTGCATCCAGGGTGCCGAGCACTCCAGGTGATGTGCCGATCACTACGGCGGAACAGGAAACTCCATCAACACTGATCGAGTTTGCCTCACCTCCAAGTGACATCACTGAGTTTGTGGATGCCTTCCACGACAGTGAGGAGGTGCGGTTCTGTAGGCTGGATGACATCATTGGCAGCATAGGGCCATCAGGCCTGGCGGGTCGACTGCTCAATGACCCAGAGCTACTGCTCGTCAGTGCAGAGGAACCACCCACGTTCTCGCTGGTTGAGCGCGATGGAGATTGGCAACAGGCGATGCTAGAGGAGATGAAGGCGATCGAGGAAAATGAGACTTGGGAGCTGATCGATCCACTTCCAGGATGTCGTCCGATCGGCCTGAAGTGGGTGTACAAGGTTAAGCGGGATGAGCACAGCGCCATTGTCAAGCACAAGGCGTGACTCATCGCCTGAGGCTTTGTCCAGCGCGAGAGCATCGACTTTGAGGAAGTCTTTACGCCAGTAGCGCGCATGAAGTCTGTCCGTTTGCTACTAGCCTTGGCAGCAGCGAAGGACTGGCACGTCCATCATTTGGACGTAAAATTGGCCTTCCTCAACGGCGAGTTGGCAGAGACGGTCTTCGTCGGACAACCTCTGGGTTTTGCCATCAAGGGAGCGGAGCACAGGGTGCTCCGATAGCGCAAGGCGCTCTACGGGCTGCGGCAGGCCCCACGAGCATGGAATGCCAAGTTTGACGCCACGCTGGGCGAGCTTGGGTTCACGAGGTGCGCAACCGAGCACACGCTCTACACATGGCGATGGGGAAGGAGGAGCTCGTCGTCGGCGTGTATGTGGATGACTTGATCGTCACCGGTGCGTGTGCGGAGGACATCAATAGCTTCAAGAGCAAGATGGCGGCTCGTTTTCGAATGAGCAATCTCGGGGCGCTCTCCTACTACCTCGGCATCGAGGTGAGACAGGGGAAAGAGGCACTCATGCTCGGTCAGAGCGCGTATGCCTCAAAGCTGTTAGAGCGAAGCGGCATGGCGGAGTGCAATCCATAATTGACTCCGATGGAGGAGCGGCTAAAGCTGACGAAGGCCAGTACCGCGGCGAAGGTGGATGCAACACTCTACCAGAGCATCGTTGATGGTCTGCGCTACCTAGTCCATACGAGGCCAGACATTGCGTTCACCGTGGGCTACGTCAGCTGCTTCATGGAGGATCCCAGAGAGGATCACTAGGCTACAGTGAAGTGGCTACTGAGCTACATCAAGGGAACGGTAGATCAGGGGATCGTCTTTCCTAAAACCGACGGAAGTAGGCTGCAGCTCACTGTGTTCAGCGACACAGACATGGCAGGAGACATCGATGGACGGCGGAGCACCTTTGGCATGCTCGTCTTCCTCGGGTCGGCTCCGATCACATGGCTATCGCTGAAACAGAAGGTGGTGGCGCTATCTACGTGTGAGGCAGAGTACGTAGCGGCAGCCACAGCGGTGTGCCAAGTTGTGTGGCTGCGCCGGCTGCTGGGCGAGCTGCCCGGTGTGGAAGCACACCCACTAGCACTGATGGTGGACAACCAGCCCATCATTGCCCTCGCGAAGAATCCGGTTCTCCACGACCGGAGCAAGCACATCGACGTAAAGTACCACTTCCTCAGGGACTGTCGATGGAGGGCAGATCATCATTGAGTTCGTCGAAACTGGTCAGTAACTCACGGACGTTCTCACCAAGCCGCTCGGCCGTCTTCGGCTCACGGAGCTGAAGGAGATGATCGACATGGAGAGGGTTCAAAGGTTAGCAGTAGGATTAGGAGAAGAATTGTTAGATAATCTACTGCTCTCTTATGTGAACACACGGTAGGGGAAGGCGGCGCCGAAAAGGTACCCTGCTGTGGTACTGTAGCCGCTGCAGGGGCAGGCGCCGAACGGCTCACCTGCCGCACTATAGCCACAGCAGGGGTAGGCGCTAGAGTCAGCCTTGATATCTCATCTAGCACTGTAGCAGCATGGTAGCTGTACTAGGACTAGATAGATAGAGTTGTATATATAGTTTGCCACTGCAACTCAGTAAAGTGAGTTCAGATTTGCCATCTCCTATACAGAGCTCCGGTCAGCGCTGGTGTCTCTATTGTGTGTGTATGTTCTGTTCTCCCTCACTTCTTCTACCTCTAGCCATAGTGTGTGGTCGGACAACGTTTGTCGTGGTCGGCAAGACTGGTGAGTGGTCGACTCACCTGAGCCGGTGATCCTGTGGGCCAACACCCTTAACTTAGGATATATGCTTTACGCACAACAAGGGCGGAGCCCAGAAAGAAAGATAAAAGATGACAAAATGAATGTTCAGCATAAACTTATATTGCAGTTTAGCACTACTACTATGTATATGAGATTTTTTCGGTAATGCTATCTCGCACTCGAGTGTTTCTTTCCCTCTCAACACTCGATTTGTTTTCTTCTTCAAATCTGAGGCGGGGGAGGCAGGCCGGCCATAGGAGCTCGGGGGAGGTAGGCTGGCCAGGCGGTGGGAGGGCTGCCTTCAGGTCCTGGCAGCAGCAGAGGTGGGGGCGCTCATGACCGGAGCTCGCCACGGAAGGAGGAGGGGGAGAGAAAGAAGGAGGCCGCCGCAGCCACGCTAGGGTTTCGCCAGAGCTCTGATAAAACCCTAGCGCAGCAATAGCGGGGGCGAGGAGGAAGATGAACGGAGAACAATCGAATCGAGTGTTCTCCGCCCCCCCCCCCCCCCCCCCCCCAACACTAGAATGTACTTTTCACTGAAGAACGGATAGGAATCCTGCAGAAGATGTCATGATTTGCTTTCCTGGCAACTAGCAGTCCCAAGATACAACACAAGAGATGAGCACCGAATTTTAACATTTGTTATATATCCCCACAACCCGAGGAAATGAAATGTCAAATGAATGGTGCAGAGCAATACCTAAGTATCAACCAAGCTTTGCAAACATTCCTCACACTGGCTAGGATCGCAGCTTCATAGTTGCATTTCTATCTATTATGTGGAGACAAAAGATAGACAGGAGGCCAGAAGTCGAAAGCGTTTGATGAACTCCCACGCGTGCGTTCTATGTGTGGTCGACTGGTGAGAGTTCGGTGATCAGTTGTATTGTAATGGAGCGGCCAAGTGCTTGATCATGTCAAATCAAAAGCTAAAAAATGAATCGAACAAAGATCTAACCAAGCACCGGCCAAGATCAAACAAAGCACGCATGACGGTGTGAGGAGAAACTGACCGTCACTTGCTGCTTCCACGTTGTCGTCCGGCCACTACCGAAATCCGTCTGGGCGTCGATCTGGCCGTGCGATATGGAGCGAAAGAGGAACGCTCGTCACTGGAAGACAACAAGTGCCATGCGAGCCTCCAGGATGACCACGAATCAGATCTGCGCCGCCGCTCTTGTTGCAGATTCGGACGCGCCAGCTAGCAGGCCTCAACAAACGCGACCTGGGTAAGAAGCACGATAGTAGGATCTGTGGGGCAGTGGCCAAGACGGCAGCCGGGAGTTGTGCTGCCGATGAAGGGATTTCCCTTTTTTTTTCTCCCGTAGCGTCCCTTGGCGTGGCCTTTCTTTTCTTTTCTTCCTATTTTTCCTCTCCTTCCACTTCCGTAATGGCCGTCATTATTTCCTTTACTTCCTAATTCTTAGTGATTCCGTTACTTCCTTTGACTCCCAGATTGGCGCTTGCCTTCCATTCACGTGTGGGAATAATTTTTTCCCGTGTGATTTTTCTGCCAGCATTTTTTTTTTCACGCGATTTTTTTTCTTTACGTGGGAGAGGTCGCGGAAAATTTCCTTTATACACCGGGTTGTCATGAATCGCAGGGTGATTTTGGTGCTGCCGGGTAACGTTTACAATCCGTATATTATGTTTTAATTGTAGATAGATAGAAGAGATGAGGGGGAACTGAAGACCGAAAATTACTTACGGTAGTTAATATGGGAGGCCGCAATGCAAGGGAAAATTAATATGGGAGGACATGTAAGGAGAGAAAGATATTGGGAAAAGAAAAATGTGTACGAGAAAAAAAAAAGAAAAGTATGTTGGAAAGTGAGAATGTCGTATTTTAGAATAAAATTTGAATTCTATAAGATCAAGTAATTTAGGATGGATGGAGTATATTTGTATCTTAGATCTTGCACACACTCTAGGAGTTAAGGCATCGCATAATTAAATCAGAGCCATCAATTTTCTTAAAAGAGAAATATTTATATTTAACAGCGGTTATAAAATGATCTTAGGTGCGTTATGTGTTGGATTTAACTAGGAGAATACCCCGCACGTTGCTGCTGGGATTCAGATAATTTAAAAAGAAATTAGATTATTTATATTTATAGCTATATGAATAAAACTATATTAAATTAATTTTGGTGAATGGTTTGACATATTGATGTGGACAGCTAAATGCATGTTAGTGGATGAAGAGATAACTATCATAATTACATGTGCTAGTTGGCTATAATTCCAAGTTCTAGTGGATTGTTAATGTGGATAGCTTGCATGTTGAGAGAAATCTCTATTGGGATTTAGCTTGTTGATGTGGATAGCTTGCAAGTTGAGAGAAATCTCTAGTGGAGTTTATCTTTATAAGAGTATAAGATAAGATGTGGGCCTGACCTATATATTATTCAATTAAATTATATAAATTCTAAGACAATATTAAATGCTAGATGCAATAAAATGATAGATTGAATGTAGTTTATGGCTAAACTTGTAACGGCCATGGTTATGGCTGTTGTTACTAGTAACTTCTATGATTATGGCTCCAGTTAATAGTAACTCCTATGATTATGACTATAGTTACTGATAACTCCCATGTTCATAGCAGCGGTTACTAGTAATTGATGAGCGTTTCATGACATTTAGATTCATCTTCTACACTTCACTTTCCACCTTCCACGTTATAAGAATGAGTGTTTGCCTTCCATCGCGATATACGACACCCTCTCTTCTTTGTTGAGCTGCTCCCGAGTTTTCCCCGTTCTGATTCTCTGCGCGCACGAAGAATTAGAAGAGCAGGCCTTCGGAACCACGCCTGCGTCTGTGACACCTGCTCGGGTGTGCTGGGCGGTTAGGTTTTTGGGAGCGTCTAATGCGACTGCTCGTTGCCGATTTGATCAACGACTCCGTTTTCTTCCTGGTGGACGTTCGAGGGACACTGCATTGCGAACATTGTCCTGCATCGACTGTAGTCTGCGATGTCGAGCACACTATATATGTCGACTAGTGCGTATGGAGCCACCGGTGCCTTGATCATGTGTCCCTCCGCTAGGTATATTTATAATCTTATTATTTCTATGTCCAGTAAGATTTTTGTGCTATTAAACATGATCAATATGTTCATCATAGTTGCCACTGGTAGTTCACACGTGCACATGTTTGTTGTCACGAATTTATTAATATATTTTGGATCAAATTAAACATGAAAAATGCCTAAGTTTCTAAAATTACGTGCATACGATATGTTGGAATAGTGGTTGTACTGAGAAGGTCTAAAGCCCAAATATGTACATGACCCTTATAACAAACATGAAAATATAAGAACACACATATATCTAACAGCCCCCTCCCTCTCAAACTCAGGGGGTCGCAAATACTGAGTTTGGACAAAAAGAAATAGCTTTCGTGAAGAAATCTGCCAACTAAAGCACTGGGGGCACAAAGACACAAAGCGAAGTTCAATAACATCATCTTGTACATGTGCCCGAGTATAAGAGGCATCAACACCAATATGGGGTAGTAGGCTCATGTTTGACTGGGTCACATGCAATGCTAAGAGCACCAGTGCTGTCAAACAAAAGAGGTGTCGACAGAAACACAAATACCAAGATCCTCAAGTAACCATTGTAGCCAAGTAACCTCTATAGTAGCAAGAGCCGTAGCTCACAACTCAACCTCTGCACTAGAATGAGAAATAGTTGTTTGCTTCTTAGTCTTCCAAGCAATAAGAGAATCACCAAGAAACATACAGTAGACAGAAAGAGAGCGACGATAGGAGTCACTAGCCTAAGTAGCATCAGAATATGCTTGGAGCTAGAAAGAGTTGGAACATGGAAAGAACATATGATGAGAAATGGTCCCACCAAAATAACCCAAGACATGAATGAGATGACTATAGTGGAGCTGAGTGGGAGAGGAGACAAACTAACTTAGAATGTGCACACCATATGAGATGTTAGGACGAGTCACACACAAATAGAGAAGACTCCCAACAATATGATGATACCGAGTGGGATCAGTATGGGATCAATAAGAGGTTCACCATCAGTGGGGTGAAGATGAAGATTAAGCTCCATGGACGTCTCGATGGTGTGGTGATCAGTGAGAGAGGAATGATCAAAGAAGGTTTTGAATGTACTTTTCTTGGGACAGATAAAGACCACCCACTATACCATAACTGATAATCACTGCCGGACTATCACACTGTCGGTTGCTTTGGACCCAGCAGTGATATAGTATCACTGTCAGTTCATGGTTTCATCCGACGGTGATAGGTGAACTATCACTGCTGGTTCATGGCTTCAATAGGCAGTGATAGGCACACAACCTATCACTACTGCTAGTTCGTGGCTTGAACATTTAGTAATAGGCTTCTTTGCACAAAAAAATCATAACATTGTTATATTAGATTGGATGAAGATAAACTTTATATTAACATCGTAGAATTTAAAGAGATATATATACAACTTTGTAATTGATAACTTTTATTTTGAGATGTTTTTTTTTTTTTGCGAAGGGAAGGGGGACTTATATTAAATTTTGACATAGTACATCCCCAATTTACACATGAAAAAAATCTGAAATAAAAATACATAATGTTCTATCTAGATTCTTCCATCGTCGTGATGGTTTACAAGTCCAAATATTGTAACAAACGACTTACAAATCCAAATATAACAATATATGGGCAGCTTCGCACCATTCAGCTATGTTGTCGAAAATTGATTGCTGAATTTGCTGAGCTACATTGAACTGCTCCCAGCCGGAAACAAAGCTTCCACACTTCTTGAAGGTATGGGCCGCAGTGGAGGACAAGTGAGGTCCTGTCTCCATTGGTCCACTGCACATAGCACAATTAACTTGGTGTGGCCACAATAGAAAATATGATTCTAGGGTTATATAGCACATGAATTAGTGTGTTATAAATTTTTGGATTTTTCTTTCGTCCACCGCTGAAATTACCTAAAATTTCAGGGTTCAAAATACGAAATTCCAGGGTTCAAAATTTCACGAATTTCGGTTGCAACAGTTAAACCTATTAGCAGTTAAACCAGAAATCTCGGAAGAGACCTACAGATCCAAATATATAACAATATTGTAAGGATGATGTTCAGTGCATCAACAAATTAAGGTTCGTCCTTTTCTTATTTCACAGCAAAGGCAACACGAAGTATTGCAGCATGAAGTTCTGGAAAGCAGCATTCTATTATTATCCTAATGCCACGATCGAACCAGCTGGTAGAAACTAACAATGTTATTTCACAGCAAAGGCAACACGAAGTATTGCAGCATGAAGTTCTGGAAAGCAGCATTCTATTATTATCCTAATGCCACGATCGAACCAGCTGGTAGAAACTAACAATGTTAGACATGGCGAATGATATAGACCGTCATTGTAAGCATCTTGATGTCGTCCTTGGTCAGGTGGAAGAGGCAGATATCGTCGAGTTTGAGGCGGTTGTCGCGGACAAAGCCACGCCAGCCTTGAATGAGCTTGTGCGCATGCAACTTCACCTTCCATGCCGCGCTCTTCCCGTTCCTCACGAGCGTCACGGTGTGCTCCCCGTGTGGAAGGTACTTGCTGGTGTATTGCTTGCCGAAGTACTGTTTCATTCATGCATACATACATACATCATACATACAATTTGTTAATAAATAGCCACAGGGAAAAGGTGGGGGGGGGGGGGGGGGGGGGGGGGTGTTCTTGAGCTGCTTACTAAGACGCAGGTGCCGGTGACAGCAACACTGGTCTTGTTCATCACTGCCACGTAAATGGGAACTTGAGACTGAATGCTGCCAACTATATCTTCAACTTTGTTCCTCTGCTCATCAGCCAAATGAGCATGGGCTGACAGAATGTAAAGACCTGCTTCAGAAGGTCCATCAGAATCGCCTGACTCATCATCAGTCCAATGACCTTTTGAATTAGAAGGTCCCTGATGTGCCGGTTCCTCCTTAACACGCGCTATCGGCGTCACCTCCGCCTTTGCATTGCCATCACTTGAGTGAACAATCTTAAGATCATTTGCCTTTGACCTCATTGTTCTGCCTCTATTGGAGCTTGTTCCTCCTGCTGGACTAGGACTGTTTCCATTTTTTTCATCATGTAATAATGTACCAACCTTTGACTGATGAATCAGATGAACCATCAGAGTGAACCTTACGCCAGCAGTCTTCAATGGCTGAAAGATGCAGATGTCACCTTCCTGCACATGGTTGTCTTGCACAAAGTGTGACCAAGGCCCCATCAACATGTGGCAACTTTTATCTTTTCTGACGTTAAGCCTGAGATGCCACTTCTTGCTCCTGCCTGGCCGCTGAAGCGTCACGACTTGATTTTTGTGTGGGAAGTGCGCGGCTGCATAAGCACGAGGAATTACCTAATTCCAGATGGGAATGGGATGGATTGTTGGAACCGGTGGTGACCACCGAGTTCACGATCTTGGAGCTGGCTTACAACCGGCCCAGTTTGTTACCACGAGCCTGCGCTCCCACAGGTCCCAGGTCCACCAGAGCTACAATATATAAGGTCTTTGGGCCTTACTCAACCCAAAAGGCTAGCATGATAGGTGAGTGTTCTCCGCCTTATATGTTGTGCTCCTCTACCATCGCTACACGATGTGGGACTAAACTCCAACAATCTCCCCGTTAGTCACACATCGGGGTGCCTCCGCCAAATGTGACGCTCAAGATTTTCTTATCGGGTTTAGTTTTTTTTTACATGGGCTCACGATACCAATTGTTGAAACCGGTGGTGACCACCGAGTTTATGATCTTAGAGCTGGCTTACAGCCGGCCCGGCTCGTTACCACGAGCCTATGCTCCCACAGGTCATAGGTCCACCGGAGCTGATAACATATAAGGCCTTTGGGCCTTACTCAACCCAAAAGACTAGCCTGATAGGTGGGGATTTCTTCCGCCTTATATGTTGTATTCCCCCACCATCGCTACACGATGTGGAACTAAACCCTGGGACCTGTGGGAGCGCAGGCTCGTGGTAACGAGCTAGGCCGACTGTAAGCTAGCTCCAAGATCGTGAACTTGGTGGTCACCACCAGTTCCAACAATTAGTATCGGAACCCATGGTCCAAAAAGAAAGCTAAACCCAATAAAAAATCTCGAGCGTCACACATATGGCGGGGGCACCCCGATGTGTGACTAAGGGAGAGATTGTTAGGATTTAGTCCCACATCGTGTAGCGATGGTGGGGGAGCACAACATATAAGACGGAGAACCCCCACCTATTAGGCTAGTCTTTTGGGTTGAGTAAGGCCCAAAGGCTTTATATGTTGTAGCTCCGGTGGACCTGGGACCTATGGGAGCGTAGGCTTGTGGTAACGAGCCGGGTCGGCTGTAAGCTAGCTCCAAGATCGTAAACTCGATGGTCACCACCAGTTCCAACAATTGGTATCATGAGCCCATGGTCAGAAAAGCTAAACCCGATAAAAAAATCTCGAGCGTCACATATGGCGGGGCACCCCGATGTGTTACTAAGGGGAAGATTGTTGGGGTTTAGTCCTTAGTCACACATCGGGGTGCCCCCGCCATATGTGACGCTCAAGATTTTTTATCGGGTTTAGCTTTTTCTGACCTCAGGTACCGGCTCTGATACCAATTGTTGGAACCGGTGATAACCACCAAGTTTGTGATCTTAGAGCTGGCTTACAGCCGGCCCGGCTCGTTACCACGGGCCTACACTCCCATAGGTCCCAGGTCCACCGGAGCTACAACATATAAGGCCTTTGGGCCTTACTCAACCCAAAAGACTAGCCTGATAGGTGAGGGTCCTTCCGCCTTATATGTTGTGCTCCCCCACCATCGCTACATGATGTGGGACTAAACCCCAACAATCTCCCCCTTAGTCACACATCGGGGTGCCCCCGCCATATGTGACGCTCGAGATTTTTTTATTGGGTTTAGCTTTTTTAACCATGGGCTCTGATACTAATTGTTGGAACCGGTGGTGACCACCGAGTTCATGATCTTAGAGCTGACTTATAGCCGGCCCGGCTCGTTACCACGAGCATGCGCTCCCACAGGTCCCAAGTCCACCGGAGCTACAACATATAAGGCCTTGGGCCTTCCCAACCAAAAAGACTAGCTTGATAGGTTGGGGTTCTCATGTCTTATATGTTGTGCTCCCCCACCATTGCTACACGATGTGGGACTAGACCCCAACAATCTCCCCCTTAGTCACACATCGGGGTGCCCCCGCCATATGTATGACGCTCGAGATTGTTTATTGGGTTTAGCTTTTTTTGACAAGGACTCACGATACCAGTTGTTGGAACCGGTGGTGACCACCGAGTTTACGATCTTGGAGCTGGCTTACTACCGGCCCGGCTTGTTACCATGAGCCTGTGCTGTGGGGGTATTAACCCCTATACCCTTACGGCTAGGCTTGGGCCGGCCCAGACCAGGAGGTCTAGCCCACTAGAAGACGACGCGCGGCCTGGCCGATCTGCTCGAAGTCCCGCGCAAGGAATCAAGGCAGACTTGGAAATCAAGCAAGATCCTGGTCGGTTAGAATAGGAATCCTTATCCGGCCACCTATGGCAATTGTAACTGGTTAGGATTAGTTTCCAGATCTATAACCCTGCCCCCCAGACTATATAAGGCGGGCAGGGGACCCCTCTCAAAAAACATCTCATTGACATACAGCAATACAATCAGACGCAGGACGTAGGTATTACGCCTTCACGGCGGCCAAACCTAGATAAAACCTCGTGTCTGTCTTGCGTCACTATCTTGTTTGTAGCTTGTGCATCTGTCTATCGATAATCTACTACCTTGGGCATACCCCTAGGTAGACTGTCGACCATATTTCGTTGACAGTGGCGCGCCAGGTAGGGGGTGTACGTACTGCTCTCCAAACGAACAAGATGGTCATCATCCCCAATTCCATGGCTACGCCAAATGGCCTCACGTTCACCATCGGCCAGATCACCTAGACCACTGGCTCCGACAACTTCATCGCCATGACCACAGAGGAGGCGCGGATTCAATCTACGTCGACCACTGCTTCACCTACATCGGCTATGGCTTCGACCACAGTGGATCTGGCTCTGGCCACACTAGCATCATCTTCAGCCACGCCGATAACCCGTCATCCGCTTCCTCGCTACAAAGGGAGGCAGATCGACAACACCGACCTGCTCGACTCCATCGATCGGGTCGGCACCAAGCTTGCTGAAACCCTAGCTCTAGTAAGTTTGATTCAAAATTAGCCTAATGAGCAGGTAACCACTACCCATAATAGATCTACCTGACCAGCTCAGGCCAGTCGTCCTGCACGACTTGGTATGGATCTCGTGGTCACGTCTACTCCTGAAGGGTGCTCCGTTCATCACCGACCAGCCCCCACGACGGGTCTTCAGCTCTCCGAGTGCGAAGCCTCGATGGAGAACTACTAGGCTCAGCCCTATGGCCTGCGCAACTTCGTCAACATGGTCCGAATTGAGGAGTATCAAGAAGGATCAGTCCACACAGTTCAAGAGAGCAGCTTAAGCTCCCCGTCCGGCATCACATCTAATGGCTCCGTCCACACCGAGCTCCAGCATCATGACAATGAAGGAGTTGAATACGATCTGGATATCACAGACCACGCCCTAGGGTTCCCATGATTCCCATCCTTCCCACCAAGGCAATGAGACTTGATCAATGTTGTCAATAATGACCAACCACCGGTAGTTGGCGAAACAGAACAAGAAAGCCTAGCACGTGAAACGCGCAATATTGACCGGTTTAATCGCCGACAAGCCAAAGCCAAGGCAGAAGAGGAGGCACGACGCATAAGGGTCCAGCCACGCGATCTTAACAATGCCTTTGATAGCGTAGGGGACAAGCAGGTCTTTAGGACCCCAAGCGCCAATGTAGCTGTTGCTATGGCAACAATGCAATGACTACCCAATACCCCGGAAATCCAGACAGTTCGTGATGATATACAAGCTTACCTGACGACTGCTATGGCCTAGACCGCAGAGATTGCAAACCAAGCTCGGGCTCCGTCTGTCTCAGTCGAATCAAGCCGCAGTCGCCAGTACTCAAGTCACCCACAGTCACCCAACCAACGTGGCTCGCGCAACAACGACCCATCAGACAACCATCAAGGCAGAAACGGTGGTCATGATGGTGGTCGGGATGACAACCGCCGCAACAACCGAGACGATAATCGATGAGACAACCGCGACAATCGCTGTGATAACCATGGTCGCAGGGTCAACCAGCGTAGCAATCAAGATCGCCATGACGGCAATAACGATCTCCGCCATTCCCTCAGAGAACGCAATATGCACGATCACATTAACCAAAGAGCCAACGATCTTGCATCCCACGAAAGCTATCGCCGTATGGAATATGATACTACCCACAGCCCTCCGGGTTTGAAGCAGTTTACTCCTCACCTTCGCCACGTCATATGCCCAAAAACTTCAAGCTCGAAAATTAGGCCAATTCTGGTAGGGGGTGTGCGCGCTGATCCATGGTGAACTAGATGGCAGACCTTGATTCCACCGTACGGCGGCAACTCGGCGACGGAATCAATCTACTACGGCTACAACTCAGCGACCTCCATTGCATACCAACGTCCATCTGATCCTCTCCTCGGCTGAACTACATGGTGGCGCTTCGTCGAGATCCCATTGGGCTCACGATGGGCATGCAGGGCTCCAGTATGTACGCATCTGCACGGTAAGCAAACATGCATGGCTTCGGGATCCAATTCCAAGAGATCGACACGGATATGTTTGCTGGCCAGGCCTGTGATCTACAGCAACATGCAAGGCTAACTTGCATGTACAGGCGTATGCACATATACATCATATGCATATACGAAGGATGCTAGCCAATACAAAACAAGCAAGCTGGTGACACGTGCAAGCCAACTTGCACGTATGTATGCACCATACACGCAAGGCGATTAATCAACCAGTTAGCAATCAAGAGCACATACGCATCTACAAGATCCAACCGGCTAGGAGTCATACTGCATGCTTTCACGTACAAGCTAGCAGCAAGGTCTTGATCTGGATCCGGCGGCCGCGTCTCTCTATCTACCTCGCTCATCACTATGTTTCTGACGCGTCGTCTGGAGGACCTGCAACAATGGCCAAGCACTAGCGTGTGCAGTCTCGTGGTGCAAAGGCCGTATCCGAGGAGTGCCACACTATCACCGACATCGCAGTCCGGCTCAGGATCACGGTCATGGTGGGCGTGCAGGGCTATACGCTGCAGGACTCTATCTGACTACATCCGTTCTACTCCAACATGCGATCAACTCTATTCTAGCCATCAAGCGAGCTGCTAACCGAGCTCCGACCACGTCGACCACGGACCACGTCGACCATGTCCCGAGCGGCTCCGCTAAGCTCCAACCACGTCGACCACATCTCGAGCGGCTCCACCGAGCTCTGACCACATCGACCACGAACCACGTCGACCACGTCCCGAGCGGCTCTACTGAGCTCCGACCACCTCGACCACCAGACCACATCGCAACAATGATTGCTGTGAAGAACAGCGCTACGACAATCGTGACCACCGTCATGATGACAAGTCGGAAAGCTCAAGGACCAGACAACTTCATCACCGCCGACCAGATTTCTATCCAAAGATAAGTACACTTCTAATATTTATATTTAATATAATTTTCATTACGATGTTTCTCCACAACATTCTCGTCACGATTGTTCTTCAAATAATGTTTGTCCATGTATACAATCTTAAATATAACATACAACTATACTTAATGCAAATCCTCGACCAGTCATGTTGATGCTCAATGTCTCCAGAAATGGCCCTGTCTCTGGCTCCTCCCTACACGTGCATGAGCGTCTGCCCTCTGCGTTATGGGTAGTCGGCAGCGGCTCCTTAGCGACGCTTTGTTCTTCCTACACGTGTACTGGCTCCACGCCCCGTGTTATGGTTAACGGGCTAGCTAGGGCTGGAGACTCAGCTACATACTAACTGGTCGGGCAGTTTATATTAAGTATAAACACAAACTACAAATTAACACTGATGTTTACAAAGCACCAACTACTTTATCACATCATGCTCATTTACAAGTGACTGCTGAGCGTCATGCCCTATTTCTTCACCGCTGATTTTTCTCCATAATTTGTTATTTTATACATCATGTACTACCATTCTACATATTTATATTGTAGGAATTTCGAGCTATGCTCGGGGACTTCATCGCTTGCTACTCGACTTACGCTCGGGGACTGCCTCGATCACTCTTCAATCACAGCTCGGGGACTTCATCGCTCGCTCCTCGACCTATGCTCGGGGACTGCCTTGACCACTCTCCGACCATGGCTCGGGGACTTTGCGTCTCGACTACATGCAACTGGCAACTCGCATACAGTTGGGATATTTTTTCTCCTTTAGACCTTGCTACAAGGCTCATACCTCACCTTCCAGCAAGCTCGGGGACTACATCGGTATGATGCACCTGCCGGTGTAGCTCGTATCACCTGTACAACGATTGGATTCTCAACTTAACTGGGAATTCTTTTTGGACCCTGGCACCACGTGCCTACGTCACCTACTATCAGGCTCAGAGACTAAGTGGGCACACTTCACCTTGCGGTGAATATGCTTGTTTTTCGACCACTACACCTCTGACGATCAAAGACGCTACGCTTCAAGACACCCTTATGTTTCTTCACAGAAACCCAAGTGGGCACACTTTCCAGGACGGAAATCTTTTTCTTTCTTCTTAAGTGCACCATACATTCTTTGGACAACCTACTTCTCCGGCGACAACGGTGGTCGGAGATGTCAAGAACTCAAGCATCACTGTTCGGAGAAGGTTAAAATAGCGTGTCGCATCAGAATACATGGCGCTTGGGGACTAGCTATGGGGGATACACCCCCAGGTACCACAAGATGGTACATGGGCCGCACCATCCGAGGTGGCCCGACCCGTAAGATCGAGGCGTGCACGGCAAGATTACAAATTGTACTAGATATTGTAATAGTACCAAATAGGATACTTTACTTGTAACCCTCCTCCAGACTATATAAGGAGAGGCAGGGGTCCCCCTCAGGGAAGACAATCCATCAAAACCTCAATCAATACAGAATAATGAGACACAGGACGTAGGTATTACGCCAACACGACGACCGAACCTGTATAAATCTTGTGTCTTATGCCTCTGTAACCATCTGGTTCCTGATTACACGCACCGTCTACTGATAATCTACCATCATGGGCATACCCCTAGATGGCCCAAAAATAGGTCACAGGTCCACCGGAGCTGACAACATATTAGGCCTTTGGGCCTTACTCAACCCAAAAGACTAGTCTGATAGGTGGGGGCTTCTTCCGCCTTATATGTTGTGCTCCCCCACCATCGCTACACGATGTGGGACTAAACCCCAACATGGATGAGTAAACATGACTCGAATATAGACTACAATAGGTTCATACAGCTGAGAGTGAGAGCTGACCAAAACAAGCTGAACATTTGTAGGATTGGATTAGACCAATTTAATTAATTGACAAAAGAGAAGACCGTAGCTTACAAGTTTATGGCCTCATGGCTTGACATTGCCGGGCTTCATTAGTGCCACAAATACAGTAGTTTTAGGCTGGATTTGCTTGATAAGTCCATCTACTTGCTCCTCTTGTTCATCAGATAGAATACTCATACATGATAAGACATAATAAGGCACCGCATTTGTCTTAGGATCATCATCAAAACCTGAAGATCATTCATATTTAGCGGTGCCATCAGAATCTGGTCCTGCACATAACCAATATAATTACTACACAACCAGAATTTGCAACTTCCAGTGATGTGGGGTTCTCCTAGTGTTTAGCATTCAATATTTAATACGGAGTATGGCCTTTTTCCAACCAAATATTTCCTAGTGAGGATTCTCATGTGCTACGATTGGTAGTATGTTCTTATTGCTACTTATTGCAATAGGAGAACTCTACCATTTTGATAGTGTAAAAGCCGCTAAGAAAAAACAAACAAACAAATAAAAGATCTTTTAGATAAATCAAACCAAAGCTCATTACACACAGGCATATTTAACAAAAAGAAATAATCTTCATGCAGGTATATGGCAGCCAACAATTATTATAACATAATAACCTGATTCCTCAGACGAAGAGGATGATGTTGTGGCAATCCTTGCAGCTTTTCTACGTTGACTTGGACAGTCCCTCTCAGGCATGGAGCCAGCGGTGGGCCTAGGGGGGCTCCAGCCCCCCTACCGCTCGCGAGCAAGCGAAGCCCCGTAGAACCGTCGTCTAAAATTTCAGCTGTAGATGTACAGGTAGAAGGGGCTGAGATTTGCTGAATCTCTTTTCTTGCTAATTGCCGTTGTTGAGCCCCTCCTAAATTTTTTCCTAGCTTCGTCCCTGATCCCTCTGACAACTAGAGACTCTTTTCCGAACTCTTGATGATTTGTCGGCACAGTCATGGGACCTATCTGCAACATCAACGCAATCCGTATCTCGTTCTTGGATGTTACTAGAACTGATTCTGATCCCATTGCATGGAAAGACTTTCTCACATCCATCAGGATCGATTATCAGAACCTTAAAACGGGTCATTCTCAATGTGCTGGAACAGCAACGAGTCATTCTCCTCTATGGGATGGGCATCGACAAATGCTTTCCATCCACACTGGGGGAGTGTCTTGTTCGTGTACTTAGTGCCCTTGACAGCATAAACACTACCATCAGGAGATTCGATGTCGCTCTCTGAGATCTCTCCTCCAAATTGGTTCATGAACCTGGCAGGCATTGTCTGCACCAAGAACAGTGAAACAAATATAATGCATGGTTTATATATCTTTATACAGAGCAATTCAAGCATCACAGAGCAAGCATTGTCTAAGTATTTTTTTCTGTTGTATTGTTTTGCAATTCAGTGATGAAAACTAAGTTTGAAATTCAGGAATGTAATTGATTTCCCACTTGCTCAATTAATCACGATGCATGGTTCTAGAATCTTTTAGTTTCGTGTAGCGCACAGATTCAGTGAAGTTTATGGAAAGGGTAGGCAACTATATACTACTTCGAAGATTGAAATCTATCTCCAAATGAAAAATGGTAGATAATGAAAATGTATAAGGGTTCAGGGCACAAAGAAATTTAAACGTATGAAAGGCTCACCATGCCGTGTCTATAATTAGCGGACATTGGCATGGGGAAACACGTCATCTTTACATGCAAATGGTCCTTGTACATTTTGCAACAAGCACAAGATTTCTTCACCTGGGAGACTTGTCCATCCATGTTCACTGCAATTTGCATGATATATGTCAGATAGAAATTACAGCCAACAGATGAACAAATATACTCTTCATATTCAGTGACTTGGCGACACCATATATATTCTTGAAGTTAGAATAGGAGAGAAGATTGACCTTAACTTTGCACAGACGCTTTACGACACAACAAGGGTGGAGCCTAGGAAAAAATGAAGAAATTGAAACCACTGTTGAATAAACACACATATGTTAGATAATCTTCTGCATCTTTTGTGTGAATGCGCAGCAGGTGAAGGCGGCGCTGAAAAGGTCTCCCTGCTGTTGCACTATAGCAGCCGCAGGGGCAGACGCCAAAGTTAGCCCTGCTATCACATCTAGTAACTATAGCAGCATGACAGTTGTACTAGGACTAGATGAATAGAGTTGTATATATAGTTTGCCACTGCAACTGAGTAAAGAGATAGTTCAGATTTGCCATCTCCTATACAGAGCTCTGGCCAACGCTGGTGTCTCTGTTGTGTGTGTATGCTCTGTTCTCCCTCCCTTCTTCTACCTCTAGCCATAGTGTGTGATCGACAACGACAGTTCATGGTCGGCATCGCTAGTGTGTGCTCGGCAACACTAGTGAGTGGTCGGATATCTCCGTACCGGAGATCGAGGGGTTAACAAGTGGTATTAGAGCCGTCCAAACGTCGCCTGATTAACCGCTGGCGATGACACACGATTTAGAGATGGGTGACAACAGTGGCACTGTTGTGGCTGCCCAGCCACGATAGGAGGTCATTGTTCGCACGGTGCGGGAGGTCAACGGCACCAGTTGGCCGACGCTGACTTGCACCAACTATGGAGAGTGGTCCGTGACCATGAAGGTCAAGCTCAGAGCCCGACGGCTCTGAAATGCTATTGACAAAGGCACCGATAATAAAGATGACATGTCAGCATTGGAGGCTATCCTCGCTGCTATACCGGAGAAGTACAGGGAGCCATTAGGGGCGAAGAGCTCTGCTAAGGAGGCGTGGGAGGCTATTGCAGCGATGTGCATCAGTTCTGACCACGCAAAGAAGGCGATGACCCAGCTTCTGAAGCAGAAGTACGCCAACCTCAAGTTCGGTTGAGGATTTCTCCCTCCGTCTACAGACACTCATCAGCAAGCTAAAGAGTCACGGCATCACCATCGACGAAGAGGAGGAGATCTCCAAGTACCTCCACTCTGTGCCGGCAACGTACATCTAGATCACTCTCTCCATAGAGATGATGCTGAACTTGTCTACCCTCACCATTGAGGATGTGACAGGCCGTCTACGAGCGGTGAATGAGCGCCTGGAACAAGCGATAGCAACGAAGGACAGTGGCAAACTGCTTCTGATAGAGGAGGAGTGGGCTGCTCGAAGGAACTTCGAGGTAGCCTCCTCCAGCCACAGTGGCGATGGCAAGCGCCACGGCAAGACTTCTTTAGAGAAGAAGAAGCAGGTCGACCCCAACGCCTGCCGGTGCTACGAGAAGATAGGCCATTAGGCACGGGAGTGCCCAAATCGCAAGCAGGAGAAGACGACTGAGGCTCATCTGACATAAGCTGATGATGATGAGGCCACTATCCTGATAGTGACATTCTGTGCACTACAAGACATCTAGGCCGAGGAGAAGGAAGAGGTGACGACGGTGGAAGGACCTGGGAAGGCCCTAAAGGCTATCAACCTCGATGAACCACGCACCCAAGTTCACCCTGGACGTATGGGCGGCGAGTGGGAGCAGCGGTGGTATCTAGACTCTGGTGCCAGCAACCACATGACAGGCTTCAAGGCAGCCTTCTCTGAGCTCAACGATGATGTTACCGGTACAGTGAAGTTTGGTGATGGCTCAAGGGTGGCTATCTAAGGGCGCAACACCATCATCTTCAAGTGCCAGAATAGGGAGCACCACGCGCTAATAGATGTATATTACATCCCACAGCTACGTTCAAGCATCATCAGCATTAGCCAGTTGGATGAGCGTGGTAGCCAGGTACTGATCAAGGACGGAGTAATTAGGATCAGGGACAGGGAGCAGCGACTTCTCACCAAGGTGAAGAGGTCCTAGAACTAGTTGTACCTGCTTGACCTGAAGATAGAGTAGCCATTGTGCCTGGCGGTAAGGCACACAGAGGAGCTGTGGTTGTGGCATGCCTAGTTCATACATCTTAACTTCGTTGTGCTTGGTCAGCTGGAGAAGATGGTCCGAGGGCTACCCCACATCGAGCACGGAGGCGAGCTATGTGAAAGCTACCGAGCCGAGAAGCAGAGGAGGCTGTCATTCCCAAAGGTGGCCAAGTATCGCTCGAAGGACGCTCTTGAGCTCATCCACGGTGACCTCTTCGAGCAGATCATGCCAGCCACAAATGGTGGTCGGCAGTACTTCCTCTTGCTCATGGATGATTGCAGTCGCTACATGTGGCTGCAACTCCTGACAAGCAAGGACAAAGCGGTGGCGGTGATCAAGAAGTTCAAGATGCACACGGAGGTCGAGAGTGGCAAGAAGCTCCATGTGCTGAGGACTGATCGTAGCAGCGAATTCACTTCGGTGGAGTTCGCTGCGTATTGCATGGATCAGGGTGTGGTACGACACCACACCATGCCATACTCACCATAGCAGAATGGCATGGTGGAGCAACAGAACCAGATGGTGGTCGACATGGCTCGATCTATGATGAAGGCCAAAAGTATGCTAGTAAGGTTCTAGGGTGAGGCAGTGACCATGGTGGTGTTCATCCTCAACCATGCTCCCACCAAGGCCCTAAAGGGCAAGACACCATTCGAGGCTTGGCATGGGCGCAAGACGAGTGTGTCCTTCCTCCGGACATTCGGCTACATCGGCCACGTCAGGAAGACAAAGCCGATCCTCTCTAAGCTGGAGGATAGGAGCACACCGATGGTGTTCCTGGGCTATGCGGAGGGTACCAAGGCATACTGGCTCTTCAACCCACATGGAGACAAGGTACTTGTCTCACATGATGTCGTGTTCGATGAGAAGGCAGCTTGGGACTAGAACAGTCTGAGCATGGGGGAAGCTGGCGGCTTCACCAACACCTTCATCGTCGAGCACTTAGTCATCCATGGTGGTGGAGATGCTAGGGAAGAGGTAGCCGAGCACTCTAGGAGGGGTGCCGAGCACTCCAGCGACAAAGCCGAGCACTCTAGGAGGGATGCCGAGCACTTCGGGAGGGGAGCCGAGCACTCCAGGAGTGGAGCTAGGAGGTCCTACAGTGGCGGCGACCACTCCAGGATGGGTGCCGAGCACTCCCATAGTGGAACCGAGGGGTCTTGCATTAGTGCCGGCCACTGCAAGACTGAAAGGTCCTAATGGCTAGAGGTGGGGTGAATAGCCTATTAAAAATTCTACAACAACACTTAACAAACCAATTACACAAATATAAGGCGAAGCAAGTGTTGCGCTAGCCTACTAAAATAGCAAGCCACCTACCACAATTCTAGTTTATATAGTTTCTATCCACACAATAGCTATGTCACTACACTAAGTTAGTGTGCTCTCAAAGGCTAACTAAAGAGCCACACTAACCAAACTAACAAGCTCTCACAACTAGCTACATTAAAGAGCTTGACAACTAGTTTGCGGTAATGTAAAGAGAGTGAGCAATTTGTTTGTACCACCGTGTCGAGGAAGGAGCCAATCAATCACAAGAATGAATACCAATGAAGACCAATCACCTTGGAATCAAATGATGACACAATGATTTTTTATTGAGGTTCACTTGCTTGCTGGCAAGCTAGTCCTCGTTGTGGCAATTCACTCACTTAGAGGTTCACGAGCTAATTGGCATCACACGCCAAACCCTCAGTAAGGTGCCACACAATGAACATAAGATGAGGATCACACAAGCCATGAGCAATCCACTAGAGTACCTTTTGGCTCTCCACCGGGGAAAGGTCAAGAACCCCTCACAATCACCACGATCGGGGCCGGAGACGATCACCACTCTCCGCTCGATGATCCTTGCTACACCATGCCGTCTAGGTGGTGGCAACTACCAAGAGTAACAAGCAAATCCTGCAGCAAAACACAAACACCAAGTGCCTCTAGATGCAAACACTCAAGCAATGCACTTGGATTCTCTCCCAATCTCACAAAGATGATGAATCAATGATGGAGATAAGTGGGAGGGCTTTGGCTATGCTCACAAGGTTGCTATGTCAATGCAAAATGGCCAAGAGAGTGAGCTTGAGCCGGCCATGGGGCTTAAATAGAAGTCCCCATGAAATAGAGCCGTTGTACCCCTTCATTGGGCACAACACGGGGTGACCGGATGCTCCGGTCATATCGACCGGACGTTGGACCTCAGCGTCCGGTCATGCGATGCATGCCATGTGTCCCCTTTCTTCAAATACTGAGCACTCGATTCCAATGGTCAAGTGATGACCGGACACAGCAGCTCAAAGTGACCGAACGCTAGACCTCAGCGTCTGGTCATTTTCAGTAAGCATCCAGAAACAATTTTTCATGACCGGACGCATCCGGTCATGCTTGATCGGACTCACCTAGTGTCCGATCACTTGGCATTTCCCCTGTGCATGACCATGTCAGTGTGATCGGATGTAGCTAGCTAGTGTTCGGTCATTTTAGCGCTAGCATTCGGTCGATGACCGATGCTGCGCTTCTTCTGTTGCTACTGACCGGACACGCCGATCCTTCAGAGACCAGCATCCGGTCACTTACAGTGACCACATTCACCTGAGTTTAGGGCGCCGGTGAAGTTCCTAACCCTTGCTCAAATGTGCCAACCACCAAGTGTATCACCTTATGCACATGTGTTAGCATATTTTCACAAACATTTTCAAGGGTGTTAGCACTCCACTAGATCCTAAATGCATATACAATGAGTTAGAGCATCCAGTGGCACTTTGATAACCGCATTCTGATATGAGTTTCACCCCTCTTAATAGTATGGCTATCAAACCTAAATGTGATCACACTCTCTAAGTGTCTTGATCACCAAAACAAAATAGCTCCTACTATTTATACATTTGCCTTGAGCCTTTTGTTTTTCTCTTTCTTCTTTTCAAGTCCAAGCACTTGATCATCACCATCATCATGTCATGATCTTCATTTGCTTCACCACTTGTAATGTGCTACCTATCTCATGATCACTCAGTAAACTAGGTTAGCACTTTGGGTTTCATCAATTCACCAAAACCAAACTAGAGCTTTCAATCTCCCCTTTTTGGTAATTGATGACAACTCTTTCACAAAGATATGAATTGAAATTCAATTGAATCCATGTTACTTGCCCAAGCATATTTACCATGTGTAAAAGGATATAGACAAGTTTTATGAACCCCAAATGGTAGCAATTGCTCCCCCTACATATGTGCTAAGAGTTTGGATTGTAGCTTGCACATATGCTTAGATAGGAAATATAGGAGACAATGTCTACCAAATGATGCTAAGGTATAAAATATGGACCTTTGAAGCGTGATACCAATCAGAGTGCACCA
Organism: Miscanthus floridulus; assembly: GCF_019320115.1. Lineage (NCBI taxonomy): Eukaryota > Viridiplantae > Streptophyta > Magnoliopsida > Poales > Poaceae > Miscanthus > Miscanthus floridulus. The sequence goes on along the minus strand of NC_089581.1, from coordinate 27,239,240 downwards.
TTATACCATCCTTAGCACCATGGTTATCTTGATATCACTTGGAAACACTTGGAAATGAAATCACTAGATAAACTTATGCATGCTAGATTTTCATTTCATCATTCAAACCTATAACTAGCATACACCACATAAGCATGAATATTGAAATTTAAAGCTTGTGCCATGCAAGCAAACATATGAAATGCATATTCAAATGCACCATACAAGTTCATGAGCTTGCTCCCCCTACTTGTGTGCTTAAAATTTTAATTGATCCCTTTCCTTTGTCATATTTCTCCCCTTATGTCAAGTTCTCCTCCTATCACTTGTATCTTTATTTCTCTCCCCTTTGTGTTGTCTTTTCACTATCTTTGTGCTTGTATCTTTATTTCTCTCCCCTTTATGTTGTCTTTTCTCTATCTTTGTGCACTATTTCTCCCCATTTGTCATCAATGACCACAAAGGCTTAAATTATAGATAGGTTGAGATTATCAATGTCAATCAATGGGGTGAGGATCATTTTCCCAAATTTGGTCCAATCTAGATCATTTGCCAAAGATATTTAACTTGGTTTGATCCAAGGACAAGCTTCTTCACACCTCCAAATAAGGGTTATCTTGTACCATGTTGAGTTAAACACTTAGAGCTTATTTTCTATATCAAACACTAGGTTTACAAGCCCACAAACATATCATATGCTACCATTAGATCAAAATAAGCATAGAAGCAATAGTGGTACCATATAATCATCAAATTTATTTGATTTTCATGAATGAGCCTATTAAATGTGAAAGATGTCTAGATACACTAAACAAGTCCTTAGCAAGGATGTAGGCCATGCCAATCAACTTTTACCTTAGATTACTCGAATAAGAGGCATGCCATAGGAGTGGGGGTGCATCAACACATATTTGAGAAATCCAATATGTTCAACTCATTCCTTAGCTTGCAAAATCTTTTCTCATCCAATGGCTTGGTGAATATATCGGCAAGTTGATCTTCGGTGTCTACACTCTCAATGCAAATGTCTCCTTTTTGTTGGTGATCTCTTATGAAATGGTGGCAGACATCAATGTGCTTTGTTCTTGCATGTTGAACCGGATTGTTGGTCGACTTGATTGCACTCTCATTGTCGCATAGCAATAGCACTTTCTTGAACTTGATTCTAAAGTCACTCAAAGTGGCCTTCATCCAAAGTATTTGTGCACAACAACTACTGGCAGATATGTATTCGGCTTCGGCGGTTGATAATGCAACACTATTTTGCTTCTTTGATGACCATGAAACAAGTGATCTTCCCAACAATTGACATGTGCCCGAGGTGCTCTTCCTTTCAACCTTGCATCCCGCATAATCCGAGTTGAAGTAACCAACTAGCTCAAACTTTACTCCTTTGGGATACCATAAACCAACATTTGGTGTATGCTTCAAGTACCTCAATATCCTCTTTGTAGCCTTCAAATGACTTTCTCTTGGTGAGGCTTGAAATCTTGCACACATGCATACACTAAACATGACATATGGCATTGATGCGGCCACATAGAGTAGGCTTCCAATCATAGACTGATATAATTTTTGATCCACCATATTTCCACTTGCATCACTATCCAAGTTGTCATTTGTTTTCATTGGTGTGCTAATGACTTTACTATCACTCATGCCAAACTTCTTGATCATGTCCTTGATATACTTGCCTTGACTCACAAAAGTACCATTCTTTAATTGCTTGATTTGAAGACCAAGGAAGTAACTAAACTCTCCAATCATGGACATCTCAAACTCACTAGCCATCATCTTTCCAAACTCATCACAAAAGTTTTGATTGGTTGATCCAAATATGATGTCATCAACATAGATTTGCAACATAAATAAATCTTTTCCAATCTTCTTGATGAAAAGAGTTGTGTCAACCTTGCCCATCATGAACCCTTTAGAGAGTAGAAAGTCCCTCAATCTCTTATACCATGCTCCAGGTGCTTGCTTCAAGCCATACAATGCCTTCTTCAACTTGTACACATGGTCGGGTTTCTTATCATCTTCAAAACCAGGAGGTTGCTCAACAATACTTCTTCATTGATGTAACCATTTAGAAATGCACTCTTAACATCTATTTGATAGAGCTTGATATTTTGGGCACAAGCATAGGCTAGCAAGATTCTAATTGCTTCCAATCTAGCAACCGGGGCATATGTTTCTTCAAAGTCAAGACCTTTAACTTGTGTATATCCTTGTGCTACCAATCTTGCTTTGTTCCTTACTACTATTCCATCTTGATCTTTCTTGTTTCTAAAGACCCATTTGGTTCCAATCACATTATATCCATTTGGTCTCTCTACTAATTCCCATACTTGATTTCTTGTGAAGTTATTCAATTCTTCATGCATAGCATTCACCCAATCAATATCCTTCAATGCTTCATCTATCTTCTTTGGTTCAATGGATGACACAAATGAGAAATGCTCACAAAATGAAGCTAATCTTGATCTTGTTTGCACACCTCTAGAAATATCACCAATTATAGTGTCCAATGGATGATCCCTTGCAATATTGGTTGGTTGGAGGATTGGAGCTTTATTGCTTGCACTTGCTTGATCATTGGGTTGAGATGATGTACTAGCCACTTGATCTTGTTCATTATCATGAGAGCCACTTGTACTAACTTGATTTGTATCATCTTGCACATTTGAGTTAGAGAGCACTTGCACTTGATCATCTTCATCATCATTCACTTGCCTAGGCCTCAATTCACCAACATCCATGTTCTTCATGGCATTTGAAAGTTGAATGCCTCTAACATCTTTCAAGTTCTCATTCTCTTCTTGTGAACCCTTGGTTTCATCAAATTCAGCATCATAAACTTCCTCAAGAGTACCACTATCCAAATTCCAAACTCTATATGCTTTGCTAGTGGTTGAATAACCAAGTAGGAATCCTTCATCACATTTCTTTTCAAACTTGCCTAATCTAGTGCCTTTCTTCAACATATAGCATTTGCAACCAAAGACCTAAAAATATGTAATGTTGGGCTTTCTACCATTCAAGAGCTTATATGGTGTCTTCTCTTTCAATGGATGACAATAGAGACGGTTGCTATAATAGCAAGCCATGTTGATAGCTTCGGCCCAAAAAAATTGACTAACATGGTACTCACTAAGCATAGACCTTGTCATATCAATGAGTGTTCTATTTTTCCTCTCAATAAGACCATTTGATTGTGAAGTGTACTTAGCCAAGAATTGATGTCTAATTCCAAATTCATCACATAACTCATCAATTCTAGTGTTCTTGAACTCACTACCATTGTCACTTCTAACTCTCTTGATGGTTGTTTCAAACTCATTGTGAATGCCCTTGACAAATGATTTGAATGTTGTAAACACATCACTTTTGTCCACTAGAAAGAATACCATTGTGTATCTAGTATAATCATCTAGTATCACAAAGCCATATTTGTTACCACCGATGCTAGTGTATTGTGTTGGCCTAAACAAATCCATGTGCAATAATTCAAATGCTTTACTAGTGCTCATCATACTTTTCTTGGGATGGGTGTTTCCAACTTGTTTTTTGGCTTGACGAGAGCTACAAAGCTTATCCTTTTCAAACACAACATCTTTCAAGCCTCTAACCAAGTCATGCTTAACCAATCTATTCAATTGTTTCATTCCAACATGACCAAGCCTTCTATGCCATAACCAACCTATGCTAGACTTGGTGAACAAGCATGTAGATAATCTAGCTTCACTAGCATTGAAATCAACCAAGTATAGATTCTCATATCTAAAGCCTTTGAAGATCAAGTTAGAGCCATCTACACTTATGATCTCTACATCATCTACCCTAAATATGCATTTGAATCCAAGATCACATAATTCAGCATGGATAGCAAGTTGAAATTCAAGCTCTCTACTAGCAACACATTAGATATGCTCATGTCATTGGATATTGCAATCTTACCAGGCCCTTTGACCTTGTCTTTGCCATTATCACCAAATGTGATACTATCATAACCATTATTGCCATTGGTGTTGATTGAGTTGAACATTCTTGCATCACCGGTCATGTGTTGAGTGCACCCACTATCAAGAACCCAATGCCTTCCTCTGGCTTTGTAATTGACCTACAAAAGAAGATTAATTCTTTTTAGGTACCCAAACTTGCTTGGGTCCTTGAAGGTTAGTTACTAAGCTCTTTGGTACCCAAATGGCTTTCTTCTTTGAGCCCATCCATGGTTTACCAATGAACTTAGCCTTCACACCATTTGTACCCTTAGTAAGCACATAGAAAGAATTAATCTTAATTGAGGATACATTAGCATCTTTGCTTTTGTTCTTGCACTCATGCTCTTTATGATAAACTTGCTTATAACTAGTGCAAAACTGACCATTGTTCTTCACAAAACTAGTCTTGTGAGGAGCAAATGCCGCCTTGCCTTTCTTGGGGGTATAGCCCAATCCCTCTTTGTAGAGAGAAGCTCTTTGGCTACCCAAGCACAAAGCAAGCGGTCCTCACCACCATAGGCCTTAGCCAAGGTGTGAGTGAGCTTATTGACCTCCTTCTTGAGGTTCTCATTCTCAACCATTAGTGAGGCATCACAAGTGAGACCATCACTACTAGATGAGATGGAAGTAGAAGTACTACAAGAAGGGTTATTGGGAGCAACAATGATAGGCATAGATAATGATTCATCAATTATATCACAAGTTAAACCTATATTGCAAGTTTCAACATGCTTCTTTTTATTTTGCTCATTAAGCAAAGAGGAATGAGCTTTTTTAAGCTTCTTGTGAGCCTTGCCAAGCTTCTCATGGGCTTCCTCTAGCCTCTCATGAGTTGCTTTGAGCTCATCAAGGGCTTTCTTAAGGGCTTTTACCTCCTTATTCAAGCTCTTGCATTTCCTTCTCTTAATATCAAAGTGTTCTTTAGCATCTTCTAGCATGTCAAATAATTCATCTTTAGTAGGTTCATCATCATCACTATCACTATCATTTTCATTTTCATTTTTGTTATCATGTTCTTATCACTTCCATCATCACAAATTTATACCTTAGTGGCCTTAGCCATGAAGCATGATGGAGTGTCGAAGAGAGAATGCTTCTCATTGATTGGAATGCTTGCAAGTCCCTTCTTCTTGGTGGTCTTGTCATCATCACTATCATCATCATCACTTGAGGAAGCATCACTATCCCAAGTGATCACATATGAACCACCCTTCTTCTTCTTGAAGGTCATCTTGTCCTTCTTCTTTTCCTTCTTGTCCTTCTTCTTGTTCTTCTTGTTGTCATCATCATTGTCGCTATTGTATGGACATTGAGCAACAAGATGATCTTTGCTTCCACATTTGAAGCACCTTCTTGACTCTTCCTTGTTCTTGGATAAATATTTCTTTCTTCTAGCACGGTACCCTTTCTTCATCACAAACTTGCCAAATTTCATGACAAAGAGAGCCATCTTCTCATCATCATCATCATCCCATGAGCCATCATCTTCACTTGATGTTTCTTGCTTTGTCTTGCCCTTGGATGATGTGGCCTTGAATGCCACACTCTTCTTCTTCTCATCCTTCTTCTCATCCTTCTTTTCCTTCTTTTCTTACTTCTCATCGTCATCTCTATGTATCATCGGTCATTATATCTCCCAACACTTGGTTTGGTGTCATGGTGTCCAAACCACTCCTCACTAGAATAGTGACCAATGTGCCAAATCTTGAAGGTAAGCATCTCAAGAACTTATGTGAGAAGTCCTTGTCCTTCACCTCTTCTCCAAGTGCTTTGAGATCATTGATAAGCACTTGAAGCCTATGGAATATCTCCGGCATACTCTCATCCTCCTTCATCTTGAAGGAGGCAAACTTCTCTTTGAGAATGTATGCCTTTGCACCCTTCATAGCTTGAGTGCCCTCAAATGATTGTTCCAACTTCTTCCAAGCCTCATGAGCCATCTCAATATTCTTGATTTGCTCAAATGTTATCTCATCAATTATATCATGAATGGCACTTAGAGCAATGTCATTGTTTTGGAGAAGCACTTCTTCGGCCACAGTGGGATTCTCTAGATCACCAATCTCAGTTTTGGTTTCTACCACCTTCCACAGTTTTCTATTGATTGACTTAATATGTGTGGTCATCTTTGATTTCTAATACGGGTAATTTGTGCTATCAAATTGAGGTGGCTTCTTGGTGTTGTTGATTTGAGCCATTTTTACACCGAAGGATGTTAAGCCTCAAATCACGGTGACCTTAGCTCTGATACCACTTGAAAGGTCCTAATGGCTCGAGGGGGTGAATAGCCTATTAAAAATTCTACAACAACACTTAACAAACCAGTTAGACAAATATGAGGCAAAGCAAGTGTTGCGCTAGCCTACTAAAATAGCAAGCCACCTACCATAATTCTAGTTTATATAGTTTCTATCCACACAATAGCTATGTCACTACACTAAGTTAGTGTGCTCTCAAAGGCTAACTAAAGAGCCACACTAACCAAACTAACAAGCTCTCATAACTAGCTACACTAAGAGCTTAACAACTAGTTTGCGATAATATAAAGAGAGTGAGTAATTTGTTTATACCGCCATGTCGAGGAAGGAGCCAATCAATCACAAGAATGAATACCAATGAAGACTAATCACCTAGGAATCAAATGATGACACAATGATTTTTTACCGAGGTTCACTTGCTTGCCGACAAGCTAGTCCTCGTTGTGGCAATTCACTCACTTGGAGGTTCATGAGCTAATTAGCATCACATGCCAAACCCTCAATAGGGTGCCATACAACCAACACAAGATGAGGATCACACAAGCCACGAGCAATCCACTAGAGTACCTTTTGGCTCTCCGCCGGGGAAAGGTCAAGAACCCCTCACAATCACCACAATCGGAGCCGGAGACAATCACCACTCTCTGCTTGATGATCCTCGCTGCTCCAAGCCATCTAGGTGGCGGCAACCACCAAGAGTAACAAGTGAATCCTATAGCGAAACATGAACACCAAGTGCCTCTAGATGCAAACACTCAAGCAATGCACTTGGATTCTCTCCCAATCTTACAAAGATAATGAATCAATGATGGAGATGAGTGGGAGGGCTTTGGCTAAGCTCACAAGGTTGCTATGTCAATGCAAAATGGCCAAGAGAGTGAGCTTGAGCCAGTCATAGGGCTTAAATAGAAGTCCCCATGAAATAGAGCCGTTGTACCCCTTCACTGGGCACAACACGGGGTGATCGGATGCTCTGGTCATATCGATCGGACACTGGACCTCGGCGTTCAGTCACACGATGCGTGCCATGTGTCCCCTCTCTTCAAATACTAAGCGCTCGATTCCAATGGTCAAGTGATGACCGGACATAGCAGCTCAAAGTGACCGAACGCTGGACCTCAGCGTCCGGTCATTTCAAGTAAGCATTCAGAAACGATTTTTCACGACTGGACGCGTCCGGTCATGCTCGACTAGACTCAACTAGCATCTAGTCACTTGGCGTTTCCCCTATGCATTACCATGTCAGTGTGACCAGATGTAGCCAACCAGCATCTGGTCATTTCAGCGCCAGCATCTGGTCGACGACCGATGCTGCAGTTCTTCTGCTGCTACTGACCGGACGCGCCGATCCTTCAAAGACCAGTGTCCGGTCACTTACAGTGACCATGTTTACCTAAGTTTAGGGCGCTGGTGGCACCATTGGACTGTTCGCACTCTATGGGCGGACACTCCGCCGATGAAGTTTCTAACCCTTGCTCAAATGTGCCAACCACCAAGTGTATCACCTTGTGCACATGTGTTAGCACATTTTCACAAACATTTTCAAGGGTGTTAGCACCCCACTAGATCCTAAATGCATATGCAATGAGTTAGAGCATCTAGTGGCACTTTGATAACCGCATTCCGATACGAGTTTCACCCCTCTTAATAGTACGGCTATCAAACCTAAATGTGATCACACTCTCTAAGTGTCTTGAACACCAAAACAAAATAGCTCCTACTATTTATAGCTTTGCCTTGAGCCTTTTGTTTTTCTCTTTCTTCTTTTCAAGTCCAAGCACTTGATTATCACCATGGCATCACCATCATCATGTCATGATCTTCATTTGCTTCACCACTTGGAATATGCTACCTATCTCATAATCGCTCGATAAATTAGGTTAGCACTTAGGGTTTCATCAATTCACCAAAACCAAACTAGAGCTTTCAAAGACAAATGCTGAGCACTCCGGGAGGGGTGCAGACCACTCCAAGAGTGGTGATGAGCTGTCTAGGAGTAGTGCCGAGCACTACAACCAGGGTGCCAAGCACTCCAGGTGCTGTGCTGAGCACTTTGACAGAACAGGGCACTCCATCAATGCCGATTGAGTTCGCCTCACCTCCAAGTGACATCACTGAGTTTGTGGATGCCTTCCACGAAGGTGAGGAGGTACAGTTTTGTAGGCTAGATGACATCGTCGGTGGCATAGGGCCCTCAGGCCTGGCGGGTCGGCTGCTCAATGACCAAGAGCTGCTGCTCATCAGTGTAGAGGAACCACCCATGTTCGCACTGGCCAAGCACGATGGAAACTAGTGATAGGCGATGCTAGAGGAGATGAAGGCGATCAAGGAAAATGAGACTTGGAAGCTCATCGATCCAACTCCAGGATGTTGTCCGATCAGCCTAAAGTGGGTGTACAAGGTCAAGTAGGATGGGCACGGTGCCATTGTCAAGCACAAGGTGTGCCTCGTGGCCCGAGGCTTTGTTTAGTGCGAGGGCATTGACTTTGAGGAAGTCTTTGCGCCAGTAGCGCACATGGAGTCTGTCCATTTGCTTCTAGCCCTGTTAGCAGCAAAGGACTGGCGCGTCCATCATCTGGACATAAAATCGGCCTTCCTCAATGGCGAGCTGGTGGAGACGGTCTTTGTTAGGCAACCTCTGGGTTTTGTCATCAAGGGAGCAGAGCACATGGTGCTCCGACTGCGCAAAGCGCTCTACGGGCTACGGTAGGCCCCACGAGCATGGAACGCTAAGCTTGATGCCACATTAGACAAGCTTGGGTTCATGAGGTGCGCAATCGAACACGCTCTCTATACACGGCGATGGGGGAAGGAGGAGCTTGTCATCGGCATGTATGTGGATGACCTGATCATCACCGGCGCACGTGCAAAGGACATCGACAGCTTCAAGCATGAGATAGTAGCTCATTTTTGAATAAGCAATCTCGCCGCACTCTCCTACTACCTCGGCATCGAGGTGAAATAGGGGAAGGAGGCACTCATGCTCGGTTAGAGTGCGTATGCCTCTAAGTTGTTGGAGTGGAGTGGCATGGCTGAGTGCAAGCCGTGCGTGACTCTAATGGAGGAGCAGCTGAAGTTGATGAAGGCCAGCACCATGGCAAAGGTGGATGCAACACTCTATTAGAGCATCATCGGTGGTCTATGCTACCTAGTCCACACGAGGCTGGACATTGCGTTCGCTGTGGGCTACGTCAGCCGCTTCATGGAGGATCCTCGAGAGGATCACTAGGCTACGGTGAAGCGGCTGCTATGCTACATCAAGAGGATGGTGGATCAAGGGATCGTCTTCCCCAAGACAGGCAAAAGCAGGTTATAGCTCACTATGTTCAACGATGCAGACATGGCGGGGGACATCGACGGACGATGGAGCACATCGGAGCACATCTAGCGTGCTCATCTTCCTTGGGTCAGCTATAATTTTATGGTTGTCACTGAAACAGAAGGTGGTGGTGCTGTCTACGTATGAGGCAAAGTACGTAGCGATGGCCACAGCGGTGTGCCAAGTTGTGTGGCTACGCCGGCTACTGGGTGAGCTGACCGGTGCGGAAGCTCACCCACCAGCACTGATAGTGGACAACCAGCCTGACATCACCCTCACAAAGAATCTGGTTCTCCATGACTAGAGCAAGCACATCGACATGAGGTTTCACTTCCTCAGGGACTATGTTGATGGAGGGCAGATCATTATCGAGTTCATCGAAATTGGTCAGCAACTCGCGGACGTCCTCACCAAGCCACTCGGCCGTCTTTGACTCATGGAGCTGAAGAAGATGATCGACATGGAGGGGGTTCAAGGGTAGCAAAAGGATTAGGGGAAAAATTGTTAGATAATCTTCTGCATCTCTTGTGTGAATGTGCAGCAGGTGAAGGCGACGCAGAAAAGGGCTCCCTACTGTTGCACTGTAGTAGCTGTAGGGCCAGAAGCCGAATGGCTCACCTGCCGCACTATAGCCACAGCAGGGGCAGGTGCCAAAGTCAACCCTGCTGTTAGATCTAGTAACTATAGCAGTATGACAGCTGTACTAGGACTAGATGGATAGAGTTATATATATAGTTTGCCACTACAACTCAGTAAAGAGATAGTTTAGATTTACCATCTCCTATATAGTGCTCTAGCCAAAGCTGGCACTCTGCTATATGTGTATGCTCTGTTTTCCCTCCCTTCTTATACCTCTAGCCATAGGGTGTGGTCGGCAATGACAGTTCATGGTCGGCATCGCTAGTGTGTGCTCAGCAACATTAGTGAGTGGTCGGATATCTTCGTACCAGAGATCAAGGGGCTAAGAACATACACCCCCAAGCGATGCAGACACACTCAAGTGCATAAACAAAGTGTAGATTATACATCTTTTTTGAAAGAACTTGATGACAAAATGAATGTTCAGTATAAACATGTATAGCTAGCACTACTACTATGTATATGAGATTTTTTGTGCCCTGCTTTTCACTTAAGGACAGATAGGAATCTGTAGAAGATGTCATGATTTGCTTTCCTAGCGTCCCAAGATACTATACAACAGATGATCACCGAATAGCAATTGAGGAACAGATTATATATCCCCACAACCTGAAGATCATCCACTAGGAATCCAGGATCGTAGCTTTATAGTTGCATTTCTATCTATTCTATGAGCTGAAAAGATAGACAGGGAGGAGGAGGCCAGAAGTCAAAAGCATCTAATGAACTTCCATGATGAGTGCGTACATATATATCCTATGAGTTGTTAAGGAGCAACACCATAAGTCCATGAGTGCTTGTGATCGATTGATTCACCTATAATTAATGTGAGAGGCGTGTATGGGGGAACTGAAGACCAGTCATTACGGTGGTTAATAAGGGAGGCCGTTCAAAGGGTGAAAGCTCTAGTTTGGTTTTGGTTAATTGATGAAACCCTAAGTGCTAAGCTAGTTTATCAATGTGATTATGAGATAGGTAGCACTACTCCAAGTGATGAAGCAATGGCAAAGATCATGACGATGGTGATGGCATGGTGATGATCAAATGCTTGAACTTGAAAAGAAGAAAGAGAAAAACAAAAGGCTCAAGGCAAAGGTATAAATAGTAGGAGCCATTTTGTTTCGGTGATCAAGACACTTAGCGAGTGTGATCACATTTAGGTTAGATAGCCATACTATTAAGAGGGGTAAAACTCGTATTGAAATGTGGTTATCAAACTACCACTAGATGCTCTAACTCATTGCATATGCATTTAGGATCTAGTGGAGTGCTAACACCCTTAGAAATGTTTTGTGAAAATATGCTAACACATGTACACAAGGTGATACACTTGGTGGTTGGCACATTTGAGCAAGGGTTAGAAACTTCACCAGTGGAGTGTCCGCCCATAGAGTGTAGACAGTCCGACGGTGCCACCAGCGCCCTATACAGAAAAGACAGGGGTTCACAGAGTGGCCGGATGCTGGTAGTGCAGTGACCGAATGCTGAGTTCAGAGTCTGGTCAGTGACAGCAGTAAGCACATGGTCTCGGTCTTATGACCGGACGCTAGCGTGTAAACTGATCGGACGCTCATGGTTTGAGTCCTAGTTAGTGCTGACGTATGCTGACATGAGGCGCACAGAGGAAACATTGAGTGATCGGACACCGAGTGAGTCCGGTCGAGCATGACCAGACATGTTCGGTCATGAAATTTTGCATTTGGAACCTTACTGGAAACGACCGGACGCTGGGGTTCTATGTCCGGTCACTTTCTAACTGACGCATCCGGTCATCACTTGACCGTTGAGATTGGGTGATCGGTGTTTGAAGCCGATGACATGTGGCAAGCATTGGGCGACCGGACGCTAGGGTCCTGCGTCCAGTTGAACTGACCGAAGTGTTCGGTCACCCCGAGTTGTGCCTAGTGAAGGGATACAACGGCTCTATTTCGTGGGGGCTTCTATTTAAGCCCCATGGCCGGCTCAAGCTCATGCTCTTAGACATTTGTATTGACATAGCAACCTTGTGAGCTTAGCCAAAGCCCTCCCACTCATCTCCATCATTGTTTCATCATCATTGTGAGATTGGGAGAGAATCTAAGTGCATTGTTTGAGTGATTGCATCTAGAGGCACTTGGTGTTCGCGTTTTGCTGTGGGATTCACTTGTTGCTCTTGGTGGTTGCCACCACCTAGATGGCTTGGTACAACGAAGGAGGATTGGCATGAGTTGGTGATTGTTCGTGGCCATCTCCGATGATTGTGAGGGGATTTATACCTTCCTCGGTGGAGCACCAGAAGGTAACTCTAGTGGATTGCTTATGTCATTGAGTTACCTCACTTGTGGGTAGGTTCTTACGGTGTCCAAATTGTGTGGACGAGGTTTGTCAACACCTCTTAGCCGCTGAACCATCAAGTGTTGGTCGACACAACAGGGACGTAGCGTGTTGGCAAGCACGTGAACCTCGGGAGAAAATTGGTTGTCTCTTGCCATTTGATATTCTTCCGGTGATTGATTTAATATTCACCTTGTGATTGGTTCACTCCTCTACATGACGGTATAATCACCCTACTCATTTATTTATATTCTTGCAAACTAGTTGTGGCAAGCTCTTTAGTATGATTAGAATTAAGAGCTTGCTTTGTTATTTTAAGTTCATCTAGTGGAGCTCTTTAGAGTAGCAAGATTGAGAGCTCTTAGTGGGTAGTAACATTGCAAGTTGTGTGCCTAGTAATCATTGCAACTAGAATTATTGAATAGATGGCTTGAAACCTTTGTAGAGCTAGAGCAAGTTTCCATTTCACTATTTATCATACTAATCAAATTACTCTAGTTGATTTATAGGTTTTTAAATAAGCTATTCACCCCATCTAGCCATATTAGGACCTTTCAAAGGGAAAATTAATGACCAGAGATTGCGCATTGGAGATGAATCACTCACCTTGCCCACAAGCTGAAACCAAACTAGCTAATATGCCTATATGTGTTTGCTTGCTACAGTACTCCGATTACTCTTAGATAAATCTGAGCCATCGATTTTTTTGAAAGAGAAATATTTATATTTAATAACAGTTATAAAATAATTTGAATAAAAAAGGGCAGTTGATCGTAGGTGCGTTACGTGTGTATGTGCCCTGTTCACTTGGCTGATAAGCCATAGCTGAAAGTACTGTTGGCTAATTTATTGTGAGAGAAAAATATTGTTCGTTGGCTGAAAAAGTACGGCTTATAAGCCAAGCGAACAGGTCGATGATATTTTTGGTAGGAATCGATCAGGGCTGATATTCTAAATAATGCATCCGGCTGACAGTTTCTCATGTACTCTCTCTGTCCTAGAAGAATAGATTTAGGGCGTGGCTAGCACCAGGACATCCCGACGCTAGCCTCCGTCCAGACACAGCTCCAACGCCTGCACTCGAGTCGCATCGGACACCCCACACTCGCATCAGATCCCGCACTAGCAATCGTGTTCGGCCGCTCGTGAGCCATCTCGCGCCAGCGCCCGTGTTCGGCCATCCGCGACCCATTCCGCACCTCGATCATATCCTAGCTGCGCCCTAGCATCAAGCCTGTCGTGCTCCTTCCTCTGCCGTGTCGTGCTCCTCCCCTCGCCGCGGTGCCATCATCCCCGCTGCACCCCGTCCTCCGCCGCACTCTGTCTCGGACACGCCCCTTACCCCGTCCTAACGTCTCATCTCTGCAACATTCGTCCAACAGTTGCAACATATGCACTACACTCTTGAAACATACCTATATAGTCATTACAACATCCAGATGAAACACATAAAACATGCGTCTAAAGTAGTTGAAATATTTAGAACATATATTTACAACATACGTCTAAAACAACTGAAATATATGGAACATACACTTGAAACATGCGTGTGTAGCCATTACAACATATGAAATACTGGATCCTGCAACATCAAGATGAAACACATGAAACATACATCTGAAATGCGTGAAACATCCTGTTGCAAAAGGCTCGTCGACATAGAGCTCGATGCCGGCGTGGAGTTCAATGCCATAGAGTGATGGGGAGGTTGCCGGTGCGAAGTTCATTGCCGTCATAGGCCTCGGTAGTGGCCACAACCAGGCGGATGGGCGCGCGTCCACGGCGAGTGGCGCGATTCCGAGCATGAAGCATGGTGGAGGCAGCAAATCCACGTTGGCATGGCACGCAACGAGCGGGGCAGGCGATAGGAGGGAACAAGCATTGCGGGCGGGGTGCGTGTCACGGGCAAGAGCGAATGGTGCGAGTGGCAGCAGCAAGGCAGAGTGGGCTATGCGGTGTTCGGACGGCCAGACGCTCACGTCTAAGCACTAGTGATAGATTTAGGGTCTGTCTCTGTGGCAAGTGACTTGTTTGCCAGTCATGTTCTGTCATGTATTTTGTGATATTCATGTAATATACATGTAATGTTCACGTAGTACATGATATTCTATAATTTTGTGATGTTCACGTAGTATACATGTGATGTTCTATAGTGGTTTTTGCGATGTTGAAGTGATACACATGTGATGTTCTGTTATGTTTTATGATGTATTTTAATGTTCTGTAATGTTCTCAGACGGTTGCTAAAATACATGTGATGTTTTATGATGTATTTTATAATGTTCTATGCTGTATTTTGTGATGTTTTGGCAGTATACATGTGATGTTTTGTAAAAATTGTCTAACAAGAAAATAAAATATCAGACAACTGCATTTGAGTAAATATGATAGATTTATAGCAAGTTCAGGACAAATTAGCAAACAACAGAAAAGACCTTACTACCCCTTATTAAGCTTCTTTAACTTAACTGCACTCACCACTTACCGAGAAGTTAGAACAATGAATTTTGCTATTTACAATAATATATTAAAAGTTAGTGCAAGCACTACATCAACCATTGGAGTAGTGTCTAGAAGTTGATTTATTACTGCCTCCGTCCCCGAATATAAGGCATGCGCATATTTCAAAATTCAAACTTTGTTATCTTTGACTAACAATTATCCTAATTATATCAAAAGTTTATATTACAAAAGTAGTTACATGATATTTGTATTTTGAAATACTTTCTAATGATCAAACTTTTGTTCTAATAAATTATATATTATAAGAGAAATTATAGGTCAAAATATATTTTTAAAGACAGCACCAAGTCAATCACGCCTTATATTCGGGGATAGACGGAGTATACGACAAATTTTTAGTCTAGAAATCTATTCTTTCGAGGACAGATGGAGTAGTTTCAAGCGTGTAGGTGCGTCACATGAGAGCAATAGGGACCAAACCAATAGATGCATACTCAAAAAAGAGTGTCGCTACGTGATTCGTGTTGGTCAAACTTTATTAAATTTAACTATGTTTGTATGAAATATTAGTAATATTTGTATCTCCAAATAAATTTATTAAAAAATATATTCAGTTATTGAGCTAATCATACTAATTATATTGCATAAATACTAATATTTTTAATATAATTAGTCAAAGTTTAAAATGTTTAACTTTTCGGAAAGTGAGAATGACAATTTTTATATAACGGAGGGAGTAGATCTGGACACAAGAATTAAGGTTGAGTGAAAAAGTGTGACGCGCAGAAAACAAAATGGAGAGAGATAAAGAAAGGTAGAGATTGTAGAGATGTACTGAAATAGAGTGTCGCTTTGAGATTCGTGCTGATCAAATTTTCTTACGTTTCACTAGTTTGTATGAAACATTAGCACATTTGTATCTCTAAATAAATTAATTATGAAAATAAATTTAGCGATTCATCTAATAATAATAGTGTTCTATAAATATTATATTTTTTATATATTTGATAAAGTCTAAAATATTTAACTTCTCGTGAAGCGAGAATGACGCCTTTTATAGGAAGGAGGGAGTAGGTCTCGACATGTGAATCAAAATGGAGTGAAAAAGTGTGATGCGCAGAAAAGGAAAGAGATAAAGAGAGGTAGAGATGTATTGGGAAAAGAGAAATGTGTATTGAAAAGCAAGAATGTCAAGTATTTTGGAACAAAATTGGAATCCTAAGAGGACTGCTCTAATAGTGACTTATGAGCTAGCTCTAAGCATATTATTATTTTGTATTTTAATAGAAAAGAGAAAACTATCTTTTGATTAGAGCTAATCTCATGCACATATTTCAAGATTATAGGAGACTGTCATATGAGCTATTCATGTTATGAGCTATGTGCTAAAGTTAATATTATTGAAGAAGTTGTATTAGAGCTAGTAACTAGCTCATGTTACTAAGGGCACCCACAATAGCTGACTCATAAGCTAGCTCTAAGTATTTTATTCATATTTTAATAGAAGAGAGAGAAAAGCTAGCTCTTGATCAAGAGCTATGCTCATACATATATTTCAAGATCACATGAGAATTGAATGTCATGTGGGCCTATAACCATACTATGAGTCATTGCTAAAAAGCTAGCACTATTTGAGAGGTTGACTTAGAGTTAGTAATTGGCTTATACCATTATCGTGGGTGCCCTAAGGCCACCTTAAGAGTTTTTTTAATTACACAGTATAATGCAGACATCCACAACACGCATGCACACTCACCCCTATAATTACACGTAGTAAACCCTACCCCTACGAGCACATCCAAAGGATTGTAGATCTCGAGATTCCCGAAGTCACCACTGGCGCCTCGCTATCGACGGGGACGTCACCTACTACTAAAAGCATAGCGTCATTAAATCCTGGATTAGATTCAGAAAAATGTAAGCACACATGCCAAGTCGTAGACTTAAATCCGGGTGGATAGGTTCCACCATAAGAAACCTAGCCATCTGATCTATGATCAGTTCGCAAGGCCACCTTAAGAGTTAAGGTCATATGTTTTGGGACTAAGGGAGTATTGAAAACTAATAAAAAATAATATATATATATATACACACACACACCACAGTTCATTCTGAGACTCCAAATTTATCAATGAACTTTAACACATTTTTTTCTCAAATACCAGCTGTGCAGCAACACTAAGTTGATCGAGTAGTAGTGAACACAAGAAATATTACTCGACGGTGACTTAAAGAGAAATAGATATTGACAGCGAACAACGCCGTTTTATTGTCCAGATATATATACTACATAATTCTAGAGATGAACGAACACACTTTTTTGAGAAAAACTCACAACTGTTACACGGTACTAGGTACACCATTGGCTAACTAAGGCTATCTCCAACAACACCTAAAATACAAGACTCATTCGTTCTTTAGGTAGTGCTACAGGCAAAATGTTCAATACTTATTCGGCATCTTCTTCAATAATAAGACCCAAAAGAGAATCATTTCTATAAATGAGTTTTCAAGAGAGAGGATGCCTATATTTAGGTTGTACCTCTCAGGCAACCCAAAATAAGTCTCCTGTATAGGTACTCTCACTACTGGATTTAGGTTCTTTGCCGCATGCCTGAGGCACTCGGCAAAGGCCAAATTACACTCGGCAAAGTCTTTGCCGAGTGTGGCACTCGGCAAAGAACACACGGCAAAAAATTGATCGACAAAGACCTCTTTGCCGAGTGTCTTTTAACGGGCACTCGGCAAAGGCTTTGCCGAGAGAGCCGGGGGCACTCGGCAAAGGCTTTGCCGAGAGCGCCGGGGGCACTCGGCAAAGAAAAGCGACCGTCACGGCGCCGGCCCCGTGGACGGTGGCTTTGCCGAGTGCCAACCCTGCAGGCACTCGGCAAAGATTTTTTATATTTTTTAAAAAAAAAAATTTTTTGCCGAGTGCCCCCTGGCCGGCGCTCGGCAAAGTTAGAATTTTTTTTAAAAAAAAATCTTTGCCGAGTGCCCCATTGCCGTCGGCAAAGTTTGATTTTTTTTTTAAAAAAAAATTCTTTGTCGAGTGCCCTCTGACCGGCACTCGGCAAAGTTTGATTTTTTTTAAAAAAAATTCTTTGCCGAGTGCCCTCTTACCGGCACTCGGCAAAGTTTGAATTTTTTTTAAAAAAAAATTATTTGCCAAGTGCCATGGTCATGGCACTCGGCAAAGCTGGAAAAATGGTTTTCCAAGCGCCCATTTTTCTAGCTTTGCCGAGTGCTGTGACCATGACACTCGGCAACGGGGTCCTTTGCCGAGTGTAACACTCGGCAAAGTGACCCAAAACGGTAATTTTTAATTTTTTTTACATTTCATCATGACAAATAAATTCATTCAATCATATATCTCATCCATCACATATATATCTCATTCATCCACACATCCATCCGCACATATCACATCCATCACAATATATATCACATATATAATAATAAGTGCTCAAGTCCATCCAAATAAATCTATAAGTCCATCAAAGTCCACAAGTGCATCACAAGTATATCACAAGTCCATCACCAAGTGAATAACAAATAAAAAAATACAATGTGCACTCATCTCGGCCACTGCGACTGTGGTGAAAGCCCAGCTCCATCATTCGAAGGTGCATGAAGTGGATTATTCGAACCACCATCAGATAGAGACTGCACAAAGAAGAAAAGATTACATGTGAAATAAGATTATTTGGATAGCTAATCTAGGAAGGTAGAGGCCATACAAGCAAAGCACAAGCGAAAGTAAAAAACTTTCATACTCACAGGAGTAGCTGGAGCTATAGGACGCAGAGGTGGAGGTGGAACCAACAGCCCAGCTGGCAGAGAGAAGCCCACACGTTGCCCAAGCCCTTGTAGGAACTCCGTAATGTCCGTCAGCCTCTGTGCCTGGGCCTACTGCTCGGCCCGCTCGGCCTCCAGCTGGGTCGCCATCATCTGGTGCCCGACCTCCAGCTCCTGACATTGTCTCATTTCTTGTTCCAATCGGGCCTGCAATATTTCACTCTAATGTTTTAGTAATGCAAAGCTAATTAAGGTGTGTAAAGATCAATGTATGACGAGTAAAACAGGAATAACCTTGAGTGCGTTGACCCGGTGTTGTGCAGCGGTCGGCCGTGTGCGAATGGCCGAGCTCTCGCTCGTGCTCCGTGCTCGGATCTGGGAGAGAGAGGGAGTAGAGGCCGTGTCGATGACGTCGTCGCCAAGCCAGAACCGCCCATGCTTCTTGCCTTGCCCCGCCCTCATGACGGCCTCTCCATCGAAGTCCTGGGTGCTCGATCGTGGTTTGACCCATGGAGCGACCTCGTCACCTCAGTGTACTCACTGATACGGGAGTGGACGCTCGGGTTCGTGTATGCCTCGGGTGGGTCCTCCGGGTTGAAGGAGACGTCGGACGTCGCCTTGCCCTTGTGGGTCATACACCATGCCTGGAAGTCCGAGCAAGTCTGGCCACTATGTGACGTCGACTACGAGAAAGACAGCATGATGATTAGAAATCAGGCAGAACTGAGCGTCACAATAGATAAATGAATTTGCGTACCCATGCTTGTTTGTATCCGGCGAGGCTACGGCTGCCTCGATGGTGTGCTGGACCTTGCATCTGCAAACGATGATCCCGGGCATCCCTGTGCATCTTGAGGTACTCCTCCGTGAATCACCTCTCCATCATCATCGCCCAGCACTCAGGATACGCTTGGCACCACTAGGGAATCATCTACACGTCATCAAGTATTGGACATATAAGAAGATCAAATTAAACCAACTTAATCTCAAAATGAATTAATATTGATATTCTTCATTTACCTCAAGGTACTGCTCCTGGGTCAGCTGCATCTCTCTTATGTCTTTCTTGGTTTTTCTCTCTCCAAGCTTCGACCCGTAGTAGGTTATGATGGTCTCGATGCGCACCTCGTGATGCATGTCGGTGACGAGTTTTTTACAGGCTTTGGTAGTCAGCTGCTTTGTAAGCATCGTACGTGACAACGTGCACCAAACCTTCTTAAATTTTTATCATAGCCTCCACATATGATATCACGATATCTCAACAAGTTTCATGATTTTCGGACTTCGTTTGCTTTTTATAGAATTTAAAAACACTTCGTACGCAAGTTCGCGGTCATGTTTCGTGAACAAGATCTCCGAAATTTCGGGTCCATTCCTGGATACAGCCTCACACTACACTCAGTAACATGACTATCATTTTTTGAATCATTAAATTCCATTATTCGTACCATGTGCAGTTCAAATTTATATTTTTCGAAAAAATTCAAGTAAACGAAATAAAGTAACTAAATATATAAAAAGCCAAAAAAAATCCCCAAATTCTAACTAGGAGTTTCTGGTGCTTTAAAAGGGTTGCATAAAAAATTTGGAGGCCAAAAACAAAAAAAACTTTGCCGAGTGCCGAGACATGGCACTCGGCAAAGAGGGTCTTTGCCGAGTGCCAGCACTCGGCAAAAAGGGTTTTGAATTTTTTTTAAAAAAAATTTCTCTTTGCCGAGTGCCTTCACTGGGGCACTCGGCAAAGACATTTAAAAAAAATTCTTTGCCGAGCGCCGTGTCAGGGGCACTCAGCAAAGTATTTTCCAAAAAAAATATTTGCCGAGTGCCAGATCTAGAACACTCGACAAAGAATTTTTTAAAAAAAAACCTTCTTTGCCGAGTGCCTAACAGCAGGCACTCGGCAAAGAAGGACGTGGTCGAACACCGTTACACGGGACAGCCTATGCCGAGTGTCTGGCACTCGATAAATAAGTCCTTTGCCGAGAGCTTTTTTTTACCGAGTGCCCGGCACTCGGCAAAAAACTTTTTGCGGAGTGTAATTCTTTGCCGAGTGCCCGATTTTTTACGCTCGCCAAAGCAGTTTGCACTCGACAAAGATTCCGTTTCCAGTAGTGTCTGTTGGAGGCTGATTTTGGATCTCTTGCTACCCATTTTAAATTTAGATACCCATATGAGTTTCTCGTTGGAGACGGTCTTAAGCTGCTTAAGAAACATTGGTGGCAGTGTCAACGTGCTTGGTGTTGGTGCAGAAGCCGTGGCATGCTTCGCCGCAGCGGTCCACGGCATCATCATTAGCATCTTCTTGGAGGACAGCTGATAATAAAAGAAATAAAGATATCAATTGTACTTCTCTCTCAGTCCGGAAAAAAATATAATTTAACATAATATCAAATCAAACTATTTTATGCTTGACCAATTTTTTTTAATAAAAAGTATCAATAAATATTTATGTACATACCAAATAAGTATCACTAAATTCTTCATGGAATATATGTTTTCATAAATATTCTTTTACATTTTCTTTAGGACGAGTAGGGAACGACAAAAACCTGCAGCTACGTCCAATTAATTGCCGAGTTAGGATGCATGTCAGGTGCAACAGTTAAGTACTCCATTTATATAGTGTTTTTGCCCTGTGAATGAAATGAAAGGCTTTGCCATACCAGTCTTGATGTTGTTGCACACAGACGATGTGCATTCCGACTTGCAGAATTCAAGCACAACATTCGCTACCTCTGCAACACAAAACAACAACAATGATCCATATGCATGAAAACGGAATTATATATAGGAGTATGTATTATTTCCCATATTTACTTACGGCAAATATATATGCATGCATGAAACACAGAGAGCTATATAGAAATTAAAAGAATCGAATTTTGGTAATTTACCAGAGTCCGAGTAGGGGGACTGGTCAACAATGTAATGAAGGTCTTTACATTTCCCCTGAACAATTTTGCAGCGTGCGAGCCTTGCACACGTTTCCCTGGAAGCGCCCTGATGAACGCGGCATGCATTGTACATTCTTCTTGCAGTCCTGGATGGGCAGCAGCTGTTAGCATGCACTAGTTGGCTCTGCTGCTCCAGAACTAGACCCAGGACAAGCACCATGATAACCAAGCTCTTAGTCTTATCCATGGATGATGGATGCGGCTGGCCGGCGTATGTGAGTAATGTGATGGACTGATGGTGAGTGGAGCGAAAAGCTTGCTGACTGCTTAGGTGAAGCCTAGCTTGGATCCATTTATATAGAGCCGGGATGCTACCTAGTATGTATGGTTCCGCTGATAAAAAAAAAATGCATCATCAGATTATTATTAGTAGTAGGAGTAGTTGGTCGATGTATTGTCATTTAATTTGCTCGATAGAATAGATGCGTGGTACGCAGGTGGCAACAGGACTGGGTGGCAATCGCTGAGGGACTGCAGAAATGGGTGCTGTGTACGTGCCTGAACCCGCAGTAGGGCACGCGCGCGCGTATGGATGGGAGGGATGACTGTAAATTGATTATGGATTTGATGAGACGCAGATCGAATCGAAATGGGTGCTGTGTACGTACGTGTGCCTCTCAACCCCTTGATCGTGCGGCACGTAAGGTGGTTGGGTGTCACCAAGAGGAGCGCTCACGGCAGCGCAATGAAGAGACAGCACACACTTCACTAAACAACATATGTACGTTGTATTATCTTTACTGTGTGTACTAAACAAGTTTTTTATCCCATTATTACAACATAAGGGTATTCTGTTAGTAAATGGAAACCAATGTCTCAACCCCTCAGAACTAGGTATGTAGGACATGACTGTAGGACATATATAGGAGTACTATATTTTATCGTAATTGCCAAATTGAAAGAGCAGATTCAATAAAAAAAACGAGGATTAATTGTGGAAACCACTTTCAGAACTTGATCATATTTGTTTGCCTAAAAATGAGTTGCTTTCAAACACAACCATCTTCACTTTTTGTAAGTGCCAAGGGTAGCTCTGAAATTCTAGCTAGCTGCATGTTCAATCGTCGGGAACAATTGTACTGCACTTGAAAGAGCCTGCTGTTGTCGGATTTTGATCAGAGCTACCCTCAGCGTGATCGTAACTACAGTTTTGGTTGGGTGCTCCCCAAACGATTACAACAAGGCAAGATACACTGATTTATCAGTGTATTGGCATGCAATGAAAATCAAACAAAACTGTCTGCTAAATGTACATTAGTAAAAGCAATGCGACATTTCGGCATATATGATAATAACCACGCCATTCCTTATCTATATACCACATGCTAATGTCAACAGATAGGTACCAATAGATGTTACAGACTGGTGTTTTTTTCAAAAAAAAAAAATGTTACAGATTGGCCTCTAATCCTTACAGAGATATCAGCCTCAACCATGGATTAACTTGATATAGTAAAAAATAAGCACAATAAGGCCCTGGCGCCAGCCGAAAGAACAGGGGGCCACACTTTCATATACGGCAACCTAAAACTTCTCCCTGCGAATGATATGGACTGCCATGGTAAGCTTACTCTCCTTCTTCAGTTCGAATAGGCAGACGTCGCCGACGCGCAGGCCATTTCCACGAGCAAAATTGGGCCAACCTCCGTTAAGAAACCACCTTCTACCATTATGAAACATCATTTTTGCCTTCCATGTCTTCCCCCCACACTGGAGCCATATGGTTTGCCCTTTAGTCGGGAGATATACCGAACCATATCGTGAACCTAATTCCTGAAGCATTATGGATCAGTAGTTAGCAACACGCTACAAAACAAAATAAGGTTAAGATGACAGGAACAGCAAGCTTAAGGATAAAAAAACAACAACTTAAGACCAAACAAAAAAAGAATTGGGCTTACTAGCATCCAACGTTGAGCAACACCGACGTTGTTGTTCTTCATTACTGCCACACAAATAGGAATTTCAGATCGGATAGCTTGCACTCGCTCCTCGATGATTCTCTTCTGGGATTTAGATAGAGGACTCTTGCATGGTACAATGTATGGAGGAACAAATGGATCATCAGAGTCTCCGCCCTCTACAGGTTCATGAGGAATTTCTTGCGTATCACTTGCCGAGGAAACATGTTCTCCTGCAGACAGTTGTAGACCATATAAGAAATGGAATAATCTAGAGAGCTAATAGTTTTTTTTATGTTTTGCACTAATACCAGCAGTAGGTTCCTCCTCGATATGGATTTCTGAAGCCATCTTTGCACTAGATGCACCAGGGCATGGGCCAGCCATTTGAAAGCCAGCCCCACCTCTAGAATAAGTTGTTTCATGAAGAACATAGACCATAAATGTGCACCTTATCTCATCTTTTGTCGGTACAAGGAGGCAGATATCTCCCTCCTGCACATGATTCTCACGGACAAAGTCTAGCCACTGTCCTATAAGCATGTAGTTTCTACTTTCAGCTCTTTTGTAGAATTTGGGATGCCACTTCTTGCTCTTGCCAGGCGCCTCAAGAGTGACATTTGTGCTTTCATCTGGGAAATGTGCACTTGCATAATCCCTGGTAATTCCCTGATAGCAAATGGAACATGATGCTCAGAAGATTAATGACAACCGGAATCTCATAGGTAAATCTCCCATACATTGTTACTATTATCTACAAACAGTTCATGTTGATATAAATGAGTTTCCTATTCAATAGTAGTGGAGTTACCAGAAAAGGACCCGGGGGTTGCACATTGCCCTTCCGCATTATTGATATAAAAACTGTGAATTCAGGTTGAATTTCCTGAATAAGCTCCATTACTCTCTTCTTTTGTGCTTTAGATAGATAACATCTATATGCCAAAACATATTCCAAGGATACGTTTTCAGAGAGAATGTCTTCTCCTGTACAAAATTTCGCAACAGAGTTTAGTAACAAGTGATGTACGATTCGAGGTAAATATGCAAGCAACTAGAATAATGCTATAACCTGACTCCTCAGATGATGATGAGGACTCCATACTCATCTTCACAGTTTTCCCACGTCGACAGGAGCTAGCCTTTTGACACTCCGTGGATCTTTCACTGCTTGCAGATGCTTCTGTCCTATCATGTTGAGAAATGCTGGAAATATTAATGGGATCTACACTTCTTTCTCGCACACTTGGGATGGTTTCTATGCCAGGGCAGGAAAATAGTTCCTCACAACCACCATTGGATGAATATGGCCCTGCATCCCTTACTGACTCCACCCTCTTGGTAGTTAGATGGTGTACTGGAGAACCAAACTGTGCATGATTCAGTGGCCTTTCACTTGACACCTGCTCTAGAGATCTGACACAAGTAACTTCACCACGCCTTTGTAGGCATTCATAACAGAACCATTCTATTAACGATGCATCAAAGACAACGTTGTCCAAACAGTATCTACACAATGACGAATCATAATAAGAAAAGGCCGACCATAAATTAATAAGCTTTAACAACATAATTACAGTACATACTACAGAAGGCACTTGAGTTTTCCATTTAGGTATTACATGATTTGCAAATATCCATTTCTAATTCAATAGAATGTGAAGATAGGGATATATTCATATAGTCTGTGTCTACTCGACTTTGAAATTGATTGGGAAAAAATTTATGATGTAAAATTCCGGGGTAAAAAGTAGACCTAACCTCTAAGATGATACCATGGTTTGTCATATAAGGGGGAAAATGCTGTTTTTTACACCCATTAATAAGCGCAACATAAAATGGAATGTAATAAAATAAAGCATAATTAGTATAAAAGGAGACATACTGGTGCACAGCATAACGCTTGCAGTCTCTGCAACATAGCAGAAGTTGTCTGTAACCAATATCTCCACAGACTTCACACACAATGTTCTGCACAAACACAAAAACGTTTGCTGTCATCATCAAATTATCAATTACGCCAGCAACTAACACAAATAATCAAATTGTTCTAGCGAAACCCCCATCTTTGCTGAAAAGATTATCTATCTAGGTGACTAGGTGGGTGTCACATCAGTTGATTCCTCAAAGAGTATTAGGACGCCTACAAACAGCAGAGCAGCGCAGAAGGTTCATACATTAGGGAGCAATGGCATCGACGGGAGGAATTGATAGCATTTGATTAATATCCGAATCGCCCGAACGCGAATCGCATCCTGAGTGAGGACAGGAACACCAAAACCGAAGGAAACGGTATCACCCTTAACTATTAATTAATTTTTTTCTAAAAAAAACTAACTATTAATTAATCTCGTTGCGCGACGGGAGCAGTCCAGATTACATTGCATTGAAACTACACTTCTGTGGGCGCATTGCATTGCCAGCCGGGAAGTAGAAGAACAGGAAATCGCAAGAGGACGGTATGATGCATGCAATACATACCATATTCACCGGCCGGTCACCACCACCTTGCCTGCCACACCAAGAAACGAGAAGGGGGCGCGCCTGCGCCGGCCTCCGCAGCTCAGACCGATCCCAATCCAGTAATAATCTCCAGGGGGCCGCCGGGTTCCGGCCGATCGGAGGGCCGCCCGCGCTTGTGCAAGGGCTAACGAACGAACGAACGGAAGGAGGAATATAGGCGGCGGGAGAGGAGGGGCGGAGGAGCTGCGGCGCGCCGTTGGATTCGACTTCGGACGAACCACCGCCACCAGGACCGACCGATTAGACCTTTGACCTTTCTCGTTTCCGCATCGGGCCAGGTGGGACCCACCCGGACGCCCGGTTTTCACCTGAGAGCCTGGCACTACAGTGCTGACTAGCGCCGGTCCGATTCCGCGTCCTCTGGACTACATTTGGAAAGAAAACAAAAGGGCACAAATCCAGACATCGACTTGTTTATGTTTTTTATATTTATTAAGCTCCTCAGGGACAGATTTGTAGGAATGGATCTCAACCTAGACGCCATGACCTTTGACGTCCAGGGTCACATCTCGGCGTTAACCTGTTCGTTTAGTCGTATTTGTCTTATAAGCCATGGCTTATCAGTCAACGAACAGTATTTTTCTCTCACACCAAATCAATCAATAGTATTTTCAGCTATGGCTTATAAACCAAACAAACCCAAACAAACATGCATGGCTAATGAGGCAGCCGACGTGGCTAGGGTGGGTGCCGAGGCCTAGGTAAAAAGGTCATGTGATTTGCTCTGCTGCTTCGATTAGTATTATTGCAGGTTGTATGTTTTCTTTGTGTCTGGTGGAGCCTACCACAAATCCAAAGATGACATACTAATTAACAAACCTGGATTGTGTGGAGGAGCAAACATGTAGTGATGTAGAGCAGAAACAAGACCAAAGACTGCATTCGAACGCCATGCAAATCCAGAGTGTTGTCAATGCAAACAAAGGACTAATCGGATTTGACAAGTATTTCAGTATATAAATATGTAATTTTTAATATCTACCTGTCTAGATGTATAGTAAAAGCAATATATCTATAAAAATCAAAACATCTTTAATTTAAGATGGTGGAAGTGCGTGGCAACCACTGACGGACTACAGAATCGAAATCGGTGCTGTGTGCTGCACGTATGGTGGTTGGGTGTCACCAAGAGAAGCCTTAGGACGTAGGAGTGTATCTTTGTTGTAACTGATAAATTTAAAGAGCAGATCAAGAAAAGAAAAGGAGGATTGTGAAAACCGCTTTGAGAACTTAATAACATTTGTTTGCCTAAAAATAGGTTTGCTTTCAAACATGTTGCAGCTCCTCTGTCTTCACTTTCTGTTTTGTGTGGGTAGGCGACCTACTGCGGCTGAAACTCAAGCTGCATGTTCAACCTACTGTCATGCAATCAAACTTGAAAAGCAAACAAAACTGTGCTACACATTAAAAAAAAAAAACTGTGCTACATGTACATATAAGTACAAGGCAAGGCGGCATTTCAGCATAATAAAGGATCATATATTATACTGCACGCTAATATATGTTGTCAACAACAGATACCTACCAACAGATGTTACAGATTGATCTCTAATCCTTCCAGAGATCAGCCACAACCATGGATCAACTACATATTACAAAACAGGCACAACAAACCCAGGGTGCCAGCCGGGGGGGGGGGGGGGCACACTTCCGTATACGGCAACCTAAAACTGCTCCTTGCGAATGATATGAATTACCATGGTAAGCTTACTGTCGTTTGTCTTCAGTTCGAGTAGACACATGTCGCCGATGCGCAGGCCATTGCCACGAGCAAAATTGGGCCAACCTCCATTAAGAAACCACCTTCTATCACAGCATGACAGAGAGTGGAGAAATCGCGTATACATACCATGCTCAAATTGGCCCTAATCCCGGAATCTCCCTCCAAGAAGCCAGGGGGGCATTTGCAAGGGCTTAGCGTAAGGGACTAAGGGTCTAAGGGAGGCGGCGCCAAGGCGGGTCCGCGGGTGGTAAGGAAGGGCTCAAGGAGACGAGCTGCGGTGCGCCGTTGGGTCCAGCAAGCTTGTCTGTTGTCTCTACGTCGGAAAAGAGCAAACAAAAAAAAAAAAAAAATCCCTGACGAGAAGCACAAAAATCGCTTTGTAGTCATGTTCCAGTGCTAGTATATCTGCTCATAATAATATTTATGGTACTGGTACAAGACTATTTTCATAATATTTATGGTACTCTAAAATATTATTTATAAAATTAGATTAAACGATCTATCTAATGATATTAATTTTGTAACATAAATATTATTTTATATATATATATTTAGTCAAAGTTGTTTCCCGAGAAACGAAAACGATAGTTATTTAGGAGCAGGAGGAGCAGAGGTCGTCTTAGGATCATAGCAATACTCTCTCTCTCCCAAAATAGCAGTCGTTATGGGATCACGTAGGTCAAACTTTCTCAACTTTGATTTTATTTGTAGAAAATGCATGTAACATATATCTCCAAACAAGTTTATTATGAAAGTATATTCAACGATCTACCTAATAATACTAATTATTTATTATAAATATTAACATTTTTTATATATATTTGGTCAAAGTTAAACGTGTTTGACTTCATAGGAAATGAGATTGACATCTATTTTAAGACAGAGGAAGTACCAATTTGGTTGTGAGCTGCTGTGACACTGTGAGTTCATCTTTGACCACTAAAGGAGCACAAAAGCCACGTTGTTGCATATGCAACAAACATTGATGCTGTTCCCGGTGTCACCAATATCGAGCCGCACACTATAGCCTCTGTTCGGCTTACTCCATATTCGGTTTGTTCGGTTTATTTTTTTAGCTGGAACAATATTTTTCTCTCACAACAATTTAGCTGAAATAGTGTTTTCAGTCAGTTTCAACAAAGATTCAGACTGGCGAACGAGGCCTAACTCTTTGACGCTGGGCATTGAAATGGACACCGACATCAACCTCGCGGACGCGGCAGTGCTTGTGGAGGCTGCATCTATTCAAGGATCTCAACTCTGAGAAGTTGTATATGGAGGCTACTGCAAGTGAAGCAAAAGCAGACACTACTGTTATTCCGACAGTGAGCGGTGGCATCACTGACCATTGTGAATGCTGTTGTACCGGTCAGCAAGCTCACTATTACCACATCATCAGCAAGCAATCTTGTCTTGAAAACACGTTACTACCCCAAATTAGCCTAACTAATTTGCAATCTAGTTGTGAAAAAAAACTTGAGTCACTAATGAAAACAGGCTACTACCCTGAATATTCTTTTTTCTTGTCTCAGTGTACCGTGCACTCATAAATTTGCACAGCAAGGAAAACGCTTGCAGTTGCCTACTAATGGAACACAAACAGTATTGCATTAATTTTCCTTTTTACCATAAGAATTAACTAGCAAAAGATGCTGCATCGCTTAAAAAATACTAGAACCAGTCTGGATGGATACTGATGGCGTGCATCAAATTAAAGAGTTGCACAGATAATTCGACGACAACCATGGATTATTTCAAAGTACTACAAAATAACAAAAATAAACCACAAGGGTGCCAGCACAAAGAAAAGGTCACCATTTTCTTCTAGATTATACTACAAACTAAAGCTCCTTCCTGGGAATGATATGGACCATCATGGTAAGCTTCCTCTCTTTCCTCTTCAGTTCAAACAGACAGATATCACCAAAACCTAGACCATTGTCACAAACAAATTTGTGCCAACCTCTAGAAAGATAATGCCTTTGACGAGTTGTCACTATATTGGCCTTCCATATATTTCTCCCGCACCAGAGCACCACAGTTTGCCCTCCAGCTGGGAGATTTACAGCAGTAGCATATCGCGAACCTAATTCCTGATGTGTTATGTATACAAAGTTAGAAAAGCAAACCTAATTCCTGATGTGTCACAGATATAGAAAGTTAGAAAAACAATGACAGCGAGGCGAACATTTGAAATGAACTAATTCTAAGTTTATATTATTGGCCTTTATATACGCAGTCTTTTACAGGGAGGAATAAGACATTACTCATGTTGTAACAAAAAGTTTTTCATATATGAAAGCAGGTGCATATATAGTTTGGCATTCATACAACAGCAATCATGTCAACATCAATAAACCAGGTTAAGGTGGCAGTAACTAACTTTAGAAGAATGAATAATAATAACTGAATGAATTTAGAAGAGAATTGAACTTACTAGTGTAGGTGTCCGAGACATCCCAAGGCTGCTCCGCCTCATGATTGCTACATAAATGGGAACTTCAGATTTGATGGCTTGCACTCTTTCTTCAACAATCTTCTTTTGGGATTTAGATAGACCGCTATTGGATGGTAAAATGTAGAGAGGCTGAGATGGACTACCAGAATCTTCTCTCTCCAGAGATTCACGCAAATTTTCATTCATGTCACTTTCCGATGAAACATGCTCTCCTGCAGATAGTTTTAGGGTATAAGAAGTGAATAATAAGTAATCCAAAATGCAATTGATTTTCTAATACTTTGCAATAATACCATCCGTTGGCTCCTTAGTATAAACTTCTGAAGCCATATTTGGACTAGATCCACCAGGGCATGGGCCAGCCCTTTGAAAACCAGTTTCACTCCTGGAACAAGTAGCTGCTGCGCAAATTAGATAGACTGTAAACGTAAAACTTCTCCCAAACTTTTCCGGTAAAAAGGCGCAGATATCTCCCTCCTGCACATCATTGTCACGGACAAAGTCTAACCACTGCCCTTGAAGCCTGTACACACTACCTTTTGTTGTGTTGAATTTGGGATGCCACTTCTTGCTCTTGCCTGGTCTCTGAAGTGTGACATTTGCGTTTCCATGTGGAAAATATGCAAATGCGTATTCCTTTATAATATCCTGATTACAGATGGAACATGATGTGATGTAAACAAACAACCAAGACTACTAAAAAAATAATAGTTTCAACAGTAAACAAAAGGGAAAAAAGTGTCATTTGTCCACATATAGTCAGAAGGCTCATGAGAATTTGAAGAGGGTTAAATTTAGCTTATACCTACGGCAGCATGTACATCAGCAAAAAGGAAATAATTTTTGGGAGCGGTGACATGCTATTCAACAGTAGTGAACTTACAACAGAAGGAGCTGGGGGATGAACATGGCTCTTCCGCATGACGGCAATGTAAACAGTAGTTTTTGGTTGAATCTCCTGGATCAGCAAAGTTACTCTCTCCTTTTGTTCTTGAGATAGATAAGTTCGATGTGATACAATATAATCAGCCCCTGGTGCCTGAAGATCATCTGACTCAAAAGATTCATTTTCAGATGGAATGTCTTCTCCTGTGCAAATTGACGCAACAGGCAATAGGAATAAGTAAGGTAAAATTTGAGGCAAATATGAAAGTAACTTATAAGTTAAAACTGTTAACCTGAGCCACCAGATGACGAGGATGTTACAGTCATCTTCAAAGTTTCCTCATGTCGACTGGAAAGTTTCCCTGACGATCCTATGGTATCAAACTGAGAGCTGCTTGAAATATCAACATAATCTACTCTTGTTTCTCCAACACTTGGGATGCTTTTTATGCCATCACAACAAATGATTTTCTCACAACCATCGGAATCAAAGATCAGAACCTTGAAAACAGAGTTTTCAATGTGCTGGAACAGCAAGAAGTCGTTCTGTTCAATATGATGGGCACCAACAAATTCCTCCCACCCATGTCTGAGAACCATCTTATTATAACATTCCATAACTTCAACATTATATACGCTGCCATTAGGGGATTCTAACTTGATAGTTTGGGATAACTTTCCTACAAAATGCTTCAGAAATTTGTTTGGCACAATCTGTAGTAACATTGAAAGGAATTGATGTAAATAGAGCAAGTCCTGGCCAGGTCAACCGAAAACAAATAATGTAATCTGAGATATGTTTGTCCGGAACACAGGATATGTATCAGTAAACAGATATCGTTTTCTTATGGAGCAAACTACATTTATGATGTCTTTAGAAAAGGGAAATTGAAGCTTTGGCTATTTTAACACGGCATACAAGAGTTTCTGTCACTGTTTTAAGCCTTGGACATATCAAATGAAACACTAAAAATAATTTAAGAACTTCTGTGATTTAAATTATGTTTCTCACTATGAGGACCATATGGTCGTAGGGGTGTCACTCTTCCCAGTGTTCAGGAAGTAGCTAGCAGCCTAGCACCCTTCAGTTCTTCCTGCCTACCCCAAATCAAGTTAATCAAAGTACTAAATCCAGTCTCCATTTACCAAATCGAAATTTACATTTTTGGTATAAAATATTGGGAAATGCAAGTTATGGAAAGCAAGATATAAAACTTGAGAAGTATTACCATGATATGTTTAGGACTGGCAGTCATACGCCTGAGGAAGCAGCTCATACTTTGATTTTTCTCATCCGGATGGTCCAAGTATCTTTTGCAATGATCACAAGGTTTCTTCATTAGGGAAGGACCACTTCTAGCCATGTCAGCTGGAATTGCAGTTCGTATTAGAAACATATTCAATTAAAAAGAAGACTCTGCTCTGCTGCACACTAGCTCATTTCCAGCGTAAAAAAAAATCTTAACACTACATCAAAAATATAGTTTGCTCTATAAAAAACGAGTTTTTTTCCCCTGGAAATCATTACAGAGGTGGCAACTCTTGTCTATGCATAGTTTAATAAAGCAATTGCATTACACTAAGATGTTGCAATTGGGCACCCAAAATATAATCCATTTTAAAATTCAGCTCAAGAGAAATGGTTCCCTATGCTACTACCAGTACCAGACAAAAGCAGGCTCAAAATCAAACAAAAATATAATGCAAAGAACTGAACAAATCAAAGCTGCTCTTCACTCTCTTACATTATTGATGCTCGAAGGAGAAGAGAAAACACCCTTGCCTCTGCATAGAAGCTCCGGCGAAGAATGGTGATAGGCTGATAGCCTCAGAGCTAGTGATACACACACATATATACACGCGCACAAGCCATGAAGCCAGGCATCACCATTACATGGATACAGAAGTAAAAGCAAGTGCTGGATGCAGAGGTGATCAACCCTCTTTTAGGAAGACTTGATGGAATGACAGTTCAGTGAATTATTGCAGGGAATCCACACACAGAACGAAGCTGCCATCATGTCCTCTCTGAAAAGGAGTATAGTATACTTTTTTTTTAAATAATAACGAAATGGAGCATGTACTTATAATTAGTTAACAGTTTCCGCATCACTAAAGAAACGAAATGTATTATACTGTGGCCCAGATGAAACAACCTGTAGAAATTAAATGGTAATTTGCAATACATGCCTGTATCCAATCGTTCCTATTGACTTGCCAGCAGTCACTCCTTGCAAACACAACACACATCTACTGGCCATTTGTGTGGAGAGAAGTGGGAGGAACCCAAAAGCTCAGAATATGAATGCTCATGTGAGCTCAGTCAGGAGTCAGGAATCTAGAAGAACATTTATGCTTCAGAATATTTCGTCAGATTACCTGCGCGTGCGCAATAATATGATATGACCCATCAGGTCTGACAAAAGTTACGAATATACAATCCCATCAGGTCTGATCCATCAGGTCCAATCCAATCGTTCCAATCACACCTGTGGATTTTGGCAGCGAGACCTCCCCTCCTCGGCTCCGCCTCCTCGCCTACACTAGTCTGGTCGAAGCCCACCAAGATCGGCGCATGGCGAGCCATCCGGTGAGGTTCGGCGGCGCACCGCCGTCCTTCAACGCTACCGGCCGCCGGCCTCCCGTTTCCCTCCGTCCGCTGCTCCACCAGGCCCGCCGAGCCTGGTGTCGCATGCCGCTCGCTCTCCCCCTCTCCTCTTTCGCTCCAACACCCAGTTCTCATGAACCATTGACTCCAAGCCGCTCTGGTCCACCGGTCCATAAAGTCAGCCCGTGATACAGTAACTTGCGGCAACGGCCGCACTGCAGGCCCACTAGTCAGCAATAGAGGTCGCACTGGTTCACTGGACGGATAGCTCGATCAGACACTGGTCTACGAGCATACTGACGTAAACCGGGTTCACAGCACCAACAATCGTAACACCACCTGCTGACCCCACTGGTCAGCGAATCAAACACCGCCGAAAGTGCTATGTATACCCGGAATTCTAGAACCCTATTTAGGACCTGTTTGGCACGGCTCCTCTTGAGGGGCTCCTCCGGAGGAGCCTCCTCCAAAACGGCTCCGGCTCCTCTGTTTTTTACTGAAAAACGGCTCCTTCAAAAAAATGTTTGGCAGGGCTCCTCTGGAGGAGCCGGAGCCGGAGCCGGAGAGGAGCCCTGCTAAACAGGTCCTTATTTCAACCCTAGCACCATGAATCCCCCCACGCCAATCACCCTGGGTGCTTTTTCACCGAAAACCGAACACCAAACCGAATCGAAATCGAACCGAATAGTCGGTAGTTCGGTTTTTCAGTTCAGTTTTGTTTCTAGTAGTGTGACGGTGTTCGCCTTCAGCTTCGGTTTCTATGTCATACCAAACTGAAGTACCGAGAAACTCTCGTAAGGCAGGCTAAGGCCGTGAGCGCTGAGCCGTTGAGCGCTGAACGCCAACCCACCAGGCACCGGCCCACTGCCCACCAGCCCACCACCGCTAGTCCACCACGGCACCCCGCATCCCGTACCACTTCACTTCCCCGCATCGAATCGAGTCGCACCGCATGTCCGCACGTAGAGCCTCGCACTCTCGCTCCTAACCCTAACCCTTCGGAGGCGCGGCAGGCGGCTGGCGGCGCACCCAGCAGGCCAGGGCGCCAGGCGGCAAGCAACGACGGCGCCACCGTCGACCGTCATCAAGCTCCTCAACCACGGCCGCAAGAATAGAGCAGTCCTCCAATGTAAGTCTTTAGTTCTTGTTTTTGCTTAATGCCTAATAGATCTAGATGGCTGTTGGTTCCTTTGTGACAATGTGAGTTGATTAGTTAGTTAGTTTATACCCTGACTAAGTACCTAGATGGTTGGTTTTTGTTTTGATGTCTTGTAGATGGGGGACACTGAAGAAACAGTGGTGCATCTGAATGTTCAAGTGAATGAGAATGAAGTTGTAAATGGGGAGAATGACAAGTAGGATGAGCAGCAGCAGTCCAAGGATGGAGAGGGAGTGGGAGATGAGGAAAGCAAGAAAAGGAAGCCCATGGTTCCAAGATCAGATGTTTGGAAACACTTCAGCAAGATCAAACTTGATAATGGGGAGGAGAGAGCCAAGTGCAAGTACTGCGGCAAGCAACTCCACTGTGACACAAAGTTAAATGGTATGTCCTCCATGAAGGCTCATTTGAAAATATGCAAGAAGAATCCTCACAAACCTGTAGTAGATAATCAAGGTACTTTACAACTACAACCTAGCCCTAGCAATAGTAGTGTTGGTACTCTATCTATTTGGAAATTTAATCCTAAGGAGTTAAGGAGGAGTTTTGCTAAGATGATAATAGAAGATGAGCAACCTTTTATATTATCTGAACGTTCTAGCCTTAGAAAGTTTATGTCAAAAGCATGCCCACGTTTTGTTTTGCCATCTAGAAGAGCAATCACTAGAGCCTATGTGAAAGTGTTTGATGATGAGAGAGAAAAACTTAGGAAATTTTTGAAAGACAGCTGTGAAAGAGTTAGCCTGACAACAGACACATTGAAGGGTCGAGATGGTGGACTAGAGGGGGGGTGAATAGTCTTTTCTAAAATTAATCACGTTGGCTAACCGAAACAAGTACGGAATTAAAACTATTGGTCTAGCCAAGACAACACCCCTCTATATATGTTCTCTAGCATCTTCCAAAGATACTAATTATGCAACAAAGGTGCCGGGCTAGCTAGAGCTCTCCTAAACAATTCTAGGAGCAAGGTTATACAAACCTATGCCACTAGTACTTTAAGCAACAAGGGAGCTCCTACACATGCTAATAAGCAAAAGCACAAAGCTAACTAAGCTCACTAGCAATGCTCAATATCAAGGCAACCAATGCCTAATTAGAGAGCACAAATACTTAGCTACACAAACTAAGTAATGTGACTAACAAGGTTACTAAAACCAAATTGGCCACGCAAGGGAGCTACTTCTATGCTACACAAGCAAGAAGGTAATTAGCAAGCTACACAAGCTATCTAATTACAAGAGCAACTACACAAGCTTAATATGTATAAAAGTAATTGCAAGCTTGTGTAATGGGGATGCAAACCAACGGGAAGAACAAGGTTGACACGATGATTTTTCTCCTGAGGTTCATGTGTTTGCCAACACGCTAGTCCCCGTTGTGTCGACCGCTCACTTGGTGGTTCGGCGGCTAATTAGTATCACCCACTAAGCCCGCACGTCGAGCGCCGCAAGAACCTACCCCGGAAGTGAGGGTAGCTCAATGACACGCTTTACTAGAGTTGCTCTTCGTGGCTCCCGCGGGGCGAGCACAATGCCCCTCACAAGCACTTCTCTGGAGCGCCGCACAAGCTTCTTGCGCGCTTCAACGGAGACCACCACCAAGCCGTCTAGGAGGTGGCAACCTCCAAGAGTAACAAGCACCATCGGCTTGCAACTCGATCACCTAGTGCCACTCGATGCAACCTTACGATGCAATCGCACTAGAATCGCTTACTCACACAATCGAATGATCACTATCAAGTATATTTATGATGGAGGGCTCCCAAGCACTCACAAGCATGGACACTAAGTCCCCTTAGGTGCTCTACACCAGCCATGGCTGAAGGCCACTTATATTTATAGCCCCAAGGGCTAAACTAGCCGTTACCCCTTCACTGGGCAAAACTCGGGCCGACCGGACGCTCCGATCGTGTTGATCGGACGCTGGACCTCGGCGTCCAGTCGCCTGCAGACGACCACGTGTCCTGATTCTAACGGTCACTTGACCTGACTAGACGCAGCATCTTCAACTGACCGGACGCTGAATCCTCAGTGTCCGGTCATTTCTAGTAAGGTACCGACCTCGACCGGACGCGTCCAGTCACACTTGATCGGACGCAGCCCAACGTCCGGTCACACTCCAGCTTCTGCATCACCATACGTCAGCCTGACCGAACGTAGCCTGGCAGCGTCCGGTGCTTTCAGACCCAGTATCTGGTCAGTTGATCGATGCCAGCGTCTTTGCAATCAACTCATTTTCACTTCTAACTTCTTCACCCTTGCTCCAATGAGCTAACCACAAGAATTTGCATCCGGCGTAATAGAAAATAGGCATTCCATTTTCCCGAAAGCGCCGGACCCAAACCCATCTCACCCCTGCAAACACCACCTCCTTTGTAAATGTGCCAACACCACCAAGTGTACACCATCATGTGTATGTGTGTTAGCATTTTCACAATCATTTCCCAAAGGATGTTAGCCACTCAACTTGCCATGCCACTCGATCCTAGCGACGATGCAAAGTTAGATCACTCGAGTGGCACTAGATGACCGATATGCAAACAAGTTTGCCCCTCTTGATAGTACGGCCATCTATTCTAAACCCGATCATAAACTTCTCTACACACCTATGACCGGTGAAATGAAATGCCCTAGGTTATACCTTTGCCTTGCGCATTCCATTCCATCTCCTCAATGTTGATGCAACACATGCACCAACATGATCAACAATGATATGATTCACTTCATATCATCACGTGATCATATTGGTTCATCGATCTTGACTTTACTTGCTCTTCACCGTTGCCATCGTCCATCGGCGCCAAGTCTTGCTCAAGCTTCACCGCCATGCGGTCCATCACTCCAAAGCCTTCGACTTGCCCTTCACGCTTGCAACCGGTCCATCAAGCCAAGTCTTGTCTTGATCTTCTCCACCTTAATCACATGACTCAATGTCATGTCTCATGTGCATTTAAGCTCCTTCATCATCACATGTGTGAGCTTTGCAACATCTCCAAGCCATTTTTACCTCTATGGCATATGTTGCTCACACACATGTACCTGTGGACTAGTCACCTGTGTATCTCACATAAACACAATTAGTCCACCTAAGTTGTCACTCAATTACCAAAACCAAACAAGGACCTTTCACACATAGACGGCTAAGAATAGTCATAATTACATGTGTGTTACAGCACATTTTATTGACAATGAGTGGAATTTGTGAAACGACCTAATTTCTGTGAAGGGAAATCCACAGAGTCGAAGTGTATTATGATCATTGTAGATCATATTACCCAAATTCTAGCCGAATACCACATCCATACAATGATAAAATCAGAGTACAAATAGTGCAGAATTACATAATTTATTACATCACCGCATTGGCGGAATCAAAAGTAACATTCATGCAGAACAGCTTGAAGATAAGATTGCCAAACTCGAGCATAGACACGAACCCCTCAATCGTCAAACTCCTCGGAGCTATACTCCTCAGTAGAACCTGTGTGCCAAAGTTTATCAGTACGATTTGTACTGGCCACTCCCACCCTATGAGCATTGCTTTATGGAAATTGGATGCAAGTTGGATAATCTAAAGGAACCTATAAGGCTGGAGTTTCCTATGTTTTAGCATATCAAGTATATAATAATAGTTGGTCAAGTTTTAACACCACACACATTCCACCCCATTCCCTTTCCCGAGCCAGGTTTCGATCATGGGATCAATATACCACCATCTCCATGTCATCACCACATCACCACAATACCATCACTCAGTCGACAGGCCAACTCCCTCTCGGCTATGTCTCATGGCCCGTAGCCCCTGGCTACGACCGGCACTCTCTCTCACGGGGGAAGAAGAGAAGGACTCATCTCATTATCTAGTTTAAGCAAAACCTAGGAAAGGTCCATAGCTGACAAGTCGGCACATGTATCGATCGATCAACCATACACTATGCAGATGTTTTACATAACCACAAGATCTGCCTTCTTCGCTGACCATCGTCAACTAGGCTAATTCCGGCCGCTTGCTAGCCTAGGATAATGCCACTCTACCATTCAGCCCTGGTTCACCCCAAGTCTAGTCTGGGGTGGCTGAAACTGTGAGTCATGAGCCAGGTCCACAAGGTCTCCATGAAGTCTTGGAAGGGTGTGGGGGAAATCCTCCACGCCCCGTACCTCCTTACACTGTCCGCTATCAACCTAGCAGTACTGGCAAAATCCTACCAAGTAGTCCGGCCGTCCCGCACCATATAGGGCGAGTGGTATGTAAGGCTTCCCGATGAATCTGAGTACTAGTAAGTCCTTAGGGATGACCAAGCCAGAATGTATCCATCAAGGTTTCCATTTACTGTGCCACCATAGCACCTCCATCCTGGGCTCCACCCATCATAGGTTCACACCCAGGTCCACCTCATATACCATTTACCCACCATAGGTATCCATTTCCAGGGGTGCCCAGGTAGCACCCCATGGCAAGACTTGCCCCAGGCTCATCGTATACTCTAACTTGGTCGACACAACCCTCACCCTCCACACACCCAAGTCACACATGCAGCACTCTCCCCATAGTCCAGATAACACCAGTTTTCACCACGCATTAATATAGTATAAGCATAGTAGAAGTATGAGCAATGAAATATAGCAGCAAGCGTGTGTCTAGCCTAATAGCAGGGTATGCAGGGGTAAGGTTGTGTCAAGGTAAAGGCCACCAAGTAAGCATACTACCATGCAAATCCTATCATAGTATGATTATAGCAGTAAAGTAAAGCAATAGTAGTTCTATATTAGCCATGCGTAATAGGTGCTATGAGATTGGATGGGATGTGGCACCTTTAGTGTAGTTGTCTCCGTTCTCCTCATGGTACTCATGATCCTCGTCCGTCTGGTTCTCCTCCGATTCTGCAACGATTATATTATAGTCGCGTTAGCGATGTCTATAGAATAGCACAAAGAAGCAATGAAAATTCAAAAGAGCCAAATGCATTCAAACATGGGTTCATTGTGTAAAGCTCAATTTTAGATGAATTTTGGTCCTAGTTTCGTATTTTTCTGAGGTCTTATGAATTAGTTATGAATTTCTGAAGTTTAAATCATCTCTGAAAATGGAAAAAGGCTGAATTAATCCTGGGCTGACACGTGTCACGTTGTGACTGGTCCACGTGGCATACTGACGTCGGCATGACGTCAGCATGATGTCACCAACTCAGCTCTGAGCTGACAAGTGGGGTTCCTGCTAACATCATCTTGACGTCAGCATGACGTCATCAACGTCATCGTTCTGACAGGTGGGGCCAGAGGCTCTTGAGTCACTAACATGTGGTCTGGTCAAAGTCAACGTCAAGTCAACGGGGTGAGTCAACGGTCAACGGTTCGTAGTCACTGACATGTGGGGCTAGGGCTGCTGACGTCAACAGCTGACATCATCGTGACGTCAGCATGATGTCACCTCGGCTATGTTGTTACTGCCAGGTGGGACCCGCGTGATGTCGTCATGATGTCAGCATGACATCACTCACTGACGAGTGGGTCTGGAGTCTCTGTGTCGCTAACGTGTGGGGCTAGGTCAACCGTCAACGTTGACTGGTCAACCATCAACGTTGATCGGTCAATGGTCAACATGGACCGAGTCTAAACTGGGCCGGTTGGGCTAGGCTCAGCCCGCCACGTGTCGTGCGTCGGTGCGGCCACGTTACAGCCTTGGGCCTCTACTGGGCTCCGGTTCACAGATCGGCCCACTCCGTGTGGCTCACGGTGGACCTGTGTTCATGGTCCATGGATCGTAGGCTGGGTCCTCGATGGACCGAGTCCACCCTTCCTTCCTTCGGCATGGTCTACGTGCACTAGGTGCATGTACGTGTGCGGCCAGCGAGGGGAAATCCCCTGCCCCCTTCCCCGGCGTGCTCCCACCGGTGGTGAGCTCACCGGTGAGCTCCCATAGCAGCACTAGCGCACAATTGAGGTGGGAAAAAGCTTCACCAGTCCTTGGCGAGTACGGTGGTGGGGTCGAGTTGGCAACCAGGGCTTCCTAGGGCTTTGGCTACGGTGGTCGGCGGCTCAGCGGTGCTTGCCGGCGGTGAGGTCACGCGTGTAGGCTCCCTAGTGGCTCGGCGGGGCGGATAAGGGCTTCTACGGATCCATGGGGGCACGGTGAGGGCGTCCAGGGGCTCAAGGTGGGGCTTTGGGTCCCCATGTGGCCGGTAGGGGCTCCACGGTGGCCACGACGGCATGGTGGCGATGGCGAGGCACGTAGGAGCACTATGTGGCACCAGCGAGGCGGTCTAGGCATAGTCATGGACGGGCGCGTGAGTGCGTGTGTTCCCAGAGGCCGGAGATGGCCTTGGCCTACGCGCTCCTGGTGTGGAGCGCCATGGCCAGAGCAGCATGGTCTGGCGGTGAGCAGGGAAAGACCGGGGCTCACCGTTGGTGTCGAAGATGAAAGGATGGCGGTGTAGTGGTGGGTTGCGGTCGTGTAGTTCTAGAAGCAGTGCAGTGTAGTGTAGTGCAGCGTCATCCGCTCTGGCTCTGGCTCCGATGAGCTTCTCCCCCCCCCCCCACAGCGACTCCCTTCTCCTTCCTGCTTCTTCCTCCTGAAAGGTCCTTGTTTGGTTTTGGTAATTGAGTGACAACTTAGGTGGACTAATTGTGTTTATGTAAGATACACAGGTGATTAGTCCATAGGTACATGTGTCTGAGCAACATATGCCATGAAGGTAAAAATGGCTTAGAGA
Organism: Miscanthus floridulus; assembly: GCF_019320115.1. NCBI lineage: Eukaryota > Viridiplantae > Streptophyta > Magnoliopsida > Poales > Poaceae > Miscanthus > Miscanthus floridulus. Next base: position 27,197,550 of record NC_089581.1, on the reverse strand, counting down.
TGTTGCAAAGCTCACACATGTGATGATGAAGGAGCTTAAATGCACATGAGACATGACATTGAGTCATGTGATCAAGGTGGAGAAGATCAAGACAAGACTTGGCTTGATGGACCGGTTGCAAGCGTGAAGGGCAAGTCAAAGGCTTTGGAGTGATGGACCGTGTGGCGGTGAAGCTTGAGCAAGACTTAGCGCCGATGGACGATGGCAACGGTGAAGAGCAAGTAAAGTCAAGATCGATGAACCAATATGATCATGTAATGATATGAAGTGGATTATATCATTGTTGATCGTGTTGGTACATGTGTTGCATCGACATTGAAGGAGATGGAATGGAATGCACAAGGCAAAGGTATAACCTAGGGCATTTCATTTCACCGGTCATAGGTGTGTAGAGAAGTTTATGACCGGGTTTAGGATAGATGGCCGTACTATCAAGAGGGGCAAACTTGTTTGCATATCGGTCATCTAGTGTCACTCGAGTGATCTAACTTTGCATCGTCGCTAGGATCGAGTGGCGTGGCAAGTTAAGTGGCTAACATCCTTTGGGAAATGATTGTGAAAATGCTAACACACATACACATGATGGTGTACACTTGGTGGTGTTAGCACATTTACAAGGGAGGTGGTGTTTGTAGGGGTGAGATGGGTTTGGGTCCGGCGCTTTCGAGAAAATGGAATACCTATTTTCTATTGCGCCGGATACAAATTCTTGGTGGTTAGCTCATTGGAGCAAGGGTGAAGATGTTAGAAGTGAAAATGCGTTGGTCGCAAAGACGCTAGCGTCGGTCAACTGACCGGACGCTGGATCTGAATGCACCGAACGCTAGCAGGCTGCGTCCGGTTAGGCTGACGTACGATGACACAGAAGCTGGAGTGTGACCGGACATTGGCTGCGTCCGATCAAGTGTGACCGGACGCATCCGGTTGAGGTCGGTACCTTACTGGAAACGACCAGACGCTGGGGGTTCAGCATCCAGTCAGTTGAAGCTGCTGCATCCGATCAGGTCAAGTGACCGTTGGAGTCAGGACACGTGGCCGTCTATGGGCGACCAGACGCTGAGGTCTAGCGTCCGATCAACACAATCGGAGCGTCCGGTCGGCCCGACCGTTGCCTAGTGAAGGGGTAATGGCTAGTTTAGCCCTTGGGGCTATAAATAGAAGTGGCCTTTGGCCATGGCTGGTGCTGAGCACCTCAAGAGACTTAGTGTCCATGCTTGTGAGTACTTGGGAGCCCTCCATCACACATATACTTGATAGTGATCATTCGATTGTGTGAGTGAGTGATTCTAGTGTGATTGCATTGAGTGGCACTAGGTGATCGAGTTGCAAGCCAGTGGTGCTTGTTACTCTTGGAGGTTGCCACCTCCTAGACGGCTTGGTGGTGGTCTCCGTCGAAGCGTGCAAGAAGCTTGTGCGGCACTCCGGAGAAGTGCTTGTGAGGGGCATTGTGCTCGCCCCACGGGAGCCACAAAGAGCAACTCTAGTAAAGTGTGTCATAGAGCTACCCTCACTTCTGGGGTAGGTTCTTGTGGTGCCCGACGTGCGGGCTTAGCGGGTGATGCTAATTAGCCGCCAAACCACCAAGTGAGCGGTCGACACAATGGGGACTAGCGTGTTGGCAAACACGTGAACCTCGGGAGAAAAATCATCGTGTCAACCTTATTCTTCCCGTTGGTTTGCATCCCCATTACACAAGCTTGCAATTACTTTTATACATATTAAGCTTGTGTAGTTGCTCTTGTAATTAGATAGCTTGTGTAGCTTGCTAATTACCTTCTTGCTTGTGTAGCATAGAAGTAGCTCCCTTGGGTGGCTAATTTGGTTTTAGTAACCTTGTTAGTCACATTGCTTAGTTTGTGTAACTAAGTATTTGCGCTCACTAATTAGGCATTGGTTGCCTTATTATTGAGCATTGCTAGTGAGCTTTGTTAGCTTTGTGCTTTTGCCTACTAGCATGTGTAGGTGCTCCCTTGTTGCTTAAAGTACTAGTGGCATAGGTTTGTGTAACCTTGCTCCTAGAATTGTTTAGGAGCGCTCTAGCTAGCCCGGCACCTTAGTTGCATAATTAGTATCTTTGCAAGGTGCTAGAGAACATAGATAGAGGGGTGTAGTCTTGGCTAGACCGATAGTTATAATTCCGCACTTGTTTCGGTTAGCCGACGCGATTAATTTTAGAAAAGACTATTCACCCCCCTCTAGTCTGCCATCTCGACCCTTCACCTCCTTGCTTCTTCCTCCTCCCTCTCTTGGCTCGGGTGTGTAGTGGATGGCCACTAAGTGGTGGCGGGGCGATGGGAAAGCTCTAGGGCTCCCAGGGCTGGGGCTTTTATAGCTGAGCTCCAAAGCTCCCATGGCGGACGGCGATCGAGCGGTGGAGGCACGTGCATCGCATCCAACGGCCCGCGTGTGGTTGCATAGGCATGGTGCAAGGGGGAGACAGGGTCATGCTCCTAGCGTGACCCCTGGCCCACACCTGCCACACTGGTCGGGGCTTGGTCGGAGAAGGAATCGGCGTGGGGAGGAAGACGATCCTGTGTCTGGGAGTGGCTGACGCGTGGGGCCCGGGTGGCGGTGGCTGCAGGCAAGGCAGACGGGTGCGTGGGCGTGAGCGCGTGCTGGGCCAGCTCGTGGGTCGCGTGCGCATGTGCTGGGTGTAAGGCGGGCATGGTCAGGCTGGCTGGGCCGTGAAGCCGAGCAGGCCTGGCTGCTGCGAGGCTTCCCTCTTCCTTTTCTTTTTCTATTTTGTTTTTCTTCTTCTTTGTTTTGAATTCAAATTTTGTTTTAGAATTTGAATTCAGATCTGGTGGAGTTTTTGTTATACAAAAATGGGAATAGTTTTCTCTTTACGCATTTATTCTTTGGTTTGATTAATAATTACTTTATGGTTTATTTCATTAAATGAGTTGTTAAGCATAACATAAAGCAAATGGAAATCCAATTCACAATTTGAGTTAACAATGTATGCAACACTTTATTTGTTAGAATTTAAATAAACATAATTAACAAATGACATGCCATGCTCATGAAATTGTTTAGTTGGGTTACAACTAATGCAACACTTAGGGTTAGCTCCTACAAATGTCACTCAACATTGCATAGGATAACAACAAAAATTTTGTAGTTGCGATTTTTTGTGTGTGGATTTTTGGGTTGTTACAGTCCTACCCCCTTAACGGAATCTCGTCCCTGAGATTAAAGCGTAACGTACTCTTCGAAGAGGTAAGGATATCGTAGCCAGAGGTCAGACTCTTTCTCCCATGTTGCCTCTCTCTGTGTGATTGCTCCATTGGATCTTGCACATAGAAATAGTTTTGCTTCGAGTCTCCTTGGTGTCTCTTCCCAGAATTCTGATAGGATGTTCTTTATACTCAAGTGTATCTTAAATGTCAAGTGTATCAGTTAGAACTACTTCATCAGGTACTCTCAAACATTTGCGTAGCTGTGAAACATGGAATACGGGATGTACACCCGCCAATTCCTTAGGTAGCTCAAGTTTGTAAGCGAGTTTTCCAATCCTTTTGCGGATCTTGTATGGCCCAACAAATCTAGGGGCTAGCTTCCCTTTTACATGGAATCTGATAGTTCCACGTAGCGGGGATACCTTGAGATAGACAAAGTCTCCCACATTGAACTCAAATTCTCTTCTTCTTTTGTCAGCATAGCTCTTGTATCGACTTTGGGCAATTCTCAAGTTCTCCTTCACTTGAGCAACTCCTTCTTCAGCATCTTGAATCTTAGCGGAGTCAAAGAACGATCTTTCTCCCGGTTGGGACCACATCAAAGGTGTCTTACAAGGTCTGCCATATAGAGCTTCAAATGGCGACATCTTGATACTGGCTTGGTAGCTGTTGTTGTAAGAGAACTCTGCATAGGGTAGGCATTTCTCCCAATCAGAGCCATAATTCAGCACACTAGCGTGAAGCATGTCTTCTAAGATCTGATTTACTCATTCTGTCTATCCATCTATCTATGGGTGATAAGCGGTACTAAAATCAAGTTAGAGGGAGCTCCATGCAGTCTGAGAATATGCTCAACATATAGATCTGCTAATTTTTCGGCATTGGTCTTGGTCTTAACTGGTACAAAGTGAGCACTCTTGGTCAAACGATCAACAATCACTCAGATGGAATCATTGTCTTTCTATGATCGGGGCAATCCAACTATGAAATCCATGGATATGCTCTCCCATTTCCACTCGGGAACGTCAAGAGGCTTTAGCAAACCTGTAGGCCTTTGATGTTCAGCCTTGACTCTATTACAGGTGTCACAACATGCCACATGTCCCGCAATGTCTGTCTTCATGCCTTTCCACCAAAAGTGTTTCTTTAGGTCTTGATACATCTTTGAATTTCCAAGGTGAATACAGTACTTAGAATCATGGGCTTCAGACAGAATTTCCTCTCGTAGTGTTGGATCAGAAGGGACACAGATTTTGTCCTTGAACCAGATGGTTTCTTGTTCATCTTCCTGGTGGTTGGTCTTGTAGCCTAGTTTCATTAGACCACGGAGATATTCAATCTCTTCACAACTTTTTTGAGCTTGATGGATGCGATCTGTGAGATCATACTATATGTAGAGCTCATTCAACAAGTCATGCGGTAGTATCTCAAGTTAGAAATCATCAATCTCTTCCTTGAGCTCAGGTGGTACAGATTCAGTGATCAAAGTGTGACAGTAACTCTTACGACTGAGAGCATCTACAACTACATTAGCTTTTCCTGGATGATAGTGAATTTCTAGGTCATAGTCCTTGATCAACTCTAGCCATCGGTGTTGCCTCATATTTAGATCTTCCTGAGTGAAAAAGTACTTCAAGCTCTTGTGATCCGTATAAATATCACACTTGTTGCCTATCAAGTAGTGTCTCCAGATCTTCAAGGCATGCACAACTGCTGCTAACTCAAGATCATGGGTTGGGTAATGGTTCTCGTGTTCTTTCAACTGTCAGGAAGCATATGCTATCACTCTTCCACCTTGCATCAATACACAACCAAGTCCTTGACGAGATGCATCACAATAGACCACAAAATCCTTGCTGATATCAGGCAATGCTAGCACCGGAGTTGTGGTAAGCTTCTATTTCAATTTCTGGAAGTTTTGTTCACACTCGGGTGTCCATTCAAACTCCTTAGTCTTCTTCAGAAGGTTGGTCATTGGATGGGCTATCTTGGAGAAGTTCTCGATGAATCAACGATAATATCTGACCAATCCTAAGAAACTTCTGATTTCTATCACATTATGGGGTTGATCCCACTCTTTCATGGCTTCAATCTTGGCTGGGTCAACTACGACACCTTCAGCTGATAGTACATGGCCTAAGAAGGCAACTTCTTGTAGCCAAAATTCGCATTTGCTGAACTTTGCATAGAGCTGATGTTGTGCTAATTTCTCAAGCACGGTTCTCAAATGATGTTCATGTTCTTCGGCGGTGGGTGAACAAACAAGAATGTCATCAATGAATACTACCACGAACTTATCCAGATCATCCATGAAAACCTTATTCATCATGTTCATGAAGTAGGAGGGAGCATTCGTGAGTCCAAAGGACACCACGGTGAACTCAAACTGCCCATACCTAGTCACGAAAGCTGTCTTCGGGATATCACTCTCTCGAATCTTCATCTGATGATAGCTAGATCTGAAATCAATCTTGGAGAAATACTTGGCACCTCGAAGCTGATCAAGCAGATCATCGATTCTTGGTAGAGGATACTTGTTCTTGATGGTGACTATGTTCAGGTTCTGGTAATCAATGCACATTCTCATTGAGCCATCCTTCTTCTTAACAAACAAAACAGGGGATCCCTAGGGTGAAGTACTGGGTCTAATATATCCCTTCGAGATGAGCTCATCAAGCTATTTCTTGAGCTCGGCTAGTTTATCAACTGACATGCGATAGGGTCTCTTGGCAATGGGTCCTATTCCTGGCAAAAGATCAATGATGAACTCTACATCACGGTCTAGTGGTATACCCAGTAATTCTTCAGGGAATACATTAGGATAGTCTCTGACCACAGGCACATCATGAACTGTCTTCTCCTCTTTCTATGATTCTGAACTGGCTTTAAGGGCACACAAGATAGAGGTGGACTTTCCGAAGTGGGGTTCACATCTAATGACTTGGCCTGATGGGTGGGTCACTTGGACATATCTAGGTGAACATGATATGATACCTCAGTGAATAGTTAACCAATCCATACCTAAGATGACATCTAGGTTTGTGGGAGGTAACAGGGTTAGGTCAGCCTTAAAGATAAGACCCTCAATGGTAAGACTCACTCCCTTACAGATGTGGATGCATTTTAGGTCTCCTAAAGGTGAGCTGGTGATGATAGGCTTTCCATGTGGGGTTACAGGTAGGTCATGCTCTCGTGCAAACTTGGATGATATGTAAGAACAAGTTGCTCCAGAGTCAAATAGAACTGATGCAGTATTGCCATTAACTAAAAACATACCATACACAACATCAGGGGTAGTTTGTGCTTCCTCGGCATCCAGATGGTTGAGATGTCCACGAGTAGCAGATCCCTTGAACTGAGACTTCTGAGTGGCTGAGTTCTAAGGGCACTCAGTGGCTTTGTGACCTGGTTGGCCACAAGCAAAGTAGGTGAAAGGCGTACCACCTGTAGGGGTTGGCACGGTTGCCTTCTAGTTTCCAATGCTTGGTGTGGAGCGGTTCTGTGCTGGGCATTCATTCACAGAGCGGGAACGGTTGAAACGGTCCTAAGTGTTGCGGTCCTAAGCATAACGGTCCCGGGTATAACAATTCTAAGCAGGGCGGGAGTATTTGGTGGTGTAGCCTCCACTACCCCTACTTGATCTAGGGTTGTCATCCCTGTTGTGGTGAGAGCGTTCCCTGGGTGGTGCATCTCTGCGGAACCTCTTGCGATCACGGCCATGGAAGGACTCCTCAGGCTTACGCTTCCTCTCCCTGTACTCCTCTCCAGCTTCAGCGTGATCTTTCTCGACCTAGATGCAGCGATCCACCAGAGCACGCAACGTGTTACTCTCAATACCACCAAACTTCAGCTTGATGTGCGGGTTAAGTCCCTTGCGGTAATAGTACATCTTCTCCTTCTCAGAGTTCACAACATAGGTAGGTGCATAGCGAAGAAGATTGGTGAAACGAGTAGTGTACTCAGTCACCCTATCCTTTCCCATCTTGATGTTGCGGAACTCCTCAGCTTTGGCCTCCATGATACCCTTGGGAATGTGATACTCAGTGAATGCTTTGGCGAACTCATCCCATGAGATGTTGGTAGGGTCCTCATGGGAATCACTGAAACTGTCCCACCAGGCGTGTGCTGCACCTGTGAGCTGGTGTGTGGCTGCTCCAACACACTCATCGTCGGTGAAAGTAGTGAGGTCAAGCTTCTTCTCCATCTCCTTAAGCCAGTCATTGGCTACAAGCGGGTTAGGGTCAGTGCCATCATAGGTAGGTGGCCTTAGCTTCAGAAATCCTTCCAGCTTCCTTTGGAAGTCATTCTGTTGACCCCCCTGGTGATGGTTTGCTCTGTTAACCAGAGCTGCAAGAAGTTGGGTCTATTGTGCCATCACTTCTGCCAAGTTCGGTGGTGGTGGTGGTGGTGGAATGTTCTCCTCTAGTGGTGGGGTATTCTCTAGGTTGAAGGGTATCCCTCCACGTCCACGGCCATGGCCATGGCCACGGTTGTTGCCACCATGCCCCCCATTTGGTTCCATTGGTTTGGGGGTGGGCGCACGTCCACGGTTCATTAGGCGATCAGATCGGTGGTTCGGCATCTACAACACGGATCATAGGAATTTTAGTGTTCGTGCCATAAGTGCTTATAATTTAGTATGATTACATGATTTTGATGATTTAAAGAAAAATATTTATACTATCCAACACTCATTACAAAGAAGCAATAAGATCCATAAGATGCAATAAGATCCAAAACATTCATTACATGGGTTTTATTACATAGCATCATCTCTAGTAGCTACACTTGAAGACTCGCGAGAATCATACTACACATAGTGTCTCATATTATATCTCATAAGGGGTACATCATGGGGTTTAACTTATGGAAGCTACTGACATGACTCATGACCACGCAGGGTCATCTACTCTAACTCGTACACCGCAGCTAGGATACGACTATTCTCGATCTCTATCTCCTCGTTAGACTTGTGAAGTTGGGACACGTACTTCAAGGCCTTAGCGAGCTTCTCAGTAGGCTTGGCTCCAGGTAGGGTAGGGTAGGCATCTAGGTTGAGGCGAGTCAGGGCAAACTCAAACTCCTCTATCCTAGGCTTCGTCTTGCTATGAATCTCCTTGGGTAGCTGATCCCGCATACCCTTCATCTCCCTAAGGCGCTTTCTGTCAGACTTCTGCCAAGCCTGCCATGTCCTCTCACACTTGTCCTATAGGTACTCGTTCTGCCTGAGTGCCTCGATCAGGTGACCCTAGTTGCGAACGGCCTTCTTCCTGAACTCCTCTAGATCCTGAGTCATGGTCTTGTTTTGAGATTGGATTTTCAGCATATCAATCCCCTTGGACCTCTCTCTATCTCCTCTATGGTTGAACTCAACCTTCTTATCATCCAACTCTCCCTATAACTCCAAGACCTTGCTGTCGAGGTAGCAATTCCTGTTGCCTAGGTCAGCGGCTTTGTCCTGTAAGTCCATGACCTTGGTTCTGTGGACTTCTTCATGATGGTTGAGCTCGTCCTGTAGCTTGGCAACTGTCTCAAGTAGACTATCTTGCTCCTGTGCTCCCTGCGAGTCTCGCTCCTAGTACTCCCACAGAAGGGCTTGGTCCTGACGTCTCCTCTGCTCCAGCTGGGTCATGTACCTATCCTGCTCCAGTAGGTGGATAGCCGAGATGCGAAAACATCTGTCCTCCTCGGTAAGGATAACTCTACCGGCTACAAAACTCTGCTCACTAGGGGTAAGGCTAAGGTCGAGGGCCTGAGGAAGTAGATGGAACTCTATCATCTTCAGGTGCTCATAGTGGTCCCTCATCACTCTACGAAGTGCCTTGTGTGAGATAACTTGTAGTCCCTCCTCGACTGTGTCCTCTATAGTCAACTCGGTGAAAGCTAGGACAGAAGGTAAGGTAGTGCTAGCTAGGAACTCGACTGAGGTGACAACCGGTGCAGGTGACCTTGACTAGCTCGTCGGGGACTCCTAACATGACAAGAACTCGGCAGAGGGTTTGTGCAAAACCCTCGAGCTCACGTAGGTCAAAGGTAAGCTTGGCGTGGTCAAGAGGCAGCAGTCCTAGAGGTGGCCAGTCGACGTTCGTTGCCATCTACATGTTTTAAGGAATAGGTGTTAGCAGGTCAATGATAGATAAGCCTTGCATAAAAGTAAATGCAAGGTCGGTATATAACCGAAAGAAGGGTTGTTCACGTCCTATTCTATCGTCCATTTCTTAGGGTTTCGTCCTATGGTCAAGTATGGCTCTGATACCAACTGAAACGATCTGATTTCCGCGAAGGGAAATCCACAGAGTCGAAGTGTATTATGACCGTTGTAGATCATATTACCCAAATTCCAGTCGAATACCACATCTATACAACGATAAAATCAGAGTACAAATAGTGCGGAATTACATAATTTATTACATCGTCACATTGGCGGAATCAAAAGTAACATTCATGTAGAATAGCTTGAAGATAAGATCACCAAACTCGAGCGTAGGCACAAACCTTTCAACCGTCAAACTCCTCGGAGCTATACTCCTCAGTAGAACCTGTGTGCCAAAATTTATCAGTACGATTTGTACTGGCCACTCTCACCCTATGAGCATTGCTTTGTAGAAATTGGATGCAAGTTGGATAATCCAAAGGAACCTATAAGGCTGGAGTTTCCTATGTTTTAGCATATCAAGTATATAATAATAGTTGGTCAAGTTTTAACACCACACACATTCCACCCCATTCCCTTTCCTGAGCCAGGTTTCGATCCTGAGATCAATATACCACCATCTCCATGTCATCACCACATCACCACAATACCATCGCTCAGTCGATAGGCCAACTCCCTCTCGGCACTGTCTCATGGCCCGTAGCCCCTTGCTACGACCGACACTCTCTCTCACAGGGAAGAAGAGAAGGACTCTGTCGATGCGGGACCCACAGGATACCCCGCAAGGGAGAGAGAAGATCTAGTCTAACTAGGATTCTTCCTATGTAATCTTAATAGTAGTACTATTTAGTAATCCTACTAGGAACTCTCATTATAAACCGACTAGGACTCTGGCCTCCTGACTATATAAAGGAGGGCAGGGCTCCTGAATAACAGAACAACAATTGTATAACACAACACTTTACAATCAATCTAGCGCAAAGGCTAACGCCGACTGGACATAGGGTTATTACTCGATCCACGATCGAGGGCCTGAACCAGGACAAATCGACTGTCTCTTGCATTAACCATCGAGTTCAACATACACCGAAGCCCGAACATACTGCCCCGGATACCCCCGTGGCAAGCTATCGATGGTAAAACATCGATAGCTGGCGCGCCAGGTAGGGGCTTTCGGTGACTTTGCATTTGAGAGCTCGATGGACCTCGATAATGTGATCTTCTTAACGGGATCAACTTTCATCTTCGGCTCATGGATTTGCGAGGCGGACAACTATGGCAAGCTTCAAGGCCATCTCCTCAAAGATCTGGATCATCATGAAGAATTTCCTATTTCGATAACTACGACGAATCAGCTCACTAGAAGATTCGCGCAGCTCATAATATCTGATTCAAATCAGATTTCACGGCTACGCGCATCCAACTCGAATTCAAGTTCCGTGTCCAAGGTGAAGTTTTATTCGAGTTCTTTCAAGAAACCGAGTTCTTTTTCAGTAGGATTCCAAAGCATAACCCAAAATAACTCGGATTACACTCAGAGTTCTTTCAAGAAGTCGAATTCTTTTCCATTTGGGCTTAACAACATGGCAAAATCCTATCAGGGATAGTTCAAAAGATCCTTCAATCCAATGCTTGGGATACCACTAACAGGAGCCTAGGAGGGTCTCGTGCCAATGATAACATCGCAAGACTGTATCATCCACTGGCCAGGTTCCATTCCTGAAGATAGCGGAACCCAACTAGTTGGCACAACAACAACAACAATCCTACCCTACCAAGAAGGGGACTCGATCTGCGACATCGAGGCATCTACTAAAGTCATCAGCAACTCCGACAGTATGAAAACCAACACCAATAACAAAATGGCTCACGCACGGGAAGTACTCATGGTTCGATGTCCTCGGTCACCATTAAATCCCCCAGAAGCACCCAATGTTAGGTCATCAGATGAATCAGAATCCAACATATCACCCTTTGCCCAGGGCTACGATGGAGAAACTGAGAGTCAGAAACAAGCTAGAGAAAGGAAAAATAAGTTGAAGCAAGGGTACCAACACCGTGCTAGGCAGCACAGGGAAGCCTGGATCAGATATGAGTCAGAGTTGGCTAAATACGATAGAAGAAAATCACAACGAGAAGTCGAAGGAAGACGCACGACAAATACGCCTTACGATAAGATTCGAGAAGCATTAGAAGAACTCAGAGCAACTTCACATCCCGGTGAGAAGTATGAACAACTCCAAGACTTGCTCCAGTCAATGATCCTGAGAACACATGAAGAGAGAGACCAATCAAGACTACTCGCCAGATCAACAACCCACAGGCAAGAAGATCAAAATCAAAGGAAGTCCGCTTTCGAAAGACTTGGGCCAGGTGGAAGCCATAACAGAGGAAGTAGGAAGGAACATAATCAAGGCCACCAATTCAAACAACCAAGAAAGACTAGGAGTAAGGTGCCTACCCAGATAGCCTCACAAAATTATTCCCATCAAAACAACAATTGGCCAGAAGGAGGTGCCGGATCTGAATTCAAAGAAGCCGGAACACATGACAGATTTCCCTGCTTCACGAACAGGCTTGCATCGGTACGATTACCTCACAAGTTCAAACCGTCTAACCACTCTAAGTATGATGGCAAAACTGAACCAAGGCAATGGCTTAGAATATATTCACAATCAATTAAACTAGCCGGAGGAGACGACGATATCAAGACCCTGTTCTTTCCCATGGCACTAGAAACTATGCCCCTCCAATGGTTCGATAAATTGAACCCAGGGTCAATCAGAAATTGGGAGGACTTGCAAAGAGCTTTCTATGAAAATTTCGCGGGTATCATCACACACCCGATCACTCATGCAGAACTGAAAGGACTCAAGCAAAAGGGAGGCGAAAGTCTTAGAAATTACTATCGACGATTCGGTGAACTGCGGGCTCAAGTGCATGACATCACCGAACGAGAAGTAATTGAAGCTTTCTCTCACAGAATCATGGCTAGGTGGCAATTTCAAGACTTCTGCAAAGAAAATCTGAGAAACAATGAAGAGTTTAGACGAATAGTAGAAAAGATGATTACTGCAGAAGAAAAAACACGAGAGAGGTTCCCGGATAGAAGCAACCAGGACAACCCGGACAAGCAAAATCATCGAAATAGCAGACATCAAGAAAGAAAACATAGACCAGACAATACCGTGGCAATGGCCGACAAATCAAAGAAGTTTTCCAAACCTAGAAGATATGATGACATTGAAAACATACGTTGCCCATTGCACCCCAATGGGAGACACACCATCGGAAATTGCTACACTTTCAATGATCGATACATAAGAAAAGATTGTAAGGTGAACACCAAAGAGGACAATCAGAAAAAAGATGAAGACAACCACAAGGACAAAGGATTCCAAAAACCCAAGGAAACGGTAGCAGTGATCTTCTCAGGGGCTCCAGATTGCAGAAGCAAACATTAAGAAAAACTAGCACTACGAACTATCATGACAGCAGAACCGGCTACACCAAGATATCTCAATTGGTCATAGTATCCTATCCAATTTACTAGAGAAGACCAATGGACTAGCGTAGGAAACGCAGGACATTATCCATTGGTTCTAGATCCAACTATTGCTGGTATGACTGTCACCAAAGTACTAATCGACGGGGGAGCCGGACTCAACATCATCTTTTTAGAAACACTAAGGAAGATGGGACTACAACTCGGCGGGATGATTACACCAACAAGTACACCTTTTTATGGCATAGTACCAGGCAAGGCAGCCATGCCACTCGGACAAATTACTTTACCCATTACTTTTGGAACTCCTTCAAACTACCGAACAGAGTTTATCAAATTTGAGGTCACAGACTTCGATTCGTCATATCATGCAATCCTTGGACACCCAGCACTGGCAAAATTCATGGCAATACCACATTATCCGTACTTACTACTTAAGATGCCAGGACCCAATGGTATCCTTTCTCTTCGAAGTGATTTGAAACGTGCTTTTGACTGCGACGTTCAGGCAATCCAAATCGTAGCCAAAGCACAAGCCGACAATGGAAGAAAAGAAATAGCCACAATTGCTGCAGAGATGAGCCAAGAAGAATTAGAAATACCGGCTAAAAAGCCTAGCATCATCGCACCACCAAAAGAAGCCGACGTCAAGCAAATCGACTTGGGCACTAGCGATACCTGCAAGACAGAAACCATCAGTGCTCACCTCTCGGCAAAATAGGAACTCACGCTCACCAACTTTCTTCGGGACAACAAAGATATCTTCGCTTGGAAGCCAGCCGACATGCCAGGTGTCCCAAGAGAGTTGGCTGAGCACAGAATTGATGTTAATGAAAGCTCCAAGCCTATAAAACAACGGCTACAATGATTCTCACCCAACAAAAAGGCAGCGATTAAAAAGGAAATCACAAAACTGATGGCAGCCGGATTCATCAAGGAAATCCTTCATCCAGACTAGCTAGCAAACCTGGTCCTTGTGCAAGAAGAACACGGACGAGTGGCGCATGTGCGTCGACTACATAGATCTCAACAAACATTGCCCAAAAGATCCGTTCGGGCTACCATGCATTGACCAGATAGTTGACTCAACAGCAGGGTCTGCACTATTATCCTTTCTCGATTGCTATTCAGGGTATCACCAGATCGCATTAAAAGAACAAGACCAGAGCAAGACATCTTTCATTACTCCGTTCGATGCTTACTGTTACAAGACCATGTCGTTTGGACTAAAGAACGCTGGCGCCACATACCAAAGAGCTATCCAAACTTGCCTTGGGGATCAAATCAGTGAAAATGTGGAGGCATACGTGGACGATGTAGTGGTGAAAACAAAGAACCCAGACACTCTGATTGAAGATTTAAAGCAAACCTTCGAAAACTTGAAGAGATGGAGATGGAAGTTGAACCCAAATAAATGTGTATTCGGAGTTCCCTTAGGATAACTACTCGGATTTTTGGTCAGTCAGCGCGAGATTGAAGCCAGCACCAAGCAAATTCGAGCTATAACAGAAATGGGCCCACCTAGAAACATCAAAGATGTGCAAAAGCTAACGGGCTGCATGGCGGCACTCAATCATTTCATTTCAAGGCTTGGTGAAAAAGGACTACCTTTCTTTAAACTACTAAAGAAGACAGATAAGTTCGAATGAACAGAAGAAGCCAATGAAGCTTTCAAGAAACTTAAGGCATACCTCACATCCTCACCAATTCTCACACCCCCAAGGAAAGATGAAGATATGATGCTATACATTGCGGCGACTACTGCTGTGGTCAGCACGGCAATAGTCATAGAAAGAGAAGAAGAAGGACGCGTGTATAAAGTACAACGACCCGTATACTACATCAGTGAAGTATTATCTGAATCAAAAATACAGTACCTGCATGTGCAAAAACTACTCTACGCCCTATTGATCACTTCACGCAAGCTTCGCCACTATTTCAAAAGCCACCAGATCACAGTGGTGACAGAGTTCTCGCTCGGAGACATCTTACACAACAGAGATGCGATGGGACGCATATCAAAATGGGTAATTGAACTTGGAGCTCTTAACATCAATTTCACCCCGCGGAAAGCAATCAAATCTCAAGCCCTTGCCGATTTTGTGGCCGAGTGGATAGAGATTCAACAGCCTTTATCAGATACAATCCTTGACCACTAGAAGATGTACTTTGATGGGTCACTCAAACTAGGTAGAGCCGGTGCAGGCGTTCTCCTCATTTCTCTAGAAGGAAAACAACTCAAGTACATCCTTCAGATATTATGGCAAGCTACAAATAACGAAGCAGAATATGAAGCCCTCATCCATGGGCTACGAGTGGCAATTACCCTCAGAATAAAGAGATTACTCGTATACAGCGATTCAGCAGTAGTCATCAATCAAGTCAACAAAGATTGGGATTGCACCAAAGAAAACATGGGTGCTTACTGTGCTAAAATATGGAAACTTAAAAAACATTTCCAAGGATTAGAAATTCTACACGTCCTGCGTGATTCCAACATTGCAGCAGATGTCCTCGCAAAGCTCGGATCAAACAGAGTGAAGGTTCCACCTGGCGTATTCATAGAAGAGCTATCAGTTCCCTCTATCAAACAACCCGGTGAAACAACCCATAAAATTCAGGCTAAATGCGTTCAGATCTTGGTAATCAACACTTCATAGAGCCAAGTTTTTATCGACTATATCAAAGAAAATAAATTGCCAGCAGATAAAGCAGAAGCCACCCAAGTTGTTCGTAGAAGCAAAAACTATGTTCTAGTAGGAGATAGACTTTACAGAAAAGCAGCATCATCAGGAGTACTCCTAAAATGTGTCTCATTTGAAGAAGGCAAAGAGATCCTAGATGAAATACACTCAGGTTGCTGTGAAAATCATGCCGCTTTAAGAACACTGGTTGGCAAAGCATTTCGCACTAGATTCTACTGGCCAACCGCTTTGAAAGACGTAGAAGAACTTGTCAGAAAATGCAAAGGTTGCCAAATGTTTGCAAGACATGCCCATGTGCCAGCTCACAATCTTATCTGCATCCCACCCGCTTGGCCTTTTTCCTGCTAGGGGCTGGATCAAGTAGGACCTCTGAAGAAAGCAAAAGGCGGCTTCAAGGACATCTTTGTAGCAATCGACAAGTTCACCAAGTGGATTGAATACAAACCACTCGCGAAATATAGCGCAGCCAAAGCAGTCGAGTTCATCCAAGACATTATGCACCGCTTTAGCATGCCCAATCGAATCATCACAGATCTAGGCTCCCCCTTCACAGCTACAGAATTCAAAAGCTGGGCACAAGACTATGGTTTCAGTATAGACTATGCGTCTATTGCACATCCAAAAGCCAATGGACAAGTAGAAAGGGCTAATGGACTCATACTAGCTGGATTAAAACCAAGGTTATACGAAGAACTAGTGGACTATGGGTCCAAATGGATTGAAGAATTACCTAAAGTAGTATGGGGGCTACAAACTCAAATAAGCAGAGCAACAGGCTACTCACCCTTCTTCCTAGTTTATGGGTCAGAAGCCGTACTGCCTGCCGATTTGATCTGGACATCACCAAAGATAGAATAATACGATGAAGGAGAAGCAGAACACACAAGAAGATTAGAACTCGATAGCTTAGAAGAAGTCAGAGTAAACGCTACCCTCCAATCAGCTAGATACCTACAAGGTTTAAGACGACACTACAACAAGAGTACCCATCCTCAATCATTACAAGTCAGAGACTTAGTGCTAAGAAGGATACAAAAAACTGACGGACGACATAAGCTACTCAGTCCATGGGAAGGTCCATTCATTGTCACAAAAGTCACCGGACCAGGCACATACAAGTTAATAACCGAAGATGGAAGAGAAGTCAACAATACATGGCACATCAGCCAGCTAAGAAGATTCTACGCGTAAAAACAACTCAAGAAAAAATAGATATGCAAGCCACAAGGGACCAACGTTCACAATCGACAAAGGACAATATTCCTCGACAACATATGTATTAGTTTATATTCATGATCAATAAAGATGATATTCATCCACAGCGTGTCTTGTCATGACTTTCAACAAGTTGTTTTCACAAAACAAAAAGCAAAATGGCTGAAAATATGCCTGAGCATCCTGGCCGAGAGCAAAATAGCTGAAAAGACGCTTGAGCCCGCCGATGAGGGTAGCTAAAAGCTAACACCTAAAACAAAAAGCAAAATGGCTGAAAACATGCCTGAGCATCCCGGCCGAGAGCAAAATAGCTGAAAAGACGCTTGAGCCCGCCGATGAGGGTAGCTAAAAGCTAACACCCGAAACAAAAAGCAAAATGGCTAAAAACATGTCTGAGCATCCTGGCCAAGAGCAAAATAGCTGAAAAGATGCTTGAGCCCACCGATGAGGGTAGCTAAAAGCTAACACCCGAAACAAAAAGCAAAATGGCTGAAAACATGCCTGAGCATCCCGATCAAGAGCAAAATAGCTGAAAAGATGCTTGAGCCCGCCGATGAGGGTAGCTAAAAGCTAACACCCAAAACAAAAAGCAAAATGGCTGAAAACATTCCTGAGCATCCCGGCCGAGAGCAAAATAGCTGAAAAGATGCTTGAGCCCACCGATGAGGGTAGCTAAAAGCTAACACCCGAAACAAAAAGCAAAATGGCTGAAAACATGCCTGAGCATCCCGGCCGAGAGCAAAATAGCTGAAAAGACGCTTGAGCCCGCCAATGAGGGTAGCTAAAAGCTAACAACCGAAACAAAAAGCAAAATAGCTAAAAACATGCCTGAGCATCCCGGCCGAGAGCAAAATAGCTGAAAAGACGCTTGAGCCCGCCGATGAGGGTAGCTAAAAGCTAACACCTAAAACTAGTCGACCAAAATTAAAGCTTAAAAAGACCCTCCAGCTCTTCGTTTCGAAAAGCAAGAGGCTCAGGGGCTACATCCAGATAGGAATACTTTTTCCTCAAAAAAGCACAAATGCCACTCAAGAAAGCACTCAGATGCCGAAGTTTGTCAAGGCAACATTCTATGCTGAGTCGTTTTACATAGCGTAGATGAAAGGTTGTCAACACAAAGATCCACATCTAACATGTCATAGCGCGGACAAAGCACTCGACGGATCACGAAAGAGGAAGAAAAGAAAAGTACTCGACAAATCGAGGGATTTTGTCAGGATAACGCACAGAGTGGTTTACAGGGCAGAGATGAAAATGGGACAAAGTACTCAGCAAGTCAAGTAACTCCGACCACACCCGGGCAAAGAATACATCAACGAAAATAAAGAATCTTCATTTGAAGAAGAGTGTAATATTACAAGAGGCTGGTCAATTGGATCAAGCATTGTCATCAGGAAGGGAAATATCAATATTAAGACTGTCTACAACCCTACTAGCTAAACCTTCGACCTCAGACTCCATCCTCTCAACGGCATCAAGGTACTCTTGGCTATTAGCTTCCTCTGCTATCTTGGATAGAGGCGCCTCTAGAACAAGGACCCGGACCTAGACCAGCACATTCTTGGTACATACTTGAGCGCACTTCTTCACGAACTCTTGGAAATGAGTCGGAATCCGAGGAATGAACTAAGCCCAAGATTGCCCGTCATTCACTGGAGTCCAGAGAACATCAGCTACTGAACGAAAGGATTTCCACAAAATGTTCCAATTTTCAGTAGCCGTCGCCAGCTTCCCAAACAAGTCTTCAATAGTTTTTTGGGCCTGCACAAGATCTTTATCAGCTCCACGCCTGATCAACTTAGCAAGTGCAAGTTCTTCAGCATGAGTAATTACCTCCTCAGCCTTGTTGTGACTTGTATGAACAAGAGTCTTCATTTCATCAATGCCCTCTGAGAGCTTTTTTCCTTCAACTCGGAGAGCTGGACAAGACACCAAACAACAAGTCAGTAGGAGGGAAAGGTTTGAATACTGAAAGAAACAAAGAGAACCCGGAATACCTTTACATTCTTTCTTCACGGCTTCCAAGCTCTTCATGGCCTCCGAGTTCTTTGAGGCCTCCCAAATAGCAGCATCTTTCTGTTTCTCCAACTCCTGGGCAACAATGTCTCTCTGTTTCTCTACCTCTACCACCCAGGCATGGAGAGCCTTTTTCTCTTTTTGATGCGACTTACGCTCAGCCTCCAACTCAGCCCAGAGAAGGTCAAGGTCAGTCTTTAGAGAACTTACCTCGGAGGACAACTTCTTCTCGATTTCAGACAAAAAGAAGAAGCCGGTATGGTCACGAGAGAAAGTCTAAACAATTAAAGATAGAGAAAAATAAGGCATAAGGATGAAGGCAAAACAAATGGCCTAAGAAAGAATCTCAGAAAAACTTACGTGAAGCTTCTCCCCGAAAGAAGTCGTAGAGGACGCCAAGCTCCCCCAGGCTGCGGTCAGCTCCGATAGCCGATGGGTGGCATCGAACTGTTGCACCACATCATCGGTAAAAGAGGGACCGCCGAAAGCGAGAGAAGGGGAAGGAGAGGCTAGCTGGGGCGAAGAAGGAACGACCAAAGCAACCTCCTAGGAAGCCAAAGCCAATCCCTCAGAAGGACCCGATGTGACGGCCACAGTCACCTCCGGGGCAGCCAAGTCTGCAACTTCACCAAGTAGCTCCGAAGCCCCTACAGCAACTTCACCAATGGTATGTTGCGAGTCCTGAGGCTCGGAACTCAATGGCATGGTGGAAGGCTGAGAAGAAGTCGATGAAGAAATGAGAGAAGACGAAAGACTGAAAATTAATAAAAGAAATCACCGATAAGAACCAAAAGAAGGAAGACAGAAGCAAAAGGATGAAACTAGAATCTACTCACCCAGCCACTTTCTTCTTCGCGAAGCCAAAAGAAGGCCTCGCAGGGGGGACCACGATGGCAAAAATGTCCCTGCCACCCGACGACGAGAGCGGGATAGCAGATACCGAAGCCACGGAAGAAGCTAGGGTTGGAGCCATGGAAGAACTCTACACTGGAGGAGCGGTAGAGCTTGGTACCGAGGCTACCAAAGAACTCAACACCGGAGCTTCAGAAGAAGTCAGCGCGGGAGCCTCAGAAGAACTCGTACCCAACGTTCGGTTACTTCAAAAAGTTCAAGACTAAAAGTCAAGACAAAGAAGAGAAATTCAATGCAACAGGAATATGAAAACAACTCACCGCCGCATGATGAGGGGTACTTCATCATCCTCCTCTCCCTCAACCAAGGAAACCAGAGCACCTGCTAAAAAAAGAATAAAAAGTACTCGGTTCAAGAGAAAAACAGGAAAACAAAGGAATAAAGAGTATTAAATGTGCTCACCTAAGAGCATGCTAGCAACAACTGGAGTACCTGAGAGAGTACTTGGTTTGCGAGGCTTCTTGGAGATAGGCAGGCCAGATGAAGACTCATCCATTCACCCCCTCTTCGGGACACTACGAGGACCACGAGGGACTAGACGAGGAACATATTCTTCATATACATCAACAAATCCGAAAGAAACTCCAGCAAGCACTATGTAGGTTGGGGACTTACTAGTTGCAGAAGTTCCAGCAAGTTTATCCCCAATCTCCACCACAGCAGGGAGAACATCAAGAGGGATTGGGTCAACAAAGTTCCGCCCAAGCTCCTATGAAAAAGGATAAAATGGCAAGACAAGGAAAAGCTAAGCAAAAATGGATGCAGCAAGAGTACATAAAGTACCCAAACAAAGAGATAAACAACTCACAACTGGGGGTGGGTTGTTGGCAGAGAACTCGGAGACAGCAGGAGGAACAACGCTCACTCCTTTCAGCATCTTCTGAAGATGCTCAAGTACCTCCTCATCGGTCAGCTCAAGAGCTAAGACCATGCATAAAGGATCCTCGGCCCCAGAATACTCGAAGCCAAGGTGCTCCCGCTCTTTCAAAGGCTGAACTCGGCGATGAAGAAAACTTGAGACAATACTGAAACCGGTTAAACCCTACTATTTCAGCATGCTAATCCTATCAAGGAGTGGCTGGATCACTTGAATCTCAGCGGGTGACTCAAGTTTCTTGTCCCATCGGTCATTCACCACAGGACCAGATCCAGAGTGGACGACAAGGGAAGGGATCAAATTGGCAGCATAAAACTAGTCGGCACGCCAATCTTTTATAGAATCAACTAGGTCATAGTCAAAGAACTTGATCTTAAGACCCTGGTGAAACTGAATCCCGCAACCGCCAAGAACGCTAGTTTCTTCGTGGCGGGGTTGAGGTTTCAGACAAAAGAAGTAGCGAAAAAGAGATAGAGAAGGAGGGATTCTAAGGAAAGCTTCACAGAGATGAACAAAAACGGAAAGATGGAGAATGGCATTAGGGGTTAGATGGTTCAGACTAACCCCAAAATAACCAAGAAACTAATGAAGGAAGGCGGAAGCAGGAAGGCAAAGTCCAGCGTGGACAAAGGAAATGAAGAGGACAATCTCACTAGGACCCAGAGTAGGAACCCGATGCTCGCCCGAAACTCTCCATTCAGTGATGACTTTGGTTTGGATCAAGCCATCGCTGACGAGCTTGCATAGCTGATCTTCGCTTGTTGTTGGAGCCGGCCAAACCTTCTGAGCAGCCCTCATGGCCACGAACTCTTGGTTCTCGATCAAAGAAAGGGATGACTCCTTGTCCACGAAGGTCGCCTAGGACTTACTCGTGGTTTTCTTCTTACCCATGAACTAGCAGAAGCAAAAAGGTACTAGGAAAGATGAAGCTAGGATGATGGTGCTCGGGTGACAGCAACAATGGCGACGGTGGATGATTAAGAGCTAGGGTTTGAAGGTAAAAGAAAGGCAGTAAAGAAAAAGAGGACAAAGGGTCTATAAATAAATTTTACAGCGTTAGAAACGGCCCACCAGGCCCATTAAAACACCATGTGAGAACGCAACGGTCCATTTATCGACGCAGCTAAAATGACGGAGGGCACAAATCCACACAATGGTACAATCCAACAGGTAGATTTTAGACTTATCCATCCAGCACTACTGCGGAGCCATCAGATAACTGCAAGAACAACCCATCCTCAAAGAAGAAAGGAAGGGTAACTTCTGAAGGAACAAAAGAACCCGGTTCTTGATAAAAAGAACTCGGAAATTCCATAAGCAATACAACAGAAAAAAGCATGGCAACTAAGAAGGCAAGAATCTTTTTTATTACAAATGAAATCAAGAAGTACAAGATTACACATCTTACAAGACCCAACGAACTCGGTACTACAACAAGCAAGGTAGCAAAGAGGAACCCGGACACGGCTAGGCTCTAGAACGACTACATGTTCCAATTTGCTGCCAGGTAGAACAAACCGTCCTCGGCTATACTGTTTTCTTCAAAGGACGAACACAGTGCATCTAAGACAGAAATCAGCAGCACAGCAGGAAAGCATGGACCAAAGGAGGCTGGCAGGCATCTGTCTACCCAAGCCCAATGTGATGCAGGATCAGGTGTTGATCTACACTAGACAGCCGTAGGGCAGACAAAGAGCGCCAGCCAAGAACTGCCGGATGAAGGAATGAAGCCCACATCACAAGACTTCCTCCAACTACCGCCACCAACTTCCTGGTGCAACGCCACTGCGGGATTAGTCTACCTCTAACCCCTATCACAAGACTTCCTCCAGCTACGACGAGATACACAACAACTACAAGATACGCCCGGGGGCTGCTCAACTTCACAAACTACCATATCCATGACTACAAAGACTTCAGGCCACACAACAGAATGCTCAATGATTCAAAAACAAGCACCACAGGAGGGTATTTATAGACCAAAAGAGCGATGCACATGAACCGGGAGCACCAAAGGTAAAGACCTGACAAAGGAAACAGTGAAAAGATAGAACTCAATGAAAAAGGACTCAGGCATGAAGGAACAGTGACCAAGGACAAGCATATTCGGAAGGATATACCACCATGGTACAACCCGTCAACAAACAGCATTTACACCCAACCAACTCCACACAACCACATCTGACAACAGAAGACTAGCGGAGAGTATGCCAAGGCCATGTAACCGAGTTCTTTCCGAATAAAAGAACCCAGACATAAGCTCGGAGGCTAGATGCCACGAAACTACAAGGATGACAGTTTAATCCAAGACTAAAGGGCTGCTTCGGAAAGATGCCGCAAAACTACTCGGATGATGACATAATCCAAGTCTCGGTGACTACTTCAGAACACAAATTTTCAAACAACATAAAGATTCAAGACCCTCTAACTTTTTGTTCCAAATAGCAAGAGGCTCGGGGGCTACACTCAGTGAGTGCACTTTTTTTTCGAAAAAGCGCACGTCACCAAAAGACTTCCTCAACACAGATCACTTCAAGACATTACGACAAAAAGAACCCAGAATGAGCCATATTCGAGTTCTTTTTTATAAAACTTCAACGAACAATCAGAGCAACTTCAAGACAAGATCCTCTAGCTCCTTGTTCCAAATAGCAAGAGGCTCAGGGGCTATAACCAGATGGATGTACTTTTTCTTCAGAAAAGCACAAATGCCACTCAAGAAAGCACTCGGATGCTGAAGTTTGTCAAGGCAACATTCTATGTTGAGTCGTTTTAACCACTTGAAGATCCCAAGAAGCGCTATAAGGTTTCACTCTAGAAAGCACTCGGATGACGTTTGTTCCTACTCAACAAGACCTGAAGGAGCAAAATGAGACTTTCAGAGCTCAACCATGAAGTGCTCGGGGGCTTATCGATGCGGGACCCACAGGATACCCCACAAGGGAGAGAGAAGATCTAGTCTAACTAGGATTCTTCCCATGTAATCTTAGTAGTAGTACTATTCAGTAATCCTACTAGGAACTCTCATTGTAAACCGACTAGGACTCTAGCCTCCTAACTATATAAAGGAGGGCAAGGCTCCTAAATAACAGAACAACAATTGTACAACACAACACTTTACAATCAATCCAGCGCAAAGGCTAACGCCGACTGGACGTAGGGTTATTACTCGATCCACGATCGAGGGCCTAAACCAGGATAAATCGATTGTCTCTTACGTTAACCATCGAGTTCAGCATACGCCGAAGCCCGAACATACTACCCCGGGTACCCCCGTGGCAAGCTATCAGTGGTAAAACATCGATAGACTCATCTCATTATCTAGTTTAAGCAAAACCCAGGAAAGGTCCATAGCCGACAAGTCGGCACATGTATCGATCGATCAACGATGCACTCTATAGAGGTTTTACATAACCATAAGATCTGCCTTCTTTGCTGACCATCATCAAGTGGGCTGATTTTGGCCGCTTGCTAGCCTAGGATAATGCCACTCTACCATTCAGCCCTGGTTCACCCCAAGTCTAGTCTGGGGTGGCTGAAACTGTGAGTCATGAGCCGGGTCCATAAGGTCTCCATGAAGTCTCGGAAGGGTATGGGGGAAATCCTCCATGCCCCATACCTCCTTACACTATCCGTTATCAACCTAGTAGTAGTGGCAAAATCCTACCAAGTAGTCTGGCCGTCCCACACCATATAGGGCGAGTGGTACGTAAGGCTTCCTGGTGAATCTGAGTACTAGTAAGTCCTTAGGGATGACCAAGCTAGAATGTCTCCATCAGGGTTTCCATTTACCGTGCCACCACAGCAACTCCATCCCGGGCTCCACCCATCATAGGTTCACACCCAGGTCCACCTCATATACCATTTACCCACCACAGGTATCCATTTCCAGGGGTGCCTAGGTAGCACCCCATGGCAAGACTTGCCCCAGGCTCGTCATATACTGCAACTTGGTCGACACAACCCTCACCCTTCACACACCCAAGTCACACACGCAGCACTCTCCCCATAGTCTAGATAACACCAGTTTCCACCACGTATTAATGTAGTATAAGCGTAGTAGAAGTATAAGCAATGAAATATAGTAGCAAGCGTGTGTCTAGCCTAATAGCAGTGTATGCAGGGGTAAGGTTGCATCAAGGTAAAGGCCACCAAGTAAGCATACTACCATGCAAGTCCAATCATAGTATGATTATAGTAGTAAAGTAAAGCAATAGCAGTTCTATATTAGCCATGCGTAATAGGTGCTATGAGATTGGGTGGGATGTGGCACCTTTAGTGTAGTCGTCTCTGTTCTCCTCATGGTACTCACGATCCTCATCCGTCTTGTTCTCCTCCGATTCTATAACGATCGTATTATAGTCACGTTAGCGACGTCTATAGAATAGCATAAAGAAGCAATAAAAATTCAAAAGAGCCAAATGCATTCAAACATGGGTTCATTGCGTAAAGCTTGATTTTAGATGAATTTTGGTCCTGGTTTCGTATTTTTATGAGGTCGTATGAATTAGTTATGAATTTCCAAAGTTTAAATCATCTATGAAAATGGAAAAAGGCTGAATTAATCCTGGGCTGACACGTGTCACGCTGTGACTGGTCCACGTGGCATACTAACGTCGGCATGATGTCAGCATGACATCACTGACTTAGCTCTGAGCTGACAAGTGGGGTTCCTGCTGACCTCATCTTGACATCAGCATGACGCCATCAACGTCATCGTTCTGATAGGTGGGGCCAGAGCCTCTTGAGTCACTAACATGTGGGTCCGGTCAAAGTCAACGTGAAGTCAATGGGCGAGTCAATGGTCAACGGTTCGTAGTCACTGACGTGTGGGGCCAGGGCTGCTGACGTCAGCAACTAACATCATCGTGACGTCAGCATGACGTCACCTCGGCTGTGTTGTTACTAACAGGTGGGACCCACGTGACATCATCATGACATCACTCACTGACGAGTGGGTCCAGAGTCTCTGTGTCACTGATGTGTGGGGCTAGGTCAACCGTCAATGTTGACCGATCAACGGTCAACACAGACCGGGTTCGAACTAGGCCGGTTGGGCTGGGCTTAGCCTGCCACATGTCGTGCGTCAGTGCGGCCACGTTCCGGCCTTGGGCCTCTACTGGGCTCTGGTTCACAGATCATCCCACTCCACGTGGCTCACGGTGGACCTATGTTCATGGTCCATGGACCATAGGCTGGGTCCTCGGTGGACCGAGTCCACCCTTCCTTCTTTTGGCATGGTCTACGTGCACTGGGTGCATGTACGTGTGCGACCAGCGAGGGCAAATCCCCTGCCCCCTTCCCCGGCGTGCTCCCATCGGTGGTGAGCTCACCAGCGAGCTCCCATAGCGGCGCTAGCGCACAATTGAGGTGGGAAAAAGCTTCACCAGTCCTCGGCGAGTACGGTGGTGGGGTCGAGGTGAAGACCAGGGCTTCCTAGGGCTTTGGCTACGGTGGTCGGCGGCTCAGCGGTGCTTGCCGGCGGTGAGGTCACGCGTGTAGGCCCCCTAGTGGCTCGGTGGGGTGGATAAGGGCTTCTACGGATCCGTGGGGGCACGGCGAGGGCGTCCAGGGGCTCAAGGCGGGGCTTCGGGTCCCTATGTGGCCGGTAGGGGCTCCACGGTGGCCACGGCATGGTGGCGACGGTGAGGCATGCAGGAGCACTACGTGGCACCAGCGAGGTAGTCTAGGCATAGTCGTGGATGGGCGTGTGTGTTCCCAGAGGCCGGAGATGGCCTTGGCCTACGTGCTCCCGGTGTGGAGCACCTGGCCAGAGTAGCATGGTCTAGTGGCGAGCAGGGAAAGACCGGGGCTCACCGTTGGTGTCAAAGACGAAAGGATGGTGGTGCGGTGGTGGGTCATGGCCGTGTAGTTCCGGAAGCAGTGCATTGCAGTGCAGTGCAGCGTCATCCGCTCCGGCTCCAGCTCCGGCGAGCTTCTCCCCCCCATAGCGGCTCCCTTCTCCTTCTTGCTTCTTCCTCCTTGCTTCTTCCTCCTTGCTTCTTCCTCCTCCCTCTCTTGGCTCGAGTGTGCAGTGGATGGCCACTAAGTGGCGGCGGGGCGATGGGAAAGCTCTAGGGCTCCTAGGGCCAGGGCTTTTATAGCCGAGCTCCAAAGCTCCCATGGTGGACGGCGATTAAGCGGTGGAGGCGCGTGCATCGCATCCAATGGCCCGCGTGTTGTTGCGTAGGCACGGCACAAGGGGGAGACAGGGTCATGCTCCTAGCGTGACCCCTGGCCCGCACCTGCCACGCTAGTCAGGGCTTGGTTGGAGAAGGAATCAGCGTGGGGAGGACGATGATCCTG
This sequence comes from Miscanthus floridulus, assembly GCF_019320115.1. Classification (NCBI taxonomy): domain Eukaryota; kingdom Viridiplantae; phylum Streptophyta; class Magnoliopsida; order Poales; family Poaceae; genus Miscanthus; species Miscanthus floridulus. The sequence continues at coordinate 27,170,681 of NC_089581.1, read as the reverse complement.
TGGCTGGGAGTGGCTGACGCGTGGGGCCCAGGTGGCGCCGGCTTGTGGGCCGCGTGCACGTGTGCTGGGTGCAAGGCGGGCGTGGTCGGGCTGGCTGGGCCGCGAAGCCGAGTAGGCCTGGCTACTGCGAGGCTTCCCTCTTCCTTTTCTTTTTCTATTTTGTTTTTCTTCTTCTTTGTTTTGAATTCAAATTTTGTTTTAGAATTTGAATTCAGATCTGGTGGAGTTTTTGTTATACAAAAATAGGAATAGTTTTCTCTTTATGCATTTATTCTTTGGTTTGATTAATAATTACTTTATGGTTTATTTCTTTTAAATGAGTTGTTAAGCATAACATAAAGCAAATGGAAATCCAATTCACAATTTGAGTTAACAATGTATGCAACACTTTATTTGTTAGAATTTAAATAAACATAATTAACAAATGACATGCCATGCTCATGAAATTGTTTAGTTGGGTTACAACTAATGCAACACTTAGGGTTAGCTTCTACAAATGTCACTCAACATTGCATAGGATAACAACAAAAATTTTGTAGTTGCAATTTTTTGTGTGTGAATTTTTGGGTTGTTACAATTTGCACAAAAAAATATTATTTTTTTCTTGGTTAAGGGCCATAGGGGGAAGGACATTGGAAAATCTTTAGAGAATTGCTTGGCTGAATGGGGAATTGAGAATGTTTTTACAATAGCAGTAGATAATGTTAGCGCAAACAACACTGCAATTAAGTACATGCAAAGGGTCCTGAATGAATCAAAAGGTTGCGTTGCTGAAGGAGAGTACCTTCATATGAGGTGTTTTGCACATATTATCAACCTGATAGTAGGTGATGGGCTGAAAGAATTTGATAGATCAATCGCTCGTGTTTGGGCTGCTGTTAAGTATGTTAGGGGTGGACCATCTAGGTTGGTAAAGTTCAAGAAATGTGCCCAGTTCAGACCAAAGCATTTTTCAACCTAGACGTCTGCACTAGGTGGAACTCAACTTACCTGATGCTACAAACTGCACAAGAGTATGAAAAGGCCTTTGGAAGGTATAGTGATGAAGACCTATACTATAGTCTAGAGTTAGAGACTGAGAAAGCACCAGGAGTTCCAATCAAATCAGATTGGGAAAAGACAAGGAAAATGGCTCAATTTCTTAAATACTTCTATGAGCTGACCCTCTGTGTCTCTACCACAAGTCGCCCAACATCTCACACATACTTTCATGAGATTGTTGATGTTTTGGTTTTGCTGAGACAATGGTGTCACAGTGAAGATACATTATGTAAGGAAATGGGCTAGAAAATGTTAGTGAAGTATTATAAATATTGGGGAGAGAAGTATGGAGAAAGGCCGGAGGATAGAGAGAAGAGAGGAGAGAAAGACAAGGGGGATCAATTGCTTAACATTGTTATTTTTTTCTATGTTGGTATTGATCCTCAGTTCAAACTTTCTAACTATGTCAAGATAGCAACTATGATAATGTTTGGTGATGAAATAGGTCAGAAACTATGGGCAACAGTCAACACTTATTTTCGTGCTTTGTTTGAGGAATACAGAGAACTGTATGCTCTATCTCCAAGTGACAAGGTGCCTGCTGAAACTCAAGAAACACTAGAATTTTGTTTTGGATTGATGACCTTCATAATTACACAACAGATGAGCAATAAGGGGAGTGCCAATACCACTGTGAAGTCTGAACTAGACAAGTACATTTCAGAAGATAATGAGGAGCTTAGTAAAAGTTTTGACATTTATGAAATGGTGGAAGAACAATGCTACTAGATTTCCCATAATGTCTTGTATGGCCCGTGATCTTCTGGCAATTCCTATCTCAACAGTAGCCTCTGATTTAGCCTCCAGTTCAGGTGGAAAAACACTTGATGATTTTAGGACATCACTCACACCAACAATGGTTGAGCAGCTCATTTGTACAAATGATTGGCTTCGTGAAAACAACTACATCAGTGTTGAAGATGACACAGAAGCATTGGCCAAGCTTGAGGAAGGTAATTTTTAATGCTAAGTCTAAGTTTTATCATTTCTATTGTTTATCTTGATAGTTTATTGCAGTAACATGACTACACTGAGTACTAACTAAAACATAATCATTTATTGTAGAAATTGGTGCCCTGGCCATTTCTAAGGATAGCACTGCTGCTACTGCATCTTGATAATGGTAAGTTGGTTAGCTGGACGCCTGGACACATCCTAGTGACGCCATGGAGCATTGTTCTCTTGCTGTTGTTGATGTCTGTTGGCTGGAAGCCTGGAACCTGTTTTTTTTTCTATTGTTTATCAAAACTGATGGAGTACTGTGGTTTATTATAAAAAATGAACTACAAATTTGTAATATTTGATTTGAGCATTGAATTGTTAAGTTTGTAACAGTCTTGAGTCTTCAAATAACATACTGTGTTATGCAAGTTTATACTGTGCTGTCAGTTCTAAATCCTGTTTGATGTTTTCAACATCGGTTTATTCGGTTTTAATCGAAAAACCGAACCGAAATTGATCGGTTTTTGGAATTTTAGTAAACCGATCAGAGTCATTTTCTGATATCCGAAATTTTGGAAAACCGACCAAACGGAACCGAACCGTCGGATAAAACCGAACGCCCAGGCTCAGACGCCAAGCTCATCCTCGACGCTCTCGACAAGCTGTTCGCCGAGCAGAACGCGAGGTGGGATCAGCGATTCGCCGATCTGGACACCGCGTGGGATCGGCGGTTGGCTCCTCGGAGCGGCGCCCGGGCCGCGGGGGAGCAGCGGGATGCCGCCGTCGCGCTTGGCGTCGGCACCCCCGAGCAGAACAGCGCGGCGCAGTCCGTAATCGCCGACAACTGGGGCGACCTCTTCGAGCCGCACGACCACGACACGACGGAGCACATCTACTGCAACGAGCGGCCCTCTGCGGCGCAGTACGATGCCCCGGTAGTCGCCGACAACTGGGTGGGCTGTTCGAGCATCCTGCCCCCATCCCGGAGGAGCGCGTCCTCGACCTCTCAGCGTCCGACACCCCCTTCGGCTCCGTCTTCTCCGGCACCGCCGGCGAGGCCGCCTCCACCGTCCAGTGGATCGACGACGCGCTCAACGTCCCCGCGTCGCACCCCATAGAGCGCGGATCTGAGGTCTTCGGCTACGACACCGTGACGCCACACCTCTCCTCTGCCTCGATCGTCGCCTCGGTGTCGCCTGCGCCCGTGCCATCCACCGCCGGACTCAGGTCCTTCCCCAACCGCATCCGCAACCCCTTCGCCGAGGACCTCGCGCCGGTGAAGTTCGCGTCGCAGACCAGCTTCCGCATCCACGGGGGCGCGGAGGTCGCCGACCTCTTCCGGAAGCTTGGCCTCAACGGCGCGGAGGACATCGCCATCCACCACGGCTTCCAGCTGCCCGACAGCGACGGCGCGCTCCACCACTTCGAGCACGGCGTCCCCGCCGTGGCGTTCCTCACCAAGCTCCGCGGGGGCACCTGCAGCACCGCGCGCCCGAACCCCCCGGACGCCGCCGTGCGCCGCGCCATCTGTGTCCGCGACGACGTGCTGCTGGCCGCCTCGGAGGCGCTGGCAGAGCAGGCCACCAAGGAGCACTTCGCCAAGGTCTACGAGCTCGTCCTCCCCACCGCCTGCGTCACACTCACCCCTAAGCCGGACCACTCCTTCCTCGGCTTCCCCTACACCGAGCTCACCACCGCGCTCGCTGGGATGCTCTTACAGTCGGCCTCTGCCGGCTTCTGCATCGACGCCGCCCCCAGCAATACTGCTGACTACGTGCTCACCAAGTGTTCGATGTATTGCCGCAGTGGCTTCACTTCCATGCTGACCACAGCACTGAGTAGTTCTACTCCAACTTGGGTGTCCGCCGTGTTGGCTTTGACAAGCGACCGTGGCCACAACCATCTCAAGCTGAAGTGTTCAGTGAATAAGGTATGCACAGACTAGTGGTTGGTAATTTTCTTGACGCTGAGCAGGATGTCATATGGTCAAAGCCCCCATGGACACCACCTCAAAGCAAAGGATTGTGGTTTCAGTTATCTCTGTTTTCTGTGCTCAGTTGTTCAGTGTGCAAGTGTAGGGTCACATTCTTGCATTGTGTGAGCTGTGATGCTGGGCTGCGTCCTCAACCATAGCCATCATTCAATCTAGTGGATGAGGGTTCTGCGAGCTGGTGTTCCACCTGTCTATGGAAGCACCGATGGCCACCTCCAGCTCATCGAGACCACAGAAGTGTACCAGTTGCAATTGTGAGGAGCTGGAAAGGCAAGATGATGTTAACAGTATGGAATTTTCTTGCGATGATTGAAGAAGCAACACAGTGGCAGTGTGACGGTCTTTGTCCGGTTGCCTTATTTGAGGGGTCTGAGCTTGAGAATATTGGGAAAGAATTCTACTGTCGTATATTGCTGGGGCTAGCTGCTGCTACTACTACAGTCAGGCCCAAGAGTTATTCTGTGGTGTCTAGGCTACAGCAACCATGGTTTCAGTCTCCGCTACTTCTGATTTGGCATTGGAAGCCCCCATGGTTATCTTCGGTTCAGCGATTAATCAGTGGTGCTGCTAAGCTACAGCCTATGCCATGGTTACGTTCAGTTAGACAAGCAATCAGTTGCTGGACCGGATTGCACATCATGTACTTCTGTTTGCCACCAGCTCAAATCATCAATATGGGATGCTCTCAGCCCAAACTCAAGTCAGACCTCATGATAGTGACTTCAATGGATTCTATTACTCCTGCACTCTGGCCCATGAGTTTTATTCCGCTAATTCAAGAGCACACACAGCAGCGGCATGGTGGTGTTTGTCGGACTTCTTTGCTCCAGAGGTTTGACCCTGGGAATACAGAGCATGGTTGACAACTAATTCAGGGACCAAGATTTTGGGAAGCTGATATTGCTAAGTTGCAGTTCTGTGTTATTTCTTCTGGTAGCATGAGGGGTTCATCACAATACGTGATGCTACGAAGGCTACTTGACAGTGCAACAAGTCCGAGAAAAGTACAAATGCATGCCCAGTTGACAGTTACTTGGTCGTCACCTATTTGGGCATGCTGTTCAGCTGTTTTATGGTTCCCGTTGCCTTCATCCTTACAGCAGAAATATGGTGTTTGGTTATCAGCTTTCAGGGTCCAGGCGTTTCAGTTGCAGTCACTCATAGTTGATAGATGTGGCATTGGTGAAGATGACAGTATAATCTATGGTAAAAAATCTACCGGTGCCCATGAAGGTCAGTGCCTTGATGTGCCAGCTGGGGGCCCTTCTCTGCTACAACAACAACAACAAAGCCTGCCTTTTTAAGTCCCAAACAAGTTGGGGTAGGCTAGAGTTACCCATTAGAAGCAATCAAGGTTCAGGCACGTGAATAGCTGTCTTCCAAGCACTCCTATCTGAGGCTAAGTCTTTGGGTATATTCCATCCTTTCAAGTCTCCTTTTATTGCCTCTACCCAAGTCAACTTCGGTCTTCCTCTGCCTCTCTTCACGTTACTATCCTGGCTAAGGATTCCACTACACACCGGTGCCTCTGGAGGTCTCCGTTGCACATGTCCAAACCATTTTAACCGGTGTTGGACAAGCTTTTCTTCAATTGGCGCTACCCCTAATCTATCACATATATCATCGTTCCAAACTCGATCCCTTCTTGTATGACCGCAAATCCAACGCAACATACGCATTTCCGCGACACTTAGCTGTTGAACATGTCGTTTTTTCGTAGGCAACATTCTGCACCATACAACATAGCAGGTCTAATCGCTGTCCTATAAAACTTGCCTTTTAGCTTCTGTGGTACCCTTTTGTCACATAGGACACCAGATGTTTGCCGTCACTTCATCCACCCTGCTTTGATTCTATGGCTAACATCTTCATCAATATTTATGTCCCTCTAACATCTGGGAAGCAAGATGAGAAATCTGAACTCAAGTTTCTGAACCTGTATGGACAATATGGGGCCTAAGACCAGAGTAAGGCAACAAAAGTGTGGTGGTGCTTTCACTGAATACATCGCATTTCTAACTGGAATGTGCAGAGGATATGATGTTCGCGATCAGAGCTCATCCAGACTTTGGGATCCCGATGCTCTGGTTTCCATTTTGGGAAAATTGGTTCTATAGCACCGAAAGAACTACACTTCCATAAAATGCCATCGAAAGATATCCGTCACTTAAAATACCACTGAAAGGATATCCCGTTAACTAGATCTAGCATTCCGTCACATTTGGAGATCACACCGTGATTGCCCCATCCTCCTTTCATCCCATACTGAGCTCTGTTATACAACTCCCTCTCATTCTTGCTGCAAGTGGCGCTAGCGTCAGGGTCCTGAAGCTTGCCACGAGTGGCGACGCCGCGAAGCTCTAAGAGGAAATCGACGGCGCGAGGCTCTAAGAGCTAGGTGTGAATCGTGGACGGGGGTGGGGCGGTGGTGCTTTGAGGTGCCTGTGGGCTGCTGCTACCGCGGCCATGGACATGGACGAGCTTCTATGTGCGTGGGCCTTTAGCCCTCAGACCACGGGGCACGAGCTCTGCAGCACACGTGCTCCGCCGAGTGTAAGCGCCAGCCGTCTGCAGCGCGCAGGCTTTTCTGGGAGCGAGCACCGGCCATGTGCGGGCGATGCAGCCGCCCGGCGCGAGCTCCACAGCACGGCTGCGTGGGGGCGCACGAGTGCACAACGAAGCCACCGGGCGCAAAGCCCTGCCAGTCTGCCAACGGACAGTAAATGATGTAATCCTAGCTGTGGTGTTAGTTTGGTCAGTGCAAGTCTTTAGTTTCAGGTGTTTTAGTTTAGTCAGTTAGCATGTTAGCAAGCGTCGTGTAATCATGTATTGTGATCGAGTCCAAATCTTCAGGATATTAGAGTCAGGTGCTCATGTTAGTGGAGCCATAATGAACTTTCACTCTTGTACAGGATCGAGCTACAAATAAGAGCATCATAAACATTGCGCTTCTTGAGCAACACCAAAAATCTCTACTGTTCACGCTGTGATCTTCTCAGTTATTGCGAGCACGTTCGTTCTCGAGTTAGTTGAAGCAGATAGGACAGCGGAGTTCCGAGATGGACTCACGGACTATAGAGAACTGCCATGGAACAAAAGAGAGCGTCAAAAGAGAGCGTCGGGGAGGTGGAGTGTCAGGGCCTGGACCATGCCAACAGCGCACTGGTGCTCATCGCCATGGGCGCAAGCTCTTCCTCCCTGCATGCGCTCCGAGCTCTAGGACAACGCCACCGCGTGGGCAGCCTCGAACGCGAGGCCAACCACGTTCGCCACGCTCCTCAAGGCCACCTCACGTGCGCCAGGCAAGTGGCGACGACTTCAGCTTGTCCTCCACCGACGGCAGCGAGGCTACCTCCCTTCGCACACCTTGCCTCGCCGCTCAGGCTGACGCCACCGTGCGGGCTGCTTCGAGCGTGAGGACGCCGACCCAGACGACGAGACAAGTCGCTTGCCACGCTCCTCGTGGTCGCGGCCATCTCCCGTGACCTAGCGACGAAACTTTGGAAATCCACCTAGCTTCCGCCGCCGGCAGCGAGGAGGAGCATAAGCAGGTGCTGGCACTCCACATCGAACTCGGGAGGCTGGGAGGAGCAGGACCGAGCATTTTTTTTTTCTTTCAGGCGTCTAGACTGTGGAGGTGGATTTCACGACGTCAGTGTGCCACTGTGACGGAATGCCAAATTGAGGTAACAGTGATGTCTTTCAGTGGTATTTTACGTGACGAACATCTTTCAATGATATTTTATAGAAGCAGAGTTCTTTTAGTGCTATAGAACCAATTTTCCCTTTCATTTTCTGTATCGGCTTGGGGCAACCCGAACTTTAAGGGGGGAATGTCAGGGATTGTCCAGTGGGCTGACATGTACAGCCCATACAGGCCCAAGACGGTAGGGGACGAGCACTACAAAGGATGAAAAGCTACAGCGGCTCAAGACATCGAACAAATTATCAGAATATCTCTTCCTAGTCTACTGTTCATCTTCCTCCTGAAGACTCTCTCTCTTGTACCTAGATTACTATCTCCAGTCCCTTCTAGATCCTTCTAGATCTGCCTCCTGCTCCTTGCTCCTCCTATCTGCACTCTCTGCTGCCTCCTCCCCTGCTCCAGTTCATCTTGAATCGCTACCGTGATTATATTGTTGGTGTGTGATCGAGTTGTCAAGGTTGCTAACATTCACCCTCCGCCATCGAACCCCACTGTCCGATTTTTCAAGCTTCTTGTAAGGCCACGTCACTCTAATTCTTTAGAGCTCGCCCGTCCCCTCTGCCCCAGCAAAATTGATGAGGTGCATCTCTCTGTTCGATCATTTACCCTATTGCCCTATTAATTAATCAATTCAACTTGCACCGAACGTATTTTCCCCCTCCCAGTACCTTCATTCACCTTGATCTCCTTTCGAAGGTGATTGACGTTTTTGTGGTAAGGGCCAATGCTACTCCCATGTGATGAGGCTTAAAAATGTTAATTTGGTTATTCATCTTCAGCCATCGAATCCTCTATTGGTGCCTCGCCGCTCCCATGGCTTGCACACCCTGATCATGGTGGCGCACTGGCAAGCTTCCTCCTAGCCTATGAGGATATCCTCTTTCTTTGCTATTTGCCTCGGTAGGAAAGATCAATGGAAATTCTATGTTTCCAAGCAGCCAAGTGTTTATAGGCTATTCCCTAATTGTAGTTTCATGTGCCTAAATTTTTTTTATTTTACTAGCAAACGTGCTCTTGCGCTGCAACGGGACCAATACGTTCTAGAATCGGATTCTGTACCATCACTGTGACGCAAGTCATTCGAACTTGTATGAGCACAAGTCATGAGCCCAGGTCACGTACGGGACATGGAGGATGTAGAGGTATTTTGGGAATAAAAAATGCATGTTCGAAAAGACCCTGTGTTATTGTTTAGTATTAGGTAGAGATAGAAATAATGTACTCCCATCGTCCCTAAATAACTATTGTTTTTTATTTTTGTGCCATAAGTTTGATATGATTTATGGAAAAATACGTGCAACATTTGTATCTTCAAATAAATTTATTATGAAAATAGATTCAATTATCTATCAAATGATATTAATTTTGTACCATAGATATTAGTAATTTTTTATATGCTAGCAAAATATGCCGTTGCAACGGGGTCCAACATGTCTTAGTATCAGATTTCGTGTCTGTATGTCAACAAGATCTAATACATCTTGAAATTAGATTTAGTATCATTGCTAAACGGGATTCGTTCTAACTCGTATGTGTCACATAAGGCACACTGTGGATTGATACTTTGGCTGTTAAAAAGCTCATAGTCCATTAGGTTGTTGCTCTAGACTGCTCAAAACCGGATAGCTTTTACAGCCTGTTTATCAACATAGTACTTCATAATTATAATTGAATTGCTTAATTATCACAATCGGTTGCATCATTTTCGGCACTAAACATTGTGGCCTCTCAGCAGCCTTAATCCCATATCCTATTCACTTGTTTGGTGAGGCATTAGATGGAGTTTAGGATACAATGTATCTACAAAAAAAAAAAAAATCGACAAAAAATGAAGAAAAAAAAACGCGGGCTTATCCACTTACGGACTCAATCGCGAGCTGTTCTCTCATAGCTAGTGTCGGCCATTCATCAAACAGGTGCACAGAACGCGGAACGTCCGGCCAGCTAACGGACGGACAGGAGACCGAGAATATTATGCGACGGTGCCGCAACGAGACCTACCTGTAGCATGGATCCACGAGACCTCCCATACAAACCCGTCATGGATGCAAGTCAAGCCCCTTGTCTTCCTTTACGATCCAACGACGTGCCTAAGGCCTCGTTCGGTTATACGGAATCGATTTTTGGCCTCGCTGTTCTACATGTTCGGAACCATTTCCGATCAGAAAGGACCAGGAACGTCATAACCGAACGGACCTAAGAGATGTCCTTCGCTGGGTAAGTTCGCATGCAGCTGCGGAGCCAATCCATCTGCAATAAATCAGTTGTGGAGAGCTACGGCCTACGGAGGCAGCATGGGCCATGACATCGCTCCTTTGCCCAATGCGTGTCCTCGTGGCTGTCTGGCCCCACTACAGCGTCGGGTAATTGAGCCGGCTATTGTTAGCTTCTCAAATCCAGACCAGGCGATGAAGCAAGGCAGGATCTCCTTCGTTAGAATCAGATCGAGCTTGTATCCACCGTACCATGCATGATCTGATTGATCACGGGCTCACGGCGCATCATCAGGTTGATTTGACAACATCGCTAAGCCATGCTTCGACGTGCGCTTGACGATCCGCTGTCGCTTGCCACGCGCGCGGATGCTCGCGCTGGGCCACACAACTTGACAACCCGCTCTTGCCGCTCCTTTCTCACCTGTCGACTATGGCTGCTTCCATCTGATTCAAACAAGGACGTCCTCCTCTTTGCTTCTGTGCACTGAAAGTCATGGTACGGTCGACCTTATATGAGTTTGTCGTGCTCGGACAAAGAACAACGCGCGAGAAATATCAAAAAGGATGCTGACATGCGAGAAAAAGCGACTTGTGGTTTTTTTAACATTATAAGGTATAAGATAAAATAAGATTAGGATTCCTATTCGGACTGGAGAGATGTATCTCGAAATTAAGATTAGGATTTCTATTCAGATGGGAGGGATGTATTTGGAAAAGGATTAAGTCCACTTTTGGCCCCTCAACTCTTATGCACCGGAACTTTCAAACCCGTTCAATTTAAGCCCCTCGGCGCGTTTGAGGCGGTTTGCGGTGGACGTGTTTCCGGTTTTGAGTGGCCACGCTGGCGTTGACGGACATGCTGGATCACCGCGCGGCTCAAAAACACGAGCCGCCCCGGTCAGCTCTCTCGCTCCCTCTCAGTTCCTCTCCCCCAAACCCTAAACGCCGCCGCCGCCTCCATCGCCGTAGCCGCTACCGCATCCTCTCCTCCGGTGCCTCCACGTCCGCAGTCTCCTCTCTGCCTGGGAGTCCTCCGCCGCCGTCTTCGCAGTCGTATGGGCTTGGAGGATTGAAACGAACACGCTCAGGTACGATTGAATCCTTCTGCATTTCTGGATGTAGGGATGGAAGTACTCTTAGGTTAATAACCTCGGATCCGTAGTCCTAAGACTCTACTATCTGTTGTAGGAATGGACCATTTGGAATTTCTTTGTGTTCGATTTCACTTTGGTGGGGAGTTTTTCAATGATGGGAAGAAGCTTCATTATCTAGGTGGAAATGAGGAGATGTCATTCATCGAGCGTGACAAAATATCTTTGCCTGAAGTAATTGGACATCTTAAAGACCATTACAATGCTTCAGAGCCTATTCTTCTCCATTGGTTGTTCCCTGGCAAGGATTTACTGAATGGGCTCAGAGTTTTGGTAGATGACAAGGCTTGTTTGAACATGTCTGAATGTGTTACTGATGGAGGGGTTGCAGATATATTTGTTGAGCTTATTGAAGTGAAAGCTAATGGCATGGAGACTGAGGAGGAAGAGGATGGGGAGGACCAGTGTAGTGACTGGGAGGAAGATGCTCAAATGGAGATTGAAAGAGCAGACAGTGAAAGCACTGGGATGGAAACACCTCATGAAGACAATGTGGTGGTTGAGGATTTGGCTATAATGAACATGTCATCACCAGAACAACTGAAGAAGGACTTAGTAGGTGCTACTAAATATTTGCATTGGGTTAGAGAGAAAGAGGCTCATGTACAGAAGTTAGTTATGCAAGAAGAAGTGTCTGTTCATGGAGAGGCTCCTGTACATAATTACTTGCCTGGTGATGATGAGAGCAGTGGAGGGGATGAGGAGGTAATCCAGATTAGAGCTGAGCTAAAGGAGTTAAAGAAGAAATTAAAAGCTGGAGGCATGTTGGTGGTTGATGAGGAAAGGCATGAAGTTAATATGGAATGTGCTAATAAAGAGGATGGCTATGATTCCCATGCTATGGATACTGATGAAGAGGATGATTCATATGATGAAACATCTGATGGAGAATTGGTTAGGAAGGAGAAGAAATTCCCTAAGTTTGATGCCAATGCTCCAGTGCCAGTATTCACTGTTGGGGTGGCTTTTAGTGATATGTCAACATTCAGGGAGGCTGTCATCAAGTATGGGCTTGCAGAAAGGAAGGTGATTAAGTTTGTGAAGAATGAGAGAACAAAGTGTAGAGCAGTTTGTTCATGGCCAAAGTGCCCTTGGGTTTTGCATCTATCAAAGACATCAAGGGCAAGTAGTTGGCTTATAGCCACATGTAAAGATGTGCACACATGCCCACCAAGAAGAGATAACTCTTTGGTGACATCAAGGAGAGTAGCAGATAAATATGAGAAGTTGATATTGGCTAACCCACAGTGGTCAGTTAAGAGTATGAGAGAAACAATTCAGGAGAAAATGTTTGCAGATGTCAGTGTATTTCAAAGATTAAGAGAGCCAAATCAATTATGATGCAACCAAGGGGGAGTGCTCTAGTGTTTGACTACTAGCTTGAACTGCTGAGAAGCAATCCTAGGAGTACAATAGTAGTGAAGCTTGACACTGAAGAACTTGAACCCATGTTCATGAGGTTTTATGTCTGCTTTGATGCATGCAAGAAAGGGTTCCTTGCTGGTTGTAGGAAGGTTATTGGACTGAATGGTTGTTTTTTAAGGGATTAACCAATGGAGAACTGCTTTGTGCACTAGGTAGAGATGCCAACAATCAAATGTACCCAATAGCTTGGGCAGTTGTAGAGAGGGAGACCAAGGAGTCCTGGGACTTTTTCTTATCTTTGCTGAGCACTGACCTGTAGTTTCGTGATGGTGATGGCTGGGTATTTATTTCTGACCAACAGAAGGGGCTCATCAATACTGTAAACAAGTGGGCACCTAAGGTGGAGCATAGGATGTGTGCCAGGCATATCTATGCTAACTGGAGGAAGAAGTTCACTAATAAGAAGTATCAGAAGCTTTTTTGGAGATGTGCAAAGTCTTCATCAATGAATCTATTCAACTACAATATGAACAAGCTAAGGGCATAAACACCACAGGGGGCTGATGCTATTTTGAGAACTGATCCTGAGCATTGGAGTAGAGCATGGTTCAAAATTGGGTCATTCTGTGATTCTGTGGACAATAACATGTGTGAGTGCTTCAACCACTGGATTCTAAAAGCAAGGTTCCTTCCAATCATAAGTATGCTTGAAGGTATAAGGCGCCAAGTTATGGTAAGAATCCATGAGAACAGGAACAAGGCAGAAAGGTGGACAAGTCTTATCTATCCAAACACCTACAAGAAGTTGATGACATATATCACAGCGAGTGGGTTCTGCCATGCTATCAGCAATGGCAACAATTACTATGAAGTAACCTACTGGGATCACAGATTCACTTTGAATTTGGATGAGAGAACTTGCTCCTGTAGGTTTTGGCAGTTGTTAGGTTTGCCCTGCCCTCTACTATTTCCTGCATCTACTATGCATCTAGGCCTTTAGAAGAATTCATGGTCAAGTGTTATTTCGTTGAGGAGTACAACAAGACATATGCACACTGCCTACAACCAGTGGAAGGCAAGGCCTTCTAGCCAGTATCAAATAGAGAAAAGCCATTGCCCTCTAGGTATGTAAGGATGCCTGGAAGACCAAAGAAGGAGAGGAAAAGGCAAGATGGGGAGAAGAAGAAGCCACCTCAGGGTAAGCTATCCAAGAAAGGAACAACTATAAGGTGCAGAGTATGTAAAGGGATTGGACACAACAGGACAACTTGTAGCAGGAGGACATGTTCTGGTAATGCAAGTGGTGGTGCTTCACAGTCTGGTAATGCAAGTGGTGGTGCTTCATAGTCTGTTAGAGGAGGTGATGGTGCTTCACAGTCTAGTAGAGAAGGCTCATAAAAAAGGAAGTCATGCCCTTCATCTACTGCTGCTAGTAGCAAAAGACACTGCAATGTAAGTTTAACTGCTTATTCCATGTGGTCATCCTTATTAGTAATATATTTTCTTTGTCTTAGTTATATACTTCCTTTGTCTTGCAGGATGGGCAAAAAACTATGAAGTCATCAGCAAGAGTGAAGACAATGCTAAAGGAAGGGGCTCGGGCTAAGGTTACCCTAGAGGCCACTATACCAGGGATGTCTAGAAATCACAGTAAAGCAAGCCTCCAAGTTTCAGATGCTTCTACCTCCAAGGTTGCTGTGTCAGCTGCAGGACTAGCCAAGCAGATTTATCCAAGTGCAACTGATCACAAGGGAGCCACTCCTTCTACCTTACTGTTGACAGGCCCAAATCCTTGAGCCCATGTCTGTGTCTGTCTTATCTATGATATCTGGAACTATTGTAATGAACTTGGATCTATCCTTCTACCTGACTTCATGTATGTGTCAAATTTCATGAGTCTGTGTGTGTGCAACCTGAACTATTGTAATGAACTTGGATTTGTGACTAAGGTACTAAGATACTAAAAAAATCTCTGGATGTTGTCTTGAGTCCAATATGTCTCTTTCCAAAGTATTTTTGACAAGTGTTTGTTGGTGCCTTCTTGTCTCTGTCATCTACTGCAGTGGTAAATATATTTGTTCAATGAGTTAAAGATTACGCATTTCAGCTGAAGAATGGAGTAGGTGGAATATTTTTTTGGGCATGTTCCAATTATATGAATAGTCTGGCAAATTGTTTTCAGACATTAGTTAGGAATTTTGAGGATCTCCAATTATATGAATAGTCTAGCAAAAGGTTTCTCATCCAATTCTTTCATATATTTTCTCATCTATTGTTATGATCTAGGAAAAAATATTGGTTTTGTTTGAAAAACTGATATTGGAATCTTTAACTCATGTAGTAGGGTAAACCTCTCTCTTATTTAGATATTAGATTATTCTGTAGAGCTTAAGAAAATACATGGAGGGTGAACTTAACATTTATTACATGGCCAAGTTAAACATATAAAAGGATGGATTCATGCAACCACATTTCACTAAAACATTAGGACATGAGCATTAACCTGATACTCATACATGGTCTTGAGCATTATGCTCATGCATTAAGCTGATACACAACCCATAAGAACCTGAGCAGGTTTTTAGTACCAACATGGATCCTACTGACTACAACTACAACTACAACTACACCAAGGCTAACACCACATTGACTTACATGATCCAAGGCATCTAGGAAGCAACCACTAATCCTACACAAACAAATAGAGCATCAAACAAGAACTTCCTCTCCTTCTCTAATGTCCCTATCCTCACCTCTAACTCAACTCTAGATTCAGCTCCCAACTACAATTCAGCTTGCATAATGGCCACATCTGTCCTGGCTGCAACAAACATTGACTTACATGATCCAAGGCATCCAGGAAGCAACCACGAATCCTACACAAACAAATAGAGCATCAAACAAGAACTTCCTCTCCTTCTCTAATGTCCCTATCCTCACCTCTAACTCAACTCTAGATTCAGCTCCCAACTACAATTCAGCTTGCATAATGGCCACATCTGTCCTGGCTGCAACAAACATGGCACCTCTATCTTCATTGTACTTGACAACACCTTCCAACTCAAGCTTCAGTCTTTGATTCTCCCTTGTTGTGCCTTCCAGCTAAAGCTGTAGTCTTTGATTCTCCCTTGTTGCACCTTCCAAGAGTCTTGCAGTCTCCATTCTTGCATCTTCCAAACTCTGCTCAGCTACTCCAGTTGCACGCTTCCAGTACTTTACTGTATCTCGCAAATCAAGCAGAAGTTGCTTCTTGAAGCTACTGTTTGGCGAATCCACCCAATTATAAAAGTCGCAACCACCATCCTATGAAACAAACCAATAACCAATAAATCAGAGACACACTCAATCATTGATGCATCTACAGACTATGAATCACGAAGAGAACAACTTATACGAGCCCGTGCACACTTCAGATACTGCAATCCTGGGTTCAAATCACTCCAAGATATGAACCTAGCAGCTTTTGCACCGCATTTGCATAGCACAGCTGGGGTATACTCCAGTGGTCCTTCACGATAGGGGATGGGTGAGGACGAATCGCCATGGCGACGCCATCGCGACTCTTGGGTCCCCAAACTTCGGCTGGATCCGCTTGAGGTCGCCATAGACAACTACGAAGGCGGCGGCGGAGGATTCCCAGGCGGAGGGGAGACTGCGGACGCGGAGGCACCGGAGGAGAGGATGCGGTAGCGGCTACAGCAATGGAGGCGGCGGCGGCGTCTAGGGTTCGGGGGAGAGGAACTGAGAGGGAGAGAGAGAGCTGACCTGAGCGCCTCGTGTTTTTGAGCTGCACGGTGATCCAGCGTGTCCGTCAACGCCAGCGTGGCCACTCAAAACCGGGAACACGTCACCGCAAACCGCATCAAACGCGCCGAGGGGCTTAAATTGAACTGGTTTGAAAGTTCCGGTGCCTAGATCAGACAATTTTGTACTTGGGGGTAAAAATTAGACCGACATGAGAGTTGAGGGGCCAAAAGTGGACTTAATCCTTTGGAAAATAAGATTAAGATTCCTATTCGAATTGAAGGGATGTATGCAACACGCAAGGGAGAGAGCATGGCCTGTCTCTTTAGGAGTAGGATTGTCGATCTTATATTTAGTAGAGGAAGAGATGGAGTTTGACTCCGACGAAAAATAACTTTTCTATTTTGATAGAGGAAATCAAGTGCTTTGCAATTGGACTCCGTATCGCGCTAGGCAAGAGCTATTCTAACTTGTATGAACACGAGTTATATATATAAGTTCGGATGGAAGAAACTTTCTATTGTTCAATAGTTAGAGGGAGACCGACAAAAAAAATGGCCAGAAATTTTATCGCTTTATTATTAGGGATAGATATAGCCAAAGCTGTTTCTTGAGAAATGAAAACAACAGTTATTTAGGGACGTAGTGAGCATGTGATAGTCTGGGAATTAGATACTAAAGTTTTTGAATTGGGACAACCCTGTTTAGGAATTCCGGTTTTCACAGGCTGATCTGGTTAGAAGCACTCAGGCTTGGATGTACCGTGTACCGTTTTGTGTCTAAAAAAAATACTTGGAAATTCTTTTAAGGTAGAATAGTTTTCGCTAAGAAAAAATATTCCTATCAATTTATACAACATGGGAGCACAGGTACCCAAGCTATTATAAACACAAGCAATGCCATCTCGCATCATATAAAAGATCGGTGCCATTCCTGCACCGGTTTACCAATTACCATGAGTCCTATATAGGGCTTACCAAAAGATGTTGCGTCTGTCAACATGTGAAACTGTTCATAGTTAGGACCTCCCAGGATGGCCATCACAGAATTGGCCAGCCCGTCCGGAGATTAACCACACCATGGTTTAAGTTCAAAGATATAACAAAAAAAAAAACAAGCAAAATAACCCACGAGGTATTAGCAGACAGGATCACGCAGGACACAATCTCCTTCCATCTCAAGCTAAAACTGCTCCCTGGAGATGATATGGATCTCCATGGTAAGCTTCCTCTCGTTCTTCAGTTCAAACAGACAGAGGTCACCGACTTGCAGACCGTTGTCACGAACAAATGTCGTCCAGCCTCTCCCCAGAAACCTCTTGTGGCCACTATTAACCTTCATTTGGACCTTCCAGATCTTCCTCTTGCACTGGAGCACCATGGTTTGCTCTCTAGCTGGAAGATGAGCAGCACCATATTTTTTGCCGAATTCCTGATTAGTTACAAGATTGGCGATTAGAAATAGAAACGTGTATGCATCACAATGACAGTCTGACATTGTCCAAAGGAACTGATTCCAAGGGTTCATCAGTACACAATGATTCGACTCTGCAACTCTGCAAAACTTTTTCAGAGTGCATATGCCATTTATGTGGTGTAGTAGAAAATACTTAGTTGATATGAAAGTGGACGAATAGATTGGAATTCAGACGAGAAACATGTTCACTTCGCCATGCCATATTAACATGATAAGAACCACAATCTGGAGAACAAAAATATATAGTAGTAGTTTAACATTTAGCGAAGCATTAAACTTACTAGCTTAGAGACAGCAGCATTGGTCTTCCTCATTATTGCTATGTAAATGGGAACTTCAGATTTGATGGCTCTCACTTTGGCCTCAATAATCTTCTCTTGGGATCGAGATAGACCGCTCATTTCTGGTAAAATGTAGGAAGGCTCAGGTGGACCTCCAGAATCCTTGCTGTTTGGAGATCCATCAGAAGTTTCTTTCATGTAACTCTCCAATGAAACATGTTCTCCTACAAATAGATTTTACACCATAAGAAAGGAA
Organism: Miscanthus floridulus; assembly: GCF_019320115.1. Classification (NCBI taxonomy): domain Eukaryota; kingdom Viridiplantae; phylum Streptophyta; class Magnoliopsida; order Poales; family Poaceae; genus Miscanthus; species Miscanthus floridulus. The sequence goes on along the minus strand of NC_089581.1, from coordinate 27,152,510 downwards.
TAACTTCAATTTTGTCTCTCAACTCTTGTGTCTATCTAATTTCACCCTTAACTCCAAGACCATCTAAATCTAAAACCCCAACTATCAGTACCATTTGATTTTGACCTCGAGCTCCTTTTTTGTGGTTTTGGAGTGGCATAGTTTTCCCTCCAAATTGTTTTTTTTTGCCAACTAGACCATGCAACCGTCAGGGACTCAGGATAGCATGTCATATCTCCATTCTCTCTTTCCATGGCTGCCGCTTTGCTGTGTGAGTGGCAAGGGGAGAGAGAGAAAATGACAGGCAGAGAGAGAAAATGACAGGCAGGCCTGCTCCAAATCATGGCCTAGGTGGCAGAAAATACCAACTTGCATGAAAAACCATTTCCACGTCAATTGAAAGCTACCAAAAGTAGGCTGGGAGGCCAAAATTGAATGGTATTGAGACTTGAGGTACCATATTTAGACGATACTGGACTTGGGGTTCAAAGTAAACAAACAGAAGAGTTGAGAGACCAAAAATGGATTCCATCTAAAATCTGATAAGTTGTTATGTTTTGCTATGATACCATCTGTTGATTCCTCCTTAACGTTAACTGCAGAAGCGATCTTTCCACTTGATCCAGCATGGCATGGGTCAGGCCTTTGAAAACAAGTTCTACTAACAGTTCCACCCTTGGAATTAGTTGCTGTTGCGCGAAGCAGATAGATCGTCAACTTGAATTTCCTTCGACTTTTTGTCGGTAGAAGGAGGCATATATCTCCTTCCTGCACATGATTCTCATGAACAAAATTGAACCACTGCCCCCTAAGAATGTACGCACTTTTATCTTTTCTTATGTAATATCTGGGATGCCACTCCTTGCTCTTGTCCGGGTTCTGGAGTGTGATATACATTGTTTCTCGTGGAAAATGTGGGATTGCATATTCCTTACAAATAACCTGATTACAGATGGAAAATGATGTCAACAAACAATAAAAAATAGTAAGCAAAACGTTTTCAATGATGAAGCAATGAGAAAGAAGGTCATTTATCCACATGTTCAGAAGATTTATGAAGATGAATTTCACTCACAATACACCAACAATAACAGCTTGCAATAAAAAACTAACGTTGGACTTACCAAACGACCCAGGGGTTGAACATTGCTCTTCTGCATGACTGCTACAAAAACAGGGATCTCAGGTTGAATTTTCTGAATAATAGCCGTTACTCTCTCCATTTGTGCTTTAGATAGATAACTTCTACGTGCTAAAACATAATCAACCACAGGCCGTGTCTGAAGGCCATCTGACTCAGAAAGTTCATTTTCCACTGGAGTGTCTTCTGCACAAAGTTTCACAACAAACAATTAGAAATGCTTGACATAAACTTCAAGGCAAATATGTGGCTAACTAAATCAATGCTTAACGGTATAACCTGACTCCTCAGATGATGAGAATGTTGCAGCCATCTTTGCGGTCTTTCCATGGTTACTTGATCCACTCTTCTCAGACCTTGCAGACCTTTCACTTCCAGATGATTCTGTGGTATCATGACAAGAGCTGCTTGAAATACCAACAGAATCTACACTTCGTTCTTGAACACATGGGGTGTTTCTTAGGCCAGCACAAGAAAAGACTTTCTCACAGCCATCAGTATCGAAGATCAGAACCTCAAAATGAGATTTCTCAATGTGACGAAAGATCAAGAAGTCATTCTCTTCTATGTGATTTGCATCAACAAATGCCTCCCATCCATGTCGGAGCATCAACTTATTTAAGTGCTCTGAAACTTCAACATCGTACAGATTGCCATTAGGGGATTCTAATTTGATGGTTCCTGACAACCTTCCTCCAAACTGCTTCACAAATCTGTCTGGCACTACCTGTAGTAACAGCAAAAACGTAGTGATGTAAACAGAGAAATTGCAAAAACTAACAGAGTATCAGAAAATATATGAAGCAAGCAATGTAAGGTGTATTCTCTAGACTCTAGAGTCAGAAAATGCATTCATGAATGCAGATTGTTCACACTGCAAACTAGCAGATACGACATCAGAATCTCATGCCATGTAAAAAATTCACAATAGCAAAGGTTGTGGGAAAGAGCAATATCAACAAAATAAACTAGTTCTGAAGGAAAAAATAACGGGAGCTGCATAAAACTTACTGAATGTCTAAAAACATGAGTCACAACAAGCAGTTTGCAATCTGTTCAGTTAGCAGTTATGGCTGGCCCAAAATGAAGCTTATCAAAGTATGAAAGCCAGAATCCACTTATTTATTCCAGATCAAACAAAATGCAAGGAGAGAAAGAAAAAGCTTTCAAAGGCTTACCATGCTATGTTTAGAATTGGCAGTCATATGCCCTAGGAAGCAGCTTACATTTTGATTCTTTTGTTCCAAATGGTCCAAGTACCTTTTGCAGCAATCACAAGGTTTCTTCATTCGAGTCCGAGAACCACCACTTCTAGCCATGACAGCTGTAATTCGAATTACACTACATCATATACATCTTTAATCAGAAAAGAAGCTCTGCTCTGCTGTAGAGCATGCAGAACAATACCTTGACCCCGTATCAAAAATAGAAAATTTGGCTTCCCAAAGATGTGTTTCTTGTTAAATACTTAAATGAGCCATATTGCCCCTTGAAAATTGAAATAGTAGGTAAGCTTGAGAGATAGTGCGTGTTACTATACTAAATTACAGCGGTAGGATTCTTGCTTACGGTTCATTCGAGAAAACAAAACTTGCGTGTTACCCTAAGATACTAGAATCTAGCACCCTAACAGCTGCAATCTAGAGTACAAATGTACAAAACAAAAAAATGGCGCACTACAGTACAATGCAGTTCTGCGCATCCTGAAAACCAGTCGAAACTAGCAAGTAACCTGTAAAGAAATCAGAGCGGCAGTGGCTCATGGCTCTCAAACTTCTTTACTGCTCAAAAGAAAGGCGAGATGCCCCTTACCTTCGCGGAGAAGCCCCACCAAGATGATAGGGATGCAGAGAAGAACCTCCTCTCAGAGAAATGTTATGCAAAGACGATGACTATGAGGTAGGACTTAGGAGTACAGCTGCCCTTACATAGGGAAGAAAAGGAAGCCCAAGAGTCGGAAGAGTCTTTTGGTGTTTGGTTTGCACTGAGTGAGGGGGTGTTTGTTATTTAGTCGCTCCTAAAATTTATGTCACATCGAATATTTAGATACTAACAAATAGTATTAAATATAGATTAATTATAAAACCAATTACATAGATGGAGGCTAATTTGTGAGACGATTTTTTAAGCCTAATTAATCTGTCATTAGCATATGTTTACTGTAGTGCCATGTTGTCAAATCATGGACTAATTAGTCTTAAAAGATTCGTCTCGCAACTTAGTCGAAAGTTGTGCAATTAGTTTCGTAATTAGTCTATATTTAATACTCCATACATATGTCCAAACATTCAATGTGACAGAAATTTTAGGAGGCACTGCAAGAACCAAACAGGGCCTCAGTTTAGTGTGTGTTCAATGTATCACTCCACCGAGTAAACAACTAATTGCTATTAATGAGTGGCCAGTGGTTGGTGGATCTTTCTTTTTAGGGCTCTGGCTCCTTTGAAAATGGCTCTGGCTCCGGCTTCTTTGAAGGAGCAGCTCCTCTGGAGGTGCTGAAGCCGTTCTGGAAAATGTTTGGCAAAACGGCTCCTTCGCACTAGACGACATGAACCCACAGCAAGGAGCCGCGCGAAGCTCATTTTTTAGACTTCTCCTGCGCAAGCAAAAAATGGCTCCAGCTCTTGACCGGCTCTCTACGCAGAGCCCTTTCCAAAACAGGTGTTTAGCACAGCTCCTGCAGGAGCCGGAGCTGAAGCCCCTGCAGGAGCCCGACCAAAGAGGCTCTTAGATGACGGGGTAGAAATTGAAGATCAGTAAATATTCTGATTCAACTAACTCAGCTGGTTGGGTTAATCGAACCAGATCAAGTCTTGATTTAACATAAGCATTCGTATTTTTCTAAATTTATTTTAAGAGTTAACAACGTTTTTCCTTTAGTGATAAGCAACGTGCCTATCGATATTGAGGTGGTTGTGGTGAGTTTGTCAAGTTAATTTTTCTAAATTTATTTTAAGGTTTAACGGTATTGTTCTTTCAAGATAACGGGTTGTTCTTTCATAGGCGATGTGCCTCTCGTTAACAAGATGCATATTTTGCATATTTTGACTTGTCAAGTCAAATTTGAGATCTGTAGGTGGTATTGTGTAGGGGTAACGTGTGTATGTGTTCTTAGGTATGAGTGTACTAGTTCAAAAAAAATCTTATTTGATCTCCAGCATCTTCACTGACGTGTTTTGTGATGCTTTCCTTCTCGGGTGAAATTGGGTTAGACGACACCCAACAGTTCAGACTTTATTGGTGCCTTTATTTTTTTAATTAATTATATAGTATAGATGCACTCTATACGTGACTATTGTCTCTCCCTTAAAATAAGGTTCTATTTAGCACAGCTTCTCTAACAACTTCACAAGTTGTTTGAAGTTATTTTGTACCAAACAAATATTTTTGAAACAATTTCACATGTGATGCTCCTTAAAACGTGCTCGCACAAGGGATTGGTGTGCAATGAAGCTAAAAATAGCTGTTTCTCCCATTTCAACTTAGCTCAATGGCTAGGGATGGCAACGGGGCGGATTCGGATCGGGTGGAGTCTCTGTGCACCTGAACCTGAAACCCAAAATCAAAACTCGAAACCGCACGGAACACTAATTCGGGTGATAATCCGTCCCCAAAATCAAACCCGCAAATACCCAAAACCCGCTTTGTATGGCAACATAGAAAGAGCAATAAGGATTTTCTATAAACATATGCATGATATATATACACATATTCACTAGTACAAACAAGAGACAACAATAATAAATATTTTCATGAGTGAACTTATAAATTTAATAATCTAAGTAAACAAGTTATTATTAGCATATTATTAAACATGAGTTTTAATTTCAAATAATTTATTTCGGATATCCATTGGATATCCACGGGTGGAAAACCAAATCCGAAACCAAAGTCGATTGGTTTTGGGGCCTCGAACCCGAAACTGTGGGTGAGAAATCATCCCCGAACCCGAACCCGCAAGACCTGAAACCCACAGATATTCGACCCGAAACCACCCTGTTGCCATCCTTATCAATGCCCCCTTTAAAATTCAATCAAGCTCTAATTATGGGTTTTGGTGATAATAACCACACAATTAGAGGACTAATGAGATTTATCAAGATGACAAGCAGAGAATCTATAGTCGATGATGTTATACAAAATGTAGGAGCCTCCAATTACAAATGTTGAGGGCTTCAAACTCAAAGGAGGTTTAATTTTTTTTTATTTTAAATTTGAGCATAGAAAATGTCGTACTATAATAGGGGACACAATACTTAAGCTAACATATGCTACCAAGTGCTCAATCTTATACTCTTACATCCTCAGTTTGCTCAGGCAAGACAGCCAGCTCAACCCAGTTCTATCCCTTGTTGTCTGGCTTGGTGCGGCAGTGCTGCACCTAAAGCGCGGTTGTGCCGCAGCACGGCACTACCGCAGATAAGCCGTGACAATGCCGTGACTTATATGACCGTTGGGGTTAGGGAGATATTTATACCTCACCCTTTCCCTCATAACAGTCTTCTTCAACCTCCAGCCATTCTGCCCGACCAGAATAGCTCTTAGCTCTTTCTCTCTCTTCTCCATTGGTGATCTTAAGCTCCTTAGCTTCCCTTTGTGTTTTCCCATCATTCTTGAGAGAAAAAGATGCCAAACTTGATTAGAGAGCAGATCTATTCATTCCCAAAGCCTAAGAGCACTTGGTTCACGTTTTAGCTAGAGAATTTTGTTTATTACTCTTGGAGCTTGGCTCCTAGCCGGCTAGAGCATCGCCCATGGAGCTTGTCAACTTGTGTGGTAGCCTTGGCAGGTTTGTAACTATCTCTTGAAGCTAGTAAACTCACCCCTCGTCTCAAGCGTTAACTCTCTTGACTTGAGATCGAGGAAGGGTCGCAAAGCCCTAGCCTTAGTGACTAACCTCAACAACGTAGACTTAGACAAGCCTTGGTGGCGAGCTGAATCACGGGATAAATTCTTGTATCACCTTGTGTTTGATTTACTGCACTTGCATTTCATATTGTTGTTGAGGTGATTTCTAGGGTTTGTGGACGATCTACTTATGTGTGGTGTTCCTACCACTTCTAGTTATCGATCTGTGATCCATATACCTGTAGGAAACTCGGTAATTTCTCTGATCTAAGTTTTCATTCACAGATTTTGAATTATGCCTCGAAGTTGTGTGCAGGTGCGGTAGTGCCGCTGTTCTGACCCGGCAGTGCCGTAGAGCAGTAGTACCGTAGGCCTAGAGCGGTAGTGCCGTGGCTTAAATTTGACAAAAGTTTAAGTTTTGTTTTTGAAAGGATCAAGATGCCCAAGAGGGGGGGGGGTGAATTGGGCTAATTCTAAATTTCTTTGCAATAATTAAATCCTATGGTTAGCCCAATTAACCCCTTGTGCCTAGATAGTGTTTCTAATTGTTCTACAGCATAAAAGACTTGCAACCTAAGTTCCAATCCTACTCTAGCATGGCAATTATATGAATGTAAAGACAAGAATTGAATTGCACAAAGTAAATGCTCAAAGTAAATAGATAAGGAGGAATACGGTGATGTTTTGCCGAGGTATTGGAGAGTCGCCACTCTCCACTAGTCCTCGTTGGAGCACCCGTGCAAGGGTGTAGCTCTCCTTGATCCGCTCAAGGATCAAGTGCTCTCTACGGGTTGATTCTTCGACACTCCATCATAGTGAATCACCCACAACCGCTCACAACTTGAGTTGGGTCATCCATAAGCTCTCTGGATGATCACCAAGCTCCCAATCACCACCAAGCCATCTAGGTGATGGCGATCACCAAGAGTAACAAGCATGAACTCTCACTTGACCACGACAAGCCTAATGAGAAGGTGGATGCACACTTTGCTACTCTTGATCTTCACTAATGAGGGCTCTCTTTGGGATTCTCAAATCTCAATCACCTCATTACGACCTTGCTCTTTTTGGCACTCTCTAAGGTGTTTCTCAGCTGTTGGAATGAGCAAAAGTACCCCCCACACGAGCGAAGGTTGTATTTATAACACCGGCTGAAAAATGAACCGTTAAGTACCTCTGCGGGGTGACCGAACGCTCCGGTCATGTTGACCGGATGCACCGGTCAGTATACCCCGAGCTCCAGTGGTTAAGAGTTGACCGGACGCGTCCGGTCATGTTTTCCCCTCACTGGAACCTTACTGATGTCGACCGGACGCTGGACCTCCAAAGTTCGGTCACTTGTTGAGCAGCGTTCGGTCAGTAGCCAGAACCTAATCAGCGTCCGGTCAGCATTGATCGGACACATCTGATCAGGATTCTCCCTCTTTGGGACCTTACTGGAGTCGACCGAACGCTGGCCCTCAGCGTCCGGTACCATGACCTCACAGCGTCTAGTCACTTCTAGACACTTTCACCTTGGTGAAATGAACTGACCAGACCCTGAGCCAGCGTCTGGTCACACTGGAGCCAGCGTCCAGTCAGTATTTAACCCTCCATTCACTTCCAACTCTCGAACATATGTGAATGAAGTTTGCTCCATTGGATCAAAGGGCTGTTGTGGAGCTACCTAGTGCTAGTTTTAACAAGTGTGCACCACACCAAACTCACTAGACTCACCTAGGTCAAGCTACCCGTTCATACCCCCCTTAATAGTATGGCCAAAGGAAAAATAAAGTCCTAAACTACTCTAAGTGTCTCTCCAACTCCAATCGACACTTAGAACTAGTCCATCCTTAACCTTGTTGTCCATCCTTTGAAAACCAAAATGATTTCCATCGTAGGGGCATGACAACCATGATTGCTCGATCGATCTCCATTACCGTGACCTAACTCAATTGTTTCTACCAAACACACGTTAGTCACAGTAATCATGTATTATCGTTAATCCCCGAAACCCAACTAGGGGCCTAGATGCTTTCAATCTCTCTCTTTTTGGTGATTGATGACAATACTACCTCAAGTATGTGAAAGAGATGAGGTTTTTAAGATGCTTGGATCATATAAGCTTTTGGCAATAAGAACAAAAGTGGTAGACAAGCTTATATGACCTAAGCCATCATGATGTACTCAAAAGATATGAAATAAGCATGAGTACAAGTAATAAAGCTCATTTGCATCAGAGTAAAACGCGGAAGCAAAGGCAAATGAGCAAAGCACAAGTGGTATGACATATAAAGAATTCAAAGTAAAGAGCACACATGTCATATAGCATGATCACGTAGATATCACTATCACATAGATATAGTAGTAAACATGAATGCATAATGTATCACACACACAAATGCATAATAGTGTATCTCACATATCAAAACTCTAAATATAATAGATAAGCTAATGTAATAACTAAGCTCCTCCTAGATAAGTAGCTCCCCCTAAGCCTAACATACTCAAACCCTCTCCCCCTTTGGCGTCAAACACCAAAACCTACGGGTCAGTCGGTGGGGCTACAGCGGATGAGCCGGGCGCTGAGGGACGAGGAGCAAGGTGGAACTAGGTGCCATCATCGTCTGATCCTGAGCTCTAGGCTATCTGACCCTCTGTAGCTGGTAGTGATGCTAAAGCAGTCTAGGTCAGATCAGGAACTGGTGCTACTATAGGCTGAGATGGTATAACTGAAGCAGCTGACTCTGATGATGCCACGGAGGAGGGGAGCATCTCTATCGTTGCTGTGATAGGTGCAGCCATAGAAGGACCTAGAACATGTAGGTATGGAGGAGTGGGCTGCCCTGTCAACTCATTGAAGGAGGCTCCAAGACTCCTGGAGACTGAAGTGTTTGGCTCAAGAAGCGACGACGTCTGTGCCGATGTGAAGCCCATCTAAAGTGGTGTGAACTGCAGGTCTACCACTAGCGAAGTGAACCACTAGGACACCTGCTCTATCGGTGAAGCATACTGTGCTGGTGGCTGTCCCTGACTCTGAAGCCCACTAGGTTGTAATGCTGGAGTCATCGAAGTGGTAGCAGGCTGATCAAGCTAGGGCGAAGCCTGTGGTGGTGGGGCCCCAATCGCCTGCACTACTTGCTACATGAACCCAAGAAGCTGCTGCTACATGAGTATCTGCTGTTGATGCATAGCCTGCTGCTGCTGCTGTAGAGCCTGTGTCTGCTGCTGAATAACAAGCTGCTAGTGCTGGAACTTGTCCTACCGAGTATGGAACTATGCAAGTGTAGCAGCTATCTCCTGAGCTTGTCTAGCCTGGTCCTACCTCATCCGCTCAAGTATAGCAAGAAGAGCAGGGTCAGTCTACGGGGCAGGTGGCGCTGAACTGGAGCTACCGGCCTCAACATCATGTCATCGTGGAGGCATATGTGGAATGGGCTGGTAGTCATCATTAGAACTATCACTAGGCTCGCTAGTGACCAACCCCTCCTGCTGAGCAAGCTCCTCCTCCTCTGTGGCTGCAATATCCCTGATAATATCGTCCTACTAGGCTATAGTCTCTGGCACCTCTGGACGACGGCACGGCTGACTAGGTGCCTATGGTGTACTGTGATGGATCATCCAAGTCAGGTTATAAGCAGAGAACTCTGTCGTGGCACCACTGTACTCAGCAATCATCTCAGGTGACATAACTATAACTACTCTGTGGATAAGGAAAGTGACCTAGTGAGCATAGGGTAGCTGCCTGTGACCTCTAAAGCCCTTAGCTATAGTGTCCTCCATCTCTGACAGGAGAAGATCCCAGATATCAAAAACTGTCTGCTGCATGAGAGAGTTGAGAAGCCATAGCTGAATCTGGGTCAATCCCTCTCTATATCCCATCCTCGAAAGTAAAGTCCTCCTTATAATAGCCACAAGCACATGAGCAGTGGCGTGAGATCACTAGGGTTCCTCCTCGACCCCTCGCCAAAGGGCTCTATGAAGCAGCGACGTACTAAGTCTATAGGGGGTACCATGCCACCATGAGGGCGTCTAGGGGTGCAGTCTATCCATAGCACACCTCATGGAGCCTGACTGGCTACTCTAGAAGCCTAAGAATCTCCCTGACCCTAGTGCTCGTCAACCGATAGTCTCTGCCACCGAATGCAAAGTGTATGAACCTGTGCTAGGGGTCAATCCAGAGAGATGCATAGAACTGACCAACCCAAGATGGAACATATAATCTGGTTCGTCCAATCAGATCTATCAGCCCCGATAGATATGCAAGGTAGGGGTGAATGTGCTCTCTAGCCGCTGCAATAATAGACTCTATGTTGCACACTCTCTGTGGTCTAAAGACTGCTCCACTGTTTAGATAGGCATTGTAGAAATCCTCCTGTAGGGGTGTATAGAATCCCTCCGATGCTCTCTTATCCCGCCTGGGTGGAAACCATACCTCAAAGTCCACGAACCTCAGCTGCTGCACCTGCTTGGTTGTGGCAGCCCTTAGGTCAAGATGGGTCACTAGAGGCAGACCCTGTGGTCGAGGCAGTGGACGAGAACCCCTCCGTTGAGTGATTAGCCTCAGTGAAATTGGGACACGAGTATGACTAGAGTGGCGTAACTATGGCTATGGTGCCGGCTCTATCTCCTCGGCCTGCTGGACCTGCTCACCCTCCTGAGACTACTGTGCTGGCTGTGGCTCCTAAGTCTGCTGAGCTAGCTGAGGCTCCTAAGTCTGTTGTGTAGGCTGAGGCTACTGCTGTGGCTCCCCCTGAGGCTGAACCTTGTCAATGGCAACACGCCATCCTCCAATCATGAGGGTTCTAGCTGGACCATCATGAAGGCGCTCAACTCATTGAAGTGAAGCCATTACCTCTGGTGAAAGTGGATCAGTAATCCGAACTCCACTGCAAGCACCTCCTCTCTCGGCACGCTTTGCGGCCTCTGCAACTATAGCAGCTCTCACTGTGTCTGCATCTGGATACTTGTGCTTCCTGACTGCTAGCTTCTTGGTCGCCTTGCCTTTAGGTTCTACAAGCTGGCAAGGCGGGGGCCTCAGATCCTCGTCGCTGGGACCACCTCCAACATTCTTCATACGAGCCATCTAAAGGATAAAAGAAGAATCAACTACCCCTGACAAAGATCTACTGACACTTTCGAGGCTTGGCCTCGTTCTGTACTCATGAGCTTGGCCCTGAGTTAACTGACACCTCAATGGAACCAGCTCGCTGCACGATGGAATAGATAGGATATACATATAAATATATTATATCTAATAGATATGAAACCCTAGGAAGCAAGCAATTTAGATACGAAATTAAAACGACTGGCATGCTGCCTGACGAATCCAATGAAACATCGAGAAGAGGAACGATGCATGGGGAACCACCGAATCGCGAGGCAGGGTTAGGGTTCGCAAGTCGTCGGCACTGGAGATGCGATGGCCGAGCGATGCAGTGACGGCGAATCGATGGCTAGGGTTAGCACTAAGCGGCAATCCAGCGATGGATGGCACATCATGATGGCACTAGGGCACTATAGGGGTGGTGCTGCGGCTTGGGATTATAGCCGGTGGCGCTGTTGGGTGGTGCTTGATGTGGAGGCTAGGGCACTAGCGATGGCGTGGGAAGCTACGGTGGCTCGAGCTGCTCTGGTGCGGGATAGGCGGCGTGGTGGATCCAACGGCTAGGGATGCAGAGCTACTGCAGCGGTACAGGGGAACAGAGCTAGGTAGCAAGGCGGCATGCATAGAGGCGAGCACGAGCAGGAGCGGCGGCGACACGTGGTGTGGAGCTTGGGCGCGAGGGGCACGATGTGGGAGGATGCAGCGGTGAAGAAGAGGTTGGTGGCATGGGGAAGACGGCAGATAGGTTAACACGCGTGGTGATTTGCTTATAAGGTGCCCCCCCCGAGTGGAACAGAAAAGGAAATGGAGAAGAGTCCTAAAACCGCACGCAATCTACTGACCGGACGCTCCGGTGGCAGCGACTGGACGTTGCCACCCAGCGTCCGATCGATTCCAGAGAGGTCCAATTCCTCTGGAATTGCGACCAGACGTGTCCATTGGATACCGACCGAATGCAGCCAGAGTCCGGTCACCTAGTCTTGATGTCTTCATGATCGACCGGACGCTGAAGCTCCTTCTAACCGGATGCTTGACATCAAAGTTCGGTGCAGCGTCTAGTCACTCTTTCTTCAGTGAATCTTCAATGTCCTTCGTGCTGTCTGTTCCCAATCAAGTCCCAACTCCAATAAGATCCAAACAAACACCAATTAGGACTGATGTGAGTGACCTCTCTTAAACCCTCAAGTTTTTCAAAATATTTTGCCTTAGGCTATAATTCTTTTTAAGAAATTAGGCAATAAGAGGGCAATTTGAAGACAAACGACAAACAACAATCATGCATATGCAATGCAATACTTGAAGGTAAATCTAGTTGCTTGTCAAGTTTGATCAAAGGTTAAGCTTCTTCACACACTTTTTGGTGGTTATCTTAACCATGTTAGACAAGCCCTATATGCATTACAAAACATTAAACATGTTGTATATTACAATAGAATGCAAGGGACAACATAAGCTTAATTTTTAGTGAAGTTACTAAAATCAAGCACATTGAGCTCATTCTGCAATCTACAAAATGTTGCCTCATCTAGCGGTTTAGTGAAGATATCCACCAATTGATCCTCGGTCCTTACACCTTCTAGTGATATATTATTTTTAGCAACATGATCTCTAAGAAAGTGATGGCGGATATCTATGTGCTT